>NC_044311.2:72353542-72974042 GCF_007474595.2 Lynx canadensis
TTCAACAATCAACAAATATATTTTGCCAGTTGTGTATCAGGTATTGCCACAGGAGTTGGGAAACAAACAAGTAAAAATATGGGATTCTTGATCTAAAGCAACTTAGAGTCTAGTCTGGGAGACAGACGAATACCCACATAACTAAATAGAGTGTGAGGAATGCCAAGCTGGGGTACACACAATGAGCTACAGGGATCCATAGAAAAGCCTCCCAAGACAACTTAAGTGATCAGGGATTGGGTTGGAAAAGCAATTAGGAAAGCTTCCTGGGAGGCTTGTTGCCTTAAGTGAATTGTGAAGCAGTATAGGACAAGAGTGGATAGAAGCAGAGAGGGTTGAAAGCAGAAGAAGCAGCATGCACTAAGGCCTCATCACATAGAGGAGAGACAGATGGAAGAAGGGGTGGGGTGGGGGAGGTATTTGGAGGCCTAAAAATAGTTCACTATAATTTAGGATAGAATGTGGTAGGGAGACAAGTGGGAATTGATGGGAAAAAAGGATTTGAATTCCATCCACCAACATAGATAATATTTTTGAGCCTCACTTGCGTATAAGTAGATTGCACTTACATATAAGTAGATTCTACTACAAAGAAAATATAGACAGCACGACATGTAATCCAAGAGGTAAGGTTCCAGGAGCAGCCAAAGTCCAAAAAAGGGGACACTAACTGATATAAAGAAGTGCCCAAAGCTGTAATTGAGGACAAGAAATGAATGAAAACTGAGGGGAGAAAGTTATAGAAATGAGAATGAGAAGTACAAGGAGCAGTTGGCAGAGCATTCTGACCAATAGTACCAGATAGTTCTTTGATCTATTTTGACCTATTTTTAATATTCATAAAGTCTCTGTCTTTCACCTGATAAAATGCACATAAAATAAATATACTTGACTACCATTGTGAGGAATGGCTGGCAACTACAGCCAAGCAGGATTATAGGACCATACTTCCTTAAAAAGGAACAATGTTCTGTATAAGGATGAAAGCAGGGAAAGGCAGAGCTATTTTATCTTAGACTCCTTGGCCTTCTGCTGACAAGAAATTTCATCAGTACCACTGGAAGGTTATTGATCTCTAATGAAGAAGTTTTAAAGAAAGACAGAATCACACATTGTTCCACTGTACTTAGGGGAATACCACGCTGATGCCCTCTTGACATAAACATAACTCTCAGAAATAAAAAGTATTTTCTTATTTATGGGAGATTATTGGAGAGAATCATACATCTTTAATATTATATTATGTCTAAAATTAGCACATTAAATTTTAAGAGGATTTTATTAATATAGAAATGTCTAACATGTAAAGAAAGAAAATATGTGAGAAAAATTGTCTGGCAATGAGTACTTCCAGATATATTCCATGTCATTGTTCTACTCATGTGACTTATTCCAGAAACATATTTGAGCCATTTATAAGAAATTACAGCCACTCCCTCTTGGGTTGGCCCAAACCACATTTTAGTTCTTCAGCAAGGTTCTGATACTCAACCCAGACCCACCTTTATCTGAAAACACAACTGGATATGCCCCTCTTGGTTAATATCCTTGACACTCTTTCACAGATGTCATTTTGACACTTGGTGCCTGTCTTGCATACCCCACTGCTGGTGAGAGGGTGAAAAACAACCTTGATACAGGATCTATTCTGGATAAGCAAAACATTTTCTTCCTCACTTCCTCCCTCAAGAGGAACATTAGACAATTAGATAGGACTAAAGGTGTCTGGTTTCACCATGAGGCAGGTTGAGAAGGTGGTACTGATAGAATAAATGGCTACAGAGAGTCCCTGGTTTTCAAAAAAATTGAGTTCAGACCGAAAACATTCTTTAAAGAAACAAATTGATCAGAGTTTGTACAGACTCAAGTGCTCCCATATTCTTAAAATTGCCTTGCCCATATTAATTTCCCAATGGTTACAAATAACAAAGAAATTAAGCTTCTGAAGGGAAAACAAAGCTTTCATTATTCCCTTTCAAGGTACACAAATAGGGTGTGAAAAGAGTTCTTGCATAATATAAAAAATACTAACCAGGGACACCTGAGTGGCTCAGTCGGTTAAGTGCCCAACTTTGGCTCAGGTCATGATCACATGGTTTATGGGTTTGAGCCCCATATTGGGCTCTGTGCTGGCAGCACAGAGTCTGCTTGGGATTCTCTCTCTCCCTCTCTCTGCCTTTCCCCACCCTCAAAATAAATACATAAACTTAAAAAAAATTACTAACCATAAAAGAAGAGACTGATGAATTGGGTTACATTAAAATTAAGAATTTCTGGGGCACCTGGGTGGCTCAGTCGGTTGAGCAACCGACTTTAGCTCAGGTCATGATCACACAGCTTGTGAGTTAGAGCCCTGCGTCGGGCTCTGCACTGACAGCTCAGAGCCTGGAGCCTGCTTGGGATTCTGTGTCTCCCTCTCTCTTGGCCCCTAACCCACTCGCATTGTGTCTGTCTCTCTCAAAAATAAATAAACATTTAAAAAAATTTAAAAAAAATACTTCCTTCTTAAAAAAAATTAAGAATTTCTGTTTATATGGGGTGGGAGAGAGGGGAAAGTGAATGATGAGCACTGAAGAGGGCACTTGTTGGGATGAGCATTGGGTATTGTATGGAAACCAATTTGACAATAAATTATATATATATGTATATATATACATAAAGAATTTCTGTTCGTCAAATGACACCATGAAGAGAGGGAAAAAGACAAATCACATGCTAGGAGAAGATATTTGCAAAATATAACCAGCAAAGGTTAGTATCCAGAATTTATAAAATATTCTCATAACTTAGTAAGTAAAAGGGTAAATGATAAAATAAAAAATGAGGAAGACACATGAATAGACATGTCACTAAAAAGGATATACAAAGAACCAACAAACATATGAAAAAATGTTCAATTGCATTAGGCATCATAAAAAAATGTAAACTAAAACCAAATGAGATACCATCACAAACCTTCCAGAGGGCTAGAAAAAAAAATTTAAAAAAAACTGATAATAACACGTGTTGGTAAGGATAAAGTGCAGATACATATACTTCTTATAAGAACAAAAAATTATATAATCACTTTGGAATTATATTTGATAGTATCTATTAGTATATTGTCAATGTAAGTACCTATATAACCTAACAAGTCCACTCCTAGATATATACCCAATAGAAATACACACATATGCACACCAAAAATCATGTTCCGCTATGTTTATAGCAGCATTATTAGTAGTAGCCATAAACTGAAAACATTCCCAAAGTTTATAAAAAATAAAGTGAATTTAGAAATTGAGGTATGTCAGAAGGATACCTGGGTGGCTCAGTTGGTTAAGAGTCTGACTTTTGATTTTAATTCAGATAATGATCCCAAGGTTCATGAGTTCAAGCAAGACCCACACTGGGTTTTGTGTTGACAGCATGGAGCCTGCTAGGGATTCTCTCTCTCCCTCTCGCTCTGCCCCTCCCCACTCATGCTCTCTCTTTTTCAAAAATAAATAAATAAACTTAAAAAAAAAGAAACTCTGGTATGTTTACAATATGGTGAAGATGGACTAATATGTTGAGAAAAAGAAAATCACAGACACACCGATCATTTTTTTAAAACCACCAAATGGGAAAAAGATATCTGTGGCATTAGAAATTAGGATAATGATTGCTTTGGTATGAGTGGATGTGAGAAGATATGAATGAGGCTTCTGGTAATATTTTGTGACCTGGTGGTGCTTATATCAGGTGCTTATTTTGTGATAATTCATCTAGCTATATACTTGCTTGCATTTTTTCTGCATGTATATTGTACTTCAGTAAAAGTTTATTTTTAAGAAGTGCATGGAAGTAGCCTAACACTCAGTTATTGTTTAAATAATTCTCTGCACTTCTGCCATCCAATGTTCACTTGCCAAATATGGTTGTGTCTGCAGCACTGACAGAACTAGAGCAGGAGAGAGGATCCCTACGCAGTTTTGCCTGAGGCTAGTTGGGACTCCTTGACCTTCAGGGGGAAGGTGACAGTTAGCTGTCAAATTAACATCTATATTTTTAAGCCTTAACACACAAAAAGGGAAGTATGGCTTAATTATATCCCTAAGTGAAAAGTCACGCAATGGCTTGGTAAAAACATGGATGCTGAATCTTCATAAAATGAAAATTGCTTGACAATGTTAAAATACATAAAATTTTGTTGTGGCATGAAAAGTGTCACAGTTTCTCAGAACTAAGTAGATAAAAGATGTGTGTGATATCTGGGAAATACTTGGACCCTGGTGGGAATGCACATGGACAAGGCAATCAGTCTGCTTCACAAAATAATTTTCATGTCTCCAAGGTAACATCACATAATCAGTGTTGGCTTTTCCATAGCATGTTTAGCATAGCAAAAATATAAACAGATTGTTCTAGCTTACAGATGAGGCATTTTAAAAGCTTAAATTGCTATCTATTTATTAGTTATTAAATTATAAATTATTAAATAAAAAGGCTGAATTCAGAGTCTACATATCACCTTCAGAGTCAAGTCATTCTGCCTCACATGGAATATGAGGTTCTTATGATCTACTTCTTGCAAATTTCTCCATCTTCCCATCTTCACCTCTTCCCACTCCATCCTCTCTTGACCTATTTTATACTCCAATTGTTGCTAATTACTTCTAGTTCCTGAAATATTTATTCCTCCAAACTTCCAGGGTTTGTGTATGTTCTTAACTGTCTGTTCCAAAGAACTCTTTCCTTAATTATCTGCCTAAAAGATTTCTATTCGTTCTTCAAAAACTTCCTCAAAGATTAATCACTCTTTATTCTAACTGAAAACTGTTTCTATTTCCATTGTTGATCTCATTTTTAATCCTTCTCTCTTTGGATGCTTAGAATTTCTAAAGATTGGGATTACATTTTATGCCTCTCTATCCACTGACTCCTGTTGTTCCAACATCTAGAGCATAGAAAATGCTAAAGAGGGGCACCTGGGTGTCTCAGCTGGGTATCTGACTCTTGATTTCAACTCAGGTCATCATCTTGTGGTCCTGAGATGAAGCTCTGTGTTGGACTCCATGCTGAAGATGGAGCCTTCTTAAGATTCTCCCTCTCCCTGTCTCTTTGCCCCTCCCCCACTTGTATGCGCACGTGTGCATGCGCGCTCACTCTCTCTCTAAAAAAAAAAAAAGAAAAGAAAGAAAATGCTAAAGAAGTATTTACTGAATGGAACTGAAAAAAATTTGTTCTTTCACAAGCAATTTGCTAAAGAAGAAATTCAAATGGCCAATAAGCTATTAGAAAATCGCCAATCTCTGGGCACCTGGGTGGCCCAGTTAAGTGGTTAAGGATCTGACTTCAACTCAGTTCATGATCTCACCATTTGTGAGTTCGAGCCTGCATTGGGCTCTGTGCTGACAGCTCAGAGCCTGGAGCCTGCTTCAGATTCTGTGTCCCCCTCTCTTTTTGCCCCTCCCCTGCTCACACTTGGTCTCTTCCTTCTCTCTTAAAAATAAACATTAAAAAGAAAGTTAAAAAAAAAAGAAAATCTCCAGTCTCATTGCTTAACAACTGAAAGTTGAAATAATATACATTATTTTCTTCCTTAAAGTTAAACATGTAAAAAAAAAATACATATATATATATATATATATATATATATATAGGTAGTTTTATATATATATATATATATATATATATAGGTAGTTTTTATCAAGTGCTTTTAAAAAAAATTATAAACTTGGCCTATAAATATATGACTAGCTGTCTACTTGATGAAACAATCCAGCAATGTGGACATATATTTATATGCTAACATATTTACAGTGTTATTTATAATTTAAAAATGGAATTTAAGCAAATGGCCTGACATTAAGGGAATAATTTAATCCCCCTGAATAATTGTGATAGAGATCTATAATAGAACATTTTGCTTTACAGTATGTTTTATGACACGGAAAAATGCTTATAATATAAAGTTATCCAAAAAAAATGAGATACCACAATGCATATGCATATACAGTATCATTTCAATGACATAAAATAAACTGTTGATAAAAAGATTAAAGGGAAAATATACTGAAAAGATAGCAGTGGTACCTCTAAGAAAGGAAGTTAAGAAATTTTTTTTCTGCTTCCACATACTTTCCTTGAGTTCCTAAATTCCTATAATAATCTTGTTATCAGGAGAAAAACTGATCCTCCCATTATACTTTCATATGTGTAAGTTAAAAACACAAAACAAAACCCTTTAAATTCAAGTAAACTCTGGATAGAGCATGCCTAATTTTTAATAGAATTCTAAAATTTTAAAACACAGAAAACATTTTCTTTTTTTAGAGAGAGAGAGCATGAGCAGGGGAGGAGGAGAGAGAGAGCAAGAGAGAGAGAGAATCTTTTTTTAATGTTTATTTATTTTTGAGAGAGAGAGTGAGAGAGAGAGAGAGAGAGAAAGTGAGCATGGTAGGAGCAGAGAGGGGAGAGAGAGAGAATCCCAAGCAGGCCCTGCTCCCTCAGTGCAGAGCCAGACATGGGGCTCAAACTCACAAACCAAGAGATCATGACCTGAGCCAAAACCAAGAGTCAGATACTCAACCAACTGAGCCACCCAGGCACCCCTAAAACAGAAAACATTTTAAAATTATTTTTTATTACTCTCCAGTGACTGGATAACTAGAATTGGTCACTAAAAAGTGGAACATTTCCCAGAGAAGGGAAGAACAGGAATCATCAAATATTACTTAAGCATGTGGAACCAGGTGGTGGGCCAAATCCTCTTATACCTTTCCTTAGTTAACTGCCATGGAAATACTACAGAGCAGATGTTATTATCCACAAGTCGATGATTTGTCCAAAATCAATCTAGCATGTAACAAGTCAGATTTTGATCATAGGACTATCTGCTAAAAAAAAAAAAAAAAAAAAAAAAAAAAAAAAAAAAAAAAAAGTCTTGTTCATTTTATTGCAATTAAATGACACTTTAAGCAAAATAACAGTTCACAGCATACTTAATGAGATGAAAATTATTTGTACTGAGTCATATAATTTACTAAGAAATTTTTATTAAATAGCTAAAGTTTGCTCCCTGAATTATAATTTACTCAAACTTTTCACCAAGGGAAACACTACCAGACAAGAATGCCTTGAAAGCAGGGACTATGTTACAAGTGCTGTGAGTTTGTTCTCATGAGCCCAGCCCTGGGACAGAAGTGACTCAGTAAGAGCTTGATGAATTAAATTAGATAATTCAGCAGGAACTTAAATCTTTTCAAGGCCAAGTACCCCAATTTCAAATTAGGAAAAGCTAAATAAATGGGATTTTACTGTGTTTCCTCATGCACACTTTCGTGAGCATGTTTTTTTTAACTTTGGCAGTGGGTTTTCCTGTCAAGAGATAAATCTCCCTTAGGATTTAGTGCACCCATTAAAATTCCTCTCTTTTAAGATCTATGAAAAATTACAACATCCTATTTTACCAGCAAGGATTAAGGGCTATTGACTTTAGTCTCTTTGAAACACTTGTACATTGATTTTTGTGGCCATTACTACAAACATTATCTTGTCAGGGGAATGTGGGAATGACCAAGAATCCAAAGAAACAATTCTAGATAAATGTGAGCTTTGAGAACTTCCCCTTTGAGTCAGTTTTGGATTTTGTGCTCCTTTTGATGAAGATTACTGAAATTAAAGCAGAGCTAAAGGTAAGATTTGGTGGCCAAATTTTCTTAAGAATCATTACTTTCTTCTTCTTTTTAGGAAAACAATACTTTGAGGAATATTTCTAAATGGGAGGGGGGAAATATGTCTTGAGCTCCCACTATAAACTAAACACTGTATATTCATTATTGCATTTGGAGTCACAAAACTATAAGGTAGGTATCCCTCTTCTCATATTGCTGATGAAGAAACAGACTCTAAATGTTAAGGCAATGTCTCACAGCTAATAAAAAGTTGAACAGTGTTTCTGAGTTGTTTCTTTGCTTTCAAATATTCTCTGCTCTCATTCTGCCTGCTCTCTATTAAAAATGCAATTCCCAGGCTCCTTTATTGTGGCTTCTGGATATATTATGCCAAGGGGTAGTAAGTAAGGTTGGGACCTGTTGGAGACCGGGAGGCCACAGAAAAGAAGACAAGGTAGTCTACCATCTCCTTGCTGCTTCAGCAATAGAGGTTGCTGCTTCTTGTTCTTACTAATCTCTGAACGGCCCAAACTGATCCCTTGCCCAACAGATCCCTTTCCTTTCCTCAACTGTGTGAACTTTCTGTATTAAAACTCGCCAGCAGGGAAAGTAAAGGAAGAGGAGGGAAAAGGGAGAGAGGGAGGGGAAGGGAAGACCTAGATTGGTTTCTCTGCTCCTGACTCATCTGGCTCATAAAGATTCAAATTTTAGTCTATTTGATTTATTTACCTAGCTCTCTTTCTATTGATTCACAATAGTACACTGCCAACAAAAAGGTGATCTTTTTTTTAAGTATGAATGTGTGGTCACACATTAACATATGACAATAACTTCTGTCTCTGATTCTATTTCATATGTCCCCTGACTACGTGACTTGATGCATTTTTTAATAGTTTTATGTAACTGGAAACTATTATTGACACAGCTATATTCAAAATATGTTGCTGTAAAAATTAGTTACTATGGCATGGGCTGGATTCTGGCAGAGAAGCATATGAAACTCAAAAAGTAAGTCACATAGCCATGAATTTTAATGTTTTATTAAGACTCATTTCCCTTTGGCCACCAGTCCTGTAATTTGTCATACTGTCAGATTGTCGAACCTGAAGTTTTGCTGCATTTTGTGAAAAAAACTCAGTGTTCATACTTATCTAACCCACAGCAGTCTAACACTATTTTCTCCAAGTTTTAGAATGCTTTCAGGTAAGTGAAGATATTCGTTTTCCTAAAACATATGAAATATTATCACCAATTTATTGAATGAGTTGGGCTCAGGAAGGTGTCAGTGGAACCCAACTTATTTTTCTTCTAACCACTCAGCCTGGTTTTCTCCCACTGTTAGGATGCTATGTCCCCAAGTCCCATAGCTTTTTCAGTCACTCCTGTATTATACTCAGACGCTTCCTTTATTTTTGTATTAAAAAAATCCAATCTACCCCACTTTTAATAATCATAAAACCTTCCATTAATTAATTTTAAAAATATTGAATGAATACTTAGTTACCTGGTAATATTCTGGGTTCTGCAGTTACAGCAGTAAATACGTCAAACATAAAACCTTACTCTCATGGGGTTCACATTCCAGGGGAAAAGTAGATAATACATATAAGAAGTAAGCAAAATATAGGTTATGCTAGTGGTGAGTGCTAAGGGGGCTAAGTTTTACATAGGTTGATGGGAAGGGGACTTTTCAAAGTTCTCAATACCTCATATGCAGCTGATGACCTTACTTCCTATTTGCCTGAGAAAACTGAAGCAATCAGAAGAGAGCTTCACATGCTGCCACCATGACATCTACCCATCTGTCTATGCCCATATACTCTGCCTTTTCTCCTGTTAATTTGGAAGAACTATCTAGGCTCTTAATTAATCCAACACCTCCATTTGTGCACCAGATCCAATCCCCTCTTGCTTATACAGGAACATTGCTTCAGTCACTCTCCTCTCTCTTTTCTGTGTCACCAATTTTCTCTTGCTCAGTGTCATATAAACACCTCTTATCTTAAAAATCCTCTTACAGTCCATTTCTGCCTCCAGCAACCACCCCATTTTCTTGTAGATCAAAACTCCTCCCCTTGTCTAAACTCTTTACCCTCTATGATTCTTCTCTTGCTCTCTTTAGAGTTTGTTCAAATTGGCTTTTGCCCCTAACACTTCACTGAAATTGAAAAGTCACCAACAGTCTCCACGTTGTTAAATAAAATGGTTAGTTCTCAAAAGTCATTTTACAACCTCTTCAACACCATTTCACAAAGGCCAACAGTCTACATCCTTGAAACACATTCTTCACCTTGCTTCTAGGACACCACACTAGCCTGGTTTCTTTTCATATCTCTGGAAACATTTCCTCCTTAAGAACCCATCATCCAAATGCTGGAAGTCCCCAGGTCTCAGTCTTTGAACCTCTCAGTTTTTTTATTTACACTTATCCTCTAGTGATCTCATCTAGCCTCATGGCTTTTGACAACACTAATATCTTGAAGACTCCCAAATCTAGATCTCCAGGCTTAAATTTTTTAAATTAAATTTAATTTAATTTTATTTTATTTTATTTTATTATTTTATTTTGGGGAACTTAATTTTTTTTCATTTTCACTTACATTTTCTACAGATTTATTAAAACACAATTGACAAATAAAACTGTATAAATTTAGGATGTACACATCATGATCTATTCTATGTATATATTGTGAAACAATTGCTACAATAAAGTTAGTTAACACATCCATCATTTCACATAATAACCTTTGTGTGTGTGTCCTGAGAATATTTAAGATTTACTGTTAGTAGGTTTCAAGTATACAATATAATATTATTAACTATAGTCACCATGCTATAGATTAGACCCCCAGAACCCATTCATTTTATAACTAAAAGTTTATATTCTTTGGCTAACATCTCCCCATTTCCCCCAACCCCAGCCCCAGACAACCACCATTCTATTCTGTTTCTATGGGATTGACTTTTTTAGATTCCGTATATTTAAGTGAGATCATACAGTATTTGTCATTCTCTATCTAATTTATTTCACTTAACATACTGCATTCAAATTTCATTCATGTTGTCTCAAATAGCAAGATTTCCTTCTTTTTATTGTTGATTAGTTTTCCATTTCACATTTTCTTCATCCACTCATCTGCTGACAGACACTTAGGTCGTTTCTATATCTTGGTTATTGTCAATAATGTGGCAATAAACATGGGTGCCAATATCTCTTCAAGTTAATGATTTTGTTTCCTTTGGATATACATCCAGAAGTGGAATTGCTAGGTCTAGTTTTTTACATTCCTAACAGTACACAGGATTCTCTTTTCTCCAAATCCTTGCCAACATTTGTCATTTCTTACATATATATATATATATATATATATATATATATACATATATATATGTAATAGCTATTATATATAACTATTATATATAATAACTGTTATATATACATTATATATATACATTATATATATTATATATCAGACAGTACATTGTAGTATATAAAAACACAATTGACTTATGTATGTTGATTTTGTATCCTGTAGCTTTACTGAATTTGTTTACTAGTTATAATAGTTTTTTGTGTGAAGTCTTTAGGGTTTTCTATATATAAGATCATGCTATCTGCAAACAGAGACAATTTGACTCCTTTCTTTCTGATTTGGATTTCCTTTTCTTGCATGAATGCTCTGGCTAGGACTGCCAGTACGATATTGACTAGAAGTGGTGAGAGTGGACATCCTTCAGCATTAAATTTTAGATTCATAAATCCAACTGCCTATTCAACATCTTTACTCAAATGCCGAATAGATTTCAAAATCAACATGTTTATATCAGAGTTCCCCTTTCCATCCCAAAATGTTCCTATTAAAGTTTGCCTCTCACCCTAATGCAGGCCTGCTTGAGGGGAGGAGAGAGTACAGCTGGTTTCTTTTCTTTCTTCATTATACCTCCTCCCCTCTCCCTAGCTCCTCTCCAGGATTAAACAGGATAGGGAGAAGGGTGAAAGTGGCAGGTAAGATCTACACTGACTATCATGTGTCTCTTGCCTTGCATTCTGAAAACTTAGTGCAATATTTCATGATAATTTTTTTAAGTGAATTAGGAGATAGAAGATGAAAAACAGAGGAACCAGCCAAGATGTTATTTCCACAATTCATGTAAGAAATAATGGTGGACTAAACTAAGGAATAGTAATAGAAAGAGGAAAAAGTGGACAGGATGGTAAAGTTTTCAGGAAATAAATTAGCCAGGCATTGATGATTGATTGTAAGAAAGGGTGAATAAGTGGGAAACATCAGAATAATTTCAGATTCTGACTTTGAGGTCTGGGTTGATACTGGTGGTATTGAGATAGAGAATACATGGAAAGCATACAATTTTGGAGAAAGCGTTCAATGGCTCAATTGCAGTCATATTGTAAGCTGATGTCTATTAGATATTAAGAAGAAGCTGGAGAAACTATTCATGTAATTTAAGTATAGATGATAATTTTAAAAAACATGAGAGATTTCTGGGAGGTGGCAGAATAGGAGAATGTGAGCTCACATCATCCCACAGACACACCAAGATAACAGCCATATCAGTGCAACTAACTCTAAAACAACCCAAAAACCAGTAGTAGAACAGACTTTCCACAGTTAAGTTTAGAGAGGAGGCCACACTGAAAGGGTTAGGAAGGGTGGTGATGCAGTTGGGAACCAAACTCCCTGTGAGACTTAGTCACAAATGAGAAGGATACAGGAATGGAGAAGCAATAGGATCAGACACCCCAGGCAAAGGGGACCTGCACTGGAAAGATAAGCCCTCATGATATTTGGCTTTGAAAAGCAGTGGGGTTTAACCTCAAGCGTTTTTACAATCAGTGGGGCTTAATTCAGCAGGCTTAGCTTCGGGAGAGCAGAAGGGCAATAGGAAACTGAGTCCTTGACATTAAAGAGCCAATTTAACAAATAACCCCACCAACATACAGCATAAAAGCAGCAGTTTGAAAAGTGCCTGAGGTATACAAGAAGGAGATTTATTTACTAACCTCAGAACACGCACTGGAGAGACAGGGATTTTTAGGAGACTTTTCTAAGAACAAGAGAGCTGGCAGGCACCACTTTTCTCCACTGTTCCCTCGACCTAAATAGAAGGACATTTGCAGGAACCAACACTAACATTCTCCACCTATCTTGCCACCACTGTGCACCCTACCCCCATGTTCCCCTACAGATCCACGGCATCCAACCTGCCCCACTCAGCAGGTGTCCTCTCAAAGCCCCCCAACACCCTGTAAGTAGCCCCAGCAGGGACTGGCACCACTCCAAGGTGACTCCTGCCCTGAAAAGAGGGGGAGATAACCACACACAGCAGTGCACCTCCAGTCCAAGCCAAACCTTATAGCCAGTAGCATGGAGTACCCTGCCAATCAGTGCAACAAGTGCAGCTCTGGAAGACAGACTGGTGGCAGGAATCTGGTCTGTCTGCCAGCCCTACCGACCAACAAAAGCCTCTCAGGGGACAAAGCAGGGAGAGCTCCTGACAGGTCAGTGTGATTGCAGTCCCAGCAAACAAGTTGAGGGGAGGCATCTGCCCAACTACAAGCCCACAGCAGCCTCAGACTGGCCAATAGCACAGTGACCTAACCCTGCCTGATGCACCCACAATAAGCAAAGTGGGCTATTGCAGCCAACTGGACTGAAGGTATATGTGGTTCAGTCACAACAGTAGGGTGTATGCAACCCACATAAGCGACACCTCTAAAATGACTAGTTCTGGTAAACAGGGGACATTACATTACAGGGCATCACAGGATATCTTCTTCAAAAGGCCACTACTTTCAAAAGCAGGAGATCTAGCTGACTTTCCTAATACAAAGAAACAAATACAGAGAGTTAGACAAAATAATGAAACAGAGAAATATATCCCAAATGAAAGAATAAGATAAAACCATAGCAAAAAAAGAAAGCTAAATGAAACAGAGATAAGCAATACGTATGTAGAGAAGTGAAAGTAATGATCATAAAGATACTCACTAGATTTGAGACAAGAGTAGATATTCTCAGTGAGACCTTCAACAAATAGTAATAAGATATTAAAAAGGATCAATCACAGATGAATAACTCAATAACTGAGATTAAAAAATACAGTAGAGGGACTCAATAGCAGATTAGAGGAGGGAGAAGAACGGATCAGCAACCTGGAAGACACAGTAATGGAAAGTAACCAAAATGAACAGCAAAAGGAAAAAAGAATAATAAAAAAATGAGAACAGGTTAAGGGAACTCAGCAACATCATCATACATGATAATATTCACATTATAGATATCCCAGAGGGAAAGAGAGAAGGGGGCAGAACATTTATTTGAAGAAACAGTAGCTGAAAACTTCCTTAATCTGGGTAAGGAAACAGACATCCAGATCCAGTAGGTGCAAAGAGCCCTCAACAAGATTAACCCAAAGAGGTCCACATCAAGACACATAGGCACATAGTAATTAAAATGACAAAAAGGTGATAAAGAGATTGTAAAAGCAGCAAAAGAAAATAGTTACACACAGAAACACCATAAGGCTGTAAGTTGATTTTTCATGAGAAACTTTGCAAGCCAAAAGTGAGTGGTATGATATCTTCAAAGTGCTGAAAGAAAAAAACCCTGAAAATATGAATACTCTACCCAGCAATATTAGCATTTACAATAGGAGAGGTAGAGTTTCCAGACAAATAAAAGTCAAAGAGTTCATCACCACTAAACCAGGCTTACACAATTTCCCCTTGTTAAGGGGAATGGAAAGGAAAAGTCATATTCAGAAGTAAAAGAATTATGAAAGAAAAAAATGCACAAATAAAAGCAAGCCTATAATAAAAGTAATGGATTAATCACATATAAAACCAGTATGGGACTTAAAGCACAAAAGCAGTAAAATCAATTATGTTTATCTATAGAAATCTGTCAAGGGACTCACAAAACAAAAAGAAGCATCATATCATATATATCAGCATGGAGGGAGAGTACCACTTACATCAATGGATAGATCATGTACATAGAAAATCAACAAGGAAACAATGGCTTTGAATGATACACTGGGTCACATGGATTTAATAGATACATCCAGAATATTTCATCCTAAAGCAGCAGAATACACATTCTTTTTGAGTGCACATGGGACATTCTCCAGAACGGATCACATCCTAGGTCACAAATCAGGCCTCAACAAGTATAAAAAGATTGAGATCATACCATGCATATTTTTCAACCACAACACTATGAAACTTGAAGTCAACCACAAGGAAAAATTTGGGAAGACCACAAATACCTGGAGGTTAAAGAACATTCTACTAAAGAATGAATGGGTCAACCAGGAAATTAAATAAGAAATTTTAAAAATATGGAAACAAATGAAAATGAATACATGACAGTCCAAAATCTTTGGGATGCAAAAATACTCATAAAAGGGAAGTATATAGCAACACCAGACTTATCTCAAGAAGCAAGAAAAATTTCAAATATGCAACTTCAACTTATGCCTAAAGAAACTAGAAAAAGATCAACAAATGAAGTCTAAAGCCAGGAGTAGAGGGAAATAATAAAGATTAGAGCAAAATTAAATGATATAGAAACTAAAAAAAAACCAATAGGACAGATCAACAAACCAGGAGCTAGTTCTTTGAAATATTAACAAAATTGATAAAATCCTAGCCAGAGTTATCAAAATAAAAAGAGAAAGGACCCAAATAAATAAAGTCACAAATGAGAGAGGAGTAATCACAACCAACACAACAAATAAAAACAATTGTAAGACGATATTATGAAAAATTATATGCCAATAAATTGGGCAATCTGGAAGAAATGGATAAATTCCTAGAAACATACAAACTACCAGAACTGAAATAGGAAGAAATAGAAAACTTGGACAGACCCATAACCAGCAAATAAACTGAACAGCATCAAATATCTTTCAACAAGGGGCACCTGGGTGACTCATTTGTTGTGCCCAACTTCAGTTCAGGTCATGATCTCAAGGTTTGTGGATTTGAGCCCCATGTCAGGCCCTATGCTGACAGCTCAGAGCCTGGAGCCTGCTTCAGATTCTGTGTTTTGCTCTCTTTCTGCCCCTCCCCTGCTCATGCTCTCTCTCTATCAAAAATAAATAAATATTTTTAAAAATTAAAAAAAAAAATCTTCGAACAAATATAACTCTAGGGCAAGGTGGCTTCACAGTGGAGTTATATCAAACATATAAAGAATAGTTAATACCTATTTTTCTCAAACTATTCCAAAAAATAAAAATGGAAGGAAAACTTTCAAACTTATTCTATGAGGCCAGCATTACCTTGACTCCACTAAAAAAGAGAACTATAGGCCAATATCCCTGATAAACATGGATATAAAAATTCTCAACAAGTAACAAATCCCATCCAACAGTAAATTAAAAGAATCATTCACCATATTCAAGTAGGATTTACTCCTGTACTGTGGGGTGGTTCAATATTTGCAAATCAATCAACATGACACACCACATTAGTAAAAGAAAGGATAAGGATCATGTGATCATCTCAATAGATGCAGAAAAAGGATCTGATAAAGTACAGCATTCATTCTTGATAAAAAACCCTCAATAAAGAAGGGTAAGAGACAACATAGCTCAACATCATAAAGGCCATATAAGAAAAACCCACAGCTAAAATCATCCTAAGTGGGGAAAAACTGACTCTATGGTCAGGAACTATACAGGGATGTCCACTCTCGCCATTGTTATTTTAACAAGGTACTAGAAGTCCTAGCTTCAGCAATCAGACAAGAAGAAATAAAAGGTCCAAATCAGCAAGGAAGAAGTCAAACTTTCACTATTCACAGATGACATGATACTCTGTAGAAAAGTCAGAAGACTCTACAAAAAAATTGCTAGAACTGATACACAAATTCAGTAAAATCGCAGGATATAAAGTCAATGTACAGAAATCTGTTGCATTTCTATACACCAATAATGAAGCAGATGAAAGAGAAATTAAGGAATTTATCCCATTTACAACTGTATCAAAAACCGTAAGATATCCAGGAACAAACTTACCAAAGAGGTAGAAGATCTGTACTCTGAAAACTATAGAACACTTGTGAAAGAAATTAAAGATGACACAAAGAAATGGAAAAACATTCCATGCTCATGAAATGGAAGAACAAATATTGTTAAAATGCCTATACTACCCAAAGCAATCCACACATTTAATTCAATCCCTATCCAAATACCAATAGCATTTTTTTACAGAGCTAGAACAAAGAATCCTAAAATTTGTATGGAACTACAGAAGACCCTCAATAGCCAAAGCAGTCTTGAAAAAGAAAAGCAAAGCTGGGGGCGCCTGGGTGGCGCAGTCGGTTAAGCGTCCGACTTCAGCCAGGTCACGATCTCACGGTCCGTGAGTTCGAGACCCGCGTCAGGCTCTGGGCTGATGGCTCGGAGCCTGGAGCCTGTTTCCGATTCTGTGTCTCCCTCTCTCTGCCCCTCCCCCGTTCATGCTCTGTCTCTGTCTGTCCCAAAAATAAATAAAAACGTTGAAGAAAAAAAAAATTTTAAGAAAGAAAAGCAAAGCTGGCAGCACCACAATTCCAGACTTCAAGTTATATTACAAAGGTCTCATCATCAAGACAGTATGGTACTGGCACAAAAACAAACACATAAATCAATGGAATAGAAAACCCAGGAGAAAGAAAAAAAGAAAGAAAGAAAGGCCAGAAAATGACCTACAAATATAGGGTCAACTAAACTTTGACAAAGCAGGAGAAAATACCATTGGAAAAAAGACAGTCTCTTCAACAAATGGCATTTGGAGTACTGGAGAGCAACATGCAAAAGAATGAAACTGAACCACTTTCTTACACAGTGAAGGAAACAATTAACAAATCTAAAGGGCAATCTTCAGAATTGGAGAAGGTATTTGTAAATGACATATCTGATAAAGGGTAAGTATACAAAATCTATAAAGAATTTATCAAACTCAACACCCAAAAAACAAATAATCTAGCTTAAAATGGGGAGAAGACATAAATAGACATTTTTCTAAAGAAATGCAGCCAGATCAACACTAAACCATCTTGCACAACCAGAAAATTGATTTGAGAAATAACACAACAATCTGCACAACTTGAACTATAGAACTCGGCAGGTATGCAGCACGGAGAGAGAGGACGGGGGAGAGAAGCTGCGGAGGACAGGGAGCTGTTTTTGCTTTCAGAGAGAGGACAGAGACAGGGGGAGAATATAGGAAAAGCACCCCCCACACACACACACAAAGCAGCTGCAGAGAAAGTAGAGAATTGGAAACAGCCACAGGGACTGGACAAAAAAAGGAGAAGGGAGGAAGGAGAGGGTTTAAATTCCATTAAGACTCTATAAACAGGGGGAGCACAGAGTCTGAAACTCCACAGCTGGATACCTGGAGGTGCTCTGGTGGGAAGGGTGAATCCCTAGGAGCAGAGAGCGAGGTTCAAGGGGTCCTTGGGCCACATGGGAAGAAGCAGTTCCCTGTTTAGAGGACATTTGGTAGAGGCTGTGTGGCCACCCCACAGGCAAAGGTCCCAGCAGACCATGGATAACAACCACATTCACTGGTGTTGGAACAGGATGTTAAGGGTGAAGCCTGGCACCAGATGTGTGTTGTGATTTTCCATAAACCCTGAAACACTGCCGCTACAAGATTGTGCAAACTTTTTCTGGGGTGGGCTGGCACCCAGCTGGAGTCTCTGGCATCTGCAGCTGTGCGGTCTCATGAACGTTCCTGGGGCCAGCACCAGCCATTGCTTAGTGAGACCCAACCCCAGAAGGTCAGAACAGATCAAAGCCACAGTCCCTCAGAAATAAGGCATTGAGAAACACAGCCCCATTTGAGATAAAACTCAGGAAGGAGGTGCCGCCTGGCAGCCTGATGGCCTGGTCACAGACAATGTAGAAGCAGGGAGTAGATGGAAGCCAGAGACAAAGGAGGGGTGCTTGATTGCCAGTTGTGGAGAGTTCAGAGTTCTGATACTAGAGACTGGGTAGCTGGGTGCCACCATTGTCACCCCTCCAGTGCATGCACATACACGCCTACACACGCCACAGCAATCTACCCCAGTAAGCTAAGCATCACCACCTAGTGGAGAATGGAGAGTAAACCCCACCCAACTGGGCCAACAGCGCTCTTGACAAACACAAGTCTCTCCACCTGCTTAGTTTACAGACTATAAAGTGCTTCGTAGATTGACTTCTATGGGAACACTGATGTAATTTCAATCATACTTCATTCTGTTCACTGGTCTTTGCATTCATTTTTTTTTCTTTTTCTTTTCTTTTCTCATTCTTGGTACAGAAAGAGAAAAAAAATCTATTTTTATTTTCCATTTTTATTAAAAGACTTTTCTTTAATTATTCCATTTTACTTTCCATTTTACTTTCATCATTTCATTTATTCTATATTATTGTATTCACTTTTTCAAATTTCCAAACATTTTCCTTTTATTTTTCCTTTTCTTATCTTTCTCTTTTTTCTCTAATCCATCAAGCTTCTTTCAACAACCAGACCAAAACACACCTAGGATCTAGCATCCTTTATTTGATTTCTTTGTGTTGTTTTAAATTTTGTAATTTTATTTTTTTAACTTTATTAATTCCTTTTCTTCCTCCAAAATGACAAAATGAAGGAATTCACCCCAAAAGAAAGAACAGGAAGAAATGACAGCCAGCAACTTAATCAACACAGATATAATCAAGATGCCTGAACCAGAATTTACAATCAAGATAATAATACTAGCTGGGGTTGAAAATAGATTACAATCTCTTTCTGCAGAGATAAAGAAGTAAAAGCTAGTCAGGATGAAACAAAAAATGCTATAACTGAGCTGTAGCAGCAAGTAAGCGATATAGAGGACAAACTTATGGAGAATAATAAAGCAGAAAAAAGAGGGAGACTATGGCAAAAGAGCACGAAATAAAAACTAGAGAACTCAGTGACTCATTAAAAAGGAATAAGATCAGAATCATAGAGGTCCCAGAGGATGAAGAGAGAGAAAAAGGGGTAGAAAATTTATGTGAGGAAATCATAGTGGAAAACTTTCCTAACCTGGGGAAAGACACAGACATCAAAATCCAGGAAACACAGAGGACTCCCATTAGAGTAAACAAAAACCAACCATCAACAAGGAATATCATAGTCAAATTCACAAAATACTCAGGCAAGAAAATAATCATGAAAGCAGCAAGGGGAAAAAAGTCCTTAACCTACAAGGGAAGTCAGATCAGGTTCACAGCAGACCTATCCATAGAAACTTGGCAGGCCAGAAAGGAGTGGCAGGATTCAATGTACTGAATTGGAAAAAATATGCAGCCAAGAATTCTTTATCCAGCAAGGCTGTCATTCAAAATAGGAGAGATAAAAAGTTTCCCATAAAAACAAAAATTAAAGGGGTTGGTTACCACTAAACCAGTCCTGCAAGAAATTTTAAGGGGGACTCTCTGAGGAGAGAAAAGACAGAAAAAAAAAGACCAAGAGCAGCAAAGACTAGAAAGGACCAGAGAGCACTACCAGAAACTCCAACTCTACATGCGACATAATGGTAATAAGTTCATATCTTTCATTATTCACTCTAAACGTCAATGGTCTAAATGCTCCAATCCAAAGACACAGCATAACAATGAATAGGGAAACAAGATCCATCTGTATGCTGTTTACAAGAGACCCATTTTAGACCTAAAGACACCTTCAGATTGAAAGTAAGGGGATGAAGAACCATCTATCATGTTAATGCTTGACAAAAGAAAGCCGGAATAGCTATACTTATATCAGATAGTCTAGATTTTAAAATAAAGACTGTAACAAGAGATGAAGAAGGGCATCATATTGTAATTAAGGGGTCTATCCACCAAGAAGACCTAACAATTGTAAACATTTATACTCCAAATGTGAAGCACCCAAATATATAAATCAATTAATCACAAACATAAAGAACCTCATTAATAAAAATACCATAATAGTAGGGGACTTAAATACCCCACTTAGAGCAATGGACAGATCATCTAAACAGATAATCAACAAGGAAACAATGGCTTTGAGTGACACATTGGACCAGATGGACTTAACAGATATATTCAGAACATTTCTTCCTAAAGCAGCAGAATATACATTCTTCTCCAGTGCACATGGAATGTTCTCCAGAATAGATCACATACTGGGACACAAATCAGCCTTCAACAAGTACAAAAAATCAAGATCATATCACGTATATTTTCAGACCACAACGCTATGAAACTCGAAATCTACCACAAGAAAAAATCTGGAAAAATAACAAATACTTGGAGACTAAAGAACATCCTACTAAAGAATGAATGTGCTAACCAAGAAATTAAAGAGGAAATTAAAAAGTACATGGAAGCCAATGAAAATGATAACCCACAGCCCAAAACCTCGGAACACAGCAAAGGTGGTCATAAGAGGGAAGTATACAGCAATCTAGGTCTTCCTAAAGAAGGAAGAAAGGTCTCAGATACACAACCTAACCTTACACCTCAAAGAGATGGAAAAAGAACAGCAAATAAAACCCCAAACCAGCAGAAGACAGGAAATAATAAAGATTAGAGCAGAAATCAATGCTATGAAACCAAAAAACAAAAACAAAAACAAAACAAAACACAGTAGAACAGATCAATGAAACCAGGAGGTGGTTCTTTGAAAGAATTAACAAAACTGATAACCCCCTACCCGGTTTGATCAAAAAGAAAAAGGAAAGGACCCAAATAAATAAAATCAAGAATGAAAGGGGAGAGATCACAACCAACACAGCAGAAATACAAACAATAATAAGTGAATATTATGAGCAATTTAATGCCAATAAAATGGGCAATGTGGAAGACATTGACATATTCCTAGAAACATATATACTACCAAAACTGAAGAAGGATATAGAAAATTTGAACACACCTATAACCAGTAAAGAAATCAAATTAGTAATCAAAAATCTCCCAAAAACAAGAGTCCAGGGCCTGATGACTTTACAGGGGAATTTTACCAAACACTTAAAGAAAATTTAAAACCTATTCTCTTAAAGCTGTTCCAAAAAATAGAAATGGAAGGAAAACTTCCAAACTCTTTCTGTGAAGCCAGAACTGCCTTGATTCTAAAACCAAAGACCCCACCAAAAATGAGAACCAATTTCCCGATGAAGATGGATGCAAAAATCCTCAACAAGATACTAGCCAACCAGATCCAACAATAATTAAAAGAATTATTCACCATGACCAAGTGGGATTTATACCTGGGATGTAGGGCTGGTTCAATATCTGCAAAACAATCAATGTGATCCATCACATCAATAAAGAAAGGACAAGAGGGGCACCTGGATGGCTCAGTTGGTTAAGCATCCAATTTCAGCTCAGGTCATGATCTCTGTCCCGACTTCGAGACCCGCGCTGGGCTCTGTGCTGACAGCTCAGAACCTGGAGCCTGTTTAAGATTCTGTGTCTCCCTCTCTGTCTCTGCCCCTCCCCTGCTTGTGCTCTGTTGTTCTTTCTCTCAAAAATACATAAACATTTAAAAAATGAAAAAAAAAAAGGACAAGAACCACATGAACCTCTGAATAGATGCAGAGAAAGCATTTGACAAAATACAGCATCGTTTCTTGATAAAAACCCTCAAGATAGTAGGGATAGAAGGATCATACCTCAAGATCATAAAAGTTTTCCCTAAGGTCAGGAACATGACAGGGATGTCCACTCTAGCCACTGTCAGTCAACATAGAATTGGAAGTCTTAGCCTCAGCAATCAGACAACACAAAGGAATAAAAGCCATCCAAGTCAGCCAGGAGGAAGTCAAACTTCCACTCTTCACAGATGACATTATACTTTATATGGAAAACCCAGAAGATTCCACCAAAAAACTGCTATAACTGATCCATGAATTCAGCAAAGTTGCAGGATATAAAATCAATGCACAGAAATTGGTTGCATTCTTATACACCAATAATTGAAGCAACAGAAAGAGAAATCAAGGAATTGATCCTATTTACATTTGCACCAAAACCCACAAAATACCTAGGAATAAACATAACCAAAGAACATACCTAGGAAATAACCTAGGAAAGAAAATACCAAAGAAAATACCTAGGAATAAACATAACCAAATAAACATAACCAAAATCTATACAATGAAAACTATAGAAAGCTTATGAAAGAAATTGAAGAAGACACAAAAAAAAAATGGAAAAATATTCCATGCTCACGGGTTGGAATAACAAACATTGTTAAAATGTTGATACTCCCCAAATCAATCTACATATTCAATGCAATCCCTATCAAAATGATATCAGTATTTTTCACAGAGCTAGAACAAACAATCCTAAAATTTGTATGGAACCAGAAAAGACCCCAAATAGCCAAAGTAATCTTGAAAAAGAAAACCAAAGCTGGAGGCATCATACTTCTGGACTTTAAGATGTATTACAATGCTGTAATCATCAAGACATTATGGTACTCGCAAAAAACAGACACTCAGATCAATGCAACAGAAGAGAGAACCCAGAAATGGACCCACAAATGTATGGCCACCTAATCTGTGACAAAGCAGGAATGAATATCCAATGGAATAAGGACAGTCTCTTCAGCAAATGGTGCTGGGAAAACTGGACAGTGACATGCAGAAGAATGAACCTGGAACACTTTCTTACACCACACACAAAAATAAACTCAAAATGAATGAAAGACCTAAATGTAAGATGGGAAGTCATCAAAATCCTAGAGGAGAAAGCAGGCAAAAACCTCTTTGACTTGGCCACAGCAACTTCTTACTCAACATGTCTCTGGAGGCAAGGGAAACAAAAGCAAAAATGAACTATTGGACCTCATCAAAATAAAAAGCTTCTGTGCAGTGAAGGAAACAGTCAGCAAAACTAAAAGGCAACCAATGAAATGGGAGAAGATATTTGCAAATGACATATCAGATAAAGGGTTAGTATCCAAAATCTATAAGGAACTTACCAAACTCAACACCCAAAAAACAAATAATCCAGTGAAGAAATGGGCAAAAGACATGAATAGACACTTCTCCAAAGAAGACATCCAGATGGTGAACAGACACATGAAAAAATGTCCAACATCACTCAATATCAGGGAAATACAAATCAAAACCACAATGAGATATCACCTCACACCTGTCAGAATGGCTAACATTAACAACTCAGGCAAAAACAGATGTTGGTGAGGATGTGGAAAAAGAAGATCTGTCTTGCACTCCTGGTGGGAATGGAAACTGGTGCAGCCACTCTGGAAAACAGTATGGAGGTTGCTCAAAAAATTAAAAATAGAACTACTCTATGACCCAGTAATTGCACTACTAGGTATTTATCCAAGGGACACAGGTGTGCTGTTTTGAAGGGGGACATGTACCCCAATGTTTTTAGCAGCACTATTGATAATAGCCAAAGTATGGAATGAGCCAAATGTCCATCAACTGATGAATGGGTAAAGAATATATGGTATATGTATACAATGGAGTATTACTCCGCAATCAAAAAGAATGAAATCTTGTCATTTGCAACGACATGGATGGAACTGGAGGGTATTATGCTAAGTGAAATTAGTCCATCAGAGAAAGACAAATATCATATGACTTCACTCATATGAGGAATTTAAGATACAAAACAGATGAATTTAAGGGAAGGAAAGCAAAAAAATATAAAAACAGGGAGAGGGACAAAACATAAGAGACTCTTCAATATAGAGAACAAACAAGGTTGCTGGAGGGGTTGTAGGAGGGGGATGGTCTAAATGGGTAAGGGGCATTAAGGAATCTACTCCTGAAATCATTGTTGCACCATATGCTAACTAACTTGGATGTAAATTAAACAATAAATACATTTAAAAAAGAGAAAGAGATCACCTCACCCATGTTAGAATGGCTAAAATTAAAATCATAGGAGAAAACAGCTGTTGGTGAGGATGCAGAGAAAGGGGATTTTCACACTATTGGTGAAAATGCATTCTGGTGTAGCCACAGAGGAAAATAGTACAGAGGTTCCTCAGAAAGCTAAAAACAGAACTACCATATGATCTAGCAACCAGACTACTAGATAATCACCTAAAGGATACAAAAATACTGATTTGAAGGGATATGTGCCCCCTATGTTTATAGCAGCATTATCAATAATAGCCAAATTATGGAAAAAGCCCAAATGTCCATCAACTGATGAATGGATAAAGAAATTGTGGTATATATACACAATGGAGTACTATGTGGCAATGAGAAAAAATGAAATATGGCCCTTTGTAGCAACGTGGATGGAACTGGAGAGTGTAATGCTAAGTGAAATAAGCCATACAGAGAAAGACAGATACCATATGGTTTCACTCTTATGTGGATCCTGAGAAACTTAACAGGAACCCATGGGGGAGGGGAAGGAAAAAAAAAAAAAAAAAAGAGGTTAGAGTGGGAGAGAGCCAAAGCATAAGAGACTGTTAAAAACTGAGAACAAACTGAGGGTTGATGGGGGGTGGGAGGGAGGGGAGGGTGGGTGATGGGTATTGAGGAGGGCACCTTTTGGGATGAGCACTGGGTGTTGTATGGAACCCAATTTGTCAATAAATTTAAAAAAAAAAAAAAAAAAAAAAAAGAAATATATTATATATATATAGACACATTACAAGCTAAAAAAAAAAAAACAACAGCAGCATTAAAACCCTACAATTTGCTCCCTGCCTATATTTCCAGTTTTAACTCTTAACTTACCTTCCTCAAATTCATACTTCAGCCAAGGTGTTCTGCTTACTGCCGCTGACCCTGGGTTGCATTTTCCTTACTTTTCTCTGTCTTCTCTCCTCTCCCAAGCCCTTTGAGATCCAGTTAACATCCTGACTCTTCTTCAATAAAACCTTGCTCAATCTTTATAGTTTGAAGTGATTCTCACTCCTCTGAATTCCTATAACAAATAAATTATGGAAAATTATTGTAAATCGTAACAATAAATGTTTGATATATTATTATAACATTTATATCTCATAATTCTACTGGACAATTTTTTCTGTTTATTAACTTTTATTCATCTTTTGTTTTATGAGATTCCAAGATACTCTCAGGTTCAATGATTTACTAGAACTCACAGAATTCGGAAAAGCTCTTATATTCACAGTTGCAATTTATCACAGTGAAAGGATACAGATTAAAATCAGCAAAAGCAAAAGATGCACAGGACAAAGTCCAGGAGAAACCAGGCACAAGCGTCCAGTTACCCTCTCCTATTAGAGTTGAATAGACAGAGCTTAGTTCTGCCAGGAACAATGTGTGACAACATTTGAGATGTATTATCAACCAGAGATGCTCACTAGAACCTTGGTGTCTTGGTTTTTATTAGGAGTCAGTCATACAGCAACTCCATTCTTACCCCCCCCCCCCCCCCACCCACCAGAGGTCAAACTAATACAGCATGGCTGAGGAAAGATAAAAACAGGCATTCACCATAAATTTCACTGTTAGCATAAACCATCTGCTGTGGTCCAAGGTCTCAGGTATACAAAGATACTCTTTTCAGGCATGATATTCCAAGGGCTCAGTTTGTCTCCCAGGAGCTAGTTAAAAACCAGCCCATCTGGGATGTGCAGGATTTGAGCACACCAAGCCCATTGAGTTAGCACTCTACTATGCACTTTATTTGGTAATATTGAGCTGTCTAACCATATTTGATGACTCTTCAGTGTCAGTGTAGAACAGAATCAACATTTTCTCCTCTGTGTTTAGTTACTACTCAATAAATATTTAAATTTTTTCATTATATATCTCCTACTCATTACTTCATATATCAAATATATTGTTCAGGTTTGTTATATCTTTCCTCTGCAGAGCAACATAAAGAATGTCAATTCTTGGCCAAATTCTCTTCTTTATTACAATGACATATTTCTATAGATATTTCATCTAAGTTTATGCAAGTAGAGCAGCAGCTAGAGTGACATTTTTCAATAGGAAGTGAGGATACGGAATGTGTACAGTTGTCCATTTGCATTATAAAACTAGAACAAATAAATGTGAAACCTGAGTTGTTTCTTTGAGGCCTGATGTGTCCCCCATCTCACCTAAAATAAGGGACTTACGTTGAAAGGTGTACATGTTTTTTTGTTGTTATTTTGTTTGTTTTAAATGTTTGTTTATTTTGAAGGGGGAGGGGCTGAGAGAGAGAATCCCAAGCAGCCTCCATGATGTCAGCGTAGAGCCTGATGTGGGGCTCAAACTCATGAACTGTGAGATCACAACGTGAGCCAAGATCTCAAGAGCTGGATGCTTAACTGACTGAGCCACCCTGGTGTCCCAATATTTTTAAATAAGAAAAAAAAAAAAGACCAGAATGCCTAGATTTTATGTAAATAGATATGATTTAGCTAAGAATACTATTAGTGAAGAATATCAAACTAGCTTCAAAGCTAGAATGTATGGGGTGAAAGGCAAAATAATGTCATAATAAGAGTATGTGACTGGATATCAGGACTTCTGCTATGATAGGGACAATGTTATCTATTTACCACACTTGTAGGATATCCATATTCCCCAGCTGTCCTGGCAGTTAAGTTGAGGTCATCTGATTAATTCTCTTGAGTGAAATCTAACATGTCACTTAGTCCCAGGCGGCTACAAGTGAGTGGAGGCTAAGTATTCCAGAAGGTGGGATTGCTTGACCTCTCTTAGACTTTATAAAAGAGGAAACAAATATTTGTTGTATTAAAGCCATTGAGATTTCAGGCCATTTGTTACTACAGTCAAACTTAGCCTGACCTGGCTACTATACCTGCACCATAATAACTCTGCAATTAGCAGTACAGTTGACCCTTGAACAATATGGGGATTGGAGGTGCCAACCCTCCTACAATTGAAAATCCACAAATGATTTTTGACTTCCCCAAAACTTAACTACTAACAGTAGTTAACAGTCTACTGCTAACTGGAAGCCTTGCCTCTAACATAAACAGTTGGTTACATATTTTGCATATTATATGTATGATATACTGTATTCTTACAATAAAGTAAGCTAAAGGAAAGGAAATGTTATTAAGAAAACCTTAGGGAAGAGAAAAGACATTTACAATACTATACTACATAGAAAAAAAATCCACTATAAATGGATTCATGTATTTCAACCACTTTTTAAGGGTCAACCATATAACCAAAGGCAAGAGGCTTCAACTTTTCAGCTTCTAGTTTCCTGGAGCATAAAATGCATACGTTAGCTCTCTCTAAAGTTACTCTTAACTAAAAATGGTCATACAATTGGTTAAAAGCAAGGGCCCGGTAGATTCAATTACTGGCAGTGTCACTTAACTGTGATGTTAATCTCATTTGTCCTTTTCCACAAAATGAGGATATTAATGGTTAATACATATCATCATTTTTAAGTTGCACACGGAAAGCACTAGCCTGGTATATAGAAAGAGTTCTAAAAGTCAACAATTAATAGTCATACCCATAACAATAACAAGCACATTGGTTAAAAAAAGTTTACAAGTCAACAATAAATTTTGTTTTCTAAACATCCTTGCCTCAACAATGATATGGTTAACAGTAAGTGCCTTTTATATCCAGCATTCTTAAACTTCTTCCTAACAACAGAAAAAGATAACAAAGTTAGCTTCTCCATTATTGTCCTGTAGTCATGTTTATGATACCAAAAAATGAGAAAACTTGGTTCACTCTAGTTCATGGAACTCTTACAGCATGAAACAAAAGTAAAAATGTTCTGCTGCGGTGCTCCAGTGTCAGAACCTGCTTTGATGATAAAGCGACATAACAAAAGTTTTTCCCCAGGGCACTATTCCCAACTATGAGACTTAGAGTCATTTTGAATTTCCTTGAATATATCTAAAAATGCCCCATTTCTATCTGAAAAGGAAGTTCACTGTAGCTTTGAAGCAAATATGTAAATACTAATGTATCAATCATGTATTATAACTGCTTGAAATTTTTTTTAATGCTGAACAGATAGTGTACAGATGATGATCTGTGGTCTACTAGGCACCATTGTCCACCCCTTTCTACATCTCCTCTGCCTCACAGGTAAGATGTCAAAACTACATTTTCCAGAACAACTAACAATCTGAGTCACATTCTGACAATGAGAAGCACTTAGGCTAGATCTGGAAGGTTGAAGAGAAGCCAGGAGTCTATGCTAGCAATGTGAGCAGATGAACAGTCTAACAAAGGCCTCCGGACAAAACTCCAGAGAATTGTCATCCACTTTTGAGACCCCAGCTGGATGCTTAAATTAACATTTGTTTTTCTGATTGAAATCTGACTGACATAGAAATCTGACTGACTAATATTATAAATATTAGTAAAGATTTTCTTGGAACTGTGTAAGCAGTTAACAATAGATTAAGGATAATCTATTCTTAATAGATTATAGATTAATAGATTAATAGAATAGATTAAGAATAAAAATTAAAACCTATTAAAAGACTAGAAAAATTTTTAAGTTTATTCATTTATTATTTCAGGGAGAGAGAGAGAGAGAGAGCGAGCACAAGTGGAGGAGGGGCAGAGAGAGAGGGAGACACAGAATCTGAAGCAGGCTCCAGGCTCTGAGTTGTCAGCACAGAGCCCAACATGGGGCTCGAACCCACCAACCATTAGATCATGACCTGAGCCAAAGTTGGACACTTAACCAACTGAGCCACCCAGGGGCCCCAAGATTAGAAAATTTTTAACCCTTTGTCTTTTTTTTTTTTTTTAATTTTTTTTTTTAACGTTTATTTATTTTTGAGACAGAGAGAGACAGAGCATGAACGGGGGAGGGTCAGAGAGAGGGAGACACAGAATCTGAAACAGGCTCCAGGCTCTGAGCTGTCAGCACAGAGCCCGACGCGGGGCTTGAACTCATGGGCCGCGAGATCCTGACCTGAGCTGAAGTCGGCCGCTCAACCGACTGAGCCACCCAGGTGCCCCTTAACCCTTTGTCTTAAAATTCATTTCAAACTATACTCAAGAAATTTTATTTGATTGCAGTTTAATTCCCTTTTAATGCTACATAATGTTCTTTATCTTTCTTTCTCTTTAGGCCCAGTGTTATTTTTGTACTACTGTATAGGCTCCTAAAATGAAGCTGGAAATAATGAGTACCCACCAATAGAAAATTTAAATATTCTGTTTTAGAGATGCCTGGGTGGTTCAGTTGGTTGAGTGTCCAACTTCAGCTCAGGTCATAATCTTGCAGTTTGTGGGTTTGAGCCCTTGTCAGGCTCTGTGCTGACAGCTCAGAGCCTAGAGCCTGCTTCAGATTCTGTGTATGTGTCTCTCTCTCTCTGCCCCTCTTCTGCTTGTGCTCTGTCTCTCTTTCTTAAAAGTAAATAAACATTAAATATATGTTTTTAATTTTCTGTTATAAATTGTACTTGGCCTGTATTTGGCCTGTCTTTACAGATTCTTAAATGTGCCTTGGCCGAGATAGAATACCAGAGACTAATTTTTAAAATATTTTCCTGTGGTCCCTTAGATCTACAAATTAAATCAAGAAACATGTGCTGAACACCTATACTGCTTGTGCTGTTTAAAAGCTTAAAATTCAGCAAGAAAAATACAAGCATGGGAATGTAGAAAACAATGAAACATATTTAAATAATACTTCAAGACAACAGTAGATGAAATGTGGAAAGGTAATGGAGGAGTCACTGCTCATATTATTTACCAGAAGACTCAGAAAAACTGTGGGGTCTTTTTATGCACATTTTCTCTGCCTTGCTGTCAGCCTTTAAATATCATTAATAAAAGTTCTGCTTAATGTCTTGGTATAGGGTTCTAGCAGAGCCCATCATTCTAGATGATGCAAAGCCAGCCAGGTTCACAGCAGTAATTGTTGGTTAATTATATGATGAACTTTGTCTTGCCTAACTTTACTCTCTTTCTCTATATTTTTATGAAGGTATATTGTGATATTTTTAGTTCCTGTTGAGGTGTGAATTATAGGCAAAGACTGAATAGACAAGAAACTTCAAGTAACAACATATAAGGAAATTAATCTGTTTGCTTTAGTTTGGGTGTTAAATATTGTATAAGAAACGAAGGGAATAGGATCACCCTACAAAATATTTCCAACTGGTGTGAAATGTTACTAGGAGAGGTCTTCAGGCTTGACGATGGGCTATATGTCAATGATAAATTAAGTCAAGTATGTTCAATACATAGAAACCACCTATCTATTAAAATCCTCTCTCATATTCCTCTTTTAACTTTAATACTTCTACTTGGGATTTTCCACTGAGTGAGCCTTGACTTTATGCACAGAAATTCATTCATCAGCACAGAGCAGAAACTGAAAACACACTCAAAACACTACAGGTCAAGAGAAAGGATTAAATTAAAAGATAAGGTAAACAAAGAAGGTCACAAACCCCCCCCCCCATTACTCCAATTCACCTGATCTTCCTTTATCCATATTCTCAAGGTACTTTTTACTTATTATATGTCCATTTGTCCTTTTTAAGCTTTAATGATAGAGTAAATTTATTCACGAAAGGTAAGGACAAGCACAAAAGTTCCTTGAGTTTTTCTCCAGTTCTGTATTTCTCCCACCTATCAGTTCTCTTGTTAAGTCAAACTCCAAAATTTCAGATTTTAGGAAGGAGGGAATTTGGCTTGCTTCCAATTTTCTGGGTCTTACCATCTGGAAAGTAAATAGTTAAATAGAAGATTTGCAATTCACTCTTTCCATTTAACAGGGAATACCTCCAGGAAAGGAAAAAGAAGATGACCCTGTCAAATATCCTCCTAAACATGCTAAGGCTAATGACTCCTAGCAAACACACTAATGGTATTTGCTTAGCAATACAGTCCTCATCAATAGGATATATCTGTTATAAAATTGTTTATGGTAAAAACATACCTGGAATCAATGGATTTATAGACTGCTTCATGGAAAGTGTCATATAAACTACACAACTATCTGAGTTTAAAATGGAGATGTTTTGGGGCGCCTGGGTGGCGCAGTCGGTTAAGCGTCCGACTTCAGCCAGGTCACGATCTTGCGGTCTGTGAGTTCGAGCCCCGCGTCGGGCTCTGGGCTGATGGCTCAGAGCCTGGAGCCTGTTTCCGATTCTGTGTCTCCCTCTCTCTCTGCCCCTCCCCCGTTCATGCTCTGTCTCTCTCTGTCCCAAAAATAAATAAACGTTGAAAAAAAAAATTTTAAAATGGAGATGTTTTACAACCCAAAAAGCTTTTCCTCCATAGTTAACTGTACATCTCATTGGAGACTTCGTATATTAATCTGAGCCCAGGGATCATCCTGACGCAGAGGAAAAAAAAAAAAAAAGGACCCAGTAAGGTGCGCTATTTCAGATCTCTCCCTGCTTCACCTATGTCTCCTGATTGTGTCCCTGAAATCATTATTAAAACTTGTTCTTGGCCAAAATCTGTCACTCATGTGTCTGATTTTGATAACCCAATCTTTGTATTTTCTCACCATCCAATCATACCGATCACTTCTCTGACTCTAGCATCAAGCCCAGCCTTGAAAAACGTGTTCTACTTAGTTCTTGGGACTCAGTCCCTGCTCAGTATCCCAGCTCTGCTAACCAGGTCTTCCCTGGTTTCTGTCTCCTGAAACATCTCTTAATAAACTTGTTAAGAACCTCAGAATTTGCAGGACCAAGGTCCTACATTTTTAATGCCAGTCCCTACCAGAGATCTGAGTTTTGTTCCACAGCTTAGCACAATGACTATTGATTTTGTGTCTGTGGAAAGATGTGACTGGCTTGGCTTATGTGTTTGACTTTAAGAGTAGCACCCACTCCTGGGTTCTTGTCATCTTTTGTATCACGTGTTGCAACCACAATAGGTCCCTTGTATACTGAATCCTCCAGAGGACTCTGCAAAACTGTAGATACTATTTTCTGTTATCTTTTTAATAATTGTGGCTGGCCTTCCCACCTAGATCATAAGAGTAATTCCAGGTTCAGCACTCCTTAATTTACCTGTCATGTCTTTATATGTGACAGGTAGTGTATCTTACAATTAATTTATATTCCATTTAGTCCACAGAACACATAATATATACTCAATAATTGCCTGTGGATAGAGAGAAGAAAAAGAACCCACATAATGGCTACAGCTTACTTATACTCTCTGTGCACCAGACACACAGTGAGGAACATTACTGTATATAATTTCAAATCCTTGAAAAATATCCTGAAAAAAAAACCCATGATTTTAGTGATGAAGAACATGAAACTTAGGAACATCAGCTCTGTCCAAGGCTTTCCAGCTAGTAGAGCTAAGATTGAGAGATAGGCCTTTCCTGGTTCCAGGCCCATGACACCATAGTGGCTTCTTTTGCATTCTGTATCTTTTGCATTTATTATCCTCCAATTTTGTCCAGGAGCTAAAGTAAAGGAACTTTATCAACTGAGTGTTGAGAATTCAACAGAAAACAAGCAAAAATATAATTTAGGGTATGAAGAAAGATGGCACAGGACTTTAGGGATTTAGCAGCAACACAAGAAGGAAAAACACATGACAAAAACCACTTCATATTAATTTCTTTCCTACTTCATTTAAATTCCTTGCAAAGAGGTTCTAAGCATTGTTCAGATTGTTTTGTTTCCTCTTTATTGTTTTCTAACACGTAATGAAAAATTCAATTTAATCATGGGCTACATAGTTTTCATTTGGAGGGTCAAAATTAGAAGTCACATAGCTCTAGACCTATCTTTAAAAATTACTTACAATTATTTACACTGCAATTCTGTCAGTAATGGTTTTTCACACTCATATGCAGAACCTAATTCAGAGGCTCCTCAAGTGAGAAGTTCTATTTTTACATTTAACCACTGAAGAGAAAGCATACTTAGCAGAAACATCTTTTAAAATGAACATGGAAATGTACTGATCATTAATCAAACAAGAACAGCTACTTTTTAAGGCAGAATAATGTAGAAACCAATCTGCCCCAAGCCTTCTGGGGTCTTTGAGAAACCTCAGTTGATTTCTCAAGTCACTATAAAGTTGATTTCTCAAGTCACACATTTGCGCACTAGATCTTAACCTCCTGAGCAACATATGTATTTCAGTGCCAAGGAAATATGCATTATTAGGTGTTTAATAAATGTCTCGTAACAGATGTTTGTCAACTAAACTGAAAACACCTCTGCCTCTGGAAGAGGAAAGGAAAAGAGTGGAATAGTGAGAGAAAAAAGGAAGGTAACAAGTCAGCTAAGTCAGTAGACAATGCGATGTCTTTAGTAGCCAAAAATTTCCCAAGCATGCAGGCCCCAATTTTAATATATGATCCCAAATTCTTACCCTTATCCTTTGCTGCATAAAGTCCCTTCAAAAGCCCATGATCTCCAGATTGGAGTAGGAGGTTCATGTGGTTCCACCTCTGATTATTAATTTTGTTATTTTTATGGGGGAATTTCTTGTTATAATAACATTACCATGCTACAGGGCTTAGTTACCAAAGTAGTGAGAAGTGTCATTGTGTAGTTTATTCTTAGTTAAACCTTTTTCCTCCATTTGGTCAAAATCAAACTGGGTTCTTTGTTCCCCCTTCCTGTGATGGCAAAAACATCACAGTTTTCACTTTCCTACTTATTTTGTATGTTATTAACAGATGATTATTTTATCTGTTATTAACAGATATTTCTAACCTATACACTTTTTCTTGAATTTACTAATGCATTTAATTTTACCTATGAAGCCTTGATATCCTTCTTTTCTTCAATGTAATAAATAGTGTTTTTGAACAATTTTGCCATTTGAGAGTGGTAAAATAATTTCAAAATCAAAATATGTAATGTTTTTCAAATCTTACTGGTAAAATTATATTTAATATGGTATATGAGTGTGCAGTGGTATTTTGATATAATGTAGGTTTCAGCTTCTAAATAAGAGTGTGGAAGGCCTATGAAGGTCTTTATATGAAGCTAAGAAGTGAGCTAGAGAGTTCATACAGTTATTAAACAATTAGTTGAGAGTCTATTACATCTCACAAACTCTGTTAGGTGCCAAGGGGCGTACAAATAACTATAAAGTACTACTTATGAATCTTAGGAGCTAACAACAGATCTGGGGAGTATGGAGGTGACTAACTGTTCACAGATCTTTGTTGCCATTCTTAGTACACCATCAAGCTATTATCAGTGTTTCCATACATTGAGATGGACCATGGGACTGAGTTTGTCTGTCTAGTGGAATGTGGGCAGAAGTGATGCATGAATTTCTCAAATTTAGCTATGTACCTAAAACTTAGTATGATCACTGTAACCCTACATAGTTCTATGGGTTAGCAGGTTGCCAAACTGCATTACGCTGATTTCTTCAACTTTCCCCCAGCAGGAAGTCTCACCATTCTTACCCTGATCCCTCTTGTTGCAATAACAGGACCAGAGCAGAGAAAAATCAAACATTTTGTAAGATGATGTCATAAGGACAAAATAAAAACTTTTCAAATGAAACTTCATAGCACCTTAAAAAGCTGTTAAAATTCCGGTCCAAAATTAATTACCATAACCACTGTACTTGGCCACTAAAACCTCAGGTAAATATCCTTAGTGTCTCTTTTTTTCCTTAAACTATTGACTCCATGTGGAGTATCCAATGAAAGCATCAGAAGCCCTAGGGGATAGTTGTTACACTAAACACAATCAGCCTGGGTCTCTGAATGATTGCACGGAGCAGAGGCCCTCTCCCCCATGTCTATACATTGTAAAATGAGCAAGAATTAAACTTCGGTTGTTTATACCAAAATCAGAGGTAGTTTGTTATAGCAGCATATCCTGAATAATATAGTCAGAGTTTAAATCTCTGTTCTTCCACTTACTATATGATCTCGGATAAATTATTTAAGCCTTAATTTTCTTATCTTTAAAGTGGCAATGATATCAGTCTGCTCCACAGAATTGGTATATGGATTAAATGAAATAATATACATCAATACTAACTGTACATGGTTATAATATAAAATATATCTGAATTTTTAAAACTCCTGTCCATAAGGAGGTCAGCATCTAGTATAGCCCTATAGTTGGTATAATCAATAAAACATCATTACTCCTATTTCTTGATTAAATATTATATCTAAACCTTTATAAGTTCTCTGCAATCTTGTAATCTCAGAACAAATCAACAAATTTTTAAAAATTTGTTTTCATAAACAATTTAATTTATTTTAAATCTGTAATTTTGCAAATTTTTGGTAGAGCTGGTCTATTGTATTATTTTTCTTCCTAGTGACATTGTGATTTTAAGTGAAGAAGTGCAGCAGAATGACATTTTTTACCATTGTTTTTGCTTTTTTGTAGATAATAATATGGTAGGCAAAGACAGATTAATATTAGAATTACATTCTAATTAGCTTACATAATGTAATTAGCTTACATTATGATGAAAAAATTTTAATGGTCTCTTTGCCTTCTTTCAATCCATCCTTCACCTTGCTTTCTTGATCTTTAAAAAGATGTCTTCCTGAAATCATTATTATATGATAACTAATTTGTATTTAAATAAAATTTTAAAAAATTGAAATGAAAATGTAAGTCTGATCATGTGATTCCCCTGTTCAATATTTCCCTCCTGAGTCATAAAGTCCCCATGACTTTCAGTGGCTTATAAGGCCTTCTGTTAGGTAATCGCACTCACCTTTTTGGTTTCATTTTCCTCCATATTCACCCCATGCCTCAACCTGATGGAACTATTTGGACTTCCTAGAATATACAATGCTTTTGCTCAAAATGTTTCCTCTGCCTAGAAGGCATTTTCCCCTTATATGCTAAACACCTGCATGGATTGCAGGACTCAGCTTGAGTCTTACCTTCTTTCTGAATTCTTTCTGTATACTTCTACTACTCCTTTCATTAAATAGAATTGTACTATGATTCATTTATGCCTAGTTATTCCCGTTAATAATTTATCACATCCACTTGTGTTTATATAGGTGTTGCCTACTAGACTGTTGGCTCTATGAAGGTAGGGTAGGAGAGATATCTCCAAGGAATGAGCCCAAGTAGATCCTACCTACATGATCTTTTTATGTCTCTAAACTGCACCTCTAGTTTCTTATGCTTAATATGAAATAGCAAAGGGAAGACACTGGTGCTTAAGGGCACAGCCTTGGAATCTGACCTAAGTTTCAGATCTGCCATATTAACTGTGTGGCCTTCACCAAACTACTTAAGGTTATTTCATTTTTTCATCTGTAAAATTGAGATGATAATTCATGACTCATAGGATTTCAGGTAGGATTAAATGAGGCAATGCCTAGCACTCAATAAATATTATTATTATTATCCTTTATGTAACTATGCATTTGTTTTAGAAAAGTAAAAAAGTGCATATCTCATTTAAATAGTGACATAAACCCATTTGGAAGAGCAAATTTGTTTCCTGTTTGAAATGTAACACAGAAAAAACTAGGATTTTTCTGATAGTTCTTTCTAATGTAAAGGATTTGATTTTTCTATATGGGCTTAAAGTAAGGCATATACCCCCATCAGTTTGATGTAAATTTAGATTGTAAAATATATTCATTCAACTGATGCTGTATTTCCAGTCAACTAATTTGGTCACTTCAAGACATATTCCTTTTCTTTTTTCTTCTGGCTATCTCTGCAACTTCACCCAATGTTCCTGCCAAGTGGACCTCCTACAATTCCCTAGATGTTATCTACTAGTCCCTCACCCAAACTTCTACAAACCTTTCTCTTCTGCCTAGAATTACCTTTCCCTCCATAGATAACACTCCATCTCCAAATATAGCCCAGTGGTTATCTCAGGTAGGATGTTTTTCCACTATTTCCATCATTCTTTTTTTTTCTTTCTTCTCTGTGCTCCCAAAGCACCATGTGCATACTTTTATCATAATATTTACTATTGCATTGGAACTGTCTGTTTGCTTTTATGTCTTTCCCTAACTAGATACCTATTCTTTGGGGCAGGAGCCATAACCACATTCCCAGACCAGCAGCATCAACACCACTCTCACTGACCTATTAGAAAGACAAATTCTTGGGGCACCTGGGTGGCTCAGTCAGTTAAGCACTGACTCGGTTTCAGCTCAGGTCGTGATCTCAGTTTGTGGGTTCAAGTCCACATCAGGCTCTGTGCTGGCAGCATGGAGCCTGCTTGGTATCCTCTCTCTCTCTCTCTCTCTCTCTCTCTCTCTCTCCCTTGCTCCCTCTCTCTCCCCCCCCTCCTCCTTGAACTCTCTCAAAATAATTAAATGAACATTAAAAAGAAAGGAAGGGGGGCGCCTGGGTGGCGCAGTCGGTTAAGCGTCCGACTTCAGCCAGGTCACGATCTCGCGGTCCGTGAGTTCGAGCCCCGCGTCGGGCTCTGTGCTGACTGCTCAGAGCCTGGAGCCTGTTTCCGATTCTGTGTCTCCCTCTCTCTCTGCCCCTCCCCCATTCATGCTCTGTCTCTCTCTGTCCCAAAAATAAATAAATGTTGGAAAAAAAAAAAATTAAAAAAAAAAAAAAAAGAAAGGAAGGAAGGAAGGAAGAAAGAAAGAAAGAAAGAAAGAAAGAAAGAAAGAAAGAAAGAAAGAAAGACAAATTCTTGGGCCCTACCCCAGACCTACTGGAATAGAAACCCAGGGTGGAGCCCAGGAATCTCTGTTTTAACAAGCCCACCAAGTGCTTCCAATGCCACAAATTGAAAATTCAGGCTCTACAATAAAAGAAGTGAAAAATATACAACTACACACAATAATAGGGAAGAATTTACAAATATATTGTTCAGTGAAATAAGCAAGACTCAAGGAGAGTGTGTTCCGTGTATCTCAATTTATGTACATTGTAAAAATAGGCAAAATTAATCATGTTATTAGAGTACAGTATATATGGTTAGCCTTGGTCAGGCAGACTGCACAATTTGCAAGGCCCAGTACAAAAAGAAAATGCAGGGCCCTTGTTTAAAATGCAACCCTTGGGGCGCCTGGGTGGCTCAGTCGGTTAAGCAGCCGACTTCGGCTCAGGTCATGATCTCGCGGTCCGTGAGTTCGAGCCCCGCGTTGGGCTCTGTGCTGACAGCTCACAGCCTGGAGCCTGTTTCAGATTCTGTGTCTCCCTCTCTCTCTGACCCTCCCCCGTTCATGCTCTGTCTCTCTCTCTGTCTCAAAAGTAAATAAACGTGAAAAAAAATTTTTTTTTAAATGCAACCCTTTAAATACTTTCCACATATATTAAGCTCTAGAAATTTTACTCTCCCAATGTCTACTTTGGGATGAATTAACTTTATCTTTAGTATCAGAAATTGTTTGAGGTGCAATGATAACAACATGAAAAAAAAGTTGGAATCATGGAAGGAAACTCCTTTGAATAAGGAAGAATTTGGTAGAAATCAATAAGTGCTTAATAAATGGCAAATCTTGTTTTATTTGAAACAACAGAGTACAAAGCAATTTATCAGAAATATGTTAAATACATGCAGCCTTCCTGATATTTTGTTACTATACAGCACAATACATTATGATAAAGGGTTTAATAGACATAGTCTTGTCATTCTTGTGCTAAACATCTAGGACAAACAGAAACTTCAAGCACTGGAATCTTCTGTGTGTAAGTTAGCATGAAATACAGCCCTGTTTCCAGTAGAAAATGTGTCAGTAATCAGCAATTTCTAGAAACAGGTTTTGTGAGGGAACGATGGGAAACCACATAAACATGGGCACCATGTGGGAGTAAAAGGAGATGCCAAAAAAAGAAAAAAAGGACATGAATCAGTTTCTTCTTTTTTTAATTAAAAACAATTTATATATATATATATGAAATTTATTGACAAATTGGTTTCCATACAACACCCAGTGCTCATCCCAAAATGTGCCCTCCTCAATACCCATCACCCACCCTCCCCTCCCTCCCACCCCCCATCAACCCTCAGTTTGTTCTCAGTTTTTAACAGTCTCTTATGCTTTGGCTCTCTCCCACTCTAACCTCTTTTTTTTTTTTTCCTTCCCCTCCCCCATGGGTTTCTGTTAAGTTTCTCAGGATCCACATAAGAGTGAAACCATATGGTATCTGTCTTTCTCTGTATGGCTTATTTCACTTAGCATCACACTCTCCAGTTCCATCCACGTTGCTACAAAAGGCCATATTTCATTTTTTCTCATTGCCATGTAGTATTCCATTGTGTATATATACCACAATTTCTTTATCCATTCATCAGTTGATGGACATTTAGGCTCTTTCCATAATTTGGCTATTGTTGAGAGTGCTGCTATGAACATTGGGGTACAAGTGCCCCTATGCATCAGTACTCCTGTATCCCTTGGATAAATTCCTAGCAGTGCTATTGCTATTACCCCAGAACTAGACCCACAAACGTATGGCCAACTCATCTTTGACAAAGCAGGAAAGAACATTCAATGGAAAAAAAGACAGCCTCTTTAACAAATGGTGCTGGGAGAACTGGACAGCAACATGCAGAAGGTTGAAACTAGACCACTTTCTCACACCATTTACAAAAATAAACTCAAAATGGATAAAGGACCTAAATGTGAGACAGGAAACCATCAGAACCTTAGAGGAGAAAGCAGGAAAAGACCTCTCTGACCTCAGCCGTAGCAATCTCTTACTCGACACATCCCCAAAGGCAAGGGAATTAAAAGCAAAAGTGAATTACTGGGACCTTATCAAGATAAAAAGCTTCTGCACAGCAAAGGAAACAACCAACAAAACTAAAAGGCAACCAACGGAATGGGAAAAGATATTTGCAAATGACATATCGGACAAAGGGCTAGTATCTAAAATCTATAAAGAGCTCACCAAACTCCACACCCGAAAAACAAATAACCCAGTGAAGAAATGGGCAGAAAACATGAATAGACACTTCTCTAAAGAAGACATCCAGATGGCCAACAGGCACATGAAAAGATGTTCAGCGTCGCTCCTTATCAGGGAAATACAAATCAAAACCACACTCAGGTATCACCTCACGCCAGTCAGAGTGGCCAAAATGAACAAATCAGGAGACTATAGATGCTGGAGAGGATGTGGAGAAACGGGAACCCTCTTGCACTGTTGGTGGGAATGCAAATTGGTGCAGCCGCTCTGGAAAGCAGTGTGGAGGTTCCTCAGAAAATTAAAAATAGACCTACCCTATGACCCAGCAATAGCACTGCTAGGAATCTACCCAAGGGATACAGGAGTACTGATGCATAGGGGCACTTGTACCCCAATGTTCATAGCAGCACTCTCAACAATAGCCAAATTATGGAAAGAGCCTAAATGTCCATCAACTGATGAATGGATAAAGAAATTGTGGTTTATATACACAATGGAATACTACGTGGCAATGAGAAAAAATGAAATATGGCCTTTTGTAGCAACGTGGATGGAACTGGAGAGTGTGATGCTAAGTGAAATAAGCCATACAGAGAAAGACAGATACCATATGGTTTCACTCTTATGTGGATCCTGAGAAACTTAACAGGAACCCATGGGGGAGGGGAAGGAAAAAAAAAAAAAAAAAAAAAGGACGTTAGAGTGGGAGAGAGCCAAAGCATAAGAGACTGTTAAAAACTGAGAACAAACTGAGGGTTGATGGGGGGTGGGAGGGAGGGGCGGGTGGGTGATGGGTATTGAGGAGGGCACCTTTTGGGATGAGCACTGGGTGTTGTATGGAAACCAATTTGTCAATAAACTTCATATAAAAAAAAAAAAAAAAAAAAAAAAAAAAAAAAAAAAAAAAAAAAAAAAAAAAAAAAAAAAAAAAAAGCTTCTGCACAGCAAAGGAAACAACCAACAAAACTAAAAGGCAACCAACGGAATGGGACAAGATATTTGCAAATGACATATCGGACAAAGGGCTAGTATCTAAAATCTATAAAGAGCTCACCAAACTCCACACCCAAAAAACAATTTTTTTAATATTTATCTATTTTTGAGAGAGAGAGACAGAGCACAAGCAGGGGAGGGGCAGAGAGAAAGGAAAACACACACAGAACCTGAAACAGGCTCCAGGCTCTGAGCAGATAGCTCAGAGCCTGATGTGGGGCTTGAACTCACAAGCTATGAGAACATGACCTGAGCTGAAGTCAGATGCTTAACCAACTGAGCCACTGAGGCACCTCATGAATCAGCTTCTTCTACTTCATATTTTTGTACAAGGGCTTTCTGGATTTAAGCACATTAATATGCCCCAGGCTCAAAGGGTAACTTACTTTCAAAGCTATAAACATAGATAGCTGTTTGCATCTGAGAGAAGCCTGTCACAGGAATCTGAGGTGTGATATATTTTTCCTGAGAGTGGTGTTCCTTCAGGGGAATAAAAAGATATTATATTTGTGAAAATTAAGAACACATCAGTCTCTTCTTGAACAGGCAGCTCTAGTTTGGCATCTTTTGGGACAGGGTAGCGGGAATCTTCATATTCCCTGAAATATAAAGTGTATTAATGACAGGGAGTATATGTTCTTTGGATCGTTCTTAAAGCTCTTAATTATGTAAGAAATCTTGTTCAGAAGACATGTGACTGCACAAGTAGTAACTGTATTTTCCATCCTAATATAATAAAAATATAGCTATTAAGTCCTACAGTTTAGAAACATTGCTTATATTATCTCATGAGAACCACTGTCCATCAACATAACTTAATGACATCTTTTCTCATCATTGTCATCATAATTATCTATCAAGTGGTGAATATTGCAAATACAATTGTTCTCTAAAGAAGACACCAGTCTGCATGAACAAGGTATAGACATATACAATCTCATGTATTTTAAACAAACATTGGACAACCAAATCAGTTTATGCCAACAGTTGCAAAAATACAATGTCATGATCCCTGCCCTTTTCAAACGGTGACGGTAACATACTAGAAGTCTAACAAATGGATGGAATTCTGTGAAAAAGAACTCATCAACAAAATGAAATGCAGTGTGTGTCAATTTTCATGGCAGAGAATAATTCTCTCCTTTAGTAAAAATACTGAAACTCTTTAAAATACTAATTCTCTCAGTGTTTTTGTAATAGTGGGTATATAGGATTAATTCAATAAATCTCCAAGGTCCTTTGCACATCTAGTGAAAAATTCATAATTATCCTTACTTTAGTTAATGTCCAATTTATTAAAATCATGTATCTGGTAAATAAAACTTTGGAAACCAACTTTTCTTGAACATTTAAACACTAATCACAATTTGTCTTTGTACAAAATTGCAGTTATAATTTAGCATAACTGATTCTTTTAAATATATCAAAACACACACAGATATAATAATTATAAAATGTGTTACTAAGTATACAATTAAAGCTATTCTAAAATATCAATACCAAGGGTCTAATTCATTTCTTTACTTTATGTTTTTAGAGTTCCTATTATATTTATTATAATAACTTCCAGAGTTTTGGACTATTTTGACACCTTCTCAGGTTTGCTAGTTTCCCCAGAATAGTCAAGAGTATAGGTTTTTGGTGGATTGTTTATTGTTTAAGTTAAGGTACTTGATTCCTTCTGTCAAGGTGTTTCAAATCTAAACTCTTAAAATCCATATCTTTCACAAAAGGTGTTACTTTTGTGCAGTTTGGTGTCTTTTCCTAAAAGGTATTTAAAAAAAATTATTGTAAAAACTTCACACAAAAATGTAGCAAGTACAAGCAACCCATCAGATACCCACCTCCTACCTTCAACATCCATCAATATTTTGCTACAATTATTTTATCTGTTCCCTCCCTCTCTTTTTCTTGAATATTTTAAAGCAAATTCAAGACATCATGTCATTTCCCCCTTAACGGGAGTAGAGTAATATCACCTCAATGTTATCATCATAGCTAACAAAATAATAGTTTTTCACTATGACCAATTCCCAGCCCATATTCAAATTATCTTATTTATTTTATTAAGTTTTTTCAAATAAGTATTTGAACAAATCTACTCACTATATTTGTCAGGTATTTTAAATTGCTTTTAAGTCTCTTTGAACCTAGAGTAGTATCTTTAATTTTCATTACTCTAATTTGTTGGAGAAGCCAGTGAGTTGTCCTCTAGAAAATCTGCAACACGTATGTGATTAATTGCTTCCTTGTTCATAGAACTGATTGGTTCCTTATCTCCATGTATTTATTTCCTGTAGATTAGAAACTGGTGCTAAAGGCTTTATCTGATTCACATTCAATATTTGGGGGAAAAGGCTTACTACTACACAGAAGGTGCTGTCTCCTTAACATTCCACCACATCCAAAGGCACATTCGTTATCTCACTTTTAATAGTGCTGAGATTAATCAGCACTATTGATGAGCTTGATTTCCTTCATTGTAAAGTTCTCTATCAACATTTCACCTAACAGTCCTAGCATTTATTAATGAGCATTGCCTAATTTATTTCACTAGTGTTGGCAAAATGGATATTCTATAATTCTCTTATCTTTCTGTATTAATTAGCTAGAATATTCTAAATACCTTTATTCACAGGCCTATGCAGTTAAACTGAAATAAAATTTATAAAGAGAGTCAGGATAAGTGCTTAATTCTTTCTTTTTAATTGATGTCCTGGCAACATCCAATGGTTTCCAATGAGTTTGGTATGTTTCTTTTCTTCATTCCTCCTCCTCTTCCTTTTTGTACCATTAGAAACACAGGTTTTTTTTACATTTAATATGACATAACCAGGTGCAGTCTTAACTTTGGCAAAAGGAGTCTCTTTGTATTGTCTCCTGTTTCCTTTATGACCCCATTAGCCAGTCTTTGTTAGCTCCTTTGCTTTCTGGCACAAAGATATCTCACAGACTCATCTTAAAATTTCCTACCCCTGTGGAATTGGCCATTTCCCCCAAGGAGCTCTGATTCCTTTTAGTAGACAGACAAATTTCAATACTACAATTTAGGCATTCTATATGCTCATTGCTCCTGGGTTGTCATACTTCCATGCCTTTTCAGTGGACACAGTTGAGACATATTTATTTTTTACAAAAAGAGAAAAAACATCACAAATTCTGCCTAATATTTCCAACTGAAATTTAAAGTCATAACTTTACTTTTACAAAACATAACTTTCCTTTCACATAACATAACTTTCCTTAACCTCATTGGTTCTTTCTCAATCTCTCTCTCTCTCTCTCTCTCTCTGAAAATCTTGATTCCTAACATTAACCTAATTGCTTGTTTTTCCCTATAATATACACTTATAAGTATATGCATATATCTAAAACAACATCATTGATACTATCACCAACAATAAAAATTTAACTATGGATTAAGATTTCTTTGTATTTCAGAATCTATAATCAAAATGCTCCATTTAAGGGTGGTGCAATAATTATTTTTTCTGAATGGTTGCGTTACAAGATACACTTTAAAATTATCACTTGGCAAGATTTACTATAATCTATTGTCCTGTCCTAGGATATTGATTTATGTTGTTAACATTATTAGAGTTTTATATATTTACCATTATTATTTTTATCAGTAAGGCCATCTGAAGTTGTATCTCCCAGGAGATGGGTGGGTATTGTGTGAGCCTTAGCCATTAGTTGTCTTTTTTAGTTCATGAAACTAATTTATCATCTTGAATACATAGTTAAGGCCTGTTCCTCCTTGGTTACTGTGTGTGATCACTGATGCTGACTCACAGATCAATTCTCTTCCTGGCTGGTTATCATGTGTGACCACCAGTACTGATCAGTCTTTCATGTAACTGCTACTTTTACCAGGACTCTATTCATAGTTCCCTGTGTTTATTTGGAGTCAGGTACCTACTATGCGTAAGTACCTTAGCATATGTACGTTAAGTAGAAGTAACAACATATCCAAATATATTAGCATTCCTTTATTTTTTTTAATAATAAAGAATTAAACATGTCGTATTCTGTTCAGTCTTCTTTTTTTTGTTGTTACAACTATGTTTTGTATACTTTATATTATTGTGAATTCACGGCCTGATACAGATTCAACTTATTTCAATTGACCACAATTATCACCATTGGTTTGATGCTTATATTATCACAACTGTGTCCTTTTATCACTGCCACAATATCCTTTAAAATGTCCTTGTTTTCTAGCAACAACAATTTTTTTTTCCTATCTATTTAAATTGTTTGTGACTTAAGACCTGGAATAAGCTATCTTGCAGTCTTGTTTCCTTTTAGATGAGAATAATATTTGTATAAGACACAATCCCTGCCCCTCCCTTTCCCCTTGGCTTTATTATTTCAGTTATCATGAGCACCACTTCTAAAATGCTAGCATTCTGCTTCTCTGTACCTAAAGGCTTGTTCTTGTGGCTGCATTCCACTTTCTCATTGGTAGGCTGGAAATGCTAGGAATTGATACCACCTGGGAGCAGCCCTCAACCAATGATTCATGAAAGGTAGGTTTAAATGCTCCGACTCACTCATCCACAAGTGGCATAATACTGAGGCTTGAGTTTCACATTAATTCTCAGAGTTCCAAGTTATCAGTAATCAAAACATGCAAAGGCATGTATCTTCTATCAGCTTCATTCCCTTCCCTAGCTCATTTTTTGATTCCTCTCTTTGCACTAGAATCTTTGCCTCCGTGTCTGCTTCTAGAGTAAGCTAGATTACATATTAGAGATCAAAACCTGGCACTGGAGTAGTGATGTTGAGCAAAAAAGTCCTGCTGCTGAAGCTAGAGTGACAAGGTTGGAAACTACAAGTCCTTCTTCACTGATTAACCATAATATTATTTTCCAGATCAAACTATTATGTTGCTAGACTCTATCTTTCTCACAAGATGTGATTTCACTGATAGATAAGACTTTCTTCTTCTTTAACAAAGTGCTGCTAATAAATATCTGATGATGGTAATGTGATGACAGTGACAGAGATAAGATTTATGCTCTAAAGAACTGAATTTTTTCTAATAATTCATTTAAACTCAACTAGCATTTATGAGGTATTTACGTGTCAACCACTAGGGTAAGAGCTAGGAATGCAAAAGTACAATAGCTGACATTAGTAAATAAGTTAAATATTTGTCAGAAAGTTGAAAAATTAAAAAGGCCATGTTTTGACATTTATAATCCTATAAAGGTCACATTTTCACACAAAAATGGTTCTTTTATATTAAAAAAAATACAATGACTAAATGAGACAGAGACAGTGGTATTATTTTTCCCATATTTAGGAATGAGTTGTGGTATAGGACCTTCTAAAATCCTCCTTAATCATAGAAAAAAATTTTATACAAAATTTTAAATTGAATTCACAACCAACAGCAATACATGTTAAGCTTTTCCAAAAATTCTGCTAGGATGTCCAAAAATTTAAATCCTGTCAAAAGTGTCTTCTCTACTTGAGGGTTGTATATTTTAAAGATTGCTGACAAGCAAGTTTTAGATTTAGACTGGACTGAATTGTATGGTATACAGCGCAACTGTAAATTCAACACAGGGGTATGTAAAAAATATATTTGGCCTTATTATTTAATTACAAGGAAAAAAACACATTGCTTTTAGTTTGTTTCCAGTCAGAATAGAATTATATAACCATACAGAATTCACACACACACAAAACATATTCAGAATAAAATGTCAGTATAGGAGAGGGCCCTGATTCCCTATTCTAGTCTTAAACTTCTTTTCATATTTACAATTAATTCTTCTAATTACTGGAATTATATGTGGTTTTTATTTTTCAGAGAAACATCACATATTGCTGAAATGGTTTGATTCCTGCCTATTTTCTACTCCCAAGAGATACTCTTCTTACTTTATTGCCCATATCATTTCTGTACTTTGGGAAACAATATATGCTAGTAACAATTTAAAAATGTATTTTATCCTCCCTCCCCCAAGATGGTGCTTAAACATGTCAGTTAAAATAAATTAACATTTGATTGATGCATTTGGCAGAAGCAACAAATTCATATGCCAATGCATGGACTGATTTCATCAGAAAATGTAGTGTATCCTCATGTTTTCATGCTGCTAGTAAGTATTAAAAAGTGGTAAGATCTTGTTTGTTTGTTTGTTTTGTTCAATTTTTCACAGTGACATTCATGGGTCTATACCTAGTGTCTTGGTAAATACATATGAGTTTGATATATATTCAATACAGAAATGCAGAAGTCAGGGAAGCATAGAGAAGACATTTTACTATTTATCAGGATTTTGAGTACCCATGACTCATTTTTTTATATTTACTCTTTTTCTCCTTGCATTACTTTTTTTTATTTTTAAAAAATGTTTATTTATTTATTTTGAGAGAAAGAGTGCAAGCAGGGCAGGGGCAGAGAAAAAGAGGGAGACACAGAATCTAAAGCAGGCTCCAGGCTCTGAGCTGTCAGCACACGGCCCAATGTGGGGCTCAATCTCAGGAACCACGAGATCATGACCTGAACCAAAGTCAGACACTTAACGGACTAAGCCACCCAGGTGCTCCATTACTTGTTTTTATTAAATAGAATTAATTTTTTTAGAGTAGTTTTATGTTCACATCAAAATTGGGTGGAAGGTACAGACATTTCTCATTTACTCTCTGCCCCTAAACATGCATAGCCTCCCGCAATATCTACATCTTCCACCAGAGTGGTGCATTTTGTTACAAGTGATAAACCTATACTGTTATCATTACCCAGACTCCATATTTTACATTAGGGTTCACTCTTGGTGTTGTATATTCTATGGGTTTGGACAAATTTATAAAGCCTTTTTTAGAATGTCGTATCATTGGAATCATACAGTGTGTAGTCTTTTCAGATTGGTTTCTTTCGTGTAGTAATATGCATTTAAGGTTACTTCATGTCTCTTTATGGCTTAATGGCTCATTTATTTTTAGCATTGAATAATATTTCATTGTCTAAATGGAATTTACCTACAAATGGCCATCTTGGTTGCTTTCAAGTTTTTGGCAATTACGAAGAAAGCTGCTATAAAAACATCTGAATATAGGTTTTTGTGTGAATATGTTCTCAACTCCTTCGGATAAATACCCAAGGAGTGTGACTGCTAGATCATATGGTAAGAATATGTTAGTTTTGTAAGAAACTGCCAAACAGTCTTCCAAAGTGGTTGAAACATTTCGCATTTCCACCAACAATGAATGATAATCCCTGTTACTCCACATCCCTGCCAGTATTTGATGTCATCATTGTTGTGAATTTTGGCCATATTCTAATAGATTTGTAATGGCATCTTACTGTTGTTTTAATTTGTATTTCCAGATGACATATAATATGGAGCATCTTTTCATATTATTATTTGCCATTTGTATATCTTCTTTGGTGAGGTGTCTATTAAAGTCTTTGGCCCATTTTTTCATCAGGTTGTTTTCTTATTGTTGAGCTTTAAGAGTTCTTTGTATATTTTAAATAATAGTCCTTTATTGGATGTGTCTTGCAAATATTTCCCCCGTGCTGTGTCTTGCCTTATCATTCTCTTGATAGTGTCTTTGCAGAGCAGAAATTTTTTAATGATATCCAACTTATCAATTGTTTCTCTCATAGATTATGCCTTTAGTGTTGTCATTTGACTAAAGTCATCACCAAACCCAATATCGTCTAGATTTTTCTTATGTTATCTTCTAAAAGCTTTATAGTTTTGTGTTTTATATTTAGGTCCATGATCCATTTTTAGCTAATTTTTGTGAAGATTGTAAGGTCAGTGTCCAGATTCATTTTTTTTTCATATGAATGTCCAGTTGTTCCAGCACCATTTGTTGAAAAGATCACTTCTGTTCCATTTTATTGCCTTTACTCTTTTGTCAAAGATCAGTTTATCGGGGCGCCTGGGTGGCGCAGTCGGTTAAGCGTCCGACTTCAGCTCAGGTCACGATCTCGCGGTCCGTGAGTTCGAGCCCCGCGTCGGCTCTGGGCTGATGGCTCAGAGCCTGGAGCCTGTTTCCGATTCTGTGTCTCCCTCTCTCTCTGCCCCTCCCCCATTCATGCTCTGTCTCTCTCTGTCCCAAAAATAAATAAACGTTGAAAAAAAAATAAAATAAAAATTAAAAAAAAAGATCAGTTTATCTTTGTGATCTACTTCTGAGCTCTCTAGTCTGTTCTAATGATTTATTTCTCTGTTCTTTCACCAGTGCCACACTATCTTGACTACTGTAGCTTTTTAGTAAGTTGGAACTGAGGTGGTGTCAGTCTTTCAACTTTGTTCTTCTCTTCAATATTATCCTGATTACTCTAGGTCTTTTTCATCTCCACACAAACTTCATAATCAGTTTGTTGATCTCCAGAAAATAACTTAATGAGATTTTGACTACTAATGTAAGTGGTATTGTGTTTTTAATTTCAAATTCTATACAGGAAATTTTGTTCATTCTGGTACATAGGAAAGTAATAGGCTTTTATGTATTAACCTTGTATCCCACAACCTTGCTATAATTGTTTGTTAGCTCCAGGAAGGCTTTTTGTTTGTTTGTTTGTTTGTTGTGTTTTTTATCTGTGAACAATGATAGTTTTACTCTTCCTTCCCCAACTGTAAGCCTTTTATTTCTTTTTCTTGTCTTATTTCATTAGCTAGGAATTCCTCATTACTTCTTCTATCCCATTTTCTTCCTAAACATCAATTTGATGAGAAGATAATTGGAATTACTTAGGCTTTTTTTAAATGTTTATTTATTTTTGAGAAAGAGAGAGACAGAGCATGAGTGGAGGAAGGGCAGAAAGAGAGGGAGATACAGAATCTAAAACAGGCTCCAGGCTCTGAGCTGTCAGCCCAGAACCCCACCCAGGGCCTGAACTACAAAGATCATGACCTGAGCTGAAGTCAGACACTCAACTGACTGAGCCATCCAGGTACCTCTATACAGGCTTTCGATATAAGAGAAGGAAAATCTAAAATTTCATTTCATATCTGAAAATCTTCTGAAGTTATTCTCCAAAAATATTTCTAATATCATATGAAATAGAAACTTAAACTGAGACCTAGCTATAGTAAAAATTAGAGTAAATAGATGGATCTAAGACATGAGTCTGTTGAATATAACCATGAATTTAGAACTTCAAGGATAGTAAAAATATAGTCTACAGGCTATCACTTCTACATTCTGAACTCCTGGAAGACACTGCTAATCAAACTCATCACTCTGAACTGTTAGGCAAGGCTTTTTGCACAATGTTCCCAGCAGTGCCAATCCTACCTAGCTCAAGGTTGGTTCATGGAATAAAATTATTTACCATCCCTGAAGTACAATATAAACAGTTTACAAAATAAATTGCTTCCTAATTCTCGGGAGATACCTCAATCAGAATAAGATGAAATGTGGAAGAATTATAAAAGTAGTGCATCTTTTTCCCCTGGGTTCTAAAATTGTCCAGATAGTTATAGCTACTGCATAAAAATTGGAGTTTCTTCTATCCTAATGATGATAATAACTGAAAATAACCCCAATCCCAAAATGGTAAGAGCAACAAATCAACTGTTTAAGAAATGTACATATAATAGATAAATTGCTTTTACTAAAAACCAATGGTAATGACCATGTATCTATGGTAACGACCATAGATAATATTGTCTCAGGCCAAGTTTAAATCATTGAGCACTGCAAGATGCTTAACATATTAATCATCAGGGAAATGCAAATCAAAACTACAATGAGATATCACCTCACACCTGTCAGAATAGGTGGAATAAAAAAGACAAGAAATGACTGTTGGTGAGGATATGGAGAAAAAGGAACCCTCCTGCACTGTTGGTGGGAATGTAAATTGGCACAGCCACTGCGGAAAACAGTAGAGGTTCTTCAAAAAATTAACAATAGAAATACCATATGATCCAGTAATTCCACTAGTGGGTATTTATCCAAAGAAAATTAAAACACTAATTCAAGAAGATATATGCACTTCTATGTATTGCAGCATTGTTTACAATAGCCAAAATATGAAAACAACTGAAGCCCATCTATAGATGAATGGATAAAGAAAATATGGTATATTGAGACAATGAAATATCACTCAGCCATTAAAAAAAAATGAGATCTTGCCATTTGTGACAACAGGATAAACCTAGAGGGTATTATAAATCTGACAGAATAAGACAAATACCATATGATTTCACCTATATGTAGAATCTAAAAAAATAAATAAATAAAACAAACAAAAGGGAGAAACTGACCCATAAATACAGAGAACAAACTGCTGGTTGCCAGAGGGGAGTGGAGTGGCAGAATGGGAAACATGGGTAAAGGAGAATGGGAGATACAGGCTTTCAGTTATGATTTATAAATAACTGGTTTATGAATAAGTCATAGGGATAAAAGGTACAGCATAGGGAATAGTCAATGGTATTATAATAGCATTGTAGGGTGACAGATGGTAGCTACGTTTGTGGTGAGCACAGCATAATGGATAGAGTTGTCAAATCACTACACTGTATACCTGAAACTAATGTAACATTAAGTGTCGACTACACTTCAATAAAAAATATTTTAATAAATAAATTAAATAAATCTCTGGGTACTGTAGATCATTCTGAGCAGAGCTAGAGTGATGTTCCCATTTTTCTTCCCAGGTTTCTATGGAAACACCTTTTGAGGTGGACTTTGCCAAAAGAGAATATTTTATTTTTAAGTAAAATGATAGCAAGTGCTATTTATCTGTGCAAAACAAAAATTCTTTATAGATTTCTGAGCCCAGGCTAAAATGTGATTTCATTGTTTGTCTCCCAAGACAACCAAATCACAGAGCCAACACTATTTAGGGTTTATGTGTGTGCATGTGAGAAGAAAATTATGCATCACTCTTCAGTTCAGGAAATGTATTATTTATTGTTACATTTAGGAAGCTATTCTATATTTTGATGCAAAATCCCAGACAATACACAATTTAAGGCATGGAAAATTTCACAAATGCTGATAAAATTTTCAATTCAATTAAGTTTTAATGGCTTTTAACGTAAACTCTGTCTTTAATAAACACACACACACACACACACACACACACACACAAAACACATATGTCCACTGCTGTCTATCCCAGCTATAAAAATAAGGTCTTCTAAGGGTATAAACTGAGTGCCTATGCAAAGTAGGCTCATTCTCTTAAAAAACAATAGCACTTTTAGAATAAAGTGTTCATGTTTACTCAAAATTTTACTTCCTAGAATTTCAAATATGAATGAAGAAGTCCATGTCTTATATTATACATGGCATTTATATATTCTTAGATATTAATCATGTCCAGTATCAGCTTTGGTCTCTTCTCCCCTAAAGAGACCTTACTGGTCAGCTACAAGCAGCATATCTCTACCCTTCTGATCACTTTAATTTTCTGATCATTTTTCTTGAGGTCCATTCACTAGACTTGTTTACAAGTCCCAGATGCAAGTGGACAATTGCTTTATCCTGGAATTAGGGAAACTTCTGTTAGGAAAACAAAAGAAAAGTAGAGTGTGTGGTAAGAGACACAGAGCGTGTATCTACATCTTTATGTCTAACATTGAAAATGTCTCAAACTGACCAATTAAGAATAGCAGAATAAATTCATTATTTAAATGTATTAAAGTAACACTAGAGGGACACCAATAGATGCACAGAAGATGGCTATCTTTTAAGCAGGATCAGAAATAAGGGAAGAGTTGAGTCAAGAACATCTATTCTTATAAGCTTTTTAGTACTACTGTACCTTTTAGACTATGTACACATACTGTTTTACTAATAATTTTTTAAAAAAATAATAGGAATAATAAAAGTAGAGGAGGAAACTCATCTGCTATTTTTTGCCCACACAAACAGATATATTAGGATATGTATCAATTGACCAGGATATTCAATTCATAAATAACAAAGGTTAAATGCAAAATGGATATTTACATTGTCCTCCTGTCAGTTACTTTTTACCTCTTAATTTTAAAATGTTGACTAAGATAAGTTTTCTCAAGAAGAAACCTTACTATATTTTTTTCTCTATGCAGAAAAGTATTCAGCTATTCCTCCTCTGGATTTTGTCCTAAGCCATCTCTCTATCTATAGCAAATGTTTGTCATTCACCTCCCAATCCTATGGTAACTCATTTTCCATGAATCCATTTGCTTCCCCAGAAAACTCCAAAGAATTACTTACAGCTATACTTATTTAAATTTGTATATAAAATATTCGTCCCAATTAGCCATACTTATTTAATTCTTTTAAACTAATCTTCACTGTAAACTCTTCCATCTTGCTCCATGAGGCAAAGCTGTCTTTCCTTCAACATTTTTGATCAGTAAGGGTGCTTACTTTTCTCATTTGCCAGTATGATGTCATGCCTCATCAGTTTTCTCCCTTTGCAGCCAAGTCTTGTCTAACCCTGGCACACTTCTGTGCACCCTCTCAAAGCCTCTGTGCCCTGAGCACTGACCTACAGCTCCTGTGACAATGTCTTCAGTCTTCTGCTGAGGATTGTGCCTTTGGGTAATGTAAACTGTCACCCGTCCATTCTAACTTCACAGTAGGTAGCAAAAAAGAATCAAAATAAATTAACCTCAGCCTCTATGTCCTGCAGTACATTGTCCAGAAATTGCTCTTAATTCCTTCTTTTCATAAAATTTAAAGACAGCATGACACCAGCAGAGTGAACCACTTCACCTTTATCCCCACAGCTAAAAATACATCTCCTAAATGTAGGTTTAAAATTGAGAAAATACACTTTCTTTCAACTGGGATGGTTGAAATTTCTAAGACACAACAACTAAGTTCTGAAAGTTATAGGCTTCAAACATGAGATGAGAGGTCGAAGTCCTTTATAAAATAACAATTTTTATTACAAAAACAGTCTGGTCTCAAAATTTAATATATGAAAAGCCAAATTGACAAAATAAATTAGGTACTTTTTACAATACAAAAGACTTTCATTATCTGAAAATCTTTACCTTAAAATTATTTGGAAAATGAGTTCCCAGACATTTAAGATTTTTCTCTCCATAAATCGTTGACTATTTGACTTCTTTGACCAAGAGGAAAAGACAGAGACTTTTAAACCTATTCTATTTGAAGCATTGTTAATGAAAGGCATTAAAAAAACAATCCCAGTGGCCATAATTAAATTTACACAAAATTTTCAACACACAAGTTATTATATAAAGCGTAGGTCAGAGACTTGTCCAAAAGCAGGTAACTAGTCCTTTTATTCCCCTCTTCTTTCCTTCTTTTTCCTTTTCCTGTTTTTTAAATTTTTGTTTTTGTTTTACTTTTTTTGAGACAACATATAAAACTTCAGGGATATCACATAAAAATCTAGACTCCTGGGTTCTCCTCAAAAAACCCAAGGACCTGGCAACTCACATTTCCACTGGCAACACACAGCTAGTTGAATAGCTGAGTTCTTTCACGTGCAGCATGAATACCCTAGGTTCTAGAGGCCCCTTCATTCACTATTGAGTGCCAAATCCAGCCAAATCCACTCATTTAAATTACATACTTAACATCTAGAGTCATTTATTTGATTTTGTGAACACTAGTTTCCTAAATAAGTTCATTAGTTAGTTGTGGTACTCATAAATGATTATCTTAGTTACAGGAAGACTTAATAGTTATAAGAAATCCCATTTAATGGTTAGTTTTAATCAATAAAATAATTTATATCTAAATTAATAGTGACAGAAATAGAACTCTTAGGTGGAGTAAGAATAAAGTTTAAAAAATTGAAATTTTGTGTAATTCAGTTGAAAATTGAAATGAGCCAAACAGTATTGTTCCTTGTTTTGCTACTAGTTTGTTATACTGTGTATTAGTCTTCTCAGACTGCTATAAGAAATTAGCATACATTTGGTGTCTTAAGAGAACAGAGATTATTTTCTCATAGTTCTGGAGACTAGAAGTCTGAAATCAAAAAGCTGGCAGGGATGTGCTCCCTGGAAAGTTCTACAGGAGAATCCTTCCTTTCCTCTTCTAACTCCTGGTGTTCCTGGGTTTGTGGCAGCAGAACTCCAGTCTCTGACTTCATGTTCACATGCCCTTCCTTTCATTGTGTCTGTGTTTCTGTGTCCTTTCTCTTATAAGGACACCAGTCATTGGATTTAAGACAAAATAAATCCATATCATGTCACCTTGAGATCCTTAACTTGATTACACCTGCAAAGACCTTATTTCCAAGTAGAATCACATCTACAGGTATGATGAAGGGGTTATAATTTGGACATTCCTTTTTTGAGGGATACAATTAAACTCACTACATACTAATTTTTCACAGATTCAAATAAATCTGTGACCCATTTTGTTTAAGTATTTATGTTCTAGTCCCTTTCCAATTTAAATTCACATATTTAATAAAATCAGGCTATAAATATAAAGTTTTCCTTTCATTTAAATTTAGGATCTCTGCTGAATTATAATTAGTTGCATCTAGTAAGCCAGTTCTAAGCCATATGACTAAATGGAAGTAAAGGAAGTCTTACAATTTAAGCTACAGTTGTTAATTCAGAGTAGTTAGCCACTTTTTTCTCTTTGACCAGGGTTTCTCAACATTGGTGCATAGCCCCTGCAATGGATGCTGGAACAGGCTAATGTAACTTTGATTTTATGAGAACCAACTGTTAAGCATTCAGGAATATTGATAGCTAGTAGTAACTTGAAATTGGCGATAGTGGGAACATTTGCACCACGAAATTTAGCAAACACTACCAATCAAAGGCCCTCCTCTCCTGAGAATCTCTTGTTAACAGTTACCAGCACACCACAGCTCCCATATTATCAAGTGGTTCAAGGGTGGTTTGGCAGTTTTAGGAGAAAAAGCAATTATTTATAGTTTTGTCCACCTATATTTCATAAATGTGAAATGCAAGGTTAGTTATTATCATCCCCCAAATATTGTTGCTTGTTAATCATCATTATTTCCTCAAATGATGTACAGGAGCATCAAGAATCACTACAGTCAAAGTTAAGAAGGTGAATTAATCTCAGGTAGTGAATTTTCACATCATTTTCATAAAGCAGGCATTTTAAATTATCATAGTGTTGTGTTGTATCTAAAAAAAAGGATCAGTGACTCACAGTAATTCAGAAAAGCATAAAAGCAATGATAGAAAGGGTAAATAAAGGTTTCAGTTCAGAATATCATCATATATGTATCACAGTATTCCTGTGCAAATGTGGAAATTAAATGTTGTTCTGACAAGGATTCTGAGTATAATGATTATTGGCAAATAACAAACACAACTATAAATATCTAGAAAGTAGACTTTGTTGGCCAAGAGATCTAGTCACCTCTATCCCTCGATGTATTATCTGTTATGAGACCATGTGAAATAATAATGAGGTAAAGAAAGTCTCTCATTTTCAAACACAGCACAGTGACCATTTTGGCAAACCAATTACGTTTTACCAGATTGAATGCATAATAATGTTTCCAGCATGAAATTGATTAACTTTGTTAGCAACTTTTGTTAACTTTGTTAATTAACTTTGTTAATCAATTTAGGGAGATGTGACCAAAACCACAGAGGCTTCCTTCATACTTGTACTGCTCAGAGGAAAAAGGGCTAGAAGTTCTGTTATTACTGTGAGGCTTGCTAAATTAGCTACAAAGTTAATAAGTATCACATTCACAGGAAAAGCAGAATGAGCTCTAGATAAATTCCTCTATCAAATGGCACTATTAGATGTCATTTAATATCAATTACAAACAATGGGGAGAAGCAAATGCTGTGACATGCTCATTGGAAGAAAATGTGCACTTAGAACTTACAGTGCAAGCTGTGTGTGTGTGTGTGTGTGTGTGTGTGTGTGTCCAAGAAACAGAAGTATTGCTGGAAAAATAAAGAAATTGCACCCAAATGCCGGGCCACACTCTGCCTTATTCACAGATAGCTGTTGGTAACTCCTCATCTTGACTCAGTATTGAAGGAAATGATTCAAATTTCAAACATGGTTTAATTGATTCAACAAACTTTTATTGTATCTGACAGGCACTGACTTGTGGGGCTGGGAATAAGTCAGTGATGAAGCAGACAAACTAATCTCTGTCATTTTGGTGTATGTCTTGGTTGGGGGGAGGACAAACAACAAACCAAATAATTAAGTGAATTCAATAGTTGATATTTGATAGTCTTTGTTCTATAAAAATTATAATTGCATGTAGTTCAACTTAGTATTTTAGAAAATGATAAACACCAAGAATATAAATAAAGCAGGCCATAGGGAGGAGTTTTGTAATGAGGTAGGGGTTAAGTTAAGGGCACTGAGAAGTGAGGGAAGGCTGCACAGGAATGACTTCCTCAGTGAGCTCTACAGAGAAACTGGCAGAAATAACAGGGCTACTTTCCCCACTAAATAATGCTGGCTGTTGACACATGAGGTTTTGAAAAGATGAGCAAGATAAAACCACTCCTTCATGAATTCATAATACCAGAAAAGATGGTTTCTAATATTTCAAGGGACTTGCTCAAGCTATGTGCCTCAAAGATAAATTCTATATCTTGATCAGCCTGAAATTGTCGCCTTATGGCCAAAATGCAAAATTTTGCTATTGAGATTGAGAATATCAGGATTTCTTAAGAAGACAAGTTATGAGACAAGCAACTTGAGTGCCAACAGTTCTGTACTGGCCAGAGAAAGAAATTAGGCTTATTTTTAATCCAAATTGAAATCGTGCAACAGAATATGGGTTGCACTTTCAAAGGTAAGCACTACCTAAAGAGTGGATTGGAAAACCATTGGCTATATATCCCAAGTTGAAGCTCTTAGAACTAATGTATGTTAACCTTGTCTACTTCGCATCTTTCAGAGTACTCAAAGTAGACTTCAATGGAAAATTTCTTTATTTCTGGATCCATGTGCAGTCTGGAAATCTGAAACTGTATGACAGTGCCAACAAACACTTGCTGCCATTTCCAAGAGAATATAATTATGATGAAAGAATTTCTAATTTAATAGAAATAAAGATAAAATAAAGGAGCCAACTGCATATAGAACATGACCTATAGCTATAACTTTCATATTCAATAAATGCATCCAAGTAAAATGTTACCAACAGCATCGTCCATCTCACAGATATGATAAACAGAACAGGATAATAATGCCTGGTTAAGAGCTCATGTACCAAAGTCTAAGTATTTATCTAACTGCAAGGCTTTGAACAAGTTACTTAACATTTCCATGGCTCAATTTCCACCTGGGAATGATCAATAATGCCAATCTCATAAGAGTTTGTGTGGCTATCACATGGGTTAATATATGTAAAAATGTAGTGCCTGGTATACAGTAAAGTACCTTCATGCCTGATTATGCAATAAAGGCTATATAAGTAATAAGATTTCCCAGGTTGTTGTGATGACTTGGTGGATTTAGAGATACAACAATGAATGAGAAGTACTGTGTGCATACAAAAACCTATTATAGATTGAAAACTATACACATCATTCAGTCTGGTACACCAACATCTTTCTAAAACCTAAGGTGATCAGTTAAGCTTAAAGAAAATAAAAGGTCAAGAAAAGTTTGTCATATAAAAGTAAAACATAGTGCTTGAAAACAGCTTGTTCTGTTTTTTGTCCCTTCCCTTTTACCCTCATCAATCTTTCTCATTTGCTTAACAAGCAAGCCCCTTTTTTTTGTGTCCCCGAATGTTTATAAACTCCAAAGTTGCAAAGTCTAAGTTTAGACTGTTTTTATTAAATGCTCATTTAGATCTTTATTGTTTTCCTTACAAGGTCATGCCAATTCATTAAAATCTGGCATTGCTTTTCTGGGAGATTTTGCTTTAGTTAACAAATCTCAGGCATGGAATGCAGTGAGGTGTAGGGGAGAGAACAATAGAAACAAGCAATCTATGCCTGAATCCTGGGTATTGAACTTTAGACCCCAGTGGAAACGAGCAAGTCACTGAAGCCTCTAAAGCTTCCTTTTCCATATCAAGAAAAACAGGGATAATCATTTTGAAAAACAAATGTGAAAATACTTTTAAATTGAAAATACTATGCAGAAATTCAGGGACACATTCAGGTTTTGTGGGGGTCCTCTCTAAGAAAAAAATACAAAACTAGATGCACAAGAAAATATTAATTTAGAATGAGAAAATAAGCCACAACATATTATAAATGTTGATGTTGACAAGTAACCACAAACATGATGAAATCCAGCAATATAGCATATTTTTATTAACTGCCTGACATGCAGTTAGAATAGGCTTTTCCTACATTTTTCGTTGCATACTCTTTAAACACCTCTTGGGGTGCTTGGGTGGCTCAGTCAGTTAAGCATCCGACTTTGGCTCAGGTCATGATCTCACAGTTTGTGAGTTGGAGCCCCATGTTGGATTCTGTGCTGACAGCTCAGAGCCTGGAGCCTGCTTCAGATTCTGTGTCTCCCTCTCTCCCTGCCCCTCCACCACTCTCTCTCAAAAATAAACAAACATTAAAAAAATGTTCAAACACCTCTTGAATATGATAATTGTTTTATAATATAATTATTCTGCAGTGCCTAAGAAAAAAAATCAGACGTTCCTCTGATATGATTCATTGGAATTTTTTTAAAGTGACTTAGAATGGTTTTTTTAGCTTTACAATTTTTTTGGCCATGTCATGTATATTTTTTGAGTTATTATCATATTTGGAAAAACCTCTATTAAGTGTCTTCCCTATGTATGTTCTATGATCTCAGAGCTTTTCATGTTTCTTATCTAGGGACTAACCTAACATATTCACTGACTTAGTGATACTCATTAATCTGTGCTAGAATTATAATCTTCATCAGTTTCAGTACTAATACCAAATTAAAATATTAAAATATTTCCCAATGTGTCCATATGATGCATTTCTTTCATTGGGTGGATTATTAAACAATCCAAAAGCCTAATTCATTACTTCTACTCAAAAGTGTATCTTAGAGATAATTCCTACAGTGGGATGTCTAGCAATATCTTTATTATAGAAGAAAGTGACTGCTAATCACACAAATATATTCTAAAAAACTCAAACTAAATGTATTCTCAACACAACTTCCTTTTAGTTGGATCCCCAAAATTACCCTGGCCACTCCAATGCTTCCTGATATTAGAAGTGTGGCAGAGAAGTCAGAGTAAAAAGACAGCAGTCTTGATCAATCAAAATATCTCATCTTGGAAAATGTTACCAAACTTCTGACTTTGTGAACACAGTCACATAGAGAGCTTGGACCCTTCCCATGATTTTGGCAAGCTCCTAAGCAGATGAACATAAGCGTCATTAGCTTCATAGAAAATCTGTCTGAAGTTTTAACTCATATACCCACTAGAAAAATACCATTCTCACCTTACTGCTTTCCATAGTCTTGGCAGCAACTAATACAAATAGGATCTGAATAAATATTTGGCAAATGAATAAAATAGGCTTTACTATGGTTAATACAATTAATGAGAATTCAATTAGTCATGTGGTAATAACAATATAGGAAGATTTTGAATATACTAAAGAAGGCAATTTAATGTAAAGGTAGAGCATGAGCTGTGGAGTCAGTATTCCTAGCTCCATCATATAAAAGCTATGTGTGTCTACCTTTTTTGTGCCTTGTTTTCCTCTTCTGAAATGAAGATAATGGTAACTTACTATGTGTGGTTGTAAGAATTTAATAGCATTAACACATATAAAATGCTTACACATAGTAAGCATTTGGTAAGTGTAGCTATTGTGCAAACAAAACAAAATTCAAAGGCTAAAATGCAATTAATAACTGGGATAATCAAAATATATAAACGAATGACATGAAAAATAATAAAACCCAGGAGTGAATCAGTACATGAAATGAAAAATGTCATATGAAAAAATGTCCCCTTATACTTATTAGAAGCAGGGAGCAAATCTGGTTCTATGAACTCTATAAAGCAGCCCAGTCTGCTGGAGAATACCTCTCAGATACGGCAGCACCAGACTTTCTTCAATCTCTCCTGCTATTTGGCAAAAGGTGCTGGCAAAAATTATTAGTACTTAAGTCAAACATTTCTCCATCTTTCTCATCCTCTTCAGATTTTACATCATGGAGAAGCATTTGAATTAGTCAAGTACTCCTAAGGGAACTCTGCTCTTAAGTGATTGGCTAAGATTTATCAAGCCGGTGCTGAGTGATTGGGCAGGCTAGATTAGAATGAAAAAAAACTGTCATTTCTAGGGCCTCTCAGAATCCTGTATGACCAAATGAACATGAAGTCACAGGACCAGAAGAAATGCAGAAAAATAGGTATCCAAACCAACATCTCTCAATATTTTCCTTTGCAAAATAAAGACGAGAAACCTTTTAAAGGTATTATCTGCGATAGACTAGGATATATAGATAGGATAGAGTTTTAAATTTTATGAATCCCTGCAGATTTTCATTGTGCTAACCTAAAGAATCTTTTAAAAATGTAACAATGTTTGCCCCCCAAATTATAATTCTCTGGTCTGCAAAAGAATTGAAGCAAGTCCTTTGTTATCTTTTTATTATTGTTGCTGTTGCAAATTTTTTTAAAAGCAAGCCTCTAAATGTTAGTGCCTTCTCTGAGATAAAAATCCCTGAGTGCCACTTCAGATTTGATGTTTTCTTTTAGAGCTTATAAAAAGAACATCTACCTTCCACTTGAATTATTACTTCAGTTAAGCCTGCTAATGTAAATTATGGGACTCTCTGGAACCATATAGATTTGCTAAGTACTATTTAGCTGCACAAAGAATATGAGCCATTCTATAGGAATTGATCATTTAAAATAATTTTGTCATGTATGGTTTTGAATTAGTTATTCATGTCATATGCCCCTAATGAAAATCAGTGTGCCAATTCTGGGCTTTTTAGTTGTATTCAGGGGCATACTGAGAAAACAACATTTAAAAAAATTCTCAGAGATACTCTTCATATCCCAACACTAAGGAAAACTTGAATATAGGGACAAAAACTTTTAGGTTGTTTCTTTGGAATTAATAACCATAAACACTAATTTTTACCAGCACACCATAAAATAAAGTACATCCTTAATATAACTGACCTTTTTTTGAAATTTAAAAAAATTTTTGAATTGTGGTAAGCTATATACAATAAAATTAGCCATTTTAACCATTCTTAAGTATACGATTCAGTGCCATTAATTACATTCACAGCGTTGGGTAACTGTCACCAATATTTCCAAAACTTTTTCATCTCCCAAAACAGAAACTCTGTAACCATTAAGTAATAACTCCTCATTCCTCCTCTCTTCCCCATTCCCCTGATAACTTCTAATCTACTTTCTGTCTCTAGGAATTTACCTATTCTAGAAATTTTATGTAAGTTCAATGATACAATATTTGTCCTTTATTTCACAAAGCATATGTTTTCAAGGTTTATCCACATCATAGCATATATAAGAACTTCACCCCTTTTTATAGATAAGTAATATTCTGTTCCATGTACTACCATATTTTTTTAATTCATTCATGTCTTGATGGATATTTGAGGTATGTGAGCATTTGCACATTTGGCTATTATTATGAACAAGATTGCAATAAACACTAGCACACTTGTATCTAGTTAAATCCTTGCTTTTAATTCCTTGGAGTATGTACCTAGAAATGGAATTGCTGAGTCATATAGTAATTCTGTTTAACTTTTTGGAAAAAAACCACCAAATTATTTTCCACAGGGGCTGTAACATTTTACATTTCCACCAGCATTGTATGAGAGCTCCAATTTTTCCACATTGTTATAGCCATTCTAGAAGGTGGGAAGTGGTACCTCATAGTGGTTTTGATTTGGATTTCTTTAACCACCAGTGAGGTTGAACATCTTTGCCTGTGTTTATTGGTCATTTATATGTCTTCTTTGGAGAAATGTGTATTCAAATCTTTTGTCCATTTTTAATTGAGTTGTCTTTTTATTGCTGAATTTTGAGAATTTGTTATATATTTGGGGATATTAAGTCCTTATCATATATGTGATTTGTAAATATTTTCTCCTATTCTGTATGTTGTCTTTTCACTTTCTTGATAATGTAACTTTTCCTTTTAAAGGACAGTATCTAAATTTTTCACTTTGAGATGAAAGAAGATATGAAAGTATTTAAAATACTAATCATACCAGTTATTGAAATTGCTATAAAGAAATGTATTTTCCTCTCTACTGATTCATTATCCTTAATGTGGAATATATTAATTAACCTTGTTTCTCATTTGTGTAAAGGAAGGCTCATTTAATTGGAGTCATTTCTAAAATAGTTTTTTAGAGCAAAAAAGGATGACAGTAGAGGAAAAACCTAACATATGTTTCATTTATAGAATTCTTTTCTCACCTATGCCTAAAGAATCATTTAGTTTTTTGGAGTTAGGTAGTATTGATTAGAAGAAGATCTATTATATTGGAGGAGGGATTTGTATAAAGTTTAGTGGAAAGAGAATACGTTAAGTCAGCAAATTTAAGGGAATATGCATAGGTTCATATTGTGGAAAAGGAAAAAAGACAAATTGAGAGTATCCTTATTCTGGGGACCACAGAAGTTAGATGAGCCAAAAACACAGTTGGAATTTACTCATATGCACACAGAATGTGCAAGTTCTACTCCTGGTATTTTTAATAAGAAAATTCTTTCTCATTAATAATAGTATAAATGATAAAAGTCACAAGCACTTACAGTTTGTAGGAAGCAGGGATGGAGCTAGCTCCATATCAGAAGGCCTGGGGAGGAGTTTAAAGAAAGACAAAAGATAGGACCAAAGAAGAGACCCTTGATTATAGATAAAAGATATTATATTGAGCCTGTGTGCTAAACAGCTTCATCTTTATTAGAAGATCTTCAGCAAAATCTTTTTGCAAGCATGGAAAAAAGAATTAACCATGAAGTATTATAAATTACATTACAAAAACAAGCCCATAAAACAGAGAGCTGATTAAGAATTATGAAAGCCTTCATAATTTTATTCCAGAATCAAAGTCTCCTCCTAGTATGTTTTAAGAAGGCAGGAATGCAACCAGATTTGATAGAATCCCTGATACCTAGAGATTTCAATCATTCCCAAAGGCAGAAATGTAACCAGATTTGATAGAATCACTGATACCTGGAGCTTTCAATCATCCCCAAATGCAATGTACCTCTGAAAAGTGCACAGCATGACAGTATCCTAACAGCATTGAAAAATAAATGGAACAGAACCTGACAATTTGCCACAGATTTAAAATTGAAGTGTTTTCTAGAGAATAAACCTTTAAAATGTTCTTAGGGCACCTGGCTGGCTAAATCAGAGGAGCCTGAGACTCTTGATCTCAGGGTTGTGAGTTCGAGCCCCACAGTGGGTGTAGAGATTACTAAAAATAAAAATAAACTTAAAAATGTTCTGTATCACATAAAGAAACAATCCCTCTTTTTTTTTTACGTTTATTTATTTTTTTGGGGGACAGAGAGAGACAGAGCATGAACGGGGGAGGGGCAGAGAGAGAGGGAGACACAGAATAGGAAACAGGCTCCAGGCTCTGAGCCATCAGCCCAGAGCCCGACGCGGGGCTCGAACTCACGGACCGCGAGATCGTGACCTGGCTGAAGTCGGACGCTTAACCGACTGCGCCACCCAGGCGCCCCAAAGAAACAATCCCTCTTAAATAACTCTCTAAAATATATATAAGGCATCTGTCAAATTATGCTCTAGCTAAAGATAGGATAAGAAATAATAAATATCTACATTTTATTCTTTGGGAGTCCTGACAGCAAAAGAGCATATACATTCAAGGCAAATAAACTCATGGTAAAACTCTTTGCATGGTCAAAAAATATAGCTAACCCAAAGAAAGTGGAAGGAGGATGTTATTGATACCAGCAGGTTCTGAACCCAGCTAAGCTAGTCAAATTACTTATTACAAGTATGTGTGTATATAGCATGTATGCATGCCATCTTAAATAACAAATCCTAAAATATCCCAGAATACATAAATTTTTGAGTCATGTTCTGTGAGAGGAAGAAGAATATTTTTACAGAATTGTGTACTTACCAATAAAACAAAGGATAAACTTAGCAACTAAATTAAAATGTCATGCTTCTATGTATATGTGTGTGCATGTGGCTATGTGATTAAATACTTCCATTCTTCCCACTACATAACTGCAGTATGTACATAGCCCCAGCACTCATTTTGTGTTTACTGAATATCATTGCTTACTTAATGTTGTTGCTCTTAGATGATGGAAAAAGATGACATAAACTGTGAGTAGTTGATCAGTCTCTACTACCCTTTGAAAGGCAATGAGACTAGTTCTGAGACAAGACGCTGATTTTTGTAAGATGTATTTCTAGGTCCCACACTTCCCATTTTGACTTGCAAGAGTCAGTCAAGATTAAAGACACTCCTATGTGTTAGAAAAGAAACATCTGATGACAGTTTGAGACAAAGACTTGTTAAGAACCCTCTAGCATAGGTCATTGGCTAAGGACAGAGAAGAGGACAGGTTTATGAGCAAGGTTATTAAATTACATGTTACCAGCTCTTTATCTTTCCCTTGTATTTTCCCATGTGTTTGGTAAATCTACTTTTAAATGTTACTTTCTGATCTACACAAGAATGCAAGCTCCATGTGAATAGGTATGTTTGTCTGCTTTGTTGACTACTACGTTCCCCTAGGCTCAGAACAGTGCCAGAACAGTCAACAATTAACAAATATTTGATAAGAATTTCTAGATTCATGTTACTGAAAAATGAAGGAAAGTTTCTATAGTCATACTTTGATCCATATTTTAGAGAAACAAATTCCTGAGACCAGAGGTGAGGACAGCACTACTGGTGAAAAATATAGAAGAAAAAATTCAATCTGGGGAGAAGAAATTATGGCTGTAAGATACAGCTATTCCTACCTCCATGGGGATGTTCTTCTATTACCAGTCTAGAAAAATCTGGCTTTGATATGCTAAGGCAGCTTTGTGTTTGGAGGCAAGGTGAGGACAGCAACTGGGTGAGTCCCTAGAGCTGCATTATATAAACATAATCAATAGTACAGTTCAGAGTCAGAGATAAAGGGAACAATCCAACAAGAGAATATAACAATTCAAAATATCTATGTACCTAACATAGGATCACCTAAACATATAAATATTATCATATATAAAGGGAAAGTGATAGTAATACAGTAATAGTAGGGGACTTTAACATCGCATGTACATCCATGGATAGATCATAAAGACAGATTGGGGCGCCTGGGTGGCGCAGTCGGTTGAGCGTCCGACTTCAGCTCAGGTCATGATCTCACAGTTTGTGAGTTCGAGCCCGCGTCAGGCTCTGTGCTGACAGCTCAGAGCTTGGAGCCTACTTCGGATTCTGTGTCTCCCTCTCTCTCTACCCCTCCCCTGCTCATACTCTGTCTCTCTCTCTCTGAAAAATGAATAAACTTAAAAAAAAATTTAAAAAAAAAGACAGAAAGTCAATAAGGAAACAGTGGCTTTGAATGACACATTAAACCAGATGGACTTAACAGATGTATATAGAACATCCCATCCAAAAACAGCAGAATATACATTCTTTCAAGTACATATACAACATTCTCCAGGACAGATCATATGTTAAGACATAAAACAAGTCTCAATAAATTTAACAAGATTCAAATCATATCAAGTACCTTTTCTGACCACAATGATATCAAACTAGGAAACAATTAGAAGGGCGGGGGGAAACAGGAAAAAACACAAACATGTGGAAGCTAAACAACATACTACCACACAATCAATGGGTCAATGAAGATATTTTAAAAAATTGTTTTAAATACCTTGACACAAATGAAAATGGAAACACAATGGCTCAATCTTTGGACACAGCAAAAGCAGTTTTAAGATGGAATTTTATAGTGATACAGGCCTACCTCAAGAAACCAGAAAAATCCCAAATAAACAATATAACCTTACACATAAAGGAACTAGAAAAATAAGAACAAATGGTGTCCAAAGTTTGTATAAGGCAGGAGTTAATAAAGACCAGAGCAGAAATAAATGAAACAAACGAATGAATGAACTAACGAGAAGAAAGGAAGGAAGGAAGGAAGGAAGGAAGGAAGGAAGGAAGGAAGGAAGGAAAGAAGGAAGGAAGGAAGGAAGGGAAAAGATCAATGAAACCAAGAGCTGGTTCTTTGGAAACATAAACAAAATTGATAAGCTTTAGCCAGATTCATCAAGAGAAAAAGAGTATGCATGCTCTCTCAAAATAAATAAATAAACGTTAAAAAAATAAAAATAAAATGTTTTTGCATAAATTTAGCCTTAGAAAAAAATCCAAAGAGATTTTTCCATGTATCTTTAAATGGCCTTTGCTAACCTGTGGAAAATATTTTCTGTGTCATCAAAGATTCATTCTAGGTACAGCAATAGCTCTTGAGGCTACGTGCTTCTTCATAGGGCTATATTCTTGGGAAGCTGCTGATTAATACAAGGAAATTCTATCATGTGAACCACTAAAACAGGGAGGACTTTGTGTAAACTTGCTGTGAGTCCCTTTTTCATAGTTCAATTGTTCGCCTCCAATCTGTTTCTTCCTTACACACGGATCCTATCCTCTGTTTTATTTTTCTATCCTCTATTTTCATGTGCTTTAATAACAATTAAAATATCTGAGGTTTTGATTTTTTTAAATGTTCATTTATTTATATTGAAAGAGTTCGAGAGAGAGTAGGGGAAGGGCAGAGAGAGAGACAGAGAGAGAGAGAGAGGGAGAGAAAGAACTCCAAGCAGGCTCCATGCCGTCAGTGCAGAGCCTGATGCAGGCCTCAAACCCGTGAATGATGAGATCATGACATGAGCTGAAATCAAGAGTTAGACACTTAGCCAACTGAGCCACCCAGGCACCCCTCTGAGGCACTAATTTTAAGGATATTGAAGGATGAAATAATTGGGTATGTAATAACAATGGGACATCACGAGTAATTATTGAATCTAAAATAAAAAACAAATTTCCAAGAAAGCTGAATTGAAGAAGCTTCTCATAATTAATACAAAGAATTTAATTTGGCTATGGATTTGACTCTTATCCCTAGTTGCTCAATACCTATGGGGATAAATTTGAGGGTGGGAGGATTGGTGGACATATTTATTGAGAACCTACTGTGTTAGGAAGTACTTTATATATGCTAACTCATTATTCCTTACAACAGTTCTGTGAGGCAGTTACTTTTATCCTCATTTTATAGTTGAGGAAAATGAACTTTGGAGAGATTAAATAATCTGCCCCAAATCACACTAGTAAAATCTCTCAGAGGTATAATATGAGCCCTGGTATATCACACTTTAAATGTTTACTTTTTATTTCCACAGGGAAGGACATTATTTTAATTAATTGCTTATTGGAATTTCATCATCAATAACTGCTTGTTGAGCAAGGTACTTTCTGAAAATAGCATATTAGTTTTCCTATGTACAATATAAATGTATAACTAGAAGTCATTTTCTAACATCTCATTCTTTCCTTTCCTTTCTTTTGTCCTTTTTTCAGTTGTACTAAGTTGTTTTCCCTTTAAAAATTGGGAAATACACAATTGTGTACACAAATTGTGTATAAAACAAATAAGTATAGTTTAAAGAATCATAACACAGTGATTAACCATATATCCAGATTAATAAAAAAAACTTTTACCAGTACCTCAGGAATCCTGTGAGCCCCTCCTTAATCATAATCTTCTCCTTTACCTATACAGATTACCACTGTCTTCCATTTTAATAATTCTTTTATATTTCTTTATCATTTGGTCACCCATGTATGTATCCTTAAACATATTTTATTCCACTTTGAACAAATTAATCACAAGAATAAATCTGATTCTGTAGGAAAAGTCAATAATGCAGCAGTAAGAATAAGGCTCCTAGGAGAAAATAAACTAAACAGAGCTTCTGGGGCATAACCTGACTTCACCTTCACCAAAAGTTTACCAGGACCCTGGAGGAAATTTGTAGACAAGGTGAAATATGAATGGAAAATATGGAGATCATCACAGTTGGACATTGGGTAAATCTGAAGACAGGACAAATGAAAAAGTTGGCTCTGTATTTTCTACCTCCACCTTTCAGAAGCATAGCTAAGAAAAACACTTTTATGGAGCAACTCAAGTGATCCCATCTCAGGTAACACTTTGGAAAATAAAGGAGAAATTTCCTCAGCACATGGTCTGTACAAGATAAGTACAGAATACTCACTTGGACATTCTGCACTAGGTTTGGTAGTACAGTGGTATCAGAGTAGATATTTCAGTTTCTGCCTACCACAGGGGAGACAGAGTTTGGAATGTGAGTTCCAAAACCTTGAGTTTTCCATTAATATCCCAGAATGGCCACATTCTAGGAATACAAATTAAGCTTTAGAATTAAAATATTTGCCCTAAGACTAATGGCAAAACCGAAACAGACCCCATGAAGAAAGCATAAAGCCAAACCTTATTCATTCAAGTTAACTGTTGTTAGAACAAACCCCAGGACTCTTCAGAGGAATATATTAAAATTCATCATCTTCATAGCATATTACCTGTAATATACAGTATACAATAAAAAATATCTAAACATGCAAATAAATTTGTATTATTTTTTAATTTTGCAAATAAACTTTTTAAAAGTGACACACAGACCAAAGAAAAATCAGTCAATAAAAAGACACACAGAAATCCCAGAAGTTGTACCTAACAATTGTAAACATTTATGCATCAAATGTAGAAGCACCCATATATAAATCAATTAGTCACAAACATAAAGAAACTCATCGATAGTAATACCATAATAGTAGGAGACTTCAACACCCCACTCAAGCAATGGACAGATCATCTAATAAAAAAATCAACAAGGAAACAATGGCTTTGAATGACACACTGGACCAGATGGACTTAACAGATATTTTCAGAACATTTCATCCTAAAACAGAAGAATATACATTCTTCCCAGTGCACATGGAACATTCTCCAAAATAGACCATATCCTGGACACAAATCAGCCCTAAGTAAGTACAAAAAGATCGAGATCATACCATGCATATTTTCAGACCACAACACTATGAAACTCAAAATCAACCACAAGAAAAAATTTTGAAAGGTAACAAATACTTGGAGACTGAAGAACATCCTACTAAGGAATGAATGGGCTAACCAAGCAATTAAAGAGGAAATTAAAAAGTATATGGAAGTCAATGAAAATGATAACACCACAACCCAAAACCTCTGGGACGCAGCTAAGGCAGTCATAAGAGGAAAGTATATAGCAATCCAGGCCTTCCTAAGAAGGAAGAAAGATCTCAGATATACAACCTAACCTTATGCCTTAAGGAGCTGGAAAAAGAACAGCAAATAAAACCCAAAAACAACAGAAGACAGGAAATAATAAAGATTAGAGCAGAAATCAATGCTATCAAAACCAAAAAAAAAAAAAAAAAAAAAAAAACCAAAACAAACAAACAAAAAAGTAGAACAGATCAATGAAACCAGAAGCTGGTTCTTTGAAAGAATTAACAAAATTGATAAACCACTAGCCAGTTTGATCAAAAAGGAAAGGACCCAAATAAATAAAATCAAGAATGAAAGAGGAGAGATCACAACCAACACAGCAGAAATAAAAACAATAATGAGAGAATATTATGAGCAATTATATGCCAATAAAATGGGCAATCTGGAAGAAATGGACAAATTCCTAGAAACATACACTACCAAAACTGAAACAGGAAGAAATAGAAAATTTTAACAGACCCATAACCAGTAAGGAAATCGAATTAGTAATCAAAAATCTGCCAAAAAACAAGAGTCCAGGGCCAGATGGCTTTCCAGGGGAGTTCTACCAAACATTTAAGGAACAGTTAGCACCTATTCTCTTGAAGCTGTTCCAAAAAATAGAAATGGAAGGAAAACTTCCAAACTCTTTCTATGAAGCCAACATTACCTTGATTCCAAAACCAGACAGAGACTCCACTAAAAAGGAGACCTATAGAACAATTTCCCTGATGAACATGGATGCAAAAATCCTCAACAAGATATTAGCCAACCGGATCCCACAATATATTAAAAATTTATTCATCATGCCCAAGCAGGATTTATACCTGGGATGCAGGGATGGTTCAATATCTGCAAAACAATTAATGTGATTCATCACATCAATAAAAAAAAAAGGACAAGAACCATATGATCCTCTCAATAGAAGCAGAGAAAGCATTTGACAAAATACAGCTTCCTTTTTTGATAAAAACCCTCAAGAAAGTAGGGATAGAAGGAGCATACCTTGAGATCATGAAAGCCATATATAAACGACCCAACACTAATATCATCCTCAATGGAGAAAAACTGAGAACTTTCCCCCTAAGGTCAGGAACAAGATAGGGATGTCCACTCTCACCGTGGTTATTCAACATAGTATTGGAAGTCGTAGCCTCTGCAATCAGACAACACAAAGAAATAAAAGGCATCCAAATCAGCCAGGAGGAGGTCAAACTTTCACTCTTCACAGATGACATGATACTCTATATGGAAAACCCAAAAGATTCCATCAAAAAACTGCTAGAATTGATTCATGAATTCAGCAAAGTTGCAGGATATAAAATCAACGCACAGAAATTGGTTGCATTCCTATACACCAACAATGAAGCAACAGAAGGAAAAATCAAGGAATTGATCCCATTTACAGTTGCACCAAAAACCATAAAATACCTAGGAATAAATCTAACCAAAGAGGTGAAAAATCTATATAATGGAAACTATAGAAAACATATGAAAGAAATTGAAGAAGACACCAAAAAAATGGAAAAAGATTCCATGCTCCTGGATAGGAAGAACAAATATTGTTAAAATGTTGACACTACCCAAAGCAATCTACATATTCAATGCAATCCCTATCAAAGTAACACCAGCATTCTTCACAGAGCTAGAAAAAAAAATCCTAAAATTTGTATGGAACCATAAAAGACCCTGAATAGCCAAAGCAATCTTGAAAAAGAAAACCAAAGCAGGAGGCATCACAATCCCAGACTTCAAGCTATACTACAAAGCTGCAATCAAGACAGTATGGTACTGGCACAAGAACAGACACTCAGATCAATGGAACAGAACAGAGAACCCAGAAATGGACCCACAAAAGTATGGTCAACTAATCTGTGACAAAGCAGGAAAGAATATTCAATGGAATAAAGACAGTCTCTTCAGCAAATGGTGCTGGGAAAACTGGACAGCGACATGCAGAAGAATGAACCTGGAACACTTTCTTACACCATACACAAAAATAAACTCAAAATGAATGAAAGACCTAAATGTAAGACAGGAAGCCATCAAAATCCTCGAGGAGAAAGCAGGCAAATACCTCTTTGATCTAGCCTGCAGCAACTTCTTACTCAACACGTCTCTGGAGGCAAGGGAAACAAAAGCAAAAATGAACTATTGGGACCTCATGAAAATAAAAACTTCTGTGCAGTGAAGGAAACAATCAGGAAAACTAAAAGGCAACCGACAGATTGGGAGAAGATATTTGCAAATGATATATCATATAAAGGGTTAATTTCCAAAATCTATAAAGAACTTATCAAACTCAACACCCAAAAAACAAATAATCCAGTGAAGAAATGGGCAAAAGACATGAATAGACACTTCTCCAAGGAAGACATCCAGATGGCCAACCGACACATGAAAAAATGCTCAACATCACTCATCATCAGGGAAATACAAATCAAAACCACCATGAGATACCTAACCTGACACCTGTCAGAATGGCTAACATTAACACCTCAGGCAACAACAGATGCGGAGAAAGAGGATCTCTTTCGCATTGTTGGTGGCAATGCAAGCTGGTGCAGCCACTCTGCAAAACAGTATGGAGGTTCCTCAAAAAACTAAAAACAGAACTACCCTACGACCCAGCAATTGCACTACTAGGCATTTGTCCACGGGATACAGGTGTGTTTTTTCGAAGGGACACATGCACCCCCATGTTTACAGCAGCACTATCAACAATAGCCAAAGTATGGAAAGAGCCCAAATGTCCACTGATGGATGAATGGATAAAGAAGAGGTGGTATATATATATACAATGAAGTATTACTCAGCAATCAAAAGGAATGAAATCTTGCCATTTGCAACTACGTGGATGGAACTGGAGGGTATTATGCTAAGTGAAATTAGTCAGAGAAAGACAAAAATCATATGACTTCACTCATAGGAGGACTTTAAGAGACAAAACAAATGAACATAAGGAGAGGGAAACAAAAATAATATGAAAACAGGGAGGGGAATAAAATAGAAGAGAGTCATAAATATGGATAACAAACTGAGGGTTATTGGGGGGGGGTGGGTTATGGGAGGGGGATGGGCTAAATGGGTAAGGGGCATTAAGGAATCTACTCCTGAAATCATTGTTGCACTATATGCTAACTAATTTGGATGTAAATTTCAAAAAAAAAAATGAAATAAAAAAAAATCCCAGAAATTGTAATTAGCAGAGAAGGACTTTAAAACAACTATGAAGAATTATGTTAACACATATAAATGAAAAAAAATTACTATAGTGGGAAAACAACTGGGGAATTTCAGGACAGACTGGAAAACTGCTTAAAAGAATGAAATAAAAATTCTAGAACTGAAAAATACAAAATATAAAATAAAAAATTTATTGAAAATATTAATGACAGACTGGAGACAACAGAAAAAAATCACTGAACTTGAACATAGTAGTAAAAACATCCAAACAGGACACAAAGGAGAAAAAAAAGCCTCAGTGAAATGTGAGACATTATCAAGGTGTCTAAAATATATAAAACCAGAGTTCCATAAAGCAAGAGGGCTAAAAATAGGGCAGAAAAATATCTGAAGAAATACTGATTTAAAAGATTCTAATATTTGATCAAAAAATAGCAAACCACCAAGTTAAGAGTACAGCAAATCTCAAGCAAGTACTCATCCATTCAAAGAAGATTTCTATGTCCTTGCAAAATCTTTTATAAAAGATGTAGAACACTGTCTTATTTAATATACCTATTGTATAGAGGTACAACAAAAACAGTTCTAAAAGTTACTATCAAGAAAAAACTGAATTATGTTTCTATTTGTTATATTGATCATTCCCAACACAAACACTTTTGTATTTTTTGCTTTGTCAGGAAATTTGGAGCTGGATATGGTAGATACTTATACCAACTAAGCTATTGCCATCTATATTCTCTCTCTAAAAGCTTTTATTCTGTTTTTTTTTTCCCTCCACATTACATGTATGTTTTATGTTAGAGACACTCCATAGCAGGTAGCCTTTGGAGTTAACCAGACCTAGACAGGAATTTAATCCCTAGCCTTTTTCACTGTATCATTCGATTCCTTTATGTCTATACTTTCTAATCTGTAAAATAAGGATAATATGAATACTCTTATTACCTATATTGCAGCACTATTGGAGTATTAATTTATAAAATGCATGTAGAGCCCATATATCCTGGTACAGAATAAGATCTCAGTTAATGCAGGCTATGGTTATTTAGTCATCTCAAATAATGCTTGAAAGTAGCTGTCATATAAAACATAAATTAATGACAATAATATTCATTCCTGTACAAAGCAATTATTTATTCTCAAGATACAATAATATGGAGAATTATGAAATTATTGAGAGGTTAGCAATCCTTGTCTCTGGAATGAATACTGAAACAACATACATCATGGCCGGAAATGATCCACTAAACTCTGGGCAATAGGAAGTGTATATAGTGGACACAACATTTGTTCATGGAATAATTGATAGGATGTTTACATAAACAAGACCTTAGACATATTTGGTTAAACCCTTCACTTTACTGCTAGGGAAATGTACCAATTTTGTGTATTTTTAATGTATTGTATCTTTAAACTTCATAATTTGTGTTACCTCCAAAACTTCCACAGTACTTCTTGTGGACTCTAGACCCCAGTTTCCAACTCACTAATTTTGAATAATAGCTAAATCCTAAGGAAGTTGAGTATCTGTAAAATGGGAATAATAGTATCTTCCCTACCTACTTCACAAGTTGTTATGAGAATTAAACTGTGAAACACTTTAGGAAAAAATATATGCAAATGGGAAATTGTGATTCTTATTATTATTCTCTGTAGCATTTCTTTTCATCAGCAAACAAAATCCTGGTATTGATCTTCCTAGACAATGAGAGACTTTCTATTCCATAAAATATATTTACTTGGTTTTATTTTAATTTTTCATTCAAATACGGGTGATTACCTGATTTGTTTGGAAAGGGAGTAAAAAAGACTATCTTGGACATCTTTTATCTATTTTTTTTATGACATGAATTTGAAACAACTACTACTTAAAGTCTGGGTGTGAGGAAGAGTGCACACAGTGAATAAAACACTTGACCTTTTACTAGAATAAAGGTATATTTTCTGGTACCCAGGAAGACTGGTAAATAATAATAGCTCTGTTATGATATAAAGAAACCAAACAGATAATAATGATCCCACAGTTCTGAGAGCCTTTAGTTCTCTTTCCACATATAAATGGATTGTTTCTTGATTCATATTCTATCCTTCTATCTTTCCAGTAACCTCTTATATTCAGCAACACTGTGTGATATTAGAAAAGAAGAAATGGATTAGCTTACTTTCATATACAAGTATTATATGGTCAAGTGTTTGCTAACACACACATAAACCATCTTTTTTTTCTAAGTATAAACTGATATAATTTATTTATTAGATTTTAGAGATGTCCTTTATGATTCATGTCATTTCAGAGCAAAAGACATTTTTTTAAAAAGAACAAGAAATCGTTGAGGGTGTCTACCTATGTGCCTAAGGACTCCAAAACTGATAAACCAGATTGCACTTTTGAATGCCAGACACTTAGTACTGTTTCAAATTCAACATACGCAATATTAAATTCATCATCTCTTCCTCCCATGCAAACCTGCTCTTTTCTTTCTATTTCTAATCTTGGAATAATCCCACTATTATTTTTTTTTACTAATCTCTTAATGGAATTGTATTTTTTTCAGATTTATTGAGGTATAATTGACAAACAGGAACTGTATATATTAAAAGTGTACAAGTTATATTTTGATATGTATGTGTAAACATTGTAAAATGATCACCGCAATCAAGCTAATTAACATATCCATCACCTCATAATTACCATTTCCTTTCTCTCTCCTTTTTCTCTGGTGAGAACACTTTAAAAGATGTACCCTCTTAGCAAATTTCAAGTGTACAACACAGAATTGTTAACTATAGTCACCTTACCATACACTAGATCTCCAGAACTTATTCTTCCTGTGTAACTGAAACTTTGTACACTTTGATCAACACTTTCCCATTTTCCTCTCTACCCTGCCCCTAGTAACCACCCTTCTATTTACTTCTTCTGTGAGTCTGACTACTTTAGAGTCCACATACAAGTGAGATCATGCAGAACTTGTCTCTCCGTATCTGACTTATTTCACTAGCATAATGTTGCAAATGATAATATTTCCTTCTTTTTTAAAGCTAAATAATATTCCCCTATGTGTGCATGTGTGTGTGTGTGTGTGTGTATTTGCATTGTTTTCTCAATGCTTAGCCACTGCACTACATACAGTATGTCTACAATAAGTATTTGTTGAACATATAAGTAAACGAAATTTTTAAAATGCTATGAACACAAGACTAGCACTTTCATACACATTTTAATCCCCACCAGAGCTCTGAAATATTAGTAACTCATGGTCACTGCTATGGAACAGTTAGAGAGAGTGCAGCACTAATATCAATGTGAAAAAAGTTCTCTTACACCACTTCCAAAGGCCCAGTGAATGTGTACTATGATATAGCTCACTGAGTAATTGAACTCATTACTCATGACTCATTGAGTAATTTAATATGCTAAAGTAACTGCTATTTACTCTACTTGAGGTTTGATTTTACAAGGAATTCTGTGTATGTGATGCAGACATATATTTTTCTTTTCTCAATTATTAAAATACTATTAGTGGCCTGAGGTATGACTCCCTCCTCTTCTAGAACACAGATCATACTATATTGACATTACTTGTTCATTATTTGGTTTCCCTAACTGCCCTTGATCTCTTGAGGAAAAGAACAATGCCATTTTAATCTTTGCACCCCAGCACTAATCACAATGCCAGGTATTTAGTGGGCTCTAATGAAATGTTTTCAGGGTAAAAAAAAAGATGGAATAGAAGGAAGAAGCAGAGAGAGGGAAGAAGGGAAGGGAAGAAAAAGAAAGCAGTCATGTCTGTTTACTAAAGTAAGAAATGTGACTATTATTCCCATTTTTTGGCTAAGGAAATTTTAAAAAAGTACCTAAGACTACCCATGGACTGATTAACTGGTAAAGCTGAGACAAGAACTAAATTATCCTATGTAAGAGTCCAGGGAATAGATAATCTGACATCTGGAAAGAAGCAGGAACCCATACATTGATATTTCCCTTCCCATTTCCATTGAGATTTTCTGCCATCTGATAAAGACAGTTGTGTAGAGAAGTGTTTTTCTAATTACTCATTGAGTAAAATCAGAGCTTTGCTGAGTACTCAGAGAATTGCAAAAGAAATGCCTTATTCACAGTATCCTTTTAAAACTTATTTTCTAGTTTTGTTATTATTCCTACATTCTAAAATTCTATCCTTCACTGTTAATGTAGAGGACAAAATAGTCTAAAATTAATAAGCTGAAAATTATGAAAGAGAGGTCAGTGGAATATGTTCCAACTAAAGCAATTTATAGGAAATGAAACCTAAATTACATTTTTTCTCTATTACTCGTTTTAACTGTTAAGAAATTTCATATTTAAATTATTGGACAACACTGAAATTATGTTTCAATAATCCTTAGAGACCACACTTTCTTCCAAAACACATTTGCATCCCATTTTACACCCTAGAAAAATGTTCCTTTTCTTGGTTCCCATAGTACCCTCTAATAATATATTTACTACACTGTAACAATCCTTTAATCTATTAATTTTTTGCACTATTTTTTGAGCCCCTTAACAGCAGGGAAATACAGGAACTAGAAAATATTTGTTTGAATCAAGGTAGGTTGTATGTAAATATTTAACGTTTTAAATTTTGTGATAAAATTACCTTCCCATTATACCATGTTTTCTCCTCTCTGATCCCAATTTCCTCTTGTACTGTAGCCCTTTTATATTACAGACTATCAGTTCATGAGGAACATAAGTTCAAGAGTGAGTCTGCAGTCACTTGTATCAGAAAAGGAAGATTACAATCATGTAAGTCTACTGTGAACCTATAACACTTGAAATGTAAGATTACCTCAAGCAAGAACATATCTTAGTGCTCTCTGTTCTAGTTAATTTTGATAAAATAAAAATTCACAGATACTCCATTTGTACCAAGTTCAAAATAAAAACAGTAAAATATAAGTTGATAACAACAGATAACTACTATATTTCCCAGCCCAGGATCTACTAGATTTTCATTTGAGGAACTGCTTCCCAACCCTAAGATCATATAATTTTCAGGTTATCCCTGTTTCTGCACTTTAAGGAATTTCATGACCCAAGCCCAGGAATTAACCACCAGCCATGTTGATTAGGTCAGAAAAGAGCTTGGAATCTCAGTTAAAGCAAACATAGCTAATTATGGGGAGTATGTTGGGATAATAGTGAAAGAGAAGGCTTCTTCTTGCAGAGACTACTAAGAGAATGGCATGTATGTCTGAGAATGCTGGCCTGTACTGAGGTAGGGAGGGACTTGCCTTAAAATGGAGCCAACAGTGAGTAAGACAGAGATTAGTGATGACATTGAACCCTCGGATACAGTCATACATGACTCTTCAGTTATGGAAGCCAACAATTTCTTTTTTCTTGAGGTACTAGGTACAAATTTCTGGTTCGTTGGTAAATAGTATTTCATTCTATTTTTCCTGAATATATTTCATTTATTGTAAGTCTTCAAACTTACTAATGCATGCCCACCATTCATAATCCCAACTCTAAAATGCTACCCTTTCCAACTAGAAATAAGCCTTCATTTATCTGAACTCTTAAAGAACTTTACCTCTAAGAAAAGATAAAAATACTTTCAATTTTCTAAATATTTATAGAGTTGTCTTATTTGGACCAAATTACTATGCAGCCAACTTTTGATTTTCCACTTGAATTGTTCCATTAACGATAAATAGATGAAACATTAGACTGTTTTTTTAATGTTTATTTATTTTTGAGAGAGAGAGACAGAGACAGAGCACATATTGGGGAAGGGCCTAGAGAGAAGAGAAGAGAGGATCTATAGCAGGCTCTGTGCTGACAACAGAGAGCCCCACACCGGGCTTGAACTCACAAACTGTGAGATCATGACCTGAGCCGAAGTCCAAAGGTTAGCCAACTGAGCCACCCAGGCACCCCTAGACTGTGTTCTTATTTCAGTTACTTTGTGTTGGAATTGCAAAAAAAAAAAAAAAAAAAAAAATTAGCAACAAAATGTATTTAAAAACACACTTCTGTTGGCATTTTGAATGAAATGGCATTTGAATGAAATAGCTAACAATTAACCCTTTATATTGTGGGGGTTTGTTTGTTTGTTTGTTTGTTTGTTTTTGCTCCTGGAGTTCTCTTGCAGCTTTAATTCTTGAGTCTCAGGTGGCAGCACCAGACATTAAATCTCCAAATCTCCAAGGGGATTAAATCCATTAAATCCATTAAATCTCCAAAGGGAGAGGTATTATTAAACTTTTTGCTGGTCATTCGTTTCTGAACACAAATGAACAAATTCTTAAACCCACTTATTCATTTCATGATGATCATTAGGAGAAAAATTTAAGCCAAGCTTGCATATTGAAAATAAGAACAAAACACACACACACACACACACACACACACACACACACACACACACACCCTGTTGATAATAAATTTCATGGATTCATTTATGTTAAACAAAGTCCAATTTTATTCACTCTTAATATCCTTGTAGTCCATTGTATGCCTTCTGCAATGATCCTTGTTTCAGTAGCTGTTTGATACCTTCTCTTGCTTCCTCTGTTAACTGTTCTTTTGGAAAATCTACATGGAAAGTGATTATCAAAGAATTCTTGATGTTGTTGTTGTCAAAGTTGGGGAGGCCCTCTCCTTTCTTCCATACCTTGGTTCCTAGTCTGGTGATCTTATCGTGGAAAATATGTACACTGTGGCCATCCAAGTGAGTAATATCCATATCAAAGCCCACCAGAGACTCAACTAGTGTGATTGTCACATTTGTATATAAATCTCCTTTCCTTTCAAATACTGGGTGCTTGACAACTTTGATTCTGAACCGCAGGTCTCCTGGCTCTGCATCCACGTGAGGGTCACCTTCCCCAATAAAAGGATACTCCATGCCATCTCTCACCACAGGTTCTATTTCTACCTCCAGTGTTGGTTCTTCATTCACTAGTCTGACATTAGGGCATTCATTACAGACCACCTTTGGGTCATTTGGAAGCACCCTGGGCCCAGCTGTGTAGTCCACATTTTTGCTGGCAGTTGCGTTTTTGTTTGCCAGGAAACTGCCTTGCCACAGGTTTGTTTCTAACTACTTCCACAAAATTTCCTGCATATACTTCATCCAAAGGAACTTCTAGATCTACAATAATATCACTTCCTCTTAGAAAATTTGTCTTGCTGATAAGGGGTTCCTCCAAACATGAAATCACAATCTCCAAAGAAGTATAGAAAAAATGTCTCCATGGGAGCCCTAATGCCATCTTTTAACCCCTTTTCACTATTAACTATCATATTGTTTCCGTTTCTCATTGTCTGACAGAACCTAATAAGTGGAACCTAGATCCTGGAATTTCTCCTGAGCTCCAGGATCATCAGGGTTCCAGTCAGGATGAAGCTGCAGGGCCAGTTTCCTGTGGGCCTTTTTAATGTCTTTTACAGATGCACTTTGAGGCATCCACAAGATCTTATAGAAATCTTGCCTAGCAATCAAGGCCCCGTGGAGGTACAGCAGCAACAGGCAGAAGGTGCCCAAGTCCTGCAGGGCCATGGTTTCTCTGTACCAGCCTCTGTGCCGGTCCCTAGCCACAGACTCCTTACACACCCCGCTGCCGCCTCAGCTCAGAGCTAGCTCGCCTCCTCCTCTACCCAAATCCCACCAAATCAATATTTTAAAATTAAAGTTTACTTCAATCTCAATATTTTACTAGTATTTGTAATTATTCATTTTTATACTTAACAGTTTTAGTTTTACATGTAATTTAAATGTAATTTCATTGTCTATATCCGAGTTCTTTTGACCTTATTTATGTGTTCATAAATAGTTCCCAAAATACTCATGGGAAATAAGTAACAAACGATGGCATGCATGTCATATTATATAGCTTTTATAAAGTTCCTATTTTAGTGAACCCAGGTGGGTTGTTTTAGTATTTGAACTGTATCTACATTACAAATAGATTACCTGAAAGGTATATCCTACAATGAAAATCCCTTAGAACTCATACCATCCACATAATCTGCTTTATTATATTAATCCAAACTCATTTCTAACAAATCCCTACCCTAAACCTTATACTCAAAAAAAAAAAAAAAAAAACAAAACACTAAACCACTTGAATTTCATAAAACATACCATGTGTTTTTCTGTCTTCTTGCTTTTGGACATAGTCATCCTCCTATTTGTAATGACTTTCTGTCTTTAGTCCACCAGGGGAATGCTTATCTATCTTCCAAGCTTTAATTTAACTATTATCTTCTCAATGAAACCTCCCAGATACCCCTTCACTGTCCATGGAAAAACTGATCATTCCTTCCTCTCTGCTACTATAGACTCTATCCATGTCTCTTTCCTTATACTCATCCCTTTTGAATTACTTGTTTGACTCTCTCCTCAATCAAAATATGAGTTCTCTGATGGAAGTGGAGCAGATCCCATTGATCACTGGAATAAGAAATTCTTTCAGTTTATAGAAATATACAAATAACATCTCACACTGAAAAGATAAAATAATAAAGAATCCATATCTTAAGATACTACTAGAAAAATGGCACACTTACAGGTTTCATTCAAAGGCCACAAAAATAGAAGATTCTCAGAATCAAAAGACATTAAAATGTAAAAATTTCTGTTTCATTAATTAACATAGATGATTGAATCAATAGATAAATGTTCTGATCCATCCACAGTCAATAAAACAGGCTCCCAAAAATAAAGAGCCCATGTTTCCAGCTTCCTATTCTATGAAAAGTATTGCAGAGTTAAATTTATATTTTCTGCTTGATTTTGTATGATTCAGAAATATTTATGTTTCCCTATCACTAAGTAAATGCTTACAACTAGGAAAAATGGACTATTTTGTTATCTTGAAGTAGTCCCTCTCATATAGTATTTCATAAAGAAAAAAATATCTGGGAGTTAGGGCAATGTTTACATTTGACAGCAATAGTAAACTATCCCAATAACATTCGGTTGCTTCATATACCATGAAATAAAGACATGGTACCATTGTCCAATGCCATAGTTTTCTGATTATTAGCATGATCTATGGCACATTTTTCTGTCTTGTATCTAGTTGTCCATAGCTTGTTTCCAAAACTCGGGCTTTTTCCAATTAGTTATTCATGTTGTTAAATTAACTTGTATTAAAATAGAAACAGTTTGAGATTCAAGAGAAAGAGAAAATAGAATAGGAAGGAAGTTTATTTTGGTTTAATATTTTTCCAGGTTTACATACAACTTTGTCTAATGGCAGAAGCAATCTCAGTTAAAAAAAACATTATTTATTTTTTTGTTTATTAATTTAGACTGTATAAAGTTAGCATAACGATGAGCTGGAAACTGTCCTATGTTTGTAAAGATAAAGGAAATGATAATATTCCTTTACAATACAAAGAAGGGTTGCTCTGTGCAAAGCATAATACTAAAAACTGCCACATATCACCAAGAGCTATCACATATAACCTGTCTACTATATGCTAAATGATTTTTATATACTATCTTATTTAATCTACATGACAATCCTAGAATTTATGATTTTCTCTGTCCCCATTAATGTGATTTTTTAACTTAAAATGTCAATAGCTAATTTTTTAAAAAATGATAACTAATCAGGTAGAATACACATCTCATATGCACAGCAGAAACACAGAGAATACACATCTCATACAGCACAAAGAAATGAATAACATGAAGGAAAGGTAAAAGACTCAGAGAGGACAGATCCAGAGACCGAAGCATATGAAAACTCACAATTCCAAAGAAGATAGAAAGAAAATGAGGAGGTAACAAAGAAATAACAGAAGAAATTTCCCTGTGCTAAATAAAGACTTAAGTCTACGAGATGGAGAGTAAAAATAGACATTTTCAGCAACAAAATATAACAACAGAACAATACTGAAATGATGTCTCATTAGTGTGAATCTTTGAAAAAAAGGTATATTCTTATCACTATATGCTAATTGAAATAAGTCAGTCAAAGAAAGACAGATACCATATGTTTTCACTCATATGTGGATCTTGATAAACTTAACAGAAGACCATGGGGGAGGGGAAGGGGGAAAAAAAGTCAGAGAGAGAGAGAGAAAGGCAAACCATAAGACATTCAAATACAGAGAACAAACTGAGGGTTGATGGGGGGTGGTGGAGAGGGGAAAGTGGATGATGGGCATTGAGGAGGGCACTTGGAATGAGCACTGGGTGTTGTAGGGAAACCAATTTGACAATAAATTATATTAAAAAATATTTTTAAACATATAGTTGAACTGTATATTAAAAAGCAAATTGACCTTTAAAAAATAAAATAAAAATCACCTTAAAAAGACAGATTAAATATATTTATTTTTTTAAATCTCCCAGTAGTCTTCTGGTAGTCACTTATAATTTCCAAAAATATCAACAAATTGCTAACATTTCTCTTTTTGTTAAAGAAAACTTGGAAATATTTTTTTAACAACTTAAAAAACTTTGCCATATCTGTAAATCTTTTGTGGTACAAACTATTTGCAATCATTTCCTGTTTCATAATAAAGTGCTACTAAAATGGTATAATTTAGGGAGAAAGAGAAAATATGATTCAGCAAATTAATACTAAAGGAATTACAGTGTTAGCCAATTTCCCTGCCACCTCATCTCCTACCTCAACCTCCCTGCTATGTAACTGCTACATCTGTCATATCTATTTCCTTAATGATGGATAGTGAGGGAATTCCTCTCCTTCCCCAAACTGCTTGCCCCAAACATATGACAACATAATACATGGCATAAGTCACATCCAATTTAGTGGGAAAAGAATAGTTGACATAATGAATTCTGTTGACTGAACTGACTACCCATCTGGAAGAAGGCAAAATTAAGCTAATTTTAATATTTTATATTTAAATATAAAAAATTAAATTTTTAGAAGAAAAACTAAAAGATAGTATACAAATTGGGATTGGGAAACATTTTGGAATAAAAATAAGAAATATAGAAATCCATAAGGGATAAGATAGAAATAACTAAACACAAAAATATTAAATGTTTGTAAAGATATCGTAAATAAAAGACAGAAGATAAATAAGAAATAAAGATAAATATTAGTTACATATCTAAGAGTCAAGGTTAATATTAAAGAGTGCCTAAAATTATTGTTTATAAAAAAGAATAAATCAGTGGGTGAATGCACAAAGCATATCAGCATGTAATTCATAAAGGAGAAAATTCAAATGGCCAATAAACAAAAAAAGATGTTTAACATGCTGTCACATAATTTGGTTATTAAAACTAAATACAATATCCTGCAACCAAGCTATTTAACTCTTGGCAATCTGTTCAATATAAATATAACCAATAGTACATAGACAAGAATGTTAATTTAAGCACATGGATAGTGGGGGGTGGGGGAACTGGAGATAGCATGACTATCTAACAATGAAAAAAAGGTAGACTAGATGGGAGTACATCCATACTATCACATTTTATCTAGCCCTTAAAAGAACAAGTTAGATTTCCATCTATTGACTAGAAAAATAATATACTATGAAGTGAGAAAAGTATACTTCAGTTTGTATAACATGATTCCATCAAAAACAAACAAACATAGCTACATGTTTTAAAAACAAAGGCAGCCTACATGCATTATATATGATTGGCAATGTGCAAGGTACATCGGACCTTGATCATATGGACAAGACTTGACACTTACTCTCAAGAAAACTCAGTCTGCCAGAGGGAAAAGGAGGCAGTTAATTCTACCCATTGCAATTAAAAGTATATTAAAAGGCCTAGGAACATCTATGAGGTTATAAATAATTCCCTTTAAAAGGTAGCTGTCAAGGATTAACAGGAGTTTACAAGGTGAATCAATATTTCAGCATAAAGGACGAAAATTTAAGGAGACAATAGAAGAGGATTTTCTGTACGTGTTTGAGTGGTGAGCAGCCCAGTATGAGTACAACACAAAGTTCATGGAGAAGGTCAAAATACAAAGTTGCCAAGCTACTTCATTAGGGTTTCTCCTGCTGAAGAATATGAATTGTAGCCCATGCACAAGCAGTTCTCAAACTTCAATACACATAACACCTTAGGAGTGCTTATTACAATTCAGATTCTTATCTCCCTAGAGACAGCATGACTGTCTAACAAAGGAATGGCTGAACAAAATGGTAGTACATCCGTACTATGATAGTTTATCTAGTTCTTAAAAATAAAAAATTAGATCTCTAATAAATCTCCATCTAATGATTTTATCTGTTTTATTGTGTGGTAGTCTCTTCCTTCAGCAGGAAGAAGGCAATGCAGAAAAGAAAAAAAAAAACTAATATTTATTGAGTGATGATTATATGTTAGATATTTGCAAGATGCTTTCATTTTTAATCTCCATTTATTTGTTTTTAAGTTCTGTGAAGTATTATTATTACTATTTTGCATGTGAGAAAATGAAGGCTCAGGTGAAGAAACTAAAAAAATCAGAAAACTAATCTGATCCTGATCCAGGATTTGATTCCAGGACTTCTGACTCCAAGTTTAATTGATTCTCCGGGATTTGACTTTGATAAACTTTAGCTGAGGTAGTAAATCCAGGAAGAAAAGCAGATTGCAGGAGATAGATAATAAACTCCGTCTTAGGAATGTAAAAACGGACATTGCTAAAAGATATTATTGAAGAGGAAATGGGTAATAAACAGTTGGAAATATAGATGAAACTCAGGAGAAAACATGGATCAGGAATGATACATTTGGGAGAAATTTTATTCTATGTTGGTGAAAAGTTAAAGGTTAGTCATTTAAAGTGCTAATAGAAGAGAAATAAACAACGAAAGAAAGAGAGAGAAGAAAATAATTCTTTAAGGAAAGAACCAAAGAAAATATAGTCATATATGAAGCCAGAGTAGAAAAGATTTTTATTAAGTTTTTCAAATTTAATTCCAGTACATTAACATACAGTGTTAATTAGTTTCAGGTGTACAACACAGTGGTTCAACAATTCTATACATTACTCAGTGCTCATCATGGTAAGTGCACTCCTTAGTCCCCTTCACCTATTTCACAACACCCCCCTCCACTTCCCTCTGGTAATCATCAGTTTGTTCTCTACAGATAACGATCTGTTTCTTGGTTTGCCCTCTCTTTTTTCCTTTGTTTATTTGTTTTGTTTCTTTAAATTCCACACACGAGTGAAATCATATAGTATTTGTCTTCCTCTGACTTATTTCACTTACCATTACACTCTCAACATCCATCCATCTTGCTGCAAATGGCGAATTCCCTCTTCTTTATCCATTCATCTGTTGATGGACACTTTTGCTGCTTCCATAATTTGGCTATTGTTAATGCTGCAATAAAGACATGAGCGCATGTATGGCCCTGTATTTTTTTAGGATTATTTATTTTTGAGAAAGAGAGAGAGAGAGAGAAGAGGTGAGGGAGGGGCAGAGAGACAGGAGCCAGAGAATCCCAAGCAGGCTTCCCACTCTCTGTGCAGAGCCTGATGTGGTGCTTGAACTCACAAACCGTAAGATCATGACCTGACCTGAAGTCAAGAGTCAGACCCTTAACTGACTGAGCCACCCAGGTGCCCCAATATTGTTGTACTTTTTGGGTAAATACCCAGTAGTACAATTATTAGAACATAGGGTAGTTCCATTTTTAATTTTTTGAGAAATCTCCACACTGTTTTCCACAGTAGCTGTACCAGTTTGCATTCCAATCAACAGTACAAGAAGGTTCCTTTTTTCCATATCCTCTCCAATACTTATTGTTTCTTGTGTTTTTTATTTTAGCCATTATAACAGGTATGAGTTGATATCTCAATGACTCAAGACTATTGATATCTCAAAACTATTGATTTGCATTTCACTGATGATGAGTGATAGTGAGCATCTTTTCATGTGTCTGTTGGCCATCTGTACACCTTCTTTGAAGAAATGTCTGTTGTCTTCTACCCTGTTTTCATTGGATTATTTGCTTTTTGGGGTGTTGAGTTGTATCAGTTCTCTATATATTTTGAATATTAACACTTTATTGGATATGTCATTTACAAATATCTTTTCCCATGTAGTAAATTATCTTTTAGTTTTGTTGATTGTTTCCTTTGCTGTGCAGCAGCTTCTTATTTTGATGTAGTCCCAAGAGTTTATTTTTTGCTTTTGTTTCCTTTGCCTCAGGAGACATATCTCAAAAAATGTTGCTATGGTCAATGGTAGGCCACCTATGCTCTCTTATAGGATTTTTAGGATTTCATGTCTCACTTTTAGGTCCAAAATCCATTTTGAGTTTATTTTTGTATATGGTGTAAGAAAGTGGTCCAGTGTCATTCTTTTGCATGTAGAAAAACTGTCTTTTCCCATTGCATATTCTTGGCTTCCATGTCAAGGATTAATTGACCACATAATCATAGGTTTATTTATGGGTTCTCTATTCTGTTCCATCGATCTCTGTGTCTATTGTTGTGCCAGTACCATGATGTTTTGATTACTACAGATTTGGAATATAACTTGAAGTCTGGAATTGTGCTATCTCCAGTGTTGTTTTTCTTGTTCAAGATTCCTTTGGCTATTCAGAGTCTTGTGTGGTTCCATACAAATTTTTATGATTATTTATTCTAGCTCTGTGACGATTATTCATTCCAGTTCTGTGAAAAGTGGTGTTGGTATTTTGATAGGGATTAAATTAAATCTGGAGATTGCTTTGGGAAGTGTAGATATTTTCACAATATTTGTTCTTCCAATCCATGAGCATGGAATGTCTTTCCATTTGTTTGTGTCATCTTTAATTTCTTTCACCAGTATTTTATAATTTTCATGACATAGGTCTTTAAACTCCCTGGTTAAGTTTATTCCTAGGTATTTGATTATTTTTGGTACAACTATAAATGGGATTGCTTTCTTAATTTCTATTTCTGTTGCTTCATTATCAGTGTTTAGAAATGTGACAGATTTCCCTACATTGATTTTGTATCCTGAGACTTTACTGCATTCATTTATCAGTTCTAGCAGTTTTTTGGTGGAGTCTTTAACGTTTTATAGTATCATGTCATTCTTAAACAGTGAAAGTTTTACTTCTTCCTTACCAATTTGGATGCCTTTTCTTTCTTTTTGTTTCTTTCTTTCTTATTGCTATGGTTAGGACTTCCAGTACTATGTTGAATAAAAGTGGTAAGCAGATATCCTTGTTTTTTTCCTGACCTTAGAGGGAAAGCTCTGTTTTTCCCCATTGAGTATGATTTTGGTGTAGGTGTTTCATATAAGGCAAATATTTTTCATATAAGAGGTATGAAACCTACTTTGTTGAGGTTTTTATCATGAATCGATGTTGTACTTTGTCAAATGCTTTTTCTGCATTTATTGAAGTGATGACATGTTTTTATCCTTTCTCTTATTGATGTGGTGTATCATGTTGATTGATTTGTGAATATTGTACCACTTGTACAACCTAGGAATAAATCCCACTTGATTGTGGTGAATTATTTTTTAATATATTGTTAGATTCAGTTTGCTAGTATTTCGTTGAGGATTTTTGCATCTAGATCTGTCAAAGATACTGTGCCATTGTTCTCTTTTTGTGTGATGTCTTTACCAGGTTTTGGTATCAGGGTAATGCTAGCCTCATAGAATTATTTTGGAAGTTTTCCCTCCTTTTCTATTTTTTTGGAATAGTTTGAGAAGAATAGATATTAACTTTTCTTTAAATGGTTGGTAGAATTTGTCTTTGAAGTCATCCTGGACTTTTGTTTGTTGAGGGTTTTTTGATTGCTGATTCAACTTGATTGCTAGTAATCAGTCTGTTCAAATTTTCTGTTTCTTCCTGCTTTGGTTTTGGTAGGTTATATGTTTCCAGAAATGTATCCATTTCTTCTAGGTTACCCAATTTTTTGGCATATAATTTTTTCACAATATTCTCTTGACAATTGTTCATATTTGTGGTGTTGGTTGGTTGCTATGTCTCTTCCCTCATTTGTGATTTTTTTGTCTTTTTTTTTTTATGAGTCTGGCTAGAGGTTTATGAATTTTGTTGATCTTTTCAAAGGACCAACTCCTGGTTTCATTGATATGTCCCATTGTTTTTTTTAGTTTCTATATCATTTATTTCTGCTCTAATCTTTATTATTCCCTTCCTTCTGCTGGTTTTAGATTTTGTTTGCTGTTCTTTGTCTAGCTTCTTTAGGTGTAAGGTAAGGTTTTCATTTGAGATTTCTTGCTTATTGAGGTAGATGTGTATTGCTATAAACTTCCCTCTTGGAGCCACTTTTGCTGCTCCCCGGGGATTTTGGACCATTGTGTTTTCATTTTCATTTGTCTCCATGTAATTTCTTATTTCTTCTTTTATTTTCTGTTGACCCATTCATTGTTCAGTAGAATGTTTATAAACCTCCATATATTTTTGCTCTTTCTAGATTTTCTCTTGTGGTTGACTTCTAGTTTCATAGCACTGTGGTCAGAAAAGATGCATGGTTTGACTTCAACCTTGTTTAATTTGTTGAAACTTGTTTTGTGGCCCCAGTAGGAAAGAGTAAAGGAGGATGTGGTTGACAACGCTGTATGTTGCAAAAAAGAGAAGAAATTTAATGAAGCTACTGGGTTAAATTACTCTACCTTTGATGATATCTATGAGAATAATTTCAGCCAAGCAACAGGAATATAGACCAGATTTCAATGAGTTAAAGAGCAGACAGGTGGGGAAGAAGGAGAGATAATAAGTTTAGATGACTTTTTCTATTCCTGGTAGTGAAGGAAAGATTGCCAAGGCAAAAAAAAGGTTTAAGGGGAAAATATAACTAAGGGAGGGTTTTTTTTTTTTTTTTGCTGTTTTTAGGATGGCAAAAACTTGAGCATAATTTAAGCAAAAGACAAAACCAGTGAAGAAGATGTGTTAGAATACGATAGGAGCACAGGCAAAGGGAGTAAACCCTTGTTTGTGAACATCTCTTCCCCTATGGCATAAGGGAAAAAAGGAAAGGGGAATGAAGTGATGGATAGGTTTTCCAGTGAATGGGAGGAAATTAAGTGATCATCTTCCTATTAGTAAAGACAATCTATGCCTAAAATTACTCTAATTTTATTCAATCAGAATAAGTTTTGCTAAGGGAATTTAAAATAAGAGGTATTGTGTCCACAAACTAGAATGGGAAAATGAGTAAAACTAGAAAGCATGGAGAATGGCAAGAAAAGGATTAGTGGAAGAGGAATCAGAAACCACAGGGAAAATGGAGAGATAAGCTTTGTGTATAGGAGCCAAAAAATTGTGAATACAAAGATAACAATTATTCTGACATTCATTATGATTTTGGATCAATTCCTTAATTTCTCCACCCATGGGAGTTTACAGCCTGATTATTCGCTTTCCCAACCATAAAACTATAGGACATGTCAAGTATTGTACAGCTAATAGTAGAATGGTAGTATTTGCCTATCTACCTCAAGAGTAGGGCACAAGAATTAGTTGTTTCAGAGTTTGTGGATGAACATGATAAATCTGAAAGGAGCAAGGGGAGAAAAAATTATAGAGAAACACTCATTATGTGAATATATTAATGGTGTTTAAAATGCATATTATTTTCACTGAATTCATTTGCCATTATTCACTTTCCTACTTTATTTTAGGTACTTCTATTCAGTTGTCTCTGTGCTTTAAATAAAAGGTATTGTCAAACATTTTTTGCAATCTGCTTTTTCCAATTTAATTGAAGTTCATTAGGAAAAAAATCCACTGACAAAAGAAGTTCAATGTTAAAGATTCATCAAGTTTTCAGATGGAGGCCAAATTTTTCATAAATGGTCTAGAGCCATTAATAACTAGTAATCTATTAATTGCTAGAAGGAATCAGAAATGGAAAAGTGATTTGCAGATAAACTGATTTAAAGCTAATTAGAGTTCCTGAATAGCCCACAAACTGTCAATGAGTTCAAAGAATTTCAGTTAAATTAGAATTCTTTGTGGGATTTAGTTTAAGAGAAAACTAGAAATGGGAACATCAAAGGAGAGCAAGTGCCATTTAATTTATGTATGGTCTACTGAAGTTTTGAATACATTCACTCTTTCTATGACTTGCCTTGGTTTTATAACATTTTGTATGTTATTTGTAATATAAGTTTAAACAATATAGAGACAAATCCTGAGAGGTTACATACTAGAAAAAACACTGCTTCAGGGATTTCAGAGAGAAATAATTATTTGGTGAAATGTTACCGAATTGGTAGTGTTGTGTTTATCTGATACTTTTAGCTTAAAATATTATGCAACAGCTGGGCAGATGTTAAAAAGATCAAATCCTTGTGACACAGGAAATAATTGACTTATCTATGCCTATGATTATTTTAGCAATAAAAACAAAGCCAATAATTAAGATGTAGATTGTAATAGTGCCTTTAAAGGAAAAAATATTTTTACTTGTAAAGCAGAACAGTTCAATACAGAACCATTGGGAGGTACATACAATTCCATCATCAGTGCGTATATGTGATACCATGTGATCATGTACCCAGCTACCAAACAGTTAAGTCATTAATAAATATTAACTGACTGCTCAAAATATAACAAACACTGTTAGAGAATGGAGACTCAGATCTGGTTACCAGACACGGCCAATTCCTGGTGAGGCACCAAGAGATTATTAACACTGTCCGTTCACTCCAATGAATATCATCTATCTATTTTTTAACAATACCTGAAGAAGTTAACTAGAGATTTTTTAAGAATAGCAAAAGGAATTAATTGAGAAAAATATGATAGTCTAAATATAATATAAAATGAATCTAAAATGTCAATTTTTAACTATTTATCTATGAGTTTTAGAGTTATTCAATTCTTAATTCACTTATCCTTAATTCATTTCCAGGGTATTAATAAAAACTTCTAAAAATAATGGGCAATTATGGGCATTTCTTTTTTATGTTTATTTATTTATTTATTTTGAGAGAGAGAGACAGAGAGAGCAGGTGTGAGAGGGGCAGAGAAAGAGGAAATCCCAAGCAGGCTCCATGCTTTCAGGGCAGAGCCATGAACTGTGAGATCGTGACCTGATTGGAAACCATGAGTGGGATGTTTAACCAACTGAACCATCCCGGTGTCTTATGGTCATTTCTTTATTCAGGTTCTGCAACTAGTTCTCCTCTTCTTAATCTTAACTTTAAGTGCATCTTATTCAAAATTCAGAATAGTCAACCAATACTTTCCGAAGAGCTGACACATGCCAGGCACGTGCTGCCTCCACAGAATCATATTATATTGTGATTTCCTGAATTTCATGACATGCCATATTTTCATGCCAGAGTCATCAATTCATTCTGTGTGCTTATTGGCATAACAGTTATATACAACTCTCTGTCTCTCTGCAAATACTCTAGATTTAGGTGATAGATATAAACAGGCATGTTGGAGGGGGAGTTGTTCATTTCTTTGTATATCTGTCTTATCTGTAAGAGCACAACAGCAGTTGTTAATTTTTTTGTCATTCCTTTTATTAATATTGCCCTTTCCTCACTCCATCTGGTCCTATTATCCCTTATTTTAGTCCCACCTCTTTCCCTCATTCCCCTTCATCTCTCATTCCACCTCTCCATAACCAATGTCACAGAGAGATTTCTGCCAGATAGGTCCTGTCGTCCTGCCTCTCACAACATCCTAACAGGGAAAATCAATGAGCCTTAGGGCTTCTTCTTAACTAAGGTCTTATTCAAGGATGAGTGTTATTCCTTCATGACTACCATGTATGAGTTACACTTAACAGCTTTAAAATACCAAATCAATTCAGTTTTATCTTAAGATGGCAATCAACTCAAACTTTTACCTTAAAATTGAAACTTTTATACTGGCCTAAAGCCCATGGCACTAAATTGAAAACTAAGAACAGCCAAAGAAGATAAAATCTGCAAATTTTGCAGATAAAATGGATTACTATGAAGCTGTGCCAAATGTCTATTCAATATGTGTTACAAATTAGATGGGAGCCTATTCCAACAAACTCATACTGAGTAGTTCGAGAATAATGAAGAAAAATAAGAAAAGGAACGTCTGACTTGAAATAAATGCTCAACCCAAAGTAGTCTGTTTTTTATCTTCTCCTTTTTTAAAGCATGTTTATATAGCAGGCTTTAAAATAACCTTGGAGAAATGAAATAATCACTGCCTCCCATGATGATTCTGTTGTGCAAAAAGAGAACCTCATTTACTCCTTTGTTCAAAAGATATTCATTGAATATTTTATCAATTCCAGTGTTGTGCCATAAAGATACAATGATGAAGCAGATAGAGACTATGCCTCTTGGATGAGTTCATGCTGGGAGCGTACCTGGAGACAGCATTCAACCCAGTCTTGGGAATTTACTTACTATTTCCTAGAGAAGATAACATCTAAGCTAAACCCTGAAAGATGAAAAGGAAATAAATTAATTCTATTATTATTTTTAATGTTTTTATTTATTTTTGAGAGAGAGAGAGACAGAGCATGAGTGGGGGAGGGGCAGAGAGAGAGAGAGAGACACAGAATCCAAAACAGTCTCCAGGCTCTGAGCTGTCAGCACAGAGCCCGACACGGGGCTCAAACTCGTGAACCACGAGATCATGACCTGAGCTGAAGTTGGACCCTCAACTGACTGAGCCGCACAGGTGCCCCTGATTAATCCTATTCTTAAATTTTGTGAGATTCCACAACCTTGAGACTATTTCTCAGACATTTTAATATAGAGATGAGAGACATAAGTAAAATAGTTCTTTTCTATACAATATCATCCCCCTGACCAGCTAACCAGCTGCCTTTCCTTCTTCCCAAAGTGGGAACAAGAGAGAAACAAAAACAAATTAGGGGTGAGGTAGAAGTTTCTTGACAGTTTTAGAGGGGCAGGTTATAATCAATTATAGAGGAGTTCTATCCTAACACACACATAAACACACACACACACACACACACACACACACACACACACCCCTTTTTTAACAGCCAAATACTCAGAAACTTCCAAAGCTGATCTAAAGAGAAGGAATTGAAAATTCAAACTGAATAGTGGGCTTTGAAAGGCAAATATATGAGTGAATGGTTGATTTTACAACTACAGACCTTATAAAAAAAGAAAGTTTTTGTTATTCAGAATTTTGACATATTCCTTCTGCTTCATTGTGGTTTCCTGAGTTACTTAAACTTATATTCAGGAAAAGGAAAGCCACATATACTAACTGATAATACATATAGCTAGCCATAGAACTATTAGTAATAAGAAGTCTTTTAGGAGTAAGTTCAGATCTTTAAATGCAGTTGAGATTCTTTCAGGCATCACCTCCACAACACCCACTATGAAAGACCTCTTTGAACCTACCTAAAGAAAGCTCTACAGATAGATCAGTAACAGGGCAAAATACAATTAAAAGGTGATACCTAAAGAAGATGGTGTTTAAAGAAATGGATCAGGTAATTGTCATCCTGGATTATTTCAACAAATAGTTCATCTTACTCCTTGCCCCATAATAAGTTCATTTTGCTGACTTTATTTTTTTTAATTTATTTTGAAAGAGACAGAGACAGTGTGAGTCAGGGGTGGGGCAGGGAGAGAGAATCCCAAGCAGGCTCCGCACTGTCAGCACAGGGTCCAATGCGGGGCTTGAACCCATGAATCTGGGAGATCATGACCTGAGTCGAAACCAAGAGTTGGATGCTTAACTGACTGAACCACCCAGGGGCCCCATTTTGCTGACTTTAAAACTCACTGGTCCATCCAACATCGCAACTTCCCTGCTAACTACTTTGAACCTATTTTCACTGAATTTCTGAAAATTAATGATCCCTACATCAGAATTTCTCTGACCTCCTGTCTTTCCACAAATTCCCATTGACTCATTCTACTGACGCTAGTTGTTCTAGAAATTAAGCACTGTAACCTCTGATTCTTAGTCCTTCCAAATTCTTCCAGGCCACCTGAAGTGGGGAAAAGGTACGAGAAGTAGCCCCCACCTGCCTATGCAGATGCCTTATGTACAAACCAAAATTAATCATCTTTTAACACAAAACTGCCATTCCTTTAATTTTCTCTATCCTTATAAATTATAAAAAGCTTGCTAGGTGCCAAGCATAGTCTGGGTACAGCAATGTATTAATAAGGATAAACTATCTATTATAACCGAAAAGCTCAAATTTCAGTAGCTTTAATTGATGATTTATTTCTCATCCACATCACAATCCAATGTAGGTCAATGTGAGGGGATGGAGATGGGCTTTACTCTACACCATCATTTAGAGACCAGGGCTTCTTCCTTCTAGTGTCTCTGACCACTAGTGGCTCCAACCATTAGGACAATTACAGAATAGTTTTATAGGAGAGGCCTGGGGTGGAATATCTCACTTGTACCTATATCCCATTGTCCAGAAGTCTGTTACATGACTCCACCATAACTGAAAGAAAGGCTTGGGAATGTAAACTTGAGTACCCCCCAAAGAGAGAAGATGTGTATGATGCACACCTAGCCAGTCTTTGCAACTAGTAATGAAGAAAACAAAGCTCCCTATATGTACCTAGTGTAGAGAGAGGGACAATAAAGAAAATGTACATGATCATATCAGATAGTGATAAGTGTTGCAAAGAGAAATAATCTGGGGTAAGGAAATAAGGCAATATCACTGCATTTCACTGATTCTAAAAAAAATTTTTCTTCACATTTTAACATCTCTAAAATCAGGATGCATATTATGAAACTGTCATATCATTGCTTAATTGGTACTTTTCTTTCTTAGTGTTATCCAAAGTAATATTACAACCTACTAAAAATGACATATAAGATATTTTGTATAGAGTTATCAGGGAAGGCTTTTCTGCAATGATATGTCATCAAAGACCTTGATAAAGAGAGAGATATAACCACAATAATAGCTAGGGGCAAAGAGCACTGAGCAGAAGAAACATCAAGGGATGTTCAAGGAAGAGCAAAGATGCAACAGTGGCTAAGTGGAATAGGTGAGGTAGAGAATGGTAGAAGGTGACGCTAGAGCTGGTGACCTTCAACAAATTATCTCACTTAATATGTTTCACTTAATATTTAATTAACTGAGCCTGATTTCTAAACTGTGAAATAAACACAACAGCATCTACCTGATATGAATGTGTGAAGTTTAAAAAACATAATGCAGTGAAGCAGAGGAACAGAAATGGCACGGGCATTCTCAACCCTGCCTTTCCCTTCTTTCAGCCTTGATAATGATCTACCAATCATTTGATCCCCTTATGCTTCCTCTAATAGAGGAGTGACAATAATACATTTTGGTTTTTCTAATATAATTTTAGGCTTCATATTTTAAGCTTTTAATGTAAATCCTCATCCATTCAAACACACCATTTCCTATAAACTAACAAAAGCTATACATACAATCTTCTGGCCCTTTTCCTCATAATAAGTTCTCAAAAGAAAGCTCTCTAAGTGTCACATTCTTTCTTTATTTCACTGAAAATGAAGCATTCACTCTTTTTTTTCTTTTCTCTATTATATATGTAGACTTGAGAGGAGGAGAACAAGGAGATGGATGAGGACTGGCAGATTACTAAATCTTGAAAAAGCTTTCCTGTTTTTGTTTAAACTGTATTCTCATCTCCCTCAAAAAAACTTTTGACTGACTTGCCCCACAAATCAGTATTTAAGATTTACATTCCAAGTCATTACATATTTCACTTATATTCTGATGGACACTCAGATTTATTTCAGATATAGACATTCTACTCTGACAAAGAAACCATCTGATCATGATGGTCTAATAAAAAGACTGATACCTTTACTTAGTTCCTTTCCCATGTTCTTTTCCTATTTCCCATTTTACTTAAAGTGCTCCTTTAGGAAACCAGATTTTACTGGTTTGAAAAGTTACTGTATGAACTTTCCCAATAAACTAAATTGTCAAATATTTCTGTGAGATGTATTTATAGAAATATTTATAAATAAAACCAATGCAGCAGAAAAAAAACAAGTTGTTAATAAATTTAATTTTAATGATAGGACACAAAAAAAGGTGAAACTCATAAAAAGAAGAAAAAGTACTGGCATTTATATAGTTTGGCTTAGATTTTACATAAGTAAATTCAATATTATAATTTAGCAACTGGACTAAAAGAAGTCACCTAAGTTTCTATCCTAACAACACCACAAATCTAATGATTTCAAGGTGAGTTTCATCACACACTTTTATAGTCTTTTAAAACATAGTCCAGAGAGGTGTATATATGTACATTAGTTTTAAATGACTGATTTATTTAATCTCAAACTATTTTCATAATATACTGAGTAGTCCATAGATTAGATTCCTACTTCTTACCCTAACATGGTCAACTTGAGAAGATGCCCTTGGCAATGAAGAGAAAATTTCTTTAGACAATATATAATAGCAAGGGCAAAAGAAGGTGACATGTGGAAAAATAATCTGGGATGGTTTAAACAGAGAAAATATAAAAACTGAGGTGGCTAAGGCTTTAAATTAACTAATATTTCCTCCCTGCATTATTCATATCCCTTGATTCCTCACCCCCACCCCCAATTCAGCAGCAATAACACTCATTGCCTTGATAAAAAGAAGAAAAAAGTCATATTTCTGGCTTTTGAACTTGAAAACCTTGGAATCAGAGGACAAAAGGAAAAAATTATTATGATAAAACAATCTATAAGAATCCTAGTAAAGCTAAAAGAAAAAAAATTAACTAGAGAATAATAAAAGTTCCTAGGACTAGAGAAATCATTGGAGGAAGACCCTGCCTAAACACCAGGTACAGGTGAATTTGGATGAGTCCATGACCCAATTCCTGGGTAAAGTTTAGGGAAGCAGCAAAACTCCAAGGTTCTCCACATCTCCTGTGCTGCCCACAGAAGAGATGGCTGTATAAATTAGTCTTCAGATGGTACCCTAGGGATTCCTGTGACATGACACGGCTCAGGAGCACAGAATGTTTCCTATATTTCTAAGAACAGTACAGGAATGGCTCAGAGAACCAGCTGCTTAAAAAGAAATAAGAAAGGACCTAGAAATTACCACCAAGACCAAAGTTCATTCCATCAAATGCTGATGAAGGCACCTGACACTAAAAAGGGCTAGATGTGTCCTCCCAATGATTTGGCCTTATGAAAGTCTCCTGGAATTTATGCTAAAAGGTATAAGTTAATAAGAAGGAATGTCACATTGACTGAATTATGGTTCTACCTTTCCATTAAATTGAACATTTAATTCTTATTTAAAAAATAAAGTTAACATTCTTGTACAATTTTGTCTTTTAGACGGAGATTTATACCTGCTAAATGGAATGAACCCTGTCTGATTCTAACTTATTTCATGCATTGAACTCAGACAGGAGCCTGAGTGGGGGTGGTATAAGACTAAAGTAGAGGAGTGGTGGAGAGGTGAAATGGTGACCCTGATGTAATTCTGCAGCTCTCCCTCTGACTCCATTTCAGACTTCCTACACATATACTTTTGAGTGCCTCTGACAAGGCTGCAGCCAAACCTTGGCTTAAGTATCTTACAGACATTTTCTCTCTCCTTACTGCAACCTTTCTTCATTGATAGGGTAAAGATGATGACCAAAGGTTTAGAAAGTTACATAATCATTCAAGTTCACACAATTACTAAGTGAGGATTTGAACCTGAGTCTCCCTGGCCCTGAAGCCCATACCATATCCACCCCCCCAGGTGGCCTCCAATAGCAAGGTGCAGTCAAATTTTAAGGAAATGTAACTGCGGGGGGTGGGGGGGAAATACTAGAACTGTATTTGAGGAGAATCTGCGGGGCAGAGGGGGTGGGAAATACTAGAACTGTATTTGAGGAGAATCTGTTTTTTTTCCACAGGAGTGTATGAAAAGGGACTTCTGATTTTGTGGGGAGAATAATGCCAGGGAAGGATTTTTTTTCCATTTACTCATTCAACAACATGTTCAAGCACCCATGATATGTAAGGTACAGTACTCCAAACAGTGTTATCCTCACTATAGAAGCCACTCTAGTGCCAGAACTCTACTCAAGGTACATAGTAAGAACCATGAACATTATTCCTCCCCTCATTGTTTCTGGAGACCAAAACTGCTTTATAACACCTGGAAGGGAACAAGGCGCACACTCACTGCTCTAAGGAATAAGGACAGTATATGTTTGCAATACATATAATATTTTACCAGTTACTTGCTTTCCAGATCTCATATGACAAAGTTCAGTCATTAGCATGAGTTTAAGGCCCTTCGGTATCTTCCCTGACCTCCCTCCTCAAACCTGCACTTCAGCTACCCTGTGCTATTCTAACTCTATTTCCATCACCTAAAATGCCCTTCCTAACCTATTTTGTGCATTCCTCAAATATCCCCAGATTCTAATTCCTCTAGGAAACCTTTTAAGAACCCTCTCTTTGCTTGCAAAATCACTAATTCCTTCCTCTGATTCCATTCAGCAATTCCTTCACACTTCTACAAAAGCATTTACATCATTTATGTAAAATGGGCAATAGTGATCACAGGTAGAATTCAGAGGAGGAAAAACTCCATGGCAATGGAGGAGGAGAAGGTATCAGAGTTAGAAAAAATGGAATGTATAAAGTCAGTGAATTCAGAAGAACACATACATAGGTCAGCAATACTTTTTGGAAGAATAGATTAAAGGTAAAAAAATAAAAAAGAGGGAGAAGTTGAAGATTATTTACAAACATATGGCCAGAAAAGTAAGGTACCCCAAGTATACTATTGAACCACATGAAGCAGTTGGGGCTGTAATTCTTGGTAACAGTCATGTTGGTGACAGACAATTTTCTTAGTAATAGACACCTGCATCATGCCACTGACATTTTTTTAATGTTTTTTATTGATTTTTGAGACAGGGAGAGACAGAGCATGAACAGGGGAGGGTCAGAGAGAGGGAGACACAGAATCTGAAACAGGCTCCAGGCTCTGAGCTGTCAGCACAGAGCCCGACGCAGGGCTCGAACTCACGGACCGCGAGATCATGACCTGAGCCGAAGTCAGCCGGCCGCTTAACCGACTGAGCCACCCAGGTGCCCCTGCCACTGACATTATAATGGGGACAACCATAAGAAAATAAATTCATAATTAGAGGTGGAGATATACATAGTGTAGATATCTTCACCTTTTGGCAAAGGTCTAGAAAGAGGTTTGGAGGGGTTTGTGCTAAAAAACAACAATAACATCCTGAAAGATGAATTTTGGATCATATATTATAATAGAGCTCATTTCATTCTACATACCCAAGATACTTTCTGGAAACAGTGCATAATTATTTTTCCATGTACATATGTTGATGTAGATAATATGTCAACTATTTCTTCCAATCAATGATGTCTCATCTACTCTACCTATCAATCCCCCTGCCTAGAAAAAACTTTAAACTAGATTTTCACTTAAAAAAAGTGAATTTCTTTCCTACTTGCAACTGGGAAGTAATGGAAGTTCATTTTCCCAATGACCTAAGTTAGGGTGGGGATCGGAAAGGTTGTGTCAACTCACTACTTAGATTTCTCAAGGAATCAATAAATTGGCATATGGGCAGGGTGTGAGCTAGTCTCTGCAGAGACACTAGTAACTAACTTTACCTGCACGGAGGAAAATGCAGGAAGACTAGAATAGTGCTTGGCAGAAAAAAAATGCAGAAATAGACTAATTCAATCCCCATGATGGGGGGTCAGAAAGGGATGCAACGTTTTAACCAGTAAACATTTGATTTATTATAGCAACAGGTATAGAAATGGAGAGAAATTCATGGCCCTGAAAGAATCTGGTGACAGATGCATGAATGAATAGAACTGGAGTCATCTCTGAAAAGGTAAAGTTGAGAAAGGGTAAAGTTGCCCAACAGCTAGGACCAGAAGATCAGTAAGCAAGTTTTGGTTGAGGTGAGGAGTAAATCAAAAAGGGCTAGAGAGAGAAGAAAGAAAGCTTGCAGAGATGTAATGAGTTTGCTCATTACAGTAAACTCTGCCCAGGCCACTTGGGTATTGGAAGTGACAGAGTAGCAGCCAACCCAGGGAAAGTGGTAGTCATGCCATGTCACAAAGAGATTTTCAAGGACAAACAAGAAAAGATCTTTCCCCCTCTCTTCCTAGTTTCCAAGAAGAAAATTAGCTATAAATAGTAATATAGTAACTATGGACAACTGAAAAATATCTACCCCGTCTCTATATCAAGGTTGTCTCCATGGGTACTGTTGTGACTCCAGGACGACAAGTCAAAGATGATGATCAGAATCTCTAGAAGCTGATCTAGGCCTTGTATCTGGACCACTGGACTGCCCTAAACAAGGACATCGAAGATGACAGGGTAGCTAAACAGAATAAGCCACCTCAGAAGATGACATGCCTCTTTGACAAGAAACTTACCTTCACAGGAACACAGAAGAAATCTCTGAGAACTGTTAGCAAGATAAAGGGTAAAAAATAAGAAAAACTGGATGAATGCAAAAGGTCTTAAGAGGTGAGAGTGGCATAATGCTGCACTTTTATTGATCCTCTCAGAAGGAACACCCTTAAAAAAGGCTGGTTTCAAGTAAAGTATTTTAAAGTAAAAAGTTTTGAAACTCTAAGTGGAATGCTACTTACAAGACAAAACCTTGAACTCTAAGTAACTTTGTTTTTATGTGTGCAGCTTAAATCTCTCTCCTTGCTGATAACAAATTCTAGCCTTTGAAACTATGAATGTACAAAAGAGAGCCAACTGGATTCACATTAAACATCAGAATTTCATTGCTTTGAAATGAAAACATAACATTTCCATCATTAAAACTATAGTCAAATATTTCTGAAGCTTCTTTGTAAAACAAACCAGGTAGAAAGATAAGAATTTGGTTTATGCCTCTAAGAATTTTTTAAACTACATATTTTTTCATTTTCAGAATGGATCTTTGCTCCCAATATATTGAACTGAAATGATCTTGAAACAACTGGTATGTTGATCTTTTCTTATAGACTTGTGCTTTAAATCACTATTTTTTTATGTGTTTGGCTTAAGTTTCTGTTTAGAAAGTTGGCCCTAATTAAATAGGAAAACAAAAATGGGTAAAGGTTGAAAATATAGAAATGCATGGCATTATATGTTTAACAATGATTATTCAAGAATTATTCTCCAAGGCTGATGTTTTGGGAGAAAATTCTTTAATGATTATTTTGCAATCTTAGTTTGAGGCTGTGGAATTTGTAACTTCTAAATGAGAAGGTATTGGGACCAGAAGATGGCAGTGGAATAGGAGAATCCTAGGCTCACCTCGTCCCATGAATACAACTAGATAAATCATCCCAAATACCCAAGAAACTGACCTGAAAGCTGGCAGAACAGACTTCACAACTAAAGGGAGAGAAGTGATCACACTGAAGAAAGGAGGAAGCACAGAGATATAGTTTAGGGGAGAAATGGATCCTGGGTGTGGAAGGGAGGGAGCTGTGGTCACAGAAAAGGGTGAGACAGAGATGACCACACAGGGGAATGCATAAGGAGAATGTTTCCTCATAGCCATTGCCTTGGGAAATTAGAGGGGCTGAATTTTGTGAGTTCTTGCAACCAGCGGGACTTAAAGCCTGGAGTTTTAGAGGTCAGCGAGCTTGGCTGGGATAGAGCCCCAAGGGCACTGCTCTTGGAGAGAAGGCAGGCAACCAACCCATGGCAGACAGTGTGGAAATAGCGATCTGAAGAGTGCTTGGGGCACACAGTGGGGAGACTATTTGCTCTTCTCAAGTAAGTCCCTGAGAAACAGCGTTCATACAGACACCTCTCAGGGAACACAGGAGCTGGCCGGTGCCGTTTCCCTTGCCTCTCCTCAGCATAAACACAGAACCACCTGTGGGAGGCAGTGCAGCAAGAAAAATGGCTGCCTAACTTGCTTACACTAAGCCCCACCCCACTGTGCTCTGGTGGAACTTCCCTTGTCAGTCACACTTCCTCAGTCCTAGTGAGGCCAGCCCTTCCCCCAGAAGACCAGCACAAACCCCTGCCCACACTATGTCTTCTGATCAGAGAGTTTTACAGCACCTCACTTCCAGTGGAGGTGGTGACAGATTGCATTTCACAAGGAGACAGAGCAGAATGTGGTAATTAAAACTCACCACACTCAGGCCAGGGACCAAACACTGCCCACAGCAAGCAAGGAGAGCCTCTGAAGATGACTGGCCTGAAGGATAGAGCATCTAGAGCACATGCAAAGCACATGGAGCACACACTGGATATGCTCATGAAGCACCGGGCCCTCAGCACTACATGACCTCTTCTTCAGAAGCAGGAGACCTCTTACTTTCAGAAGCAGGAGAAATAACTGGCTTGTTTAACATAGAGAAACAGGAAGAGACTTAGACAAAATGCCAAGACAGAGGAATTTATACCAAATAAAAGAACAAGATAAGGCCATAGCTAGAAATCTAAGCAAAATAGATATAAGTAACATGTCTGATGGAAAATTTAAAGCAGCAATCCTAAGGACACTCACTGGACTTGATAAAAGAATGGAAGACATCAGTGACACCCTTACCACAGAAATAAAAGAGTTAAAAAAAAGAATCAATCAAAGATGAAGAGTGCAAAAAACAAAATTAGAAACATACTTGATATAATAAACAGTAGTAGGCTAGAAGAAGCAAAGGAACAAATTAATGACCTAGAAGACAAAGCAATGGAAAGCAATGAAGCGGAAAAAAAGAGAGGAAGAATTATGCAAAATGAGAATAGACTTAGAGAACTCAGTAACTCCATCAAACATAATAACATTCATATTATAGGAGTCCCAGAAGAAGAGAAGAGAGAAAAGGGGCAGAAATTTTATTTGAAGAAATAATAACTGAAAAGTCTCCTAATATGGGGAAGGAAACACACATCCAGATCCAGGAGGCACAGAGAATTCCCATCGAGACATACTGTAAGTAAACTTGCAAGATATAGTGATAAAGAAAAATTCTTAAAAGTACCAAGACAAAATAAGTCATTAACTTACAAGGGAAAACCCATAAGGCTAGCAGGATATTTTTCAACAGAAAATTGGCAAGTCAGAAGGGAGTGGCATGACATATTCAAAGTGCTAAATGGGAAAAATCTGCAGCCAAGAATATTCTATTCAGCAAAGCTATCATTCAGAATAGAAGGAGAAATAGTTTCCCAGACAAATAAAAACTAAAGGAGTTTGGACCAATAAAGGAGCCTCACAAGAAATATTAAAGGGGACACTTTGAGTGCAAAGGGGGACCAAAAGTGAGAATATAAAGGTAAGAAACACAAAAGCAGTAAAAATGAATATTTTTGTAAAAAATCAGTCAAGGAACGCACCAAAAAAAAATGATATACAATATAACAACATATGCCTAAAATGTGGGGAGGACAGGAGAAAAGAATGGTTCAAACTTAAATGACCTACAACTTAATATAGACTGCTATATGCAGAAGAGGTTATATACAAACATAATGGTAACCATATTTCAAAAACCATATATCAAAAACCACTAATAAACATGCAAAGAATAAAGAGAAAGAAACCCAAATATATCATTAAAGAAAATCAGTAAAACATGAAAGACAAGAAAGGATCAGAGAAAATCTCCAGGAACGACCACAAAACAAGTAAAAGAATGGTAATAAATACATTTTTATCACTAATTACTTTGCATGTACATGGACAAAACACTCCAGTCAAAAGACTCAGGGTGACAGAGTGGACAACAAAAACCATACCCATCTATAGGCTGACTACAAGAGACTCATTTTAGACATAAAGACATCTTTAGATTGAAAGTGAGTAGATGGGAGAAACATTTGTCATGTACATGGATGTCAACAGAAAGCCAGAGTAACAATACTTATATTGAACAAACTAGACTTTACAGCAAAGACTGTAGGGGCGCCTGGGTGGCTCAGTCGGTTGAGCGACCGACTTTGGCTCAGGTCGTGATCTCACGGTTTGTGAGTTCGAGCCTCGCGACAGGCTCTGTGCTGACAGCTCAGAGTCTGGAGCCTGCTTCTGATTCTGTGTCTCCCTCTCTCTCTGCCCCTCCCCCACTCATGCTCTGTCTCTCTCTGTCTCAGAAATAAATAAACATAAAAAAAACTTTTTAAAATTAAATTAAAGCAAAGACTGTAACAAGAGACAAAAAAGAACACTATATAATAATAAAGGGGACAAATCAACAAGATATAACAATTGTAAGTATTTATGCACCCAATACAAAAGCTCCCAAATATATAAAACAATTAATAGTAAACAAGGAAACTAATCAATAATAATACATTAGTAGTAGGAGACTTTTACACCACACACATGGACAGATCATCTAAACAGAAAATCAACAAGGAAACAATGGTTTGGAATAACATACTGGACCACATGGACTTAACAGATACATTAGGAACATTCCATCCTAAAACAGCAGACTATACATTCTTCTCAAATGCACATGGAACACTCTCCAGAATAGATCACATATTAGGCCACAAAACAGGCCTTCACAAATTAAGAAGATTGAAGTCAAACCATGCATCTTTTCTGATCACAATCCTATGAAATTATTAGTCAACCACAAAAAAAAATCAGGAAAGACCACATACACAGAGGTTAAATACCATGCTAATAAACAATGAATTGGTCAATCAGGAAATTAATGGAAAAATACATGGACAGAGGGGAGGGCCTTCCAGGAGAGGGGCGCACGGGAGAGGAAGGTTGCGTGTAGGGATTCATGCTCCTTGCTGCTCAGGAAATGTCTCCACTTTCAGAATATGCCTTGCACATGAGTTGTCTCAGTGCCCGGCTACTCGGTGAAGTTGCCAGGCCCACTGATTCTAAAAACATGAAAGTGGTGAAGCTCTTCAGTGAGCCAAGAAGGAGGAGACTTATGACTGGTATCCAAATCACAACACTTACTTTGCACTCATGGGGACACTACGTTTTCTTGGCCTCTATAGAGATGAGCATCAGGACTTCAAGGAGGAGCAGATGCGTCTAAAGAAGCTTCATGGCAAGGGGAAACCAAGGAAAGGAGAAGGGAAAAGAGCAGCAAAAAAGAAATAGTGTTGGTCGGTCCATCAGGAGAAAAAACTTCTTTCTCAGCAACTGACAGCAGAAGGTGTAATCATCTTTCCACATCTTGGGAGGAGTGGGAGCTTCCTAACTGAAGATTATTTGGAGGAACACAATCATTTCTCTCTTGAAGTCCAATCCAGTTGAATTGTAACTGGTTTCGGGGACATGTTATAATTCTGCAAAACTGTTTTGGCCTTGGTTTTTTACTCAGATGTTTACCTCTTCCTCTAAAGAAATTATTTCATAAATGATTGAAGAAGGACTCATTTGGGCTGGAAATGTGGTGTTGAGAGCACAGGGGCAAACTCATCCGATGAGCATCCTTTAATGTCCTCAGTATCCCTTCTTGCTTCCCCCACTGCACCAGATCTGAACTCCTCCATCTGTCTGACTGCTCAGACACTGTCTCCACCACCAAGCTCATAAACTTTAGGTACTTCTCCACCTATTCCTTGGAGAGTATCTAATAAGATAGATTTGTGGGACAAGGCTGTACCTGCTAAGAGAGTACTGAGTGAGTACCTACTGTATACAATGTACTGGGGCCCTGGTAATACCATGGTTAGCAATAGAAAACAGTCCCTACCTTGTGGAACTTTCAGGCTTGTGGCGAAGACTAAATATTATATCATTACACAAATTAAATTGTATTAAATGCTACAAAGGAAAAATCCAGACTTCTGCGACAGTGTGGATCAATGAATGGCTCAACCCAGAGATAGCAAGAGGCCCAAACTTCAGGTAGTTTAAAGAAGGTCTCCCTAGGCACTCCTGGGTAGCTCAGTTGATTAAGATTCTAACTCCTGATTTCGGCTCAGGTCATATGGGTCATGAGTTTGAGCACCATATCGGGCTCCATGCTGACAGTACAGATCCTGCTTGAGAGTCTCTCCCTCCCTCTCTCTCTGCCCCTCCCCCCATCTCTCTCTCAAAATAAATAAATAAACTTTAAAAAAAATACATGGAAACAAATGAAAATGAAAACACAACAATCCAAAACCTTTAGGATGCAGCAAAAGTGGTTCTAAGAGGGAAGTATATAGTAACAAACGCCTATATCAAGAAGCAAGAAAAATTTCAAATAAACAACCTAATCTTATACCTAAAGGAGCAACACAAAGAACAACAAACAAAGCCCAAAGCTAGCAGAAGGAAGGAAATAATAAAGATTAGAGCAGAAATAAATGATAAAGAAAATAAGAAAATAGAACATATCAATGAAATCAGGAGTTCTTTTTTTTGAAAAAATTAATAAAATTGATAAACCTCTAGCCAGGCTTACCAAAAAGAAAAGAGAAAGAACATAAATAAGTACAATCATAAATGAGAGGTGAGAAATAACAAACAACATCACAGAAATACAATTATAAGAGAATATTATGAAAAGCTTTATGCCAAAAAAATGGACAAACTGGAAGAAATTATAAATTCCTAGAAAAATATAACCTCCCATAACAGAATCAAGAAGAAATAGAAAATTTTAATAGACTGATAATCAGCAAAGAAATTGAATCAGAAAACTCCCAACAAACAGAACTCTAGAACCAGATGGCTTCAATGGCAAATTATACCAAATACTTAAAGAATTAATACCTATTCTTAAACTATTCCAAAAAATATAAAAGTAAGGAAAACTTCTAAATTCATTCTATGAGGCATTACCCTGATACTAAAATCTGATAAAGACACTACAAAAAATGAGAACTTCATCACCTCTGATGAACATAGATGCAAAATCCTCAACAAAATACTAGCAAAATGAATCCAACAATATATTTTTAAAAATCATTCACTAGAATAGCGAACCCAGAATTGGACCCATAAATGCATGGCCAACTAATCTTTGAAAAAGCAGAAAAGAATATCTAATGGGAAAAAGACAGTCTCTTTAGCAAATGGTGCTGGGAGAACTGGACAGTAACATGCAGAAGAATGAAACTAGACCACTTTCTTATATCATACACAAAAATAAAATCAAAACGGATGAAAGACCTGAATATGATACAGGAAACCATCAAAACCCTAGAGGAGAAAGCAGGCAACAACCTCTTTGACCTCAGCCGCAGCTATTTCTTACTCGACACATCTCCAAAGGCAAGGGAATTAAAAGCAAAAATGAACTATTGGGACCTCATGAAGATAAAAAGCTTCTGCACAGCGAAGCAAACAATCAACAAAACTAAAAGGCAACCGACGGATGGGAAAAGATATTTGCAAATGACATGTCAGACAAAGAGCTATTATCCAAAATCTATAAAGAACTCACCAAAGTCCACACCCGAAATACAAATAATCTAGTGAAGAAATGGGCAGAAGACATGAATAGACACTTCTCTAAAGAAGACATCCAGATGGCCAAGAGGAACATAAAAAGATCCTCAACATCACTCCTCATCAGGGAAATACAAGTCAAAGGCACACTGAGATACCACCTCACGCCAGTCAGAGTGGCTAAAATAAACAAATTAGGAGACTATAGATGCTGGCAAGGATGTGGAGAAATGGGAACCCTCTTGCACTATTGGTGGAAATGCAAACTAATGCAGCCACTCCGGAAAACAGTGTGGAGATTCCTCAAAAAATTGAAAATAGAACTACCCTATGACCCAGCAATAGCACTGCTAGGAATTTACCCAAGGGATACAGGAGTGCTGATGCATAGGGGCACATGTACCCCAATGTTCATAGCAGCACTTTCAACAATAGCCAAATTATGGAAAGAGCCTAAATGTCCATCAACTGATGAATGGATAAAGAAGATGTGGTTTATATATACAATGGAATATTGTATATATAATATATACATATGTAAATATATATGTATATATTATATATACAATATTTATATATATTGTCTCATTATTTGGCAATGAGAAAGAATGAAATCTGGTCATTTGCAGCAATGTGGATGGAACTGGAGGGTATTATGCTAAGTGAAATAAGCCAGTCAGAGAAAGACAGATACCATATGTTTTCACTCATATGTGAATCTTGAGAAACTCAACAGAAGACCATGGGGCAGAGGAAGGGGAAAATAAGTTACAAACAGAGAGGGAGGGAGGGAAACCATAAGAGACTCTTAAATACAGAGAACAGACTGAGGGTTTATGTGGGTGGAGGAAAGGGGAAAGTGGGTGATGGGCATTGAGGAGGGCACTTGTTGGTATGAGTACTGGGTGTTGTATGGAAACCAATTTGACAATAAATTATATTAAATTAATTAATTAGTTAATTAATTAAAATAAAAAATCATTCACCATGATCAAGTGGAATTTATTCCCAGTAAGTAAGGGTGCTTCAATATTTGCAAAGTAATCAATGTGATACATAACATCAGTAGCAGAAAGGATAAAAACCATATGATCATTTCAATAGATGTAGACAAAGCATTTAACAAAGTACAACCTCCATCCATGATAAAAGCCCTCAACAAAGTAGGTTTGAGGGAACATACCTCAACACAATAAAGCCCATATATGAAAAACCCATAGCTAACATCATCCTAAATGAAAAAAACTGAGAGCTTTTCTTCAATGGTCAGGAACAAGACATTCCACTCTCACCACTGTTACTTAACATAGTACTGGAAGTCTTGGCCACAGCAATCAAACAACAAAAAGAAATAAAAGATATCCAAACTGGCAAGGAAGAAGTAAAATTTTCACTATTTGCAGATGACATGATACTATACAGATAAAACCTGAAAGACTCCACCAAAAAACTTCTGGAATTGATAAATGAATTTAGTAAAGTTGCAGGATACAAAATCAATTATACAGAAACATGCTGCATTTCTATACACCAATAATGAAACAGCAGAAAGAGAAATTAAGGAATCAATCTCACAACTGCACGAAAAATAATAATATAGCTAGGAATAAACCTAACCAAAGAGTTGAAAGACCTGTATTTTGAAAACTATAAAGCACTGATGAAATAAACTGAAGAGGACACAAAGAAATGGAAAGACATTCCATGCTCATGGATTAAAAGAACAAATAATGTTAAAAATGTCTGTACTACCCAAAGCAATCTCCAGATTTAATGCAATCCCTACCAAAATACCAACAGGATTTTCACAGAGCTAGAACAAACAATCCTAACATTTGTATGGAACCACAAAACACCCCGAATAGCCAAAGCAAACTTGAAAAAGAAAAGCAAAGATGGAGGCATCACAATTCCACACTTTCAAGTTATATTACACAGCTATAATCAAAACTATGGCATTGGCACAAAAATAGACATATAGATCAATAGAACAGAGTAAAAAACCTAGAAGTGAACCCACAATTAGATAGTCAATTAATCTTTAACAAAGCAGGAAATAATATCCAGTGGGAAAAAGACAACTTCTTCAGCAAATGGTATTGGGAAAACTGGACAGCAACATGCAAAAGAGGGAAACTGTGTATACCATACACAAAAATAGGGGCACCTGGGTGGCTCAGTCAGTTAAGTAGCCAACTTTGGCTCAGGTCATGATTTCACAGTTTGTGAGTTTGAGCCCTCCATCGGGCTCCACACTGGCAATGCAAAGCCTAATTGGTATCCTTGTTTTCTCTCTCTCTCTCTCTCTTTCTCTCTCTCTCTCTGACCCTCTCCTGCCCATGCTTTCTCTCTCTCTTTCTCTCTCTCTCTCTCTCAAAATAAATAAAAACTTTTTAAAAAAATGGTCAGAAGACATTAGACATTTTTCCAAAGAAGACATTCACATGACCAACAGACACGTGAAAAGATACTCGACATCACTTATCATCAGGAAATGCAAATCAAACCTACAATGAGATATCACCTCATATCTGTCTGAATGGCTAAAATCAACAACACAAGAAACAAAAGGTGCTGGCAAGGATGAGGAGAAAGGGGAACTCTTTTGCATCACTAGTGGGAATGCAAGTTGGTGTAGCCACTCTGGAAAACACTATGGAGGTTCCTCAAAAAGCTAAAAATAGAACTACCCTCTGATCCTGGAAATACACTATAGGTATTTACCCAAAGAATACAAACACAATAATTCAAAGGGATAAATGTACCCTGGAATTTATAGCAGCATTATTTATAATGGCCAAATTATGAAAATAGCCCAAGTGTCCATCAATTGATGAAAGGGTAAAGAATATGCTGTGTGTGTGTGTGTGTGTGTGTGTGTGTGTGTGTGTGTGGTGTGTGTAACGCACACAATGGAATATTCTTGGACATAAAAAAGAATGAAATCTTGTCATTTGTAATCAAATAGCAAAATAAGTCAAACAGAAAAAGACAATTCATATGATTTCACTCATATGGGAATTTAAGAAACAAAAATGAGCACAGTGGGGAGCAGGGAGAGGCAAACCAAGAAACAGACCTTAACTATGAGAACAAACTGATGGTTACCAGTAAGGAGGTGAGTGGGGGAATTGGTGAAATAAGTGATGGAGACTAAGGAGAGCACTTGTGATGAGCACCTGACCTGGTGAGGTATGGAGGTGTTGAATCACTAGATTGTACACATGAAACTAATATTACACTGTATGTTAACTAACTAGAATTTAAATAAAAACTTTAAAAAAATAAATGAGAAGAAGTATTGGCCAGTCCTCCTACCATCTCTGGTAAAATATGATCTTTAAAGAGATTTACAACTACAAATTGGAAAGGTCCTTAATATAGGAAATTTAAACTATTAAAAATTTAAAACCTTTAAATTTAAAGCTAAGGAATGTAAAGGCAGTAGAAAATATGGTATAATAAAATTAAATGTTAGATTTTATTTTAATTTGGGGACTTTTTTAGCTAATTTTCCAAGTTGAATAGATAAGTGTCCTTTTTTGGAGGGGAGACAGAAATGGATTCATTTGTTTGGGCTTTGATTTCTAAAGGAAGTTCTATAACTTAAAGTACATAGCTACCTTAAATAGCACAACCTAGATTTGCTACACATATTCTATAATAGTTTTGAATACAGAGTACTCAATATAAAGTGGCATTCTCTGATCAGGTTGACATCAATCAATCCTAGTCTCCAGGGAGAAAAATGGCAATATAATAGAAAATCACATTCAAGCATAATGATTGTTTTCCAATCTGGAAATCAGTTTAACACAAACAATAAATCAACTACCACATGGTGCTATGAGATTTGATGTAGAGTGATGTGGAAGCTCACTCTGCATTGTCCAGACCCCTTGAATGCGAGGGGAGAATGGGAAGGGCTGCACCTGAACTCAGCTCCCCAGTCTCATGACTCTCTTCTCCCACGAAAAAAAGGTCTGAAATTTCCCATAGATTTTATGCTCTCCAGGTGCTGAGCAGCTAGATTTCACAGAAGTCTCCTGAAAATAGCCGACATCTAAATTCAGACTGTCTGGCACCCATGTAGTCTGTTCCCCCCACCATCCTATTCCCAACAGACAAGATTGTCCTCATGTCTTTCCTATAAGGAGGAAGGGTCCTACCCTGGAATGTAACCCTCCTACATCTTGCCCCTGACCCAGCTTGCTTCCCTCGATGTGGGTCTGTGTGCCCCTTTATACTGGCTCTCAGATCTTAAGTTTTCCAAACAAGCCTTTTCTTTAACTTATACCAAATGATGTTGAAAATCTGACCTTAGTTACCTTGTATAACAATCTTCTAAGGACACTTTGTATACAAAGAATGATGGCAGTCTGTGGTGAAGGGGTCTATTCAGTAGCCACATTGACACGGAAAGAATATAGATAATTTCCCTGATATCATCTGCCCAACTACAGTCAATCCTCATTATTCACAGATTCCATATTTGCAAATTCACCTACTCACTAAAATTTATTTGTAACCTCAAAATCAATCTCCACAACTCTCTCATGGTCACTCATGGACATGCACAGAATGAAGAATAATAATTTGAGTTCACTAACACATTACCAGCTGAGGTCAAATGAAGAAACCTCTGTCTTCTTATTTCAACTTTCTTACTGTAAACAACTTTTCTTCTTGTGGTCTAGTGTTAACGTTTTTCACATTTTTGAGCTTTCTGTTGGTGATGTTGCTGTTGAAAATGACCCCCAAACACAGTGCTGAAGTGCTATCTAGTGTTTCTAAGTGCAAAAGGCTATGCTGGTGCTTTACAAAGAAAATACATGTATTAGATTAGCTTCCTTCAGGACTGAGTTATAGTTCTGTTGGCCAAGAGTCAAACATTAATAAATCTAAAAAGTGGTACTTCTAGGAAAAAAATAGGTTATTTGCTTATTTGTACATGAAGACACTCTGGAAGTGCTAAAGTAACATCTATAGTGTGCAATGAAGTTATGGAAAATATGTAAAGTGAACAAATTTGTGGATTCATCAGATTAAAACCAATTAAAAAAGCATAGTGGAGAGCACCATTGTAAGACTGAAAATCAAAGAAATTTATGGTCATGTTACCTAGGGTCAAGAAAATGTCAAACCCTTCTTAGCTAGTTCTGGAAGCTTGCATATTTCGAAAGGCAATAAAGAGTAAAAAATGTTAAACTTCCAGGAAAGCAGGTTCTGCAGATCAGAAAGCTGCAGAAGAACTTTTTAAAATACCTGCTAGGTGTTATACAAAAACAGAGTTATGTGGAAGAGCAGGCTGTCAATGCCTATGAGACTGACTCATTTTACAAGGACTTTGGCAAATGAACCTATATGAAGCAAATGGTGTTTCAGCTGACAAAAATGCTGTGACCAAAGGCTTGCAGAAACTTAACCCTGTATTTATCACAGGCGCAATAGTTCAGTATTCACTAATTCAGTGTTTGTGGCAACTTTATAGAAACATCACTACTATATGTAAACAGATTAGAACTGTAGTGGGGTCAATGCAGGAGAAATGTTTTCCATTTAAATGGAGAATTGCTGAAATGGTAAATGTTTGAGGATCAACGGAAACAGTAAAGCTGCTGAGTGCAATCTGTCTTTCTGGAACAAGAGCATTCCATCAACTCTGATACACACACACACACACACACATACATACCCACACACACATATACATACACACATATATATATAATATATACACAAATATGTATCATATATATATGTAGGCTGATGAGGTAGAACAGATATATATTCATATACACACATCTATATCAGCCTAAAACCCCATATGCAACCAATGAGTCAACAAAGAAGTCAAAATGAAATTTAAAAAAAAAATACCTTGAGACAGATGAAAATGAAAACACAACAGTTCAAAATCTTTGGAATGCAGCAAAAACAATTTTAAGAGGGAAATTTATCTCAGTTCAGGCCTACCTCAAGAAACAAGACAAATCTCAAATAATCTAACCTTACACATGACAGACCTAGAAAAGAATAGCAAACAAAACCTGAAGTTAGAAGGAAGAAAATAATAAAGATCAGAACATAAACAAATGAAACAGAGATTAAAAAACAATAGGGGATATCAATTAAATCAAGACTGGTTCTTTGAAAAGATAAACAAATTGATAAATCTTCAGCCAGGCTCATCAAGGAAAAAAGTTTTAAATAAATAAGTCATAGGGATGAAAAAAGTATAGCATAGAGAATATAGTCAGTATTTTAATAACTTTGTATGGTAACAGATAGTAACACCACTTATCATGTTAAGCATTTTGTAATGTATTTAATTGTCAATTCGCTATGTTGTATACTTAAAACTAATATAATATTGTATGTCAACTATACCCAACATTTTTTAAAAATTAAAAAAAATAGTAATGTTTGCAGATAAATCTGTAGGTGTTGGTACAAGTTTTTTTTACTAACTGTTGCCTTTTTTTTCTTAGTGCAGGTGCTGTTATTTTCCTTACTAAATCAACATTTCTGTTCTCTCTTAGAATAGTGCTATTTATAAGGTTGGTTTTATACTAGGCTCTATTTTGGTAAATATATAATGACACAATGCAATACTGTGTTTTCAGACTTCTTTTTCTTTTTTTTTTTTTTAATTTTTTTTTCAACGTTTTTATTTATTTTTGGGACAGAGAGAGACAGAGCATGAACGGGGGAGGGGCAGAGAGAGAGGGAGACACAGAATCGGAAACAGGCTCCAGGCTCCGAGCCATCAGCCCAGAGCCTGATGCGGGGCTCGAACTCACGGACCGCGAGATCGTGACCTGGCTGAAGTCGGACGCTTAACCGACTGCGCCACCCAGGTGCCCCAGACTTCTTTTTCTTAAACAGGCTTTAGAAGTCTTGCATAAATACTGGCATTAAAATTATTCAAGCAGTTTTGGGGCACTTGTGTGGCTCAGTCGGTTGGGTGTCCAACTTCAGCTCAGGTCATGATCTCATGGCCTGTGAGTTTGAGCCCTGAGTTGGGCTCTGTGCTGACAGCTCAGAACCTGGAGCCTGTTTCAGATTCTGTGTCTCCCTCTCTCTTTGCCTCTCCCCCACTCATGCTCTGTCTCTGTCTCTCTCAAAAATAAATAAACATTAAAAAAATTTTTAAAAAGAAAAAAAAATTATTCAAGCAGTTTGATTTTTAAAGTAACTAAATGTTAAAAGAAATGGAATGTTTGTCAGTCCCAGGTATAGTACATAGATTCTTGGACAATTTGTTGATGTCAAAATTTGTGCATCTTATTCACAGTTGTCTCTGTCCCATTATGCTTTTAAAGATTACATTATGTTATGGTGTATTCAATCCCCTGGAGCAAGAAATACGATGGCTTCCTATAAGTGAAAATTCTTATTTTTACATTCAAAGTTATCATTTCTGCCTCCTATCCTTGACTTTTCTTATTTTCAATTAGAGATGTGGTGTTAAGAAATGAAACATAATTTTAGGCCTGTATATAAAGTAGAATATGGATGCAAATAGAGTTTGTTGAAACATCACTGTAAATTGAGTACTGACACTTGATAGAATTTTACTACTTTCACGTTAATATGAACGGCCATAATAATGGCTTATCTTCAAAATGTAACAGGGTATTTCTCAGAAGAAAAAAAAGGAGAAAAAGTAATCATTCTTTTCGGGACATGTAGACAATTCTGGTACCATAATGAAGGGAAGGAGACAAATAATTGGAACTATATTATATGAAATATAATGAGACAGGAAAAATGGATTAAACAATCTCAAAAAATACAGAGCCAGTCTCACATAACCTCTTTACTTTCCAGAGTTTCACATTGCTATACTGTTTGGTAAGTGTTTAGCAAAGGAGAGGTAAGTAGGAGTAAAACTGTTCTGTGTTAATAATATTCTAGAGTTTAGACAACTTAATTTAAAGAAAAAGTCATGATCTTCTACCCACTTATTTATTCATCAATATCCCTCTCAATGTGATTGAAATTCAAGGTTGAAAGGAGTTATAAAACCAAAGACTTAAAAGACAAAAAAAAAAAAGACAATAATAGTAATGCAGAATTACAATTTATGAATCATTATTCGAGGAAAATTGCATTAAAATTTTTATGTAGTTATCCACATTGCACCCTATAATCAAGTGGATTTGGCCACTATGACATCATTACTTGTTCATTTTCAGCCTGGTTGATCATATCACCAGTAAATATCATGCACAGTGGAAAACTACTTTTAATTATTATAACTCCGTAAGTGTTTAAGTTAAAATATATTTATGAATAAAAGTAGTTTAATAAAAAATAATGTATACAATATATAAGAATATATACAATAAGCAATATGTATCCATTAGTATCCAGATTATATTACAAACATATTACATTAACAATTCAAAATTTGAAAATTTCCACAATAATGAATTTTTTATATTCATCACTAAGAATTTTAACACATAACACTAAATAGTTTTTTGGTTACAGGGGAAATCTAAATGAAAATTATGAACTATACAGAAAAAACAATTACATCATTATATATTGAAACCTGTGGGATGATGCCAAAGTAATACTCACAGGGCTATCTATAAGCTAAAATATATTTATTATTACACAACTGAAAGTAAACAACATAAACTTTTGATTAACTAAACATGAAGAAAAACAAAATAAACCAAATATTAAACACTGAGATTCATCACCAGATACCCCTTCAAGGAGAGACTTTCTGCTCAGGGACATAAAGGGAGTGTGGTCAGCAGGCAGCCTCCAGCTGCCAGCTTCTTTTGGGTCCACTTCAGCTGCAAAGAGCCCTCCTTGTTTGAGGCCACATTTTCCAGAGTGGCCTACACTTGGTAACTGAGGGAGGTGGGATATAAAGACCCATTATCTTTTCCTAGTCATGGAACGAGAAAGTCATAGGAATAAAAGGCACAGTATAGGGAATATAGTCAATGATATTGTAATAGCTGTATGGTGACAGTAGTCACTTGCAGTGAGCAAAGCATAACGTATAAACTTGTTAAATCACTATGTTTTACACCTGAAACTAATGTAACATTGATGTCAGCTATAGTCAAAAATAAATAAGTAAATAAATGAATAAATAAATAAAGAGGAAACCAAGATTTTCCTAGCTAGAGAAGAACTTATATAACCATAAAATCTCACTCAGAGGATAACCATTATGAGTCATGATGGTCTGAAAAAGCTTAATGGGTGTGTTTGGGTCTCAAAAATAGGTTTTGACTAGATTGAAAAGGACATAGCATTTCTAAGTATTTGGGGGGAAGAAGTGATCTTAGAGATGATGATCTGTCAGATGAGAGGGTATGAACAAAAAGCTAAAAAAGAAACAAGAGTCTTGGTTGCACATTAACATAAGAAAATAAAAACCATTTGAGGTTTATGAACAGGAAGTGACATGAAGGCAGTAGTTGGCAAGAGTAAGCTGTGGGATCAATTGATACAAGTGGAAACATGAGGCCCAAAGGACAATACAAAGAATTAAGGGATGCAGTAATGAAAGCCTAAACCAAGATGGTGACAATGGGCATATTTATAAAGAGGTATAAGTGGAAGTCATTTTGACACAAGGTCTGTTGGGCCTTATAATGTAATATGGGAGTAGAGAGAAGATACCAGTGTTAGGAATTGAGGAGGAAATCAAAAAGCTAATATGTGGTTGGGCTACAAGTTCTGCCTCAAACGTTGAACTCAAATTTGTACACGAGAGAAGAAGGTTCAAAAGCTCTAAGTCAGTAAACTAACAACACCACCCAATACCAATCCCTTGAATTGTTGAGAGTAGTAATATCCAACTACTTGATAATAAAATAATAAAAATCTTTGAAAATGGCAGAAACTGGGAGGAAAGGTGGCAATATGTTTACAGACAAATAAAAGAGGATAAATGATAATCTCCAAATAAAGAATGGGCAAATACTTAAGGGAATATGTGCACATTAAAGTTAGACAGCTAGGAATTACATTAAAAAAAGATGCAAGAAGAAGGAATTAGCAGTAATATGAAAGAAGAGGAGTCAGAGCCATGGGCTCATAAACCGCATGGAGGAACCTAATTGAATTGTCAGGAGAATTTTTCCTGAATTACCTAGATTGAGGTTTCCCACAGAGGCCTGAAACCAGCTACTTTGATCAGGCTTTGAAGAATGGGAATTAAAAGCGTTCTGGATACAGAAATTACCATCTCCGTCTTTATGGAGAGAACTGTGGGAGGCAGGACTATAAAAGGAAGTCATTCAGGTAGTCTACCATTTTAAATTTCAGTTGACAGGTAAAAGAAGAAACTAAAGACAATGCTAAGGTTTAAACATAAATGACTAGGAGGATAATGATGTCGTTAACATACATAGCAAACTCCAGAAGGAAGTTTGGTTAGAGAGCAACATGAGTTTAAATTTAAACTGAATATAGGGGCACCTGGGTGGCTCAGTCGGTTGAGTGTCCAACTTCGGCTCAGGTCATGATCTCGTGCTCCATGAGTTCGAGCCCCGCCACTGGGTTCCATGCTGACAGCTCAGAGCCTGGAGCCTGCCTTGGATTCTGTGTCTCCCTTTCTCTCTGACCCTCCCTCACTCATGCTCTGTCTCTCTCTCTCTCTCTCTGTCAAAAATAAATAAAGATTAAAAAAAGTTAATTTAAACTGAATATAAAATGGCAGCAAGACTTCCAAGTGGAAGTTTATTGCAGACTATTGGAAACCTATATCTGAAGCCTATAGGACAAGCCAGGAGTTCAGGAGAGCAATAGAGTTCTAGAAATCAGTTTCAAAGGGGGACTATTTAAAGTCATGGAATTCTAAGGTGGGGGGATGAGTAAAGCTAGAAGAGGGTGAAGAAAAAAAAGCCCTTGGGGAAGTTCCACATTAGCAGGAGAAACAGGAAAAAAGAGTCTTACAGGAGACTGACAAAACATTTGAGAGGCATGAAGACAATCAGAACAAAGACATCAATAAAGAAGCTTTTAAATATGAGGATATGACCAAAGTATACTGAAAGGTCTAAGAGAGTGAAGGCTGAGGAAAGCTCACCATAGTAGTTTGTATCTAGACAAGGCTATGATGATACAGACTCATATTAACGGGTGGCTTAAACAAAGTAAACATTTATTTCTCTATTATATTAGTAGTCTGGATGAGGGTTATTCTGCTTAATAATTTATAAGGTTGTCAGGAATCCAATCTTTTTATTGTTGCATTATTTCTAGGATGTTGCTCTCTTCTCTATGGTTTCTGATGACTCCTCACAATCTCACATTTTAGGATGTCATATGGAGACAGAGAAGGAAAGAGACTGTGACCCAGAAGTAACACAAATCACTTCCCTTCACATTCTTTTGGCTACAACTTAGTCAAATGGCTGAAATGTAGGCTATAGCTGAGTACAGATGTACATAACTGAAAATTCTATTTTAAGAGAAGGAGGACAAATATTCACTACCACTGTCAATGAATTTCCCTGAACTTCTGATTTAGATAACCATTTTCTATACTCTCAAAGTACCTTGTCATAGCATTTACCATATTAATGTGAATTGTTTTGTTTAAACATTACCCTTTTGAGACTATTATCACCTTGAGGGCATGGATTATGACTTATTCATCTTCATATTCCTATTTTCAAAGATAATTCCTGATACTAATAAATGCTACGTAAAGCAATAATATTTGATGAATGAATGAGACAACCTTACAAGTAGATCCAGGGGCGCCTGGGTGGCTCAGTCAGTTGAGTGTCCAACTTTGGCTCAGGTCATGATCTCACAGTTCATGGGTTCAAGCTCCACATCGGGCTCTGTGTTAACAGTGCAGAGTCTGGAATCCACCTTGAGTTCTGTGTCTCCCTCTCTCTCTGTCCTTTCCCCATTCATTCTCTGTCTCTCTCTCTCTCAAAAATAAATAAGCATTAAAAAAATTTTTTTTTAAGTAGATCCATGCCACTATTTTGAATTGTGTTATTTTTCTTACTATTGTTATAAAAACTATTTGTATATTTAGAATGATAGTCATGTATCAGATATATATCTTACAAATATTTTTCCTCAGGCTATAAACTGAGTTTTCACTTTCTTAACTACCTCTTGAAAGGCAATGTTTTAATTTTGATTAAATTTCAATTTATCAATTTAAAAAATAAAAATAAGAAATAAAAGTAGATCCAGTATTGGTACAACTTTTACAATTTAAGTGATCAAGGTTGAAAAATTGTTTCCTATAATGAATATAGGAATGTTCTGGCACTTTTTCAGATACCATAAAAAGTGTCTGTTTTGAAAGATCCTTGAAATAATTATTATAATAAGCACTGTGGCTTACACAAGGAAGAAAACAGATACAGAGAAGAAAACACCAAAATGAATTCATCAAAATAAAAAGGAAAGTACAGGTTGCTCAAAACCCATCATGTGGGTATACTCAGTTAAAACCTATGTCTATGACTTGTACTTTTACTTATCCTTTACTAAAAGCTGCCCCTCCTTGTATATTCTGATCCAGGAAATTCCCATAAGACTAAACTTCTCCAGTGCAAACATGGTTTAAGAGTAGTTACTTATTCAGATACAACAGTATTTAGCTCTGTCAGTGAGATTTTTTTTTAGTGAATGAAGCACCACAAAATGTATATTTCTGAATAGCTTAAAATACAGGTTTCAACTGGAAGGATCTCGGTGGTAGAAGCAGCTTCTACCTATGATCCTAAATTGCCTTGAAATCAGGAGGTGCCTCTAAGTGAGTATCTAGCATAGCTAACACTTGTTTTTCAATTATTTCTTTGCCAGTTTGGAAATATATACCCTGAGCTCAAGGACTTTAAAAGCAACTTGGAGACTCAGGAGAGATTGAGGGGCAAAACTGGATTAAAGCCTGAGACCTACAGAAAAAAAGTCTTCTGAAATCAGCTGATGGCATGCTGACAAAGAATAAAAAAACAAAATCTATATATAAAAATTAGCACTAGAAGTATACTTTCCTAATATTGTAAAGATTTTATATCTCCACTCAGCAGCCAAAATCACACTTACTGAGTCAGTCTCATTAAAGTCCTGAATAAACAAAAGTGTTCTAGAAGTTCTGAAAAGCACATTAAGAAATTGAAAGAAAAGTACCAAGAGTATAATTAATTGCAGAAAATATGATCACATATCCAGTAATTCCAGAAAATCATCAAAAAACTTAGAATTAATAAGTAAGTTATGAAAAGTGGCTATGAATAAGTCTCTCTATAAATATATTTGTATGTATATACATAAATACATATGATATATACTTATACATATATAATATATATTTATATTATATACAAATATATATGATACATATTATTTTATCAGCAATACTCATTTAAAAATATAATTCTTCACATAATAATAAACACAACAAAATATAAAGGGGTCAATTAATCAAGAAGAAAACATTTATGGGGCACTTGGGTGGCTCAGTCAGTTAAGCGTCTTACTTTGGCTCAGGTAATGATCTTGCAGCTTGTGGCTGACAGCTCAGAGCCTGGAGGCTGCTTTGGATTCTGTGGCTCCCTCTCTCTCTGCCCCTCCCCCACTTACAATCTGTCTGTCTCTCTCTCTCTCAAGAATAAATAAAACATTAAAAAAATCTTTTTTTAAAAAAAAGAAGAAAACATTTATGCACCCCCCAAAAAATGCATTTAGGAAAATCTAATAGCACTGCAAAGAAAAACAGAAAATTCACAATTATACTAAGAAATTTCAACTTGATAGATAGAAGAAGTGATCAGAACATCAATAATGATGTTTAAGATTTGAATTATGCTACCAATAAACTAGACCGAACATTTATATAGCATACCACTCAATAACAGTAGAATACACATTCTTTTCAAGTATACCTAAACATTTACCAAGATAGACCACATCTGAAGTCATAAAATTAGTCTCAACAAATTTAAAAGGATTCAAGATATACAAAGTTTGTTCTCTGGCCACAATGAAATTAAATTAGAAACCAATAACAGAAACCTCTCTGGAAAGCTCTAATATTTAGAAATAAAATACGACATTTCTAAATCACCCATGGACCAAAGAAGTAAGCAAAAAAGAAATTAGAAAATATTTCACACTGAATGAAAATTAAAATACACCAAAATTATAGAATACAGCTAAAGGAGTTACTAAAGAAAAAATTTACAGCACTAAACTCTTACATGGGGAAAGAAGAAAAGTCTCAAATTAATGATCTCACCTTTCATATTATGAATCTCATAAAAAAGAGAAAACAAAATGCAAAGGAAGCAGAAAAAGAAATACTAAATATCGGAGGAGAAATCAATGAAAGAAAATCAGAAAGATGATACAAAAATCAATGAAAACAAAAATTGAGTCTTTGAGAAGATCAATAAAATGGATAAACCTCTAGTCAGACTGATCAGGAAAGAAAGTATGGAGACAACTACCTACCAGGAATGAGAAAGCAATTCTACAGATATTAAAAAGGGAAAGGGCAATACTTTGAACAACTTTATTCCAATAAATTTGACAACTGAGTTGGGCAAATTCCTTTAAAGACACCAACTACCAAAGCTCACACAAGAAGAAACAGATAATCTGAATAGCCTAATATCTATTAAATATATTGGATTTGTAGTTAAAATCTTCTCAGAAACTGTCCATGTCTAAAGGACTTCACTATTAACTTCTACCAAATATTTAAAAGAAGAAATAGTATGAATTCTACATAAAGTCTTCCAGAATTTGAAGAGCAGTTAATACTTCCCAACTCATTTTATAGGGCCAGTATTACCCTGATACCACAACCTAAGAATATTGCAAGAAAACAAAACTATGGATCAATTAAATTTTCCCCCAAAATATAGATGCAAACATTCTTTTTTTTTAATGTGTATCTATTTATTTTTGAGAGAGAGCGAGAGAGAGAGAGAGAGCGAGAGAGCACGCATGACCAGGGAAGGGGCAGAGAGAGAGGGAAACACAGAATCTGAAGCAGGATCCAGGCTCTGAGCTGTCAGCACAGAGCCCGACGTGGGGCTCGAACCCACAGACTGTGAGATCATGACCTGAGCTGAAGTCAGAGGCCTAACCAACTGAGCCATCCAGGTGCCCCAGATGCAAACATTCTTAATAAAACTTTAACAAGCAAACCCAACATATAATATTTACAAAAAGAGAAAATATATCATTTGACAACAATTTGTATTTGAATGAATAATACAAAGTTAGTTTAACATTCAAAAATCAATGTAATTTACCATATTAACAGACTAAAAAAAGAAAAACAAAATATATGATGATATCAATAGGTGCAGATAAGATGTTGAAAACACTCAGTAAAGTAGAAATAGAAAGGAATTTCCTCAACCTAATGAAGTGCACTTAAAACTGCAGAGAATATCATTCTTAATGGTGAAACACAAAGTTTTCTGTTTAAGAACAAGAGCAAGACAAAAATGTTTACTCTCACAACTTCCACTGAACATTTTACTGGAGGTTCCAAACAAGTACAAAAGGCATGAAAAATGAATAAAAGACATCTTGATTGAAAATTAAAAAATCATCTATGTAAACAATTGTATGCAAACTACCAAAACACCTACTATAACTAATTAATGAGTTTAGCAAAATTCCAGAATACATGATCAATATACAATAATCAGGTATATTTCTTCTAGATACTAGAAATGAAATTAAAAATCAATACCATTTACCATAGCATAAAATATATGAATGATACTTAAGGATGAAGCTGATAGAACATTTGCAAGATGTTTACACTGAAAACCACAAACATTGCTAAGAGAAATTAAAGAAAACCTAAATAAAAGGAGAGATATACTATGCCTACAATTTAGAAGATGCCTCAAAAGTGATGTCTAATCACTATTTCTATTTTCCCTCTTCCCATTTTCCCTATATATCTGTTTTTTAAGCTTCTTATTATGAGCAGCACTTGGGTGGCTCAGTCAGCTAAGCATCCTACTCTTGATTTTGGCTCAGGTCATGATCTCACAGTTGTGAGATTGAACCCAGCAACATGTTCCATGTGTGGCACGGTGCCTGCTTAAGATTCTCTCTCTCTCCCTCTGCCCCTCTCCCCCATTTGTGTTCTCTCATTCTCTCTAAATAAACAAACATTATGAAAATATTAAACAAATCCAAAATAAAGGAGAATAGTGTAATAAATCCCCATATACTCATCACCCAGTGTCAATAATTATAAACCTAATATAGTTCTAGTTTTCTCAGTGCTACTAACTACTACCCGCCCCCCACAAACACACACAGGATTATTCTGAAGCCAATTCCTGGTATATCACTCCATCTATAAATATCTAAAGATAAGATCTCTTTTTAAAAATATAAACACAACATAATTTTACCTTAAAACAACTGACCATAACTCTCTAATATCACCAAATGGACCATCAGTATTCCAATTTTCCAAATTATCTCATAAATACTTCTTTTACAGTCTATTGTTTGATTAAAATGAAGTCTATACTTGCATAGAGTGACTTTATAACTTATTGTCCAAACTGGGACATATCTGAGAGAAAAGGAATCATTATTAACAATAAGCAGGATAATCACAGACAAAATGAAATGTTGGTCACCATATTCTTATATCTGTTCTAATCTATGTGATTCCACTTCTTTACTTCTCTCCTTTCCTCCCATACCAATGGCAGTGTATTTTTTAAAGAAACCAGTCCCTTTGTTCTAAGTTCCTAAGGTCTGCATTTTGCCCATGTTGTTCCTCTCCTGTATGCATTTTCTAAAATCTAGTAGCTCCAGAAGCTAGATCGAAGTCTGATTTTTTTTTGACAAAAATACTTCATAGAAGATGTTCCTTTCTCTCTTAAACCCACACAAATCTTTTCTCTCCATCCTCAAAGAAAACTGCTGCCCAGATTTCTTTAACTCCTTAACTCTATTGTTAAACCCAGTCCTCATCTTATTCAATCTATCAATTAATGACTTGCTCCTTGTTGATGCCTTTTTATTCCTTGGTTTTGTTTGGTTTTTATTTATTATTATTTTTTATTTAATCCAAATTAGTTAACGTATAGTGTTATAACGATTTTAGGAGTATAATTTAGTGATCCATCACTTACATACAACAGCCAGTGCTCATCCCAAGTGCCCTCCTTAATGCCTATCACCCATTTAGCGCATCCCCCCCCCACCCAATATCCTCCAGTAACCCTCAGTTTGTTCTCTGTATTTAAGAGTCTTTTATGGTTTGCCTCTCTCTCTGTTTTTATATTTTTGTGCCCCTCTCCCTAAGTTCATCTGTTTTGTTTCTTAAATTCCACATATGAATGAAATCATATATTTGTCTTTCTCTGAGTTATTTCACTTAGCATAACACACTCTAATTTCATCCACATTGTTGCAAATGGCAAGATTTCATTCTTGTTGATCACTAATATTCCACTGTGTAAATGTATGTATATATATATATATATATATATATATATATACACACATACATATATACATATATATATATCACATTTTATTTATCCATTCATCAGTTATCCCTTGGTTTTTAAAGCTCTACATCTTTTCTTTTGTACTCTAGCTTCACTGATCCCTTCTTCTTAGTCTCTTTTTATGAGTTCTCCTCTTCTCTCCAGCCTCTTAATGTTGGAATACATCCAAGCCTCCTTTGATGATTTCATCCAGACTCTGGGCTTCAAAAGCCATCTATATACTGACAACATCCAGTTCAGTGTTCTCCTAGAACTTCAGACTTGTGTATCCCACTGCTATTCAACATCCACTCTAATATTTAATAAATATATTAAAGTCTTCATGACCAAGACTAAAACTCCTGATCTTCTCATTAAAATCTATCCCTCCTCAATTTTTTCCATCTCATTTAATGCCAACCCCATTTTTTCCAGTTGCTCAGTCCTAAAAACTTGCAGTCATTCCTAAAACATCTTTCTCATATCCCACACCAAATTCATCAAGAAATCTTGTTGGATATATCTGCAAAATATATCCAAGATCTAACCAATTTGTACCACCTCTCCCATTACCATCCTGGTCTAAATATCCATCATCTCTCACCTAGATTACTGCAATAGCCTTCTAATTGGTCTCTGCATTATACTCTTAACTTTAATATTTATTAAACAGCAGCCAAAGTGATCCTTTTAAAATGTAAGTTATATTATATTTCACTCCTTTACTCAAAGCTATCCAAGGACTCCTCTTTTCAAGGAGAGTAAAAGTCGAAGTTCTTACAGTGCCCTTGTAGGACACTCTCATGTAGCTCTACGGTCTCTGTCGTGTTAACTCTGATCTCTTCCCACACTCCTCCTCACATACTCACTCTGTTATAGCCATACAGGTTCTCTTGCTGTCTCTCAAACACACAAGATACTGTCTCATTTGAAAGACATTTACTCTAGCTGTTCTTTGGCCTAGAACATTCTTCTCCTTCATGTCCACTTGGCTAACTCTCTCATGAAAAGATCATCTTAATGAGACCTATTCTGACCTCCTTTTATATATTATAATCTGTACTATCACTTTCCAGCACTCCCTAACTCCTTTAAGTTGCTTTACTTTTAGTTTTTCCACAGCACGTACATCAACTAGCTTATTATATTTTTCATTTATTTATTGTGTTTCCTGTTTTTTGTGTGTATCTTCTCCTACTAGAACAAAGTCAGAAAACTTTGCTTGTTCCCTGATGACCCCCAAGAGCCTTGAAGAGCTCCATCTATGATAATCCCTCCATGTATTCAATTAAATGTTGAGTTAATGTTGAATGAATGAAAGATTACTCTTACTACTGTGTGAATACTGAACTTTGGTGGGGCAAGTATTAGGAGGTTACTGCAATGGTCCAGATGAGAGACACGAGTAGTCTGCTCCAGGGTGATAGTAATGGTGAGAGAGAGAAGTGACACAGCCAAAATGTAGTTGAGATATTTATAATGATAAATCTATCATTATAGATGAGGGGTGGGAAGTGGGGGAAGGGAAAAAATCAAGAATAATCCTTACATTTCCTGGATGAGGACCTGGGTGGCTAATTATGTTATGGAATGATTAAGAGGACAAGAAAACGAAGTAGGGGATGGATCAGGAGTCCATATTGAATGGCAAGTTTTAGATGAACCATCTAACAGGTAATTTCAAGCAAGTGATTAGAAAAAAGAGTGAAAATTAAAGTTCTCACCTATGTTTAGAAATTTTGGAATTATCAATATAAGAACAGAATTAAAATCTACAGGAATGAGGGGCGCCTGGGTGGCGCAGTCGGTTAAGCGTCCGACTTCAGCCAGGTCACGATCTCGCGGTCCGTGAGTTCGAGCCCCGCGTCGGGCTCTGGGCTGATGGCTCAGAGCCTGGAGCCTGTTTCCGATTCTGTGTCTCCCTCTCTCTCTGCCCCTCCCCCGTTCATGCTCTGTCTCTCTCTGTCCCAAAAATAAATAAACGTTGAAAAAAAAAAAATCTACAGGAATGGGCAGATGAGAGAGTAGATACATTTTAATCATCTCTTGAAGAGGATCTTACTTTGGTCCTTGGATGAGAGTAAATGATACTAAGAAGAAGTAGTGAGGTGGGAGAAAAGCAGAAGGAAATAGCATGGTAAGAGCCAAGAGACAAAAATATTTCAAGAAGCTGTCAAGTGTTCATGCCTTTGGAAACACATACATCATTTGCGGCACCATTGGTGGATGTAGTCTCAGTGAAATGGTGAGGGTAGAAGTCAAATTATGTTCCAATATACCACTATGCTTCCTTGTAATTTCATTACAGCAGGAAGTAAAATTCCTATAATCTTTCAGTCCAATCAGGTCAACACAATTATACACTTAACCACTCAAGGGTAACAAAAGGTAAGAAGTAGTAGACAAGTAGTATAGATATGAAATTGTGTTTTGAATGCACAGAGCTGGCTGGGTATATTGAACTGGTAGTAACACCAAGCAGTACCACTGATGACCACAGAATCTAAGGAATGGAAATAATAGTGAAGTAACATCCCAGAGGGAGAAAATGTATGGCATGCAAATCTATTGTAATCAATCACAGCACTTACTTGTTCCTCGTGAGCTTGGACAGTGTCAGAGGCCCATTGGACTCCAGGCAGGCTTTACCAGTTGATCACAGTTGGCAGGGGAATTAAACCAATTTGCCATCCTTATCCTAACTCCCATCCAGGTCCTATCACCTTGACTAATCCCATTTACTTCACCTCTACAAGATCACAAGCAGTTGGGGTACGTAGGTGGCTCAGTCGTTTAAGCGTCCGACTTCGGCTCAGGTCATGATCTCATGTTTCATGGGTTTGAACCTTGTGTCAGGCTGTGTTGACAGCTCAGAGCCTGGAGCCTACTTTGAATTCTGTATCTTCCTTTCTCTCCCTCTACCCCTCCCCTACTCATGCTATCTCTCTGTTTCTCAAAAATAAAAAAATGTTAAAAAAAAATTTTAAAAAAAGACCACAAGTAGTCATTGAGCTTCTGCTTCAATAGGGATAGGAAAATTCTTTTTTTGAGGCTGAGCCAAAAGTTGCTCCCACTATCCTCCACTCCTTAGGAGTTACTAGGACTCCAAGAGCCACCATAATCTTTTTTGAATTCAAATATCAACCTTTCAGGGTTTTTAAGACAACTGTTACATTTCCCTAGAATTTTCTCATCTCCCAAGGAAGTAACTTAAGCATCTTTATCAAAGGAGCTAATGTTACATAGTTTCTAGTCTCATACCACCTTCCTCACTTTGCCAGAACTCCCACCTGCCTGAAAAACATACACACCTCCACTATCATGCTTTACATGCTCAGACTGAACTAGAAAACTGAAATACTGACCATAAACAACAGAGAAAAGCATCTATATCTAACTTACGTGTAGTCCCAGCTACCAGATGCTAAAAGCTTTCCCCCAAGGACAGCAGGGGGAGTAAGAACAAGTCTAAAGGGCTCCATGGGGATAAAGGGAGATGATGCAAAGCAGGAATATGCTCCAGCTGTTGGAACTTCAGCAGTCTAACTACTGAGTGGAACAGATGATACATTCCAAGACGTTTTTCCCTTGGGCCATGTGAATTTTAGGGTTGAAGAATATAGCAGAATAAAAATAGGTTCTGAATAAAATTACAGCATATTGAAGATGAATAAATTTGGCTCTAATAGCCTAATAGAATAGGCTGCATTATCTTTTAGCCAGTTTTTACATAAAGGAAATGCTATTCTCAACTTCTCGCAAGCATTTCAAAGGAAAAACTTTTACTTGAATTTTTAAGCTTCATATGAGTTAGTTTATTAGAGCAACATGGAGAATTAATCAAAACAAAAGCATTATATTTTACTTCCAAATAGATTTTAAACACCTTAAGGGCAAGGACCTTTTTCTTTTTTCTTGTATTTCATCCAGTGATTAGAATATGAAGGATACTCAAGTTATGTGCTTATTAAAGTAAGAATAATGAATAAGTGAAAACATTTTATAAGCATGTGAATGTCTTAAACTTTTGGTTATTTCTTCATTGTCTTTATTACTGGATATGCAGAAATAATCAAAAATTTCAAATTGTTCTTTGAAATTTGATCTATCTCTCTTGTGTATCCCACTGATAACCACAAGCAGCTTAAACAAATCATACTGAAAAGCATTGAGGCCTTCCATTTACACAAGACAAGAAGAATTCATCTTCTCTTCTCTGTCCTTGGCTCTCCTGTCATTGCTTATAACTTTTTATGATCATCAGCAGTTTCTCTCAAATAGTGTTCTGTTACTCAGAAACTCCAACTACAACCATCTCTTTATAGGACATCATGAATGTTTTAGTTTGGGTTGAGAGTCTCCCAGCCTTGCTTTTTTCCTTTTTCTTTATTCAGTGCTTGACCCCATAGTTTCAGTTTCTAGTAAGTCTTGTCACTTCCACTAATAAGAAAGAATGGAGTCTCACTGCCTTAGATCCCATATCTCATGAGGAATAGATCTGTTGGCTATACATAAACTTTTAAATTCATGAGACTTCTTGAATGAGAAGTTGTCAAAATAACATTGGCAGTGGTTGAGTAATTTGAAAAACTAAATTAAGATACTTCCCAAGGGTGAGTTTAGAGAATCCTGGCTTAATCTTTCTGAGATAAACACTTATCAAAATGAAAAATTCTTAGGATAAAGCCATTTTCAAACTATGGACAAGAAACTCAAGGATGATTTGTTATAGTCTTAAGGGCACAGGGATATAGAGCAAAGGATGCTATTACTTTTTGAGTAAATAAAATTTGAACTTTACTTACATGAATTGCTACATCCCCCTAACCTTTAGCCAGAAGATTCTCCTTGTAAAAGCATCTGTGTTATTATGTTCTTTCATGCTGCAAAGACAGAAATACTTTTTAAGTTGGATATCACTTCAATCTTATGTCACTCATTCCAGTTTTACTAGTATTTTTTCATGATAATCCTCATAATGCCAAACATTATGTCTCAAACTATGCCAAACATGTATATATGTGGTTAAGTATGTACACGTGCACATATCCATTTGGATGCACCCTTGTAAGATAAGAGCTTATTTCCTTGATTCTTTATTAACCAAAGAGGTTCATACTTTTTCCTTAAAACTAAGCCAAAGAGAATCATAACATTTTAATGCTGCAAAATTCCCCAGAGATCATATGGTTCAAAATTTTCATTTTACAGATGAAGTAACTGAGGCCCAGAGTTTAAATGTCTAGGCAACTATTACAGGGTACAATTTAAATAAATGAGCTCAAAACAGCTCATTTATTGGCCTGAAATGACCCTAGCCCTCTCCTACCTGGTCTTAAATTCCTATTACCTTCACAATGCCTTGCACTTAAAGTATTTATATCAATTAATCAATTGGGATTAGGTAAATGGAATCATTGTTCTTTTATGAACACTGTTAAAACTGGGGCTGAAATCAAGAAAAATGATAAACTAAGCACAATGTGTTTTTGATATCCCTCTTGGCCTCCTTTTCCCCCTCTTGCTTTTTTCGTTTACATCCTCAGAGGACTCTTCTGAAGTAGCGCCACTTCTACTGGGGTTTTAAATTCCCAGCAGTGACCCAGATCTTTCTTTTTTTTTTTTTTAATTTTATTTTTTATTTTTTAAAATTTACATCCAAATTAGCATATAGTGCAACAATGATTTCAGGAGTAGATTCCTTAGTGCCCCTTACCCATTTAGCCCATCCCCCCTCCCACAACCCCCCCAGTAACCCTCAGTTTGTTCTCCATATTTATGAGTCTCTTCTGTTTTGTCCCCCTCCCTGTTTTTATGTTATTTTTGTTTCCCTTCCCTTATGTTCATCTGTTTTGTCTCTTAAAGTCCTCATATGAGTGAAGTCATATGATTTTTGTCTTTCACTGACTGACTAATTTCACTTAGCGTAATATCCTCCAGTTCCATCCACATAGTTACAAATGGCAAGATTTCATTCTTTTTGATTGCCGAGTAATACTCCATTGTATATATATATACCACATCTTCTTTATCCATTCATCCATCGAGGGACATTTGGGCTCTTTCCATACTTTGGCTATTGTTGATAGTGCTGCTATAAACATGGGGGTGCATGTGTCCCTTTGAAACAGCACACCTGTATCCTGTGGATAAATGCCTAGTAGTGCAATTGCTGGGTGGTAGGGTAGTTCTATTTTTAGTTTTTTGAGGAACCCAGATCTTTCTATATTACCTCACTGACTAGCCAAACTTACTTGAGATGATTCTATTAATCTATGTAACAAGGCCCTGCTACAGTAGACTATAATCTAGAGGCCACTACTATTTTCCCAATCCTTCAAACAACTTAAATAATCTATAAGTCACTAGCATTTCAAATATTGAATCATGATATAAGGCTCCCCATATCTCATAGTTTTAAATATTGACCTCTAATGAAGTAAATCTAGAACAGCAATGAGTCATAGGTGGGTATGCCACTCCACAAACTCAACCCCTCAACAGTGTACCATTATAATTCTTCTAGTTATTACCTTTGTTTCACAACTGCCCCTACATGTCTCCCACTAGAGACATTCTCGACATTCTCCTGTGTCAATTGCAAGGATTCAAGTAAAGAGCATTTTATTTCTCCATCCAAAAAAAAGCTTATGAAATTTTTATCTGGCTAATCTAATGGTCTCTATTTTAGAGTACCAATGTGTCAATTCACTCTTTCTAGTATTATGCTTGGTTTGGTTTGGTTTGGTTTTTTAAGATCAATTGAAGTTTCCTATCTTAACAATGTAGTTAATTATGCTCACCTAGTAACATCGATAAGAACAATGGAATATTTACTGAATACTTCCTATGTGTTGGTTAGTTAGACACATTACAAGCTTTGTCTCATATAATCATTTCAACACATTGACCTATATGCTATTAACAACTCTTGTTTTGTTTATGTGTTAACTGTTACGTGTGTAATCTTGGGAAAATTACTTGACCTTTCTAGATTTCTCTAAAATGGGAATAATATTAATCTCATTGAGGATTCAGTAAAATAATCCATAATTCACATAAGATGTTTGTGCCTGACCTATAGTAAGTGCTCCATAAATGTTAGCATTCACTGAGTAACTTGCCCCAGATCATATAGCTAATAAGTGGTAAAGCCAGGGATCAAAGCCAGATAGTCAGCCTCGAGAGATACACTCAACTGGCACCAAAATGGTATGCATAAAGCCCTTATAAATTAATGATTATTATCAAATTTGAGAGGCCTACATTGTGAAGCATGAAAACAGATATCTCCTTAGAGTATGCTTTCCCAAATGAACTTTAAGTTTGATTCCTGAAATTTTTAGTTTTAGGTTTTACTATCTCCTTCAACAAATTTAAAATTCTGAAGCAGCAGTCTTATATTTATTTAACATTCATTATAAATGCTAACACATAAATGTTATCAATGAAAAACTTAAGTCCAAGACAATATTAACAAAGGTATAAAGATTTGTAGCAAGGAAACCCATCTTTTGTTTCAACAGAGTTTCAAAAGTTTTAGTAAGGAGACTAAGTATTATGCAGGAAATACTGAGACAATCTCTGATTGGCAAGGGTTCCATAAAGGTGGGGATTCTGGAAGTAGAAGAAGACTTTCCAATTGGTCTTCAGATAAACTGACAGTCTTTGGCTGACTATAAAAAGGCTAGCAGAAGTTTAGAGACATTTCAAAAAGAGGAAGGGAAAATCCTCTGCTTCTCTTTGGGGCAATTCCTGGAACAAGTGGGGTTGATGGTGGCTGTTATGGCAAATCATTTCTCAGTATTCCTAAGTGATGTTCATCAGAAAACCCTGTGAGGCCCGAAAAACAAATAACCCAGTGAAGAAATGGGCAGAAAACATGAATAGACACTTCTCTAAAGAAGACATCCGGATGGCCAACAGGCACATGAAAAGATGTTCAATGTCGCTCCTTATCAGGGAAATACAAATCAAAACCACACTCAGATATCACCCCACGCCAGTCAGAGTGGCCAAAATGAACAAATCAGAAGACTATAGATGCTGGAGAGGATGTGGAGAAACGGGAACCCTCTTGCACTGTTGGTGGGAATGCAAATTGGTGCAGCCGCTCTGGAAAGCAGTGTGGAGGTTCCTCAGAAAATTAAAAATAGACCTACCCTATGACCCAGCAATAGCACTGCTAGGAATTTACCCAAGGGATACAGGAGTACTGATGCATAGGGGCACTTGTACCCCAATGTTTATAGCAGCACTCTCAACAATAGCCAAATTGTGGAAAGAGCCTAAATGTCCATCAACTGATGAATGGATAAAGAAATTGTGGTTTATATACACAATGGAATACTACGTGGCAATGAGAAAGAATGAAATATGGCCTTTTGTAGCAACATGGATGGAACTGGAGAGTGTGATGCTAAGTGAAATAAGCCATACAGAGAAAGACAGATACCATATGGTTTCACTCTTATGTGGACCTTGAGAAACTTAACAGAAACCCATGGGGGAGGGGAAGGAAAAAAAAAAAAGAGGTTAGAGTGGGAGAGAGCCAAAGCATAAGAGACTGTTAAAAACTGAGAACAAACTGAGGGTTGATGGGGGGTGGGAGGGAGGGGAGGGTGGGTGATGGGTATTGAGGAGGGCACCTTTTGGGATGAGCACTGGGTGTTGTATGGATACCAATTTGACAATAAATTTCATATATTGAAAAAAAAAAAAAAAGAAAACCCTGTGAGGAAGGCGGGCCATACATTCTTATTCCTCCATTGCCAGTGAAGAAATAGTAGCTTATGAATTAAGGCTTCCCAAGGCCACACAGGTATTAAAGTGACGAACCTAGACTAGAATCTAAATTTTCTCCTCCCCTTTTCATTGTTCTTTCCACCATGTCATGTTGATTCCATACCTCTTTTGTTTTGATTGGAACTAGGAATCCTTTATTTAATGTCTATTCAAAATATATTTTTACCACATTCTAGAGAAATAATTTGGAATCATTTTATTCCCACTGGACATTAGAAAGAATTTTACTTTCCGAAGATGAAAGCTGTATGTAGTGTTATTTAAAAGTTTCTCCTGTTGATCTCTAGAAGAAAAATTTGCTAATCTGATCTCTTGCCTCCCTTAAATATCTCTTAAAAATTATGCAAAAACTGTGCAAGCACTATCCATTTTGCACATAAATGTATTTTATGCATAAGATGTATTTTTCTTATTTTAGCCTAAGACTTATTCTGTACTTCTTATTTCTTCGTTGACAGCTAAAGCTACTGAGTTAGAAGAATCTTTCTTGTAACTGGTGAAGTGGTCAGTTAAACACATAGGGACTTTTTTCCTATACATACAATTTCCTCTCCATTTTTGTAAAGTCTGGCCTCAAGCAATTTCTCCTTGCTCAAAAATAGCATGACAGGGGCGCCTGGGTGGCGCGGTCGGTTAAGTGTCCGACTTCAGCCAGGTCACGATCTCGCGGTCTGTGAGTTCGAGCCCCGCGTCGGGCTCTGGGCTGATGGCTCAGAGCCTGGAGCCTGTTTCCGATTCTGTGTCTCCCTCTCTCTCTGCCCCTCGCCCGTTCATGCTCTGTCTCTCTCTGTCCCAAAAATAAATAAACGTTGAAAAAAAAAAAAAAAAAAAAAAAAAAAAAAATAGCATGACACAGGAGATTGAGGTCATTTAGGTGCCTGAGCAACAGAACAAGCACCAGGAGACTTGCATAACTGGTTTTAATGAATACCTTAAAAATACAGTTGCAGAGTTCATATTCTAAAACCTTTTGTAACTGTCAAACAATTAGTAACTGTAGAAGAAAATGCAAACTGGGACCACAACAATCTCCATTATTTTATCCTCTTTTTCTCCCCTAACTCTACCCTCACCAGTGTGAAGATTACTGATGCTGGCAAGTGAATTTTAAAAATTAAAGTCATCATTCCCAAGAAAATTATATCCATTTTGATTACGGAAATTAGTGGTAATTACTATAATCCATCTTTGGTAACACAAATACGTTTTCTGGAAATTGCAAAGAAACTATATATTAAGATTTAAACTAAAGATTTAAACTAAAAATCTACAGAGGAAGGCCAGTATAACCTCCAAGGGTTGCTTTTTTTTAACTCAATTGTTGATTTTTGAGAAAGGAATTTAGTTTATAATTGGCTATTAGCATGCATTAAAGAAAAATAAGAAGGGGGTTACAAACTAGCAAAACTACAAAGGCAAACTAAACCTTTTCTGTGATCAATGTAATAGTCTTGGGGAAGGGAAAAGAGAAAGGACAAATGGGTTGCCTGTTCTTGAAGCAGTTCTTGATTAGCTGCTGAGAAAAACCAGACACTGAGACCAAGACATTCCAAAGAGGGAACATGACCGCAAGTGCTCTCATTTCAAGCTAAAAATTTTGTGGGCTAATGGAAGAATAGTGAAGGATTACTGCAAAAGGTAATGGATTGTACCTTAAACATTTACCTCTATACTTTTTTTTTCTAAGTTATCATCTTCTTTTAAAATTTATTTATTTAAAAATCAAGTTAGGGGCGCCTGGGTGGCGCAGTCGGTTAAACGTCCGACTTCAGCCAGGTCACGATCTCGCGGTCCGGGAGTTCGAGCCCCGCGTCAGGCTCTGGGCTGATGGCTCGGAGCCTGGAGCCTGTTTCAGATTCTGTGTCTCCCTCTCTCTCTGCCCCTCCCCCGTTCATGCTCTGTCTCTCTCTGTCCCAAAAATAAATAAACGTTGAAAAAAAAAATTAAAAAAAAAAAATCAAGTTAGTTAACATACATTGTACTATTGGTTTCAGGACCAGAACCCAGTGATTCACCTCTCACATTTAACACCCAGTGCTCATCCCAACAAGGGCCCATTTTAATGCCCATCACCTATTTAGCCCATCCCCCCACCTACCTCCCATCAATTTGTTCTCTGTATTTAAGAGTCTCTTATGGTTTGCCTCCCACTCCCTTTTCATTTTTCCTTCCTTCTCCTATGTTCATCTATTTTGTTTCTTAAGTTCCATACATGAGTGAAATCATACGGTATTTGTCTTTCTCTGACTGAATTGTTTTGCTTAGCATAATACACTCGAGTTCTATCCACGTTATTGCAAATGGCAAGATTTCATTCTTTTTGAATGTCAAGTAGTATTCCATTGTATATATCTTCTTTATCCATTCATCAGTCTGTAGACATATGGGCTCTTTCCATAATATGGCTATTATTGATAGTGCTGCTATAAACATCGGGGTGCATGTGCCTCTTCAAATTAGCATTTTTTTGTATCCTTTGGGTAAATACCTAATATGCTGAAAACTATAGAAAACTTATGAAAGAAACTGAAGAAGACACAAAGAAATGGAAAAACATTCCATACTCATGGATTGGAAGAACAAATATTGTTAAAATGTCTATACTACCCAAAGCAATCTATACATTCAATGTAATCCCTATCAAAATACCACCATCATTCTTCACAAAGCTAGAACAAACAATCCTAAAATTTGTATGGAAGCAGAAAAGATCCCTAATAGTCACAGTAATGTTGAAAAAGAAAACCAAAGCTGGAAGCATCACAATTCTGGACTTCAAGCTGTATTACAAAGCTGTAATCATCAAGTAAGTGTACTATTGGCACAAAAACAGACACATAGATCTAAGTTATCATCTTTAAAATAGTGGTGGTTTAACATTGTTTAAGCTTGACAAAAGCAGAGCTTATTTTTTAGATAAAAGAAAAATACACAGAAAACTAAATCATAGAGATACAAGAAGAACACTACTGCTTAGAAATCCTTGAGAATGGTTCTAGAACTTAAATCTTTCATTTTGGAAAGATTGGAACTAACAACAGTAGCAGCTATTGTTACCTGGTGGCAGTATATCGAGGTAGGAGAATAATCTTTTGAAAAAATGGTATTAACTTCTTAAATATAGAATCTAAAAATGAAGACGTGATGTCTAATGAATTGCCAAGACTTTTTTTTTTCTTGGCCTGGATTGAATGATGATTTGTTTGCCTGAGGTCTCCTTTCATTTACTTTTTTTCCCTCAAAGTTAGTCAAAGCTGAGAGTATCATTGTAATAAGCTAGCTTAAACTTTCAAGTATATGTACTTAGCTTAGGTAAGAGCTCTACGAAGTAATCTAAGCGTCAATTTGTAGAACAGTTAATTGGATCATTAAACAACTACCTAATTTGATTACTATAAAAGCTCAATTAACAGGGATGTGAAATGGATGATTTCATAATTTCATCCATATTGCAGCTAAACTGAATAGGCCATGTGGCCCACAGATTTATTGCTCAGTGATTGGCCATTAAGACAAGCAAGAAAACAATGAATATAGGTCTCATCTGTGAAGACTGTACTATGACATTACAAGGGCTCCCAGAAGTGACTAAATACATACACATACAGACACACACACACACATATATTCTCTTTCTTCTGTATTACTTTTCCCATACCACATGACTTCCAAATCACAAGTTAGGACTACCTGTTTAAGGTCCAAAATTAGGACTAAGTTTCCAGCTTCCCACTAGTTTTTGGTTGTCCTTTCCAACAGTAAAATCAAGACCAAAGAAAAGAAAAAGAAAACTACATACACCTAAGTCCTACTGTGTCAGGAATTTTCATTCATAGCATTAATTGAATCTTCACAACTATCGAGCATGAAAAGTGCTATTATTCCCACTGTCTAGAAGAGGGTCTTCAGGCTCAGGGAGGTTAAGGAGGCAGTCAAAAATACACAAGTATTAAGTGACAAAAGTACAAGTCTCCTCCAACCACTCCCCTTCTCACATAGTTTTAAATTTCACTTTTCAAAGGGAATTATCTTTTTTTCTGATGACGTGATCATCGTAAAAATTAAAATCATATAAAGTTAAAAGATCACCTCTCTGCCAATTTAGACACATCATACACACCCCCCAAATATGACCATATGGCAATCCTGGCAGCTTGCTCCTTCCCTTGAGGAAACATCCCTGACTGTTCAATTATTTTAATTTTTATTGAGCTGAAGTCAAATCTACTTACTAAGGCGATGCAGAATAAATAAAATTTTTCTTCTATGTTAAAAGCTTTTCCAATACTGCATTTGAAAACAATTCTCATGCCCCAACTTAAAATTTTCTTCTTCAGGCTTACCATGTCCAGTTCCTTCAACTCTCTCTCTCTCTCATATGATAAGGTCTCCAGCTGTATAATTTTTCTGGATAATATCTTGGAATTAACAATATTCCAGATATAGATTGATCAGCTGTAAAATGCTTAACTCTCTGAATTTGGACACTTGATTTTAAAGTCATTACTTTCATGACTGAAATCTAGGTTTGCATTTACTTTCTAGGGCATTTATAGAAACTTTTCTGCTCCTAATGAGTTTAGAGCCAATTAAAATGCCAAAGTAATTTTGCCAGATCATCTCCTTTCTATATGTGAACACTGATCTGTCTTAATTTAATTGTGTATTCTCCACATTAATTCCTACCATGCTACTATTATTTGCCTATAATCCAAACCTGCCAAAAATTTTTAACCTTTTCTATCATCCAGTAAATTAATTACCCCTGGAAGCGATTTCCAACTGAACCCATTCACCCCTATATCTTCAGGTCACTAATAAAATTGTGAATCAGGTTAGAACAAAGGTCATAGCCTTGTAATTTGTCACTCAAAACAACCCCTCCAACTTGATATCAATCCATTAATCAACTGCCATCGTGCACCATGCCATGATGCAATGGACAAAAAAATCACTCAGTGGTATTTCGAATTAGCCCTAAATACCTCCCATATTTCACTTAGTGATTGCAGCATAAAATGTGATAAAATTACATAATGGTTGCATTCAAGATGACACAGGGCCATCATTTTTTTTGTTCACTGTTATGTATGTATTATAGGGTATATTAGAAAAGTTATCACTGGTACATAATAGATATTTTCTTTTAGAATAAGGCTAAGTTTAAGTTTTAAGCAACAAGTTGATTTAAAGAAAAATTTTAGGTATATAAAAGTAGAAATGAGGGGTGCCTGGGTGACTCAGTTGGTTAAGTGTCTGACTTCAGCTCAGGTCATGGTCTCACGGTCTGTGGGTTCGAGCCCCGCGTCGGGCTCTGTGCTGACAGCTCAGAGCCTGGAGCCTGTTTCAGATTCTGTGTCTCCCTCTTTCTCTGACCTTCCCCTGTTCATGCTCTCTCTCTCTCTCTGTCTCAAAAATAAATAAATGTTAAAAGTAGAAATGTTGTGTGAATATGGCAAAAAAATATTAAAGTGTTAAAAAAAATGACTGAAAGTAGGGAAACCCTGAATACAGAAAATACAGAAAACCTTGTGGTTTTCAATACACAATATGCATCATCTGATCCACATAAAACCACAATAGAGAGTACATGAGGGACATCAAATATGTACAGAATGCCTTACAGAATATATAGCCATGATTCAGTAAGTTTCAAAAAAAAACAAAAAAAAAACAGGAAAAGAGTTTCACACAATTTTACTTGTCCTAAGCAAACATTTACAGGTTCCTAGGAATCAACACCTGACTCTTAATACTTTATAAAGGTAGGCAGGGTTAAAATATAACAATAGAAATGTACTTTTCAGTATTTTCTCTAAAATACTCACAAGTCATCTGTCTAATAATGTGCTTTATGGCCTAAAGCTTGTGAGTCTATGACTTCTAGCATACTTTTACACCCATTATGAAAACTGTAATATTGCCTATCTCTAGTCCTTTGATACTTACACTACCCAAAATTCCTCCAAGATACCTGGCAATAGTTCCTAAATCACAATTACTCTAGCATGTATTTCATTTGACCCTGAGGACTTGAATTAATGTAAACCATCTGCATACTCTCGTCAATCAGTCAATAACCATTTTGAACATTCACTAAGTGCTGAGCAATATGTTTAAAATTGTTTCTCCTGAGAAGCTTAGAGTTTAGCAGAGAAGAAATACATGTAAATAAATACACATTTACTTACAATATGACAAGTGCTGCAATAGAAATATGTGCAGAATGCCATGTGGATACAAAGGAAAAGCTATCCACCTTTGCATGGCTTTAAAAAGGTGGAGACATGTGAGTTGAGTTAGGTCTTAAAACTGTCCACAAATTTCCCCAAAACAGAGGAGCATTTGCACAAAAGGATTAGTAGATCCAAAATTCAGGAAATACTAAAAAGGTTAGCAAAGTTTTTGAAAAGTTTCAAAAACCATGAAAGGAATAGACAGATGAGATGAAAGTTCACAACATACCATGATGGGCTTCACGTACCATGATAAGTTTAGGTGTAATTCTATAAAGTATATGGAACCAAAAAAAAAATGTCTTTAAGTAGGGGAATGACAGGATTTATTTTTACAGAAATAATTTTTGGGAGTAAAGAAGTGGTCTTCTTTACTTGATTGGAAGGTGAGGGAAGGAAATGTATGCCAAGAAACAACAAGAACTTTTTAAAGGAGGTTGCTAAGATAATGCAGGAAAACAATAATAAGGGCAACAATCAAGGTGCTATATTATTTGAGCCTTCAATTTCTCATCAACGTGTTCTGCCAATTTAATAATAAGTTTTGATAGAAGAGGTGAAAAAAATAGAGGACTCATTCTACTATTTTTCCATCACCTGTTAATGTTATAATTTTCCCCAAGTTAGAACTATCACCTGTTTTTCTACTTTTCTAAAAATAAACAAAAAATTTTAAATAATCAAAAGCCAAATCTTTTAGATGCTTCAGATTATTCTAGGCTTTTATCCTTTATGACACTATTATTATAGGTTTCTGTTACTCTTCTATTTGAATTTGGTTATATCTATGTGGCAAAATTTGCTAGATGCCCCACAATATGTGTCTATCTCTTTTTAATTTACTAATAGAACTCCAAAATTCTAGGTAGAAACACAGTTATCTAAAGTCTCTATTTCCCAGCCTTAAATATAGCTAGGTGTGGCCATCTGACTAATTTTGACCAAGGGAAGTAAGAGGAGCTAGTATGTGCAATTTAAGAGTATCTTTCTAGAGTACAGATATGTGCTTCTTCCCTTTCTCCTTCCTGGTAGGTGGAATGTACACGTGATAGCTAGAACTAGAGAAGTCATATTGGAACATGAGGTGACCTTCAGAATGGTGTCTATACGTAAAAGAACCATAAAGAAGGCTGGGTCATAAGAACTTTATGAAATACAGACACTATACAAATTCTGGATTAGCCACCTTCACAGTTTAACAAGAAAAAGAAATTTCTATCCTATTTAAGATACTATAACTTTAAGTTCCTAGCAGCCAAACCTAATCCTAAATGATAAGGTATCCCTTTGAAATTTGAAATTTTAATCTCCTACATTTTTTCTTTAAAGATCATAAAGTGCAAGTAGAAAAATAAGTACAAACACCACTGGCACTCTTCCTCCATATCACTCAATTCTTGTGTACCACATAGGTTTATTTGGTGCCTCTCTTTCCTCCATCACTGGAGTAATCTCAAATTGTAAAGTCAACATATCATGTGAAGGCCTGTTGTCATTACTGAGACATTTCTTTCAAGTTCACTGGTTAAGGTAGTCTGCTTATGTTTTCTAAAAAGTCTTTGAAATCTACATTCTTAGAGGCATAATTCTAAATGCAGACTGCCTGAGTTAAAATCTGGCTCTACTAATTATCTGTGATACTGGGCAAATTACTTAATCTTTCTAAGCCACAGTCTCTTCATGTTAAAACTGGGATAATTGTTTCTGTGAGGATTAGAGACAATGTAAAACACTTAGTACAGTGCCTTGTATATTGTAACTGTTCAGTAAGCAAAGCTATCATTACTTAGCATGACTTAGTGTTACTGACATTCCCTAATTCCCTTTCTTTGGTTTCACAAATTCCAAAATGATATGGTCACTGTGATCCATGGCTTTTCACTCTTTCACAATTACAAGAAGTTATCTCCACAAGCTTTCTACAAAAAAATTTTAAATTTTGTTTTTCATTTATTTGCTTATCTAAGCAAATATTTACAGTTGATGTAGATTTATCCATGTGGCCACCTCAATACTAAGTATCGACAAAAGATTTCAGCGCCCATACCTGTGTATGTATGTGGTTATATTGGTGCTAATTACTCTAATTATTGAGGGTTCATGAGAAAAAAATAGAAGTTGACTCGATACATAAATGATGTATTCACACCAAACAAGGTCTTAATGGTGTCACAGAGTAATGTATGAGTAAAGGTTCTGAAGCAATTCAAATGGGAAAAAATGATACCACACAATGACACAGGCATAACAAAAACAAAAGACCTATCTCTAAGATCAACACTATATTCACATGTTGAGCAGAGATGTGGTTTTAGCAAACCACAACATTATCTGTCTCATTAAATTTATGCTAATTGAAATTTTGCTACATTTTCAGTTTCATTCATATTAAATTTATAAAATTTGTTTTTATTCTTATGCAAAAACTACAAACACAAATGGATTATATATAACTTTTTTTATTTTAATACAAATAATTTAGGGTGTCTGAGTGGCTCAGTCAGTTGAGTGTCCAACTTCGGCTAAGGTCATGATCTCACAGTTCGTGAGTTCGAGCCCCACATTGCGCTCTGTGCTGACAGCTCAGAGCCTGGAGTCTGCTTCCGATTCTGTCTCCCTCTCTCTCTGCCCCTTGTCTACTCACTCTCTCTCTCTCTCTCTCTCTCTCTCTCTCTCTCTCTCAAAAATAAATAAACATCTAAAAAATTATTCTTAAAAAAAAATAAAATAAAAATAATTTAAATCAGCACTGACCATCTGTGAAAATTTTTCTTATCTTTAAAAAGGGACTGAAAACGTATATCTTAATTCAAGTGATAGTTACCTGGATGAACATATATATACAAATTCATTGAACTGAACACTTAATATTTGTGTAGCTATATCAAACCTCAATAAAAAAGTGTAAAAAAATAAAACACAAACAAAAGTATTTTTTATATTTCCTCTGATTGAGGAAACATTGATGCAGCAGCTTTAAAATAGACAGATTTGGCTTCTAGTTGCAATTCTATTACTTACTAGCTAGGTAAACTGGGAGAGACTTCTTAACCAGTATAAGCCCCATTTTGTCCATCTGTAAAATGAGAATAAAATAGATCCTTGCAATGTGTTGTAAGGGTTATAAGGACATTTTGTAGGTAAAATACCAAAAATATAATATATAATGGTGCTTACTAAATAATAGTAATAAAAGGAAGGAAGGAAGGAAGGTGGCATGGCAGAGAGGATGGGAGGGAGAGAGAGATGTAGAAGGGAAGAGGGGGGAAGCAAGCAAGGTTTTGCTTAACATGTACATGCATGCATACATATGCACACAAACAACCACATGCACATGATTCTGAAGGTTTTAAGCAAAGGAGGAAGGTGAATAAAGCAGTCCTTTAGAAACTGTGGTGTGACAGTGTTATTAAGAAAGGGTTAGAGTAGAAACCACAGAATAGGAAGCTCACTAAAAATTCATCATAACTTTTAATAACCAAACTGTATAAATCAGTAACTTACATGTCCTGGAGTGAGCTTTTAGAGAGCTTCAAAAACTATTCAGTCTATCTGGATTTTTTTCCAAACCTCAAAAAAACATTTATTCAGTACCTATTTTCTGTAGAACTAATAAAAAGGGTCATGATTCTGCCTTTTCAAGAACATATGGGCTAAATGGATACATTAAAATCAATAGAGTGAAAAAATTCACATAATAACTTTAGATTAAAGTAAATAAATAATGGCTTTGGATCTAAAAAAAACAAAAAAACCCAATCCCACCAGGATATTCACTGTCAGCATTGTTGAGATGCCAGAAGAAGGGGAGGGCTGTTTCAGATAAGGTGGTCAGCAAAGGTCTCTATGAGAAGATGACATCCAAGTAGTAGAAGAAGCAGATAGCCAAATGGATGCTTGGAGGAAGAACATTTCTGTAGAAGGGAGCTAGACTGGTGTGTTCAAGGAAAAGCAAGGAGCAAAATGAACTAAAGAAAAGGAACAGCAGAAATGAGTTCAGAGAAATAGTGAGGGACAGATGAAAGGGGACATATGGGCCAAGATAAAAACCTTTAATTTGATTCTGAATGAGTTGAGAAAATATTGGAGAATTCTTAGCAATGAAGTGACCTAATCTAACTTGAGTTCTTCAAAGGATTATTCTGGCTACTATTTTGAGAAGAAACTGTAAGGGGCAGAAGATGAAGGAATGGAGAATATTTGGCAAGGGGATTCATAAAAGTAGAAAGCACATTGGCTTTCTTTTCTTCCCCCAGTAGAAGAATCGCTAAAGAACCACTCTTAAAAGACTGAAAGAACCTTAGGAAAGGGGAGACGAACATCTCACTTCTGGGAGTGGGGTTTTGCTGAACCATAAAACCCAGACCACCAAGGTTATGACCACCAAGACTGGAATTCTAAGACAACTGATATATGACCCCTGGCATGTGGGAATATTTCAGAACAGGAAGATGGATATTTGCCTCCCACATGAAAAGTATGAAGGTGACTAGAGCTTCCCATGATGGTGGCAAAGAGAGAAGGAACTGAGAGGGTACAGCCTACTTATCGTCCATTGTTAAGGCAAAACTGTCAGTTCCTATGTGCAAATGGGAAACCACAAAAGATAACCAGACTCGAGCTACCCCTCATAATCTAATTTTCTGCCAGGAACAGAGAAACCCAGGATAGAGAGGAAGAGGCTATGTATCTCTAGGGGTAGAGGCTGAGGGTGGGTCACAAGAGCTCAGCCTGGATACACTGGCTGCACAGTGCCTTCTTTATTAGGAGGCTTTTACAGCCAGGTTATACATAAGATTTTTCACTTTTCCTATACTTGCCCTTCTCTCACCATCTACCCTAGAAGAAACAAAAACAAGTAGAAAAGGAGTAAAAAATAAAGAGATCTAGTAAAAGAACAGGTTCTACCCCACCTTTCTCTATTTCATGAATGCTAACTCTTGCTATGCTCCATAAGTATATTGGAAAAAATTAAAACAATAAAATAGAAAAAATCATACCCAGAGGATTCCTTGTCTTTGGGGCCACTGCTATTCATTTTTCATTATCACCAACTTGCATTATAAGAATTCAAGGTAGTTTGCATAATATTTAGAGACAACACCATAGCCAATTATGGAAATGAGGTTTTTTTCTAAATAGAACATAGAGAAAGGTCATTCCTGTCTTCAATCTAAATGTTGCTGTCTTTATTTGATCTTGACAGAAATTCATCTGTAATTGCTTGCATAAAGTATAATAATAATCTCCTTGTACCTGTAGGGAGCCAAAAAATGAGGCTTTAGAATTTCAGCTACTTAGTACCCATGCACGGAGAATCATACAAATAAATGACAGAAAAATATATGATATACAGAGAATAAATAAATGACAGAGATATCAATGATTGAAGTATATATTAATATAGATGAATTAACATAGATTCATTAATTCACCAAGTACTTATTGAGTGTTTACTATGTAGTAGGCACTGACTATTAAGTAGAGTCCTTACAGTCCAATAGGAGAGGTGGATATTTTAAAAGTAAACACACAAATCATTATATAATTCTAAATTCAGACAAATACTATGAAGCAAAGGACAAGATCTAGTGACAGAGAACTCTTTACATTTGGAGGACAGGGGAAACTTCTCTGAGCCAATGGCATTTAAGCTGATAACTGAAGGATAAAAAGGAACAAGCAGATGAAGAGTTGGAACAAAGGCCCCGATGTGGAATAGAGCTTGGTGTTCGCCAGAAATTTATTTTGTTGTTGTTGTTGTTGTTGTTGTTGTTGTTGTTGTTTTTAATGTTTCAAGTTTTTATCTAAATTCTAGTTGGTTAACATACAGAGTAATATTAGTTTCAGGAGTTGAATTTAGTAATTCATCACTTACATAGAACACCCAGCTCTCATCACAAGTGCCCTCCTTAATACACATTCCCCCTCCAGCAACCCTCAGTTTGTTCTCTGTAGTTAAGAGTCTCTTATGGTTTGCCTCCCTCTCTTTTTTCCTTTCCCTTATGTTCATTTGTTTGTTTCTTAAATTCCACTTATGAATGAAATTTAAACAGAGTCAATACAACAATATAAAATAAAGTTACATGGAAGCCCTAGCCTGTGCCTTATAGACATTCAGGGTCTTTTAGACCTTCCAAAGCACTTGTTTGGATTTTATTCCAGCTATAATGAGAAAGCTTTGATGGCTTTAAACTTGAAGATCTACATTTAAAAAGATCACCTGGACTGCAGGATTTTGGGGAAAATGTACTGAATAGGAGCCAAGGGGCACCTGGGTAGCTCAGTTGGTTGAGTGTCTGACTCTTGGTTTGGGCTCAGGTCATGATCTCATGGTTTGTGAGACAGAGCACCATGTCAGGCTCTTCACTGACAGTGTGGAGCCTTCTTGGATTCTCTCTCTCCCTCTCTCTCCCTGCCACTCCCTTGCTTGTGCCCTCTCTCTCTCTCTCTCTCTCCCTCTCTCAAAATAAATAAACATTAAAAAAAAAAGATCCAGGGTGCCTGGGTGGCTCAGTCAGTTAAGCATCTGACTTCAGCTCAGATCATGATCTCACAATTCACAAGTTTGAGCCCCACATCAGGCTGTGTAGTGACAGCTCAGAGCCTGGAGCCTGCTTTAGATTCTGTGTCTCCCTCTTTCTCTGCCCCTCCCCTGTTCATGCTCTGTCTGCCTCTCTCTCTCTGAAAATAAATAAACATTTTTAAAATTAAAAAAAAAGAATCAAAATAGAGAACACAGAGGAGATTATTGCAAAAGATTCAAGATGTTGGAATCTTGGATTAGATAGTAGCAGTGACGATGAGAAAAACTAAGCTCTTCTTTCCATCTGATTCTACATACTTGTGAGGGACAAGTTCATGACAGATACAACCACCACTTCTATGCTGATGACTCCTGAATTGTTCTCTCTGGATGCAATTTTTTTCCTAAATTCCCAACACTTCCTGCACCCTTCCCATATCCAATTGCTTAATGAACTGTTCCCTTCAGATAGCACAAATACAAATGGAATTCTTCATCCTCCCCTCAAAACTTGCTGCCTTCTCATCATTTTACCCAAAACTTGGAATCAAAATTTTGGCATCAACTTTGATGCCTCCCTTTCTATACAATTCCCACACCCAGAATAGTGAAGCATTAATATTATGTGCTCTGGAGTCAGCATACTTAGGCCAATGGATTGGAACAGTGTCACTGACATTTACCCAGTATATGGTTGTCATTGCTATGCTCTAATCGCACATTATATCTCAGGAATTATTTTTAATTTCAACTTCTGCATGCCCTATAATGTGCAGGTATCCTAACTGATCATACCAGCAGTTGCAGGTACAGTCTGTCCAAACTAAATAAACATAACAGCATGGAATCAGAAAATAGATATCTGATCCTCCCTAGTTATGCTGAAAGGAAAAATATTGTTTTCTATGTTGACTACAATTTTCTTGGTGAATAATATGCAGACTACCACAATCCTTACACCGTAAAAGAGGTGTGTGTGTGTGTGTGTGTGTGTGTGTGTATATACATATATATATATATACATACGTATGTATATATATATATATATACATACATATGTATATATATATATATACATACGTATGTATATATATATATATGTATATATACATATATACATATGTGTATATATATATATATATAGTGGGCTATGGTGGCCCTAGAGGAAGAGGACCTATTTTGTGGTTTTGGTTTCTCAAAAAAATAAAAAAACAACCTAGCTAGAGACAGAGCTGAAGTTTTAGAAAAGACTGACAGAATCTTGGTAGTTATAAAAAAAAAAAAAAAAAAAAAAAAAAAAAAAAAAAAAAAAAAAAGAAAGTGAAAAACAGTGAGATCACCAAGGAAGAGAACTTTGAGTAAGAAGAACCAATGATTGGGGCACCTGCGTGGCTCAGTTGGTTAGGTGTCCGACTCCTGGTTTCAGCTTAGGTCATGATCTTGTGGTTTGTGAGATGGAGCCCCTCATTGGACTCTGCAATGACAGCACAGAGCCTGCTTGGTGTGTTCGCTCTCCCTTTCTCTCTCTGCCACTCCCCTGATTGTGCTTTCTCTCTCTGTCTCTGTCTGTCTCTCTCTGTCTGTCTCTCTCTCTCAATAAATAAATAAACTTAAAAAAAAAGAAGAAGCAATGATTAAAGAGAGCACTTGTGTGTAGTGGGAAGGAGGAGGAAACAGAACCCATGAAAGATTCAGAAAAGCAGAGGTCAGACAGAATGTTAATGATCTTCCCTTTGCCCCTTCCAGATCCATTCTCTACCTGCTCTGTGGTAAGGGAAGAGGATAACAACTTCAAGCTCTCTTGTACTATTGCTCTCAGTTGGGTGCAGTCAATGGGATGTGCACCAGCAAAGATAAGAGATAAGAGAGGTTGGGTATTTATTCCTTCCACAAGGTTTCCATGGGTTAGACTGTGACCCTCAACTAAAGGCCATAGCTTCTGCTAGCAACAGACCACTGTTACTACACCCAGATTTCCATATTATCTCTTGTATTTTCCCTAAATCCTGACCCTATACCTTTATAAATTATCACCTTATTAAACTCTACTCAAGATATCCAATTTGCATGTTATGTTTGTTTCTTGCTAGGATCCTTTCTGAGAAGAGGTAAAGAAATAGAATTAGAAGCCATGAGAATAACCATTAAAAAAAAAAAAAAAAGGAAGATTATTGAGTTACATGCTTAAAAAACCAGCTGTTCTTTTGTTGAATGTAGAATGAAAAGGTCTCCAGTGGGTACCCTCACCCCATCCCAGCTTCTTTTCAGGAGCTGATTAAACGGTATGTATACCTATTTGAGCTGACTCCAAGGAAATAAGCAAATGCCTAATGACAGGTTTCATTTAACCTAGATCATCTCAGGAAAGAGTCCCACTGATGTCTAAAGTTATTGAGGGCTGAGGAGTGAAGTAAAAGAGTGGAAAAAAAAAAGCCCACCAAGGGAGCCAACTTTCTTTTATTATTTTGTGAGACAGGAAATTTTCAAGCTCAGCAAGCTTCCCATTCTGCAGTGAACCTAATTAAAGTAAACAGAATTTTAAAATGAACCAAACCCAATTAGGCAGTGGGAGCTAACATTTCTCCTCAATTATTATGTAAGGTCACATCTCATAGTTGTATCCTAGACACCTTCCCCTTTATTCAACTTGTCTTTTCATCCACTGCCCTTCCCAGGGTGCCCAAGAACAAAGACCCTGGACCCCAAAGATCCTAATGAATGGTCTGAGCCAAACCAGCCTCCTTGCTTCATCCCTCTTGTCCTGTGCACAAATAGATGATATACCAAATGAGCAACTCACAACACAGAGCTGAGGAACAGCAAAGGTGGCAGTTGAAGACAGAGACACACGGGGAGAAAGTCACGCATTTTTTTTAATACTAATTCTGTAGCCAGAGCGGCTACTCCTTTACAGTTTATAAATTTATGATCTGATTGTTGAGACCACTCTACCATCTGCAAATGGAGAGTTGCTACTATTTTCATAACAGAAGAAAGAGTTCCTGCCTATAATGTCATGTCTATCCTAAAGAAAGTTGGGGGTTTTGAGGGTGGGGTAAAGAAGATCAGATTGTCTCATCCATGCAAATGAAATATGCTTTGTTTATTGCATAAATGCTGCTAAAGGTAATATCAGGTAAAACCATAGTACAATTCAGACACTGATATTATAATGCATGTCAGTCTAAAAGGAGGGTGAAAATGTTTAAAAAAAGGAGTTTTTAAAAATACAACTCATCATATTCACAGGACTCATCTGAATGCTTGGAACTCTATATTTGTTTGTTAGATAATATATAATTATTATGTATATATAATATTAACACATCTCTTTCAGAATTAGATTTTATGATAAATATAACAGAAGAATTGAATATAAAAGTAAGCTAAATTTCATAAATGTATATAAAACTTTTTATCTTCCAAATACTTTTTTATGTCCATTTATAAGTTTGTATCATGTACAAGTTACTTAAAGCAGAGTCTATATTTACCACTCAATAAAAATGGAAATAATTAAAAGGTAACCAGAAAAAAGTTAACTACTTGGAAATTAAGATTCATGCTTCTAAATAACCTTTAGATCAAAGAAGAAATTGAAACTGAAAGTTTCTAGAAAGCATGGAAAGATGAACTCTTCATACCATTTATTTATTTGGCCAATGAACACCTGTAATGGCTGAGCACCTGTAATGGCAAAGAAAGTGTTCTGGCTGAAATGTAGGGATGTGAAGACAAATGTGACCGTCCTTCTCCAAGGTGAAGCAATCAGAGACTACAGTGGAAATATATGGTAATGACTGTGGGAATCTAGAAGAAAGAATTATGAATTCCAAATGATCTGAATACAAAAGAAAAAAGTTGTATTTAAACAATCAGTTCTTGACTAGCATTACTTAACACCAACACCAGATAAAAACATTATAAGAAAACTATAGACCTATATCCCTTATGAACATGAGGTATAAAAACCCTCAACAAATTCTTAGTAGTATTGAGTCCAACAATGTTCAAAAACAATTATCACTACAATCAAAGGAACTTACCTCTGATATGTAAGGCTGGCTTAACATCTGAAACTCAATTAATGCAAGCCATCACATCAACATACAAAAGAAGATAATTCATATGATTATATCAATAGGAAAAATAAGGTTATATCAATAGAAAAAAAAGACAAAATCTAACATCCACTTATGATACAAAAATCTCAAAACTAAAAATAGAGTGGAACTTTATTAACTTGAGAAACCTACCAAAACCTGCAGGAAACATTATATTAATGGTGAGAAACTAAGAGCTTTCCCACTATGATTGGGAACAAGGCAAGGATGTCTTCCAGTTTCACCATACCTAAAAACCTAAACAGATAGCTCACCAAAAATATATACAGATGTCAAGTAAACATATGAAAATATGTTTAGCATCATATATCCCTAGGGAATTGCAAATTAAAACAAAATGAGAATCTGCTACATATCTATTAGAATGACCAAAATACAAAACATTTATGAAAACAAATACTGGCAAGGGGATGTGGAAAACAGGAAATTTCATTCATCGCTGTTGGGATTACACAATGGTGGTCACTTTGAAAGACAGTTTTACAATTTCTTACAAAACTAAAAATATTCTCCCCATACTATCCAGACATTTCACCTCCTTGGCATTTACCCAAATGAATTAAAAACTTATATCTACACAAAAACCTGCACACACATGTTTATAGCTGCTTTATTCATAATTACCAAAACTTGGAAACAATCAAGATGTCCTTGAGTAAATGAATGGATAAATAAACTATGGTATATACAGATGATGGAATAGTATCAAGTGCTAAAAAGAAATAAGTATCAAGGCATGAAGAGATGTAGAGGAAACTTAAATTAGTATTGCCAAATGAAAGAAACCAATCTGAAAAGGCTACATACTGTGTGACCCCAATTATATCACATTATGGAAAAGGCAAAACTATGAAAACAGTAAAAAGATCGGTGGTTGCCAGAGATTGGGGAGGAGGTTAGAAATGCATAGGTGGAACACAGAGAGTTTTAAGGAGTGAAATTATTCTGTATAATATTTGAATGGTGGATACATGTCATTACATATTTGTCTAAACCAATAGAATGTACAACACCAAGAGTGAATCCTACGAAAACTTTGGAATTTAGATGACAGAAATAAACAACAAACAAATAATCAGCTCTTGGAGAATGTGCTGGCTTTCATTAGATGGAGAAAATAAAGGAAAGAGGACATTCCATGCTGCAGGAATCACAAAGTCACAGAGGCATGAATGTGGAACAGGTGAAACATCAAAGCAAAACTGAAACTATTAGAAGATGAGCCTGTAATGTCAAGATTAAAAATGAAAATAAGGTGTGGATGGCCTTAGATGCTCAATCTTTAATGTGCAAAGCTCCTGGAGGTCTTCTTAAAAGGAAGATTCTGATTCAGTAGGTTAAGGATAGGGCCTAAGATTCTGCATTTCTAATAAGCTCTGAGGTCAGGAGTAATACTTACATGGCCAATACTTTGAGCAGCAAGGCAATAAATGATGCAAGTATGGGGATCATGGACATTTAGTGTCCTTGGAGAAAGGTAACGCAATATAGCTATTAAAACACAGTCTTTGGAGCCACAGAGATTGGATTGAAATTACAGTTCCTTCATTTATTAGCTGTGTATCTTTTGGCAACTTACCTTTGGAGCCTTAATTCCTTCATTTATAAAGCAAGAAAATAATTATTACCTCAAAGTACTATTAGGATTATATGAGATAATGATTGTAAATAACTTGGGATAGTAGATAGCAAAAAGTAAATAATATTTGGTGGCATTATTTCTTCTCTGCTGCTTCCATTAAGCAGGAAATCATAAACTTTTTTTAATTTTTTTCCCTTCATACTCTATAAGTGATGAAATAATCACTTAAAAACAAATGTTATTAGATGCTTACTAAATCTTCACATATTTGGATTATTGGGAATATTGGGATTATTCTAAATTAGAGTTAAACTCAGTTTCTCTTCTCTTATTTTCTTTTTTTTTTAATTGAGATATATTTGACATATAACACATAACAAATATATAACACTATATTTGTTTTAGGCATAAAACATAATGATTTGATATATGTATATATTACATATGATTACCACAATAAGATAACATCCATCACCACACAGTTATAAATATTTTTCTTCTAGGGGAGGTGGGTGGGAGATGGGCTAAATTGGTGATGGGCATCAAGGATGGCATTTGTTGAGATGAGCACTGGGTGTTATATGTAAGTGATGAATTACTGGGTTCTATTCCTGAAACCAGTACTACACTATATGTTAACTGACTTGAATTTAAATAAATAAATTTAAAATTTGTTTCTTCTAATAAAGACTTTTAATATCTACTCTCTTAGAAATCTTAAATTATATGGTACATATATTAACTATAGTCACCATGCTGTACATTAATCACTGACTTTTCTGAACAGTGTGCTATGTGCCGGTTCTTCCACACTGCCACCAGAAATTGACATATCATAGAAAGGACAAAACAAAGGGTAGGTACATAGTTAGAAATTTTAAAATGGTTACAATTTTTAATGAAAAGCAAAAGTGTATACTTAAAAACTATAAAATATTGAAGGGATTAAGAAGTTATGGTTCAGATAGTCCATGTTTATGGATTGGAAGAATTTGCATATGATATATCCAATAAGGGGTTAATACCCAAAATATATAAAGAAATCATACAACTCAACACCAAAAAGCAAATAACCCAATTAAAAAACGGGCAGGTACCTGAATAGACATTTTTCAAAAGAAGACATACAGATGGCCAACAGACACATGAAAATGCTTCAGCATCACTAACCATCAGGGAAATGCAAATCAAAACCATGAGATATCACCTTACACCAGTCAGAATAGCCAAAATCATAAACACAAGAAATAATAAGTGTTGGCAAGGATGTGGAGAAAAAGGAACCCTTATGCACTGTTGGTAGGAATGCAAACTGGTATAGCCACTGTAGATAACAGTATGGAGGTTCCTCAAAAAATTAAAAATAGAATTACCATATGATCTTCCACTACTGGTTATTTACCCAAAGAATACGAAAAACACTAATTGAAAAATATATGTACACCCCTATATTTATTGCAGCATTATTTACAATAGCCAAATTATGGAAGCAACCCAAGAGCCCATTGAAGAGGTAGTGTGTACATATATATATATATATATATATATATATATATATATACATACAATGGAATATTATTCAGCCATAAAAGAGAATGAAATCTTGCCATCTGCAACAACATGGATAGACCTTGAGGGTATTATGCTAAGCAAAGTAAGTCAGAGAAATAAAAATACCATGTGATTTCACTCATGTGGAATTTAAGAAATAAATTTTTAAAATGTGATAAACCAAAAAACAGACCTTTTTAATGTTTATTTATTTATTTTGAGAGAGAGAGAGAGAGAGAGAGAGAGAGAGAGCAAGCAGGGGAGAGGCAGAGAGAGAGCCAGAGAAAGAATCCCAAGCAGGCTCCCCCTTGTCAGTGCCAAGCCCAACACAGGACTTGATATCATCAACCATGAGATCATGACCTGAGACGATATCAAGAGTCAGACACTTAAATGACTGAGCCATCCAGGTGCCCCAAAACAGACTCGTAAATATAGAGAAGAAACTGATGGTTACTAGAGGGGAGGTGGGTAGGGGAGATGTGAGAAATAGGTGAAGGGGATTAAAAGTACACTTACCAAATGAGCCCTCAGTAATGTATAGAATTGTTGAATCACTATATTATAAATCTGAAACTAATATAACACTGCATGTGAAGTATACAGGAATTTAAAAAATAATAATATCAACTCAATACAGAAAGTAAATATGAAAACATTTTAAAAATATAAAAATAAATTATAAAAATAATCTAAAATAATAGAAATACCATACAGTCCAGTAATTTCACTACTGGGTATTTATCCAAAGAAAATAAAAACACTAATTTGAAAGAACATATGAACCCCTATATTTATTGCAGTATTATTTACAATAGCCAAGATACAGAAGCAACCTAAGTATCCATCCATAGATGAATGGATAAAGAAAATGTGGTATATATACACAATGGAATATTATTTAGCCATAAAAAAATAATGAGATTTTTGCCATTTGCAACAACCTGGATGGATCTAGAAGGTATTATGCTGAGTGAAGTAAGTCAGGCAGAGAAACATGATTTCACTTATGTGTGGAATCTAAAAAAAAAACAACAACAACAACAACAAATAAACAAATAAAAGCACAAACAGACCTGTAAATACAGAGAACAAACTGGTGGTTGCCAGAGGTGAGGGTGGTGAGGGGATGAGCAAAATGGGTGAAGAGGAGTAGAAGATACAGGCTTCCTAGTACAAAATGAATAAGTCATGGGGATGAAAGTTACAGCATAGGAAATATAGTCAATGGTATTGTAATAGTATTGTATGGTAATGGTAGTAACACTTGTGAACGTAGCATAACTTATGGACTTGGGGAATCACTATGTTGTACACCAGAAACTAATGTAACATTGTGTGTCAATTAAAAAAAAAAAGAAGCTTGAACAGACCCATAACCAGCAAAGAAATTGAATCGGTTATCAAAAATCTCCCAACAAATAAGAGTCCAGGACCAGATGGCTTCCCTGGGGAGTTCTACCAGACGTTTAAAGCAGAGATAATACCTATCCTTCTCAAGCTATTCCAAAAAATAGAAAGGGAAGGAAAACTTCCAGACTCATTCTATGAAGCCAGTATTACTTTGATTCCTAAACCAGACAGAGACCCAACAAAAAACAGAACTACAGGCCAATATACCTGATGAATATGGATGCAAAAATTCTCAATAAGATACTAGCAAATTGAATATACATTTTATTGAATTGAATTTATTGAATAAACAGAATATAAAAAGAATTATTCACCATGATCAAGTGGGATTCATTCCTGGGCTGCAGGGCTGGTTCAACATTTGCAAATCAATCAATGTGATACATCACATTAATAAAAGAAAATATAAGAAACATATGATCCTGTCAATCGATGTAGAAAAAGCATTTGACAAAATTCAGCATTCTTTCTTAATAAAAACACTCGAGAAAGTCAGGATAGAAGGAACATGCTCAAACATCATAAAAGCCATTTATGAAAAGCCCACAGATAATATCATCCTCAATGCGGAAAAACTGAGAGCTTTCCCCCTGAGATCAGGAACACAACAGGGATGTTCACTCTCGCTGCTATTGTTTAACATAGTGTTGGAAGTTCTAGCATCAGCAATCAGACAACAAAAGGAAATCAAAGCATCAAAATTGGCAAAGATGAAGTCAAACTTTCATTTTTCGCAGATGACATGATATTACACATGGAAAACCCAACAGACTCCACCAAAAGTCTGCTAGAACTGATACAAAAGTCGCAGGATACAAAATCAATGTACAGAAATCAGTTGCATTCTTATACACTAATAATGAAGCAACAGAAAGACAAATAAAGAAACTGATCCCATTCACAATTGCACTAAGAATCATAAAATACCTAGGAATAAACCTAACCAAAGATGCTGAAACTATAGAAAACTATAGAAAGCTTATGAAGGAAACTGAAGAAGATACAAAGAAATGGAAAAACATTCTTTGCTCATGGATTGGAAGAATAAATATTATTAAAATGTCAATACTACCCAACGCTATCTACACATTCAATGCAATCCAAATCAAAATTGCACTAGCATTCTTCTTGAAGCTAGAACAAGCAATCCTAAAATTTGTATGGAACCACAAAAGACCCCAAATAGCCAAAGTAATATTGAAGAAGAAGACCAAAGCGGGAGGCATCACAATCCCAGACTTTAGCCTTTACTACAAAGCTGTAATCACGAAGACAGTATGGTATTGGCACAAAAACAGACACAAAGACCAATGGAATAGAGACTCCAGAATTGGACCCACAAAAGTATGGCCAACTCATCTTTGACAAGGCAGGAAAGAATATCCAATGGAAAAAAGACAGTCTCTTTAACAAATGGTGCTGGGAGAACTGGACAGCAACATGCAGAAGAATGAGTCGAGACCACTTTCTTCACCATTCACAAAAATAAACTCAAAAGGGATAAAGAACCTGAATGTGAGACAGGAAACCATCAAAACCCTAGAGACAAAAGCAGGAAAAAACCTCTCTGCCTCAGCCACAGCAATTTCTTACTTGACACATCTCCAAAGGCAAGGGAATTAAAAGCAAAAATGAATTATTGGGACCTCATGAAGATAAAAAGCTTCTGCACTGCAAAGGAAACAATCCACAAAACTGAAAGGCAACCAATGGAATGGGAAAAGATATTTGCAAATGACATATCAGACAAAGGACAGGTATCCAAACTCTAGAAAGAACTCACCAAACTCCACACCCGAAACACAAATAACCCAGTGAAGAAATGGGCAGAAGACATGAATAGACACTTCTCTAAAGAAGACATCCGGATGGCCAACAGGCACATGAAAAGATGCTCAACGTCGGTCCTCATCAGGGAAATACAAATCAAAACCACACTCAGATATCACCTCACACCAGTCAGAGTGGCCAAAATGAACAAATCAGGAGACTATAGATGCTGGAGAGGATGTGGAGAAACGGGAACCCTCTTGCACTGTTGGTGGGAATGCAAACTGGTGCAGCCACTCGGGAAAACGGTGGGGAGGTTCCTCAAAAAACTAAAAATAGATCTACCCTATGACCCAGCAATAGCACTGCTAGGAATTTACCCAAGGGATACAGGAGCACTGATGCATAGGGGCACTTGTACCCCAATGTTTATAGCAGCACTGTCAACAATAGCCAATTATGGAAAGAGCCTAAATTTCCATAAATGGATGAATGGATAAAGAAATCGTGATTTATATACACAATGGAATACTACTTGGCAATGAGAAAGAATGAAATATGGCCTTTTGTAGCAACGTGGATGGAACTGGAGAGTGTTATGCTAAGAGAAATAAGCCATACAGAGAAAGAAAGATAATATATGTTTTCACTATTATGTGGATCCTGAGAAATTTAACAGAAGACCATGGGGGAGGGGAAGGAAGTAAAAAAAAAATTAGAGAGGAAGAGAGCCAAACCATAAGAGACTCTTAAAAACTGAGAATAAACTGAGGGTGTATGGGGGGTGCAGGGAGGAGGGCACCTGTGGGATGAGCACTGGGTGTTGTATGGAACCCAATTTGACAATAAATTTCATATTAATAATAAATAAATAAATAAAATAAAAAAGCCATTACTGTGGAGTCTACCAGAGTTGGCAAATATGAGCCATAAGTTTGTTGATAAGTAGATAAACTCTGCTCTAAAATTGGTTTCAAGTACAAAACAAAAACAAAGAGAAATTGATAGCTTGTGTGATGGTGTGAAATTAAGAAAAACATTTGTGTCTGACCTTGTTTTAGACTAGTTGTAAACTTGAGGAGAAGTTGGAAGTAAAGTTCTTACAAAAATAACATGTCAATGTTGGAAGTGACTCATTCAAAAGACATTTACTGGGCATCTTCCAGGTGCCAGGTCTGTCCTGGAATTCATGGAAACTGAATGAGATAGTTGAAGGTTGGCAGAAAATTAGTTCATGGAAAAAAGAGCCTCCTTTATTGTTTTATGTTGGTGACACAGGAACATGGATTAATAATACTTCGCATTCAGTCCAGTTTTTCACAAATGAACCCTTTTTAACAAAAAAGCAGTTCTTTCACCAAGTTGGAGATTCCATTCTCAACAGGCTAGAGACTTTGCAGAGAAAAGTAACCAGAGTATGAGACTAGTCTCAAATTCTAATATTTTCATCAACTAAAGTTCATAGCTGATACCTTCTCTTCAAATATTACATCAGTGTTACCCCAATGGGGGTGTGTTTGATCTGGCCAAAAAACACTCCAATCACCCAATTGTCTTTGCTTGTCTATCTTCCCTTTTAGAGTATGCTCCCTGAATTCAAGGGCTCTTTTTCCCCTGATGTTAAATGAGTCTGTCAGCATGATTTTACCCTATATCTAATTCTATCTCACCAGAGAAATTATGCCATTGACCTTCATCTGTAACTCTATGTAAGGTAAAATTTAAAATCTCTGACTGTGGAGTCTACCAGAGTTGGCAAATGTGAGCCATATGTTTGTTGCTGGGTAGACAAACCCTGCCCTAATATTGGTTTCAAGTACAAAACAAAACCAAAGAGAGATAAGATAATCATACTACTACTGTCACTGCTACTACCAAAATGAAAGAGGGAGGGAGAGGAGGAGGAAGAAGAAAAGAATCACTTATTGCACATTTATCATTTTCCTGGCACTGTCTCATTTGATTTTCACTAACATAAATCAAACCTTGCTCTAATTAATTCCATTTATAGATGACAAAACTAAAGCTTTGAGAGGTTAGATACCCTGGATGAGATCACACAACTTGGAATTACATGGCAGAACTTAAACCAGCAGTCTAATGCTGGATCCCACATGCTTAGCCCCTCTCTTATCATCTCCGTAGAATCAACTGATGGACTTTGAGAGAGATTGGCAAGACCCACATCGGTTGTAAATGAAGTAGCCAGGATTCAATCCCTGGTCCTCCAACTACACAACCCACTCCCTTAGCTACTATCTATCCTAGCTTCCAGCACTGTGTCTCCAGATTATTAAATGTTTAAACAATCAATAGAATAATCTGCCTCTTTCTTTGTCTCACTTTGTTAACCAAATTAGAAAAAAATTATTCAGTCATTAATAGCAACTGTGTAACTAGGATACTTAGGGATTCCTCCAAAATTCTTCCTTTACTCAGAAGTTTTGATTTAGGGACCTCATTAATCCTCCCATCCCAAAAAAATGGGTCAGCCAAGCTGCACCTCATCTTGTAAGAATAGATCAGTCAATCCTGTCAATATTGACAAATCAATAGCTGTAGAATCCAAAATTTAAAAAGACAAACCTTTGAATTTTCTTTAACCCTTAAAACATTGTAGACTATGTGGTACAATTACTGAAAATTCTCAGCTGAAATGTGGCAAGCAGGAAAACTAAATTCATGGCCCTTGACTTGATAACCCTCCTCCCAGATTCATCATGACTGCTTATAACAAAATGAATTCTGGAGGATGAATTCCCCATCTTGAAAGCTTCAAAACTTCTTTTATAAGGAATCTTGACAATATTTAACTTTAGTAGAAGTAAGGGTGAGTAGAGCACAGGCATCTGGTTAATGCCAGAAATATTTCTGAATATCCTGTAACTTACAAGAATTTATTATTTTTGATGTTGATGGAGCTCTGATAGGACACATTTAGCATTTCTTAACTATGCATTCTCTCTTTCAAGGTCTTAATTCTATAGTCATTTGACATCTACATGATTAATGAACCCTTTGGAAGCTTAGAAATCTCAGTAAGCAAAGGCTGGATCTGGAAAGATTCTGCAAATATCCATTCTTATTAGGATTAGGAAGATTGCTTCCCAATATCTCTCCCTGATTACCGTTTCACTATAGTTTAATACTGTTACATAGCAAAACATTAAGAAAGTTTAAAGCCTATAGCATTCCCAAATTCCTTCAGGAGACAGGCATATAGATGTTGGTACTGCCTATGGTGAGCTACAATGTATATGACTAACTTAAAAAAGCATTCAAGTTTAAGGTTTTAAAAATACTCTCCAGCCAAATGCATATATCTGCAGGCTAAATTTGGCATTAGGACCACTAGTTTGTGATGGCTGGTCATATTTCTAATCAAGAATCCAGCATTCTTGATTATTTAGTAATTAAAACTTTCATCACTACCAGTAACTGTTTTGATACAGAGCTCACAGTTGGAAGCTACTCTTTCCCCTTCCTGTGTTCTGTTATTTCCATGTGTTCTCACTGTTGAAATACCTGGATCTAGTACTAAAGACGCTAAAAGGGAATAGAGAACTTTCTCTCACTGCCTTCTGTGAGAACTTTCTATGAATTGTACAGACTAAAATGTGCTCTGCCTGCCCTGTAAAACCTGAGGACTTGAAGCCTGTAGTGGATTTGAAGCCAAAAAAAAAAAAAAAACACAAAAAGCTGTAAGACTATTAACATGTGCATTACTCAGAGGAAGCTAAACATAAATGCTTCATATTTTGGGCCAATTGTAAAGAACTTATTTCTTCAAAAATGTGGACTGCTATAAGTTTTATTAGAAGGCTCTGCACAATAAATGTAGATAAGAGTCACTATTGCAGGATTTTGGCAAATAAAGTAGAGGTAAGACATGTTCCCATAGATAACAATGTGGCTTCTCTTGATTTTATAACTCTATGATATTCACCCTATGATTTTTATTTGCAGAATTACTAGTGAAATCTAGATGACCTAGCCAAAGTGTTTTATATTGGTATTCATGAGAGTTAAAAGTTTTAATAATGTTGGGGCGCCTGGGTGGCTCAGTCGGCAGAGCGTCCGACTTTAGCTCAGGTCATGATCTCACAGCTTGTGAGTTCGAGCCCCCAGCTCATAAGTTCAAGCCCCACATCGGGCTCTGTGCTGACAGCTCAGAGCCTGGAGCCTGCTTCAGGTTCTGTGTCTCTCTCTCTCTCTGCTCCTTCCCCACTCGTGCTCTGTCTCTCTCTGTCTCTCAAAAATAAACATTAAAAAATTTTTTAAATAAAAAAAATCTGGCTACAGTATTAAGATTCTGGCATCCATTTTTCTGTAAGTTTATTGGTAATTTGTATTTGTCTTGTATAATGTCTATTCATATCTTTGTAAGAAGTCTCTTGGTTGCTATGGCCAAGGTCCAAGAGTTTGCTGCCTGTCTTCTACTGTAGAGTTTTGATGGTTTCCTGTCTCACATTTAGGTCTTTCATCCATTTTGAATTTTTTTTGTGTATGGTGTAAGGAAGTGGTCCAGGTTCATTCTTCTGCATGTTGCTGTTCAGTTTTCCCCTGCACCATTTGTTGAAGAGACTTTTTTCCATTGGATATTCTTTCTTGCTTTGTTGAAGAATAATTGACCTTATAGTTTTGGCTCCATTTCTGGGTTTTCTATTCTGTTCCATTGTTCAATGTGTCTGTTTTTGTGCCAGGACCATACTGTCTTTTTTTTTTTTTTAATGGATTCTTTTCTATTTATTTAAACTAGCTTTCCTTTCTTGTAATCTTAGCTTCTTTTTTTTTATATATATATGAAATTTATTGACAAATTGGTTTCCATACAACACCCAGTGCTCATCCCAAAAGGTGCCCTCCTCAATACCCATCACCCACCCTCCCCTCCCTCCCACCCCCCCATCAACCCTCAGTTTGTTCTCAGTTTTTAAGAGTCTCTTATGCTTTGGCTCTCTCCCACTCTAACCTCTTTTTTTTTTTTTCCTTCCCCTCCCCCATGGGTTCCTGTTAAGTTTCTCAGGATCCACATAAGAGTGAAACCATAGGACCATACTGTCTTAATGACTATCACTTTGTAATACAGAATGAAGTCCAGAATTGTGATGCCTCCAGTTTTGTTTTTCATTTTCAAAATTGCTTTGGCTACTAGGAGTATTTCGTAGTTCCATACAAATTTTAAGATTTTTTGTTCTAGCTCTGTGAAAAATGCTGGTGGTTGATGATAGGGATGATGATGTTGATAGGGATTGTATTGAATGTGTTGATTGCTTTGGGTACTATAGACAATTTAACAATATTTGTTCTTCCAATTCATGAGCATGGAGGTTTCTCCATTTCTTTGTGTCTTCCATTTCTCTCATAAGTGTTCTATAGTTTTCAAAGTACAGATCTTTTACCTCTTTGATCAGGTTTATTCCTATGTATCTTATGGGTTTTGGTGCAATTTTAAATGGGATTGATTCATTGACTTCCTTTTCACTATTGGTGTATAGAAATGCAACATATTTCTGCATGTTGATTTTGTATCCTGCAACTTGACTGAATTTGTGTATCAGTTCTAGCAATTTTTTGGTGGAGTCTTTCAGATTTTCTACATAGAATATCAAGTTGTCTGAAAATGGTGAAAGTTTGACTTCTTCCTTTCCAATCTGAATTCCTTTTACTTCTTTTTGTTGTCTGAGCCCTGAGGCTGGGACTTCTGGTACTATGTTGAACAACAGTGGTGGATGAATGTCACTGTTGTGTTCCTGACCTTACAGGGGAAGCTCTCAGTTTTTCCCCATTGAGGATAATATTAGCAGTGGGTCTTTCATATATGGCCTTTATGATCTTGAAGTATTTCCTTCTATACCTTCTTTCTTGAGGGTTTTTATCAAGAAAGGATGTTGTATTTTTCAAATGATTTTTCTGCATCTATTGAGAGGACCATATGTTCTTATCCTTTCTTTTTTTAATGTGGTAAATCATGTTGATTGACTTGTGAATATTGAACCAGCCCTGCAACCCATGAATATATACCAGTTGATTGTGGTGAATAATTCTTTTAATGTACTGTTGAATTCAATTTGCTTGTATCTTCTTGACAATTTTTGTTTCCATGTTCATCAGGGATATTGGCCTATAATTCTTTTTAGTGGGGTCTTTGTCTGGTTTTGGAATCAGTGTCATGCTGGCTTCATAGAATGAGTTTGGAAACGTTCCCTCCATTTTTATTTTTTGGAAGAGCTTGAGAAGAATAGGTATAAACTCTGCTTTAAATGTCTGGTAGAATTCCCCTGGGAAGCCATCTGGTCCTGGACTTTGGTTTGTTGCAAGATTTTTGATTATTCATTCAATTTTTTTACTGGTTATATGTCTGTTCAAATTTTCTATTTCATCCTGTTTCAGTTTTGGTAGTTTGTATGTTTCTAGGAACTTATCCATTTCTTCCAGATTGCCCAATTAGTTGTCATATAATTTTTCATAATATTCGTTTATGATTGTATTTCTGTGGTGTTGGTTGTGATATTTCTGCTTTCATTCATGGTATTATTTACTTGGATCCTCTCTCTCTCTCTCTCTCTCTCTCTCTCTCTCTCCCTTTCTCTTTGTAATTCTGGCTAGGGAGTTATCAATTTTATTAATTATTTCAACAAACCAGCTCCTAGTTTCATTGATCTGTTCTACTGTGGTGTTTGTTTGCTTGTTTGTTTGTTTCTATACCATTTATTTCTTCTCTAATCTTTATTATTTCCCTTCTGCTGGCTTTAGGCTTTATTTGCTGTTCCTTTTCTAGATCCTTGAAGTGTAAGGTTAGGTTATATATTTTAGACTTTTCTCGCTTCTTGAGATAGATCTGTATTGCTATACATGTTCCTGTTGGAACACTTTTGCTGCATCCCAAAGGTTTTGGACTGTTGTATTTTAATTTGTTTCCATGTATTTTTTATTTTTTCTTTAATTGCCTGGCTAACCCATTTATTCCTAGTAGGATGTTCTTTAACCTCCAAGTATTAGTGGTCTTACCAAATATTTTCTTGTAGTTTACTTCAAGTTTCATAGCATTGTTGTCAGAAACTATGCATGATATGCTCTCAATCTTTTTTGTATCTTTTGTATCTTTTTTTGTTGAGGCCTGATTTGTATCCCAGTATTAATCTGTTCTGGAGAATGTTCGATGTGCACTTGAAAGGAATGTGTATTCCTTTGCTTTAGGATGAAATGTTGTGAATACATCTGTTAAATCCATCTGATCCAGTGTGTCATTCAAAACCATTGTTTCCTTGTTGATTTTCAGCTTAGGTGATCTGTCTGTTGCTATGAGGTGTTAAAGTTCTCTACTATTATTATTGTATTATTATCAATGAGTTTATGTTTGTTATTAATTGATTTATATATATGGGTGTCTCTAAGTTGGGGGCATAAATATTTACGATTGTTAGATCTTGTTGGATAGACTCCTTTATTATGATATAGTGCCCTTCTTAATCTCTTCTTACAGTCTTTCATTTAAAATTTCACTTGTCTGATATAAGTATGGATACTCTGGCTTTCTTTTGATGTCCATTAGCACAACAAATGGTTATCCATCCCCTCACTTTCAGTCACCAGGTGTCTTTAGGTCTAAAATGAATCTCTTACAGGCAGCATATAGATGTGTCTTGTTTTTTTTTTTTTTATCTACTCTGATACTCTATGTCTTTTGATTGGAGTATTTAGTCCATTTGCATCAGAGTGATTATTGATAGATATGAATTTAGTGCTATTTTATTACTGTTGAGTGTTGTTTCTCCATTCCTTTCTGGTCTTTGTCACTTTTAGTCTTTCTTTCCCACTCAAAGAGTCCCCTTTAATATTTCTTATAGGACTGCTTTAGTGGTCACAAAGTCCTTTAGTTTTTGTCTGGAAAACACTTTGCCTCTCCTTATATTCTGAATGACAGGTTTACTGTAAAGTATTCTTGGCTGCATATTTTTCCCCATCATTACATTGAATATTTTCTGCCACTCCCTTCTGGCCTCCCCAGTTTCTGTGGATAGATCTGCTGTTAACCTTATTTATCTTCCCTTTATAAGTTAGGAATTTCTTTTCCCTTGCTGCTTTTATAAATTTTTCCTTATCTCTGTATTTTGCAAATTTTACTACAATATGTCTTGGTGTTGGCCTACTTTTGTTGATTTTGATAGGAATTCTCTGTATTTCCTGAATTTGGATGTCTGTTTCCTTCACCAGATTAGGTAAATTTTCAGGTATAATTTTCTCAAATAAACCTGCTCCTCTCATCTTCTTTGGAGAGTCCTATGATACGAATGCTGTTACATTTCATGGAGTAACTGAGTTCCCTAAGTCTCCCTTTGTGATCCAACATTTTTCCCCCTCTTCTTTTCAGCTTCATCATTTTCCATAATTTTATCTTCTATATCACTTATTCATTCCTCTGCTTCTTCCACCCTTGTGGCCATTATATCCAGCCAGTTTCACATATTGGTTATAGCATTTTTTATTCTGGCCTGACTAGTTTTAGGTCTTGTATCTTTGTGGTAAGAGACTCCCTGGTGTCTTCTTGCTTTCTGCAAGCCCTGCTAGTATCCTTATGATTGTTGTTTTAAATTTTAGATCAGGGTGGGGCACCTGGGTGGCTCAGTCAGTTGAGTGTCCGACGTTGGCTCAGGTCATGATCTCATGGTTTGTGAGTTTGGGCCCTGCATCGGGCTCTGTGCTGACAGCTCAGAGCCTGGAGCCTGATTCTGATTCTGTCTCTCTCTCTCTCTCTCTCTCTGCCCCTCCCCTACACGTGCTGTCCCTCTCTGCCTCTCAAAAATAAAGAAAACTAATTTAAAAAATTTATATTTTAGATCAGGGATATTAGTTGTATGTATTTCAATTAGATCTCTGGCCATGACCTTTTCTTGTTCTTTCTTTTGGGATGAATTCCTCCATCTTAGTATTTTATATAATCACTACTTTGAGTAAAGTCACCAGAAAGCAATACTGACAAATATTTGAAACTATATAGATTTGGGGCAATTGTGTGTGTGTGTGTGTGTGTGTGTGTGTGTGTGTGTGTGTGTATGTATGGCATGTGGCAGAATGTTCCCTCCAAAATAAATAAAAAACTATTTCAGAAACAAGACAAACCAAAAACTCATGAGGCAGCACAACTCAGCATCACTCAAATGGCCAAAATAGAATAGAAACTGCAAAAAAAAATCAATGTTTTGCTAATGTCTAATCATGATAAAAATGGTTCTAAGTTTGCCTAATATTTTTAAGTTATTTATATTGACAAGAAATTATCTATTTAATTATATTGTCATAATAAATTTCAAAGTTTATGGAGGAACATTTTGTTGTATTTGGTTGCTATTTGGTTCTAGATGAAGGGTGCTATTTGGTTCTAGATGAAGGTAGTGTTTATGAATAGCACAATGAACTATTTTGATAATACAAAGAAGAAGAGGCAAATTACATTTTGTGGTGAGGTTTTTGTTTTTGTTTTTGGGGTTGAGAGGGTTCAAGTTTTTCTTTTCTTTTCCTTTACTTCTAGTGATGGCACTGTAGAGAAGACTCCCAAGCTAGAATATAGTATTACTTCTCATTATGATACACTGATTAACTACTTTAAATGGGGGAAGTCTTTTATTTCTAATAAGTTTATAACCTGTTCTGATGATGAATCTCAAACTTCAAAAACCTATTATTTTAATTTCATTGAATATATTGCCCTTCAGATACACTAAATATATAGTCTATTTTATTTATTAAAATAGCAATCCTGTATCTTACTTACATTACAGATCCACAATATCCTGGATATCTCCCAGAACTTTACCCTAACTTTCTCTTCTGCAAGTACTATATCTAGGTCTTCCTCAATCTTATCTACAATATCAGTAAAGAGACCTTTTATCCCAGTTCACCTAGGACAGTTCTGGTTTACACCAATTGCTGCATAATTGATAGGGCCTCCCTCCCTTTCACTTCTGAACAGTCCTGGTCTGAACAAAAAAATAAATAAATAAATAAAGTATATGGTCATTTCACATAATAAAGAGCAAAGGAACTTCAGGTTTAGTCATTCTAATGTTTGCCATTGGCATGCTATTTTTTCCTAATTAAGAAAGTTATTAAGAATTACTATGGCTTTCTAATGCACCTATGTCAGTTTTTACTTACTTACAAGAACCATCTATTTAACATGACTTAAATTTTATTCTTATTGATACATATCTCAGATTTCTAATGTTCCCTCAATGCCTTTAAAAAAAAATTCTTACGAACAATAGCCTCTTGATAAAAATTAAAGAGAAAAAAAAATTGCCTTTTGAATTTCTACCTAAATAATGTGATACATTTTTTGACAAACTAGTGAAGTCTTTTCTTCCATTGTATGTAGGAAGATCAACAACCTCATCTATGTGTCTTTCACTTAACAAATACTGAGGGTTAATATGTGGCAGTTACTCTGTGAGGCACTTCTTTTGGGTTGGTCATAAGAAAGAAGTGGTAAGAGAGAAGAAATTTAAAATGAAGTGTAGAAACTTCCGGTTAAATGTAATATAAATTCCCTTAAAATAACATTAGAGGAGACCAAGTAGACAAGGATTGTCAGCAAACTTCCAGCAGGGAAAGCCAAAGGGAACAGTATCTTACAAAATGACTAGAATTTGACATCTCAGTACTGGCAGGGTAGGATAACAAGAAATGAGATAATTCTTCCCGTAGAATTAAAGTATGGAGGCAATAGGAAGCTATTAGACTATATGTTTCAGTAAAATGAGGATTCATATAAAAAAAAAAAGAGGAAAAAGTGGGAACCCAGAAAATAAGGGACCTGAAACAAGAGAGCAACAAAGGAGAATTTCAGGATGACAGCTTGCACTAGACCAAAGAACAGTCATTCAGGCTGCTGCCGAGACAGAGACCTTTAGAAGGGAGTTCTACAGTGCTGAAAAGAAAAAGGAACAGACAGACTGTTTGGAATTGTGTTTGAACTTAAAAAAAAACTTATTGATAGACTTAAAAGGTCTGATGAAGCATTAAAAAAAAATAGTAAATGGCACACTGAAAATAACTGGTATTAAAATGACCACAGAGTTGTGGCTGAGGGACAACCAAGATAAATTAAAACTATTATAGAGCTAAAAAACAAAACAAAACAAAACCCCTAGAAGAGAAGACCTTGAATTAAAAAATAATGCAAACTCTAATCAAAGTCTAAAAATATAAATTGAACACAATCATTTGATGAAGATAAAACATGAAAAAGACTACTAAAGAACCAGTAAGGAGTTGCAAGACTAAACCCCAGATGAGAGCGGAAGTCTACTTCCAGGTCCCTGGTACAGTAACTATGATGAGAATGATTCCAGAGTTCCCATGTATAATTTGGGCACAATCATACTAAAATTTTATGGTCCTTATATTCAACCTAGCATATCTGACCTCCAAGCAAATGTATTAAAATATCAAGTTTTTAATCTAGTAAAATGTGTTCCTTTCAACTTGGCTAAGTGACTTTACAACTCTAGGAACCTACATAGTGAACTATGGAAGTCACACAGTATGACAAAATCTTAGTATTCATATTTTTTGCATTTGTTTTAAGATAATGTTTATTACTTAAAATGTTTATAAGGGGCACCTGGGTGGCAGTTGGTTAAGCATCTGACTCTTGAGCTCAGCTCAGGTAATGATCAAATGGTTCATGAGTTCCAGCCCTGTATCAGGCTGTGTACCTGCTTAGAATTCTCTCTCCCTCTCTCTCTGTCCCTACCCCACTTGTACTCTCTCTCTTTCTCTCAAAAATAAATAAATAAACTTAAAATAAAATGTTTACAATATCTAAGAAAATCTGACATATTAAGCTTTGATTTTAAGGTCTCAGGTATAGGAGAATTTTTTAAGTTTTTAAAAAACATTGGAATGGTTAACATAATGCTTCCCTCTAAGTTTAATTAAGTTTGTAAGAGTTGCTAAAGTTGTCAGGAAGTTTTGTTCACTGGGACTATAAATCTTCCCTTTTGGATATTTGAAAGGCTAAAGTATTGAATATGTTAAATTTAATAATGAAATGTTAATGTTTAAGGAAATTTAGAAATTTATTAATAGAACAAATTGTTCAGAAGAATTAAATCTGTTACAACTGAGTTAATTGAATTTTAACCCCAAAACACTGAAATGTTACTTTTATATTAAAAAATACTAGACTTTAAAATATAATGGCAAAAAGTAAGCTGAACTTTAAGGCTTAATAAAAACCAGATTTTGTAATATATAACTTTAATCAATCAAATATTAATTTAAAAAACCCAAAATTATAAGATATTTTTCCCATGTCCTCCATAAATATGTACGTATGTGTTTCATAATTATACTTTTTAAAAAAAATGTCATTACTTTATCATTAGATTTTTCTGTCCTCAATTTCCTTGTCTTTGTGACTATTACTATCTCCCTAATAGATTTATAGGGAAAAATTAGAGGTATTTATATGAAAAGGTTTTCTAATCAAAACTAAAAAGGCTACACAAGTATAGATGTTATAACTGTAGTATCCATATAATATGAGGATACCACAGAGAACCAGCAAATTGATTAAAGGATTTTAAAAATGAGAACTGAAAAAAGAAATTAGGGATTATGATTATTTTTGCCTGAAAAACAAAGATAATATAAAGGAACAGTTAAAAGTGCATATACAGATGAAAGATTTGTACAATGCATAGTGTATTGAAATAAGCATTTTGTCGATTGATATGCCTTCCCTCTCCTCCACTTCCCTGTATGTGACCCTGTCCCTATTCAGAGACACATATTATCACAAGAATGATTTTAGGATTAGAAATTTCTACAGTTCACATTATTACCTCCAAAAAGCCCATAACAAAGCTAACAGCCTTCAAAGTAAAGGTTTTCAGTTTCAAGAGGTGGGATCCTAGGAGAAAGAAAAGTGATTTTTGATACCAAAAAGACTAACAGCTTGGTGGTTTCAGCATATAGCAAGCACACCGTAAACTATTATAACGTGGAATAATGAATGTTCATGTAGAAGTCTAGTTTTGAGACACACATGAAAAAATATTTAAAAACAAAACAAAACCTTTGGACTGAAAAGGAATGAAGCTGCAAGGACAGAGAGGAAAAAAAGAGAACCTGAGCTCAGATATGACAGCACCCTCTTTGCCACCGACTCACTGTACTCTGAGCTGACCTTAGATTTCCTCATGGAAAAAAAAAGAGGAAGGGAAAAGACAAGACCCTTATTTGATGATGTATTTATTGAAAAAAAAAAAAAAGAGATGAGACAAAATTCCCAAGCGTCTATATTAACCTCTCAGTGACTAGTTAAATTCTCCACCAATAGCAGGTATGGGAGAACTAAGTATAATTATAAAGAAATAAATTTCCATTTTTGCACATCCAACTTTGTAGCTATGAAATTTCTATACCCACTACAATAGCACAACAATCTTACCCTCCATTTCCACTGAGACAGAACAAGAGGGAAAAAAATGTAAGCTAAATTTATAATTTTTTCATATTTTAAATTATCTATATTCCTTTAATATAAAAAGTCATGAGTTGACTATATTAGAAATTCCTTTGCTATTTTATCCTATGAAAAATATTCATATAAAGTAATAATGCATCACAGATAGTTCTAAGCAGTATTTCCCTAATATGAAATATGTACTACTGCAGATAGGCAAAACAATTTTAGATAGTACTTAAGTGTACATTTTTCATTTTAATATACATTAAGAAAACATTACTTATTTTCTTGTATACTTGAAATAACAAATTATTCCATGGGCATTATTGCTTAAGATAAGATACAGATAAAGTGTTTACGTTTAGTGATTTAACTCAACCTAAAGAATAGTAAGGAAATAATAATGTATGTAAATACTGCAAAAATACATGAAGTGGTACACACAGGACTGAAGTCTGTAAAATACTGTACTAAGGTAATGGACTGATCATATGATTTAAAAAAGAAGGTGTGGTTCAACAGAAGAGAACTGAACTAGAATTTAGGAAGCCTGGATTATTGTGCTAGCTTCACAACTGTGTGGTTTCAAGATCTTGTGCAGGTCAGCCTTTCTGGTTCTTAGTTTACTTATCTATAAAACAAGATAACTGAATTAGGTGACACACTCCTAAACCTAAAACTCTATTATTTGGATAAATACTCTTCAAAGAATTTCAATAGGTATCAATTTTATTTCGATATTACCCATTAACAAGTATTTATTGAACATCTTCTATGTGCCAATGATCTGGGTGCTTGGGATGCATCAGTGAACAAACAGATGAAAATTCTTGCTTTCTCAAGGGGCTTACATTTTAGCTCCCATCCTTGAAGTAAATATTATGTCCATTTACACGGAAAGAAGTTTAAGGTCAGATGTAGGCAACTGCCCTAGGTAAGTTAGTAGGAAGCAGAGATTGATTCAGACTCAGGGCTTCTGATTCTTAGATTGTGCTCTTTCCATACTACACACATTGGAAAGAACATAATTCAATAGTGAAACAACTTTGAGAAATATAAAAGCTGCTGCTAGCTGAGATGGCTATTAGATAATGTTATCATATGCTCTTATTTGGGGGTCTTTGACAATGTTAATCTTTTTTTTTTAAAGAAATGAAAACTCTGATGGCACTAAATAAGGAATAGGTCTTATGAAACAGATGGCTTAGCAGATGGTAGATTGCTCCTTTTCTTCTTGGCACCTCCTGCTGAAAAAATGTGATATGCAGGATGGTTAGGTATGTTTGACTTCTTGGGTCTTAACTAGTAGATATTTCTGGAACAGATGCTGCTTCGTTATCCTGAGCTCAACAAATTCACAAGTACAATCTGTAGCATTTCCTTTTCTGCCACTCTTCTCATATTGTGTCCAGTTTTATCAACTCTAATTAAAATTTTTTACATTAAAATGTGGCCTAAAATGAGTAGAGTTTCAAAACAAGTAACTGAAAGTTATTGGAAGCCCCCAATTTCTCCCAATAAGATGTATAGCAACTTCAATGTTTGGGCAAGTCAATATTGCAATAAATACATCTGTCAAGCAAAATGCCTGGCTGGCTCAGTTGGTTAAGCGTCTGACTTCAGCTCAGGTCATAATCTCATGGTTCATGGGTTTGAGCCCCATGTCAGGCTCTGTGCTGATAGCTCAGAGCTTGGAGCTTGCTTCAGATTCTGTGTCTCCCTCTCTCTCTGCCCCTTCCCCACCCCCCCGTCTCAAAAATAAACATTAAAAAAATTTTTTTAAAATACATCTGCCAAGCAACAGAATTTATTAGGCAACACAATGTGTAGGCCACTGGTACTGTGGAGAGATACAGGGATGATGAGATACGATTTGGTCTTCAAGGACTTTGCCATATAGCAAAAATCATTATAATGCAAGGAAGACAATGATAACTTCTATAAGACTAGTTCACAGAAAAGTTTGGGAATTCAGAGGAAGAAGAACTCACTTCATCTTGGCTGGACTGGGATGGGCTGGGACATAGTAGAGTTAGAGTGAAAGCACTTGCTAAGGTCAGACTTTGCAGGATAATGAGGATTTCTGCAACTAGAGATGATAGGGAAGACTTTCCAGATAGGAAGTGCTTAAGTGTGGAGGTGGGAATGCTTACAGAGAAGTTACCAACTTTGCCTAGAACATATAAAATATATGAAGGAACTGGATTGTGATGGCCTAGCAAATCAAAGCAAGCTATCTGAGCTTAGATCAGATTGTGATAGGAAATTATTGAAGTATTTTGTGCAAGAAGATGACATAACCTATGCTTTGTTTTAGCAAGATTAGTCCTCAGGAGGTGGGTTGGATAATAGAAGAAAGAAACAGAAAGCAGTAAGACCATTTAAGAGGTTCTTGTTATAGACCAGAGAAGAGATAATGAGGGCCTGAAGGAGATCTAGTACTTGTTAAAGAAAAGGAAGAAGAATACGAGAGATGTTGAGGAGATATTCACTATTATTTCCCCATTAAGAGGGGAAAAGTCTGTAACTTTTATAATAATTACAAACTAAGACTTGATCAAGGTTGCTAGGGACATTAAGTAACTAAATCACTAAGATAGAAGCCATAGGGTTGATTAAACTTTTCCCCTGATTTCATAAATTGCTAGAGAATGCTTATATATAACATACCTATATCTTGAGAGCTTGTTTGGAGGTTCTAGCAAGGGAGCGCAGCTACTTGTATACCCTTGACCAAAGAACCCTTGAACGAAGAATGATCTTACCCTATCGGTGAAGGTCATCCTCTTCTACTGAGCGTGCAGCTTAGGGAGGGACACACATGGAGCGGTGAGGGAGGAGGGGACACCCGCCTAGCCAGCCAGACCAGCCGAATCAACCCTGGCGATCAATGGAGTAACAGATGTCGCAGCCAGGCCACCCTCACATTCTATAATATATATATATATATATCTAAATGATTTAAGGTCTTCTGAGAATTGAATTATGATTTAAGCACAACCTAAAGCAGGAAACCTAAAGCAGAAGGGTGCCTGGTGGTTCAGTCGGTTAAACATTAGGCTTTGGCTCAGGTCATGATCTCACGGTTTGTAGGTTCAATCCCTGCATCCAACTCTGTGCTGGCAACTCAGAGCCAAGAGCCTGCTTCGGATTCTGTGTCTCCCTCTCTCTCTGTCTTTCCTCCACTTATGCTCTCTCTCTGTCCCTCAAAAATAGATGTTGAAAAAATTTTTAAATAAATAAATAAAAACCTAAAAAGCAGAATTCAAAACTAGCTTTCTTTAAAATATCTCATATTATGTAATGTAAGGTACCCTCTGATTCTTCATTGTGATTATATTTAAGCATGCAGTATCATAAAAAGCAGGTGTTATTAAACATTAATCAATTTTCCTCTAACCAATCTTCTTTGCAACAAGAATAATGCAAATATATTAAAAATAAACTGAATTTCTTATAGTGTGTATAACTCAATTTTTTTTTTAATTTTAAAACAAATCTCTATCTTTTAGAACTAAAAGCAAACATAAGTTTGCTACCCACACCATGGAAAGTGCTGCTGACAACTTAGAGCCTGGAGCCTGCTTTGGTTTCTGTGTCTCCCTCTCTCTCTGCCCCTCCCATGCTTGTGCTCTATCTCTCTCTCTCTCTCTCTCTCAAAAATAAATAAACATTAAAAAAAAAAAAAAAAGCTTACCAAACTTGTTATGTAAAATTGGGTGAAATCTCCTGGGTCTCATTATCAATTATCATCACTCAGATCTATCTCAGGCTGAACCAACATTTCTCCAGTAGGATCCTCCCTTCCTCATCATTTTATCCCTTCTCTAAGGCACCCATTACAGTTTTTGGAATGAACTATACAACATAGTCTAAGTATTTTCTTTTTCACGAATTGAAGTTTTCTTTTTAGATGATCTCATTTTTCCTTTTTTAGCTGGTCTTTTCCTGCCTTAATCACAATAACCTTTCCCTTTTACAAAGATCTCTGCCCTCTTGGGAAGTAATCATTATGTCTTAAACTATACACGGAAAATAATGTTATTATATTGCACTGTGGAGCTTCTTCTGCTCAAATTGCTATTTCTTAGAAATTGAACATACACTGGGATTCTCTGTCTCTTCACAGTGGCTGTTGTGTTAATCCTAGAAAAGTGCTATAGGCTTCCATCTCACCCATTTTAAATCTGTTTGTATAACACTTTATATTTAGTGTCTGAGCCTAGTGTAATTGCACTGAAATTGCCAAACGGTGTGGCTGATAGATGCACTGCCACCATTTAGTTTCCTATACACTCTAATCCAAGGCCTTTAATTTACTTGCCAGTTCCTCTCTGACTCTTGCCTTTGGACACACTGGGGGATAATAACAAAGAGGAACATCCTGAGCCCATTTTACATAATGAATTTAGTGTGCACAGATGACATGTTAAAACAGTAAACTGAAATGAGAAATACAAAAAAAAAAAAAAAATTTAAGTCTGGCTAGGGCTGAGGGGTTAACCAATCCAGCATCTGTTTTCCTCACATTTCATTACATCACTAAGAAAGTACTCAGGGTATAGGAAATGTCCTTTAAAGCTTGACTTATGGTAGTTTCCATATTTCAACTCAAAGAGTTGATGAGGCATTATCCAATTCCACTGGACCATTAGCTGAGAATTCACCTTATACATGACATTTTAAATCTCAATTCCAGTATAGTTAACATATAATGTCATATTAGTTTCAGGTGTACAATACAGTGATTCAACAAATCTATAAATTACTCAGTGCTCATCATGAGAAGTGTGCCCTTTTAATCCTCTTCATCTATTTCACCTATCCACCCCACCCACCTCCCTTCTGGTAACCATAAGTTTGCTATCCACACTTAAGAGTGTTTTTTGGTTTGTCTCTTTTTTCCTTTATTTATTTATTTTGGTTTTTAAAATGCCACATGACTGAAATCATCTGGTATTTGTCTTTCTCTGTCTAAACTTATTTTGCTTAGCATAATACTCTCTAGCTCCATCCATCCTGCAAATGGCAAGATTGCATTCTTTTTCTGGCTGAGTAATATTCCATTATGTGAATATACCTGCCTGTCCTTTATTCATTCATCTATCAATGGACACTTGGGCTCCTTCCATAATCTAGCTATTGTAAATAATGCTTCAGTATACATATGGGCGCTTACCATTTTGAATTAGAGTCTTCATTTTCTTTGGGTAAATATCCAGACGTGAAATTACTGGATCACATGGTGATTCTATTTTTAAATTTTATGAGGAAACTCCATACTGTTTTCTATAGTGGCTGTGCCAGTTTGTATTCCCATCAACACTGCATGAGGGTTCCTTTTTCTCCATATCTTTACCAACAGTTGCTATTTCCTGTGTTTTTGAGTTTAGCCATTCTGACAGATGTGAAGTGATATTTCATCATGGTTTTGATCTGCATTTCCCTGATGATGAGTGATGTTGAGCATCTTTTCATGTGTCTCTTGGCCATCTGGATATCTTCTTTGGGAAAGTGTTTATGTCTCCTGCCCATTTTTAATCACATTATTTGGGGTTTTTTGTCATTAACTTGTATCAGTCCTATATATTTTTTTGGATGCTAACTCTTTTTTGAATATGTCATTTGCAAATGTTGTCTCCCATTCAGTGGGTTGTCCTTTACCTTTGTTAATTGTTTCCTTCTCTGTGAAGAAGTTTCTTACACTATTAGTGTAGTACCAATAGTTTACTTTTGCTTTTGTTTCCTTTGCCTAAGGAGATGTATCTAGAAAAATGTTCTATAGCCAATGTCATAGAAATTACTGCCTGAGCTCTCTTCTATGATTTTTATGGTTTCAGATCTCACATTTAAGTCTTTATCCATTTTGAATTTCTTTTTGTGTATAGTATAAGAAAGTGGTCCAGTTTCATTCTTTTGCATGTAGTTGTCCAGTTTTCCCAACATCGTTGTTGAAGAGACTGTCTTTACCCACTGCATACTTTTTCCTCCTTTACTGAAGATTAATTGACCATATAATTGTGGGTTTATTTCTGGGCTCTCTATTCTGTTCAATTGATCTATGTGTCTATGTGATCTATGTGTTCCATTGATTTTGTGTGAGTACCATACTGTTTTGATTATTACAGTTTTGTAGTATATATTGACTTCTGGGATTGTGATACCTCCAATTTTTTCTTCATTTTCATGATTGCTTTGGCTATTCTGGGTCTTCTGTGGTTTCATACAAATTCTAAGATTATTTGTTCTAGTTCTGTGAAAAATGTTGTTGGTATTTTGACATGGATTGCATTAAATCTATGAATTGCTTTAGGTAGTATGGACATTTTAATAATATTTGTTCTTCCAATCCATGAGCATGGAATATCTTTCCATTTGTTTGTGTCATCTTCAATTTCTTTCAACAGTGTTTTATACTTTTAATGCTACATGTTTTTCAACTTCTTGGTTAAGTTTATTCCTAGGTATTTTATAATTTTGGTGCAATTATAAATGAGATTGTTTTCTTAATTTCTCTTTCTACTGTTGCATTGTTAGTGTATAGAAATGAAACATATTTCTATATAATGATTTTGTACCCTGTGCCCTTACTGAGTTAATTTATCAGTTCCAGTAGTTTTTTGGTGGAGTCTTTCAGGTTTTCTATGTATAGTACCATGTCATCTGCAAATAGTGAATGTTTTACTTCTTCCTTACCAATCTGGATTAATTTTATTTCTTTTTATTGTCTGATTGCTATAGCTAGAACTCCCAATACTATGTTGAATAAAAGTGATGAAAGTGGACATACTTGTTTTGTTCCTCATCCTAATGGACAAGCTCTCCATTTTTCTCCATTGAGTATAACATTAGCTGTGGGATTTTCACACACAGCCTTTATAATGTTGAGGTATGTTCCCTCTAAACCTGCTTTCTTGAGGGTTTTTATCATGAATGGATGTTGCACTTTGTCAAATACATTTTCTGAATCTATTGAAATGATCATATGGATCATTTTTATCCTTTCTCTTCTTGATGTGATGAATCATCGTGATTGATTTGTGAGTAATGAACCATCCTAACATCCCAGGAATAAATTCCACTTGATCATGGTGAATGACTTTTTTATTTTATTTTTTTTTAAGTATTTATTTTTGAGAGAGAGCCAGAGACAGTGCAAGTGGGGAGGGGCTGAGAAAGAGGGAGAGAGAGAATCCCAAACAGGCTCTGCACTGTCAGCACAGAGCCCAGTGCGAGGCTCAAACCCAGGAAGCCACTAGATCATAACCTGAGCCAAAACCAAGCTTAAACTACTGAGCCACACCGGCACCCAAATCATGGTGAATGAGTTTTTAATGTATCGTCAAATTCAGTTTACCTATATTTTGTCGAGGACTTTTGCTTCTATGCTCATCATAGTTACTGACCTCTAGTTCCGTTTTTTGTAGTGTCTTTATCCCATTTTGATATCAAAGTAATGCTGGCCCCATAGAATGAATTTGGAAGTTTTCTTTTCTTTCTGGAGTAGTTTGAGAAGAATGGGTATTAACTCTTCTTTAAATTCTTGGCAGAATTTGCCTTTAAAGCCATCTGGTCCTGGCCTTTTTCTTGTTGAAAGGTTTTTTTTAATTCATTTTTTAATGTTTATTTATTTTGGAGAGAGAGAGAAACAAAGCGTGAATGGGGTAGGGGTAGAGAAAAAGGGAGATGCAAAATTCAAAGCAGTCTCCAGGCTCTGAGCTGTCAGCACAGAGCCTGACATGGGGCTTTAACTCACTAGCTCTGAGATCATGACCTGAGCTGAAGTCGGACACTCAACTAACTGAGCCACCCAGGTGCCCCAAAAGTTTTTTTTATTATTGATTCAATTTCTTTGCTGATTATATGTTCAAATATTTTATTTCTTCTATTTAAGTTTTGGGAATTTATCTGTTTCTAAGGATTTATTCATTTGTTCTAGGATGCTCAATTTTGGCCATATAATTTTTCATAATACTCTCTTAAAATCATTTGTATTTCTGTGGTGTTGGTTGTTATTTCTCTTCTTTCATTTCTGATTTTGTTTGAGACCTTTCTCTCTTTTTTTGATGAGGCTTGGCTAAAGGTTTATCAATTCTGTAGATCTTTTCAAAGAACCAGCTCCTGGATTCATTTTCTATCCTATTGGTTTTTTGTTTTGTTTTACTTTTTAGCTTCTATTTTGTTTAATCTGCTCTAATCTTTATTATTTCCTTCCTTTTGATGGTTTTGTGTTTTGTTTGTTCTTCTATTTCTGGTTCCTTTAGGTGTAAGGTTAGGCTGTTTATTTAATATTTTTCTTGTTTCTTGAGGTAGCCCTGTATTGCTATTAGCATCCCTCTTAGAACAGCTTTTTATGCATTCCAAAGATTTTGAACCATTGTATTTTCGTTTTCATTTGTCTCCATGTATTTTTTTATTTCCTCTTATTTCTTGGTTGACCTATTCTTGTTCAGTTGCATGTTATTTAACTTCTGTGTATTTGTGTTCTTTCCAGATTTTTTCTTGTAATTGACTTCTAGTTTCATAGCATTGTGGTTAGAAAAGGTACATGGTAGGACTTTGTTTTTTTTTTAATTTGTTGAGACTTGTTTTGTAGCCTAACGTGATTCTTTTTTTTTTTTAATTTAAATACAAGTTAGTTAACATATAGTATAATAATGGTTCTGTAGAATGTTCCATGTGCATTTGAAATGAATGTGCATTCTGCTGTTTTAGAATGGAATGTTCTGGATATATTGTTAGATCCATCTCGTCCAATGTGTCCTTCAAAGCCACTGTTTCCTTGTTGATTTTGTTTGGATCATGTATCTCTCAATGTAAGTGGGATGTTAAAATCCTCTACTATTATTGTATGATTATCAATTTCTTTATTTTTGTTATTAGCTGTTTTATGTATCTGGGTGCTACTATGTTGGATACATAAATATTTACAGTTGTTTTATCTTCTGGTTGCATTGTTCTCTTTATGATTATATAGTGTCTATCTTTGTCTCTTGTTACAGTCTTTGTGTTAAAGTCTATTTTGTCTGATATAACTATTGCTACCCTGGCTTTCTTTCCACTTCCATTTGCATGGTAAATGCTTTTCACTTCACTTTCAATCTACATTTGTCTTTAGGTCTGAAAGGAGTCTTTGTAAGCAGCATTTAGATAGGTCTTGCTTTTTTATCCATTCTCCACCTAGTGTCTTTTGATTGGAGTATTTAGTCCATTTACATTCACAATAATTATTAGTAGGTATTTACTTACTGCCATTTTGTTACTTGTTTAATGGTTGTTTTTGTAGCTCTTCTCTGTTCTTTTCTTCTCTCATGATTTGCTGCCTTTCTTTAGTGATCTATTTGGATTCCTTTCTCTTTATTTTTTTTTTGTACATGTATTACTGGTTTTTGATTTGTGGTTACCATGCATGTAGTAGTCTATATTAAGTTGATGGTTGCTTAAATTTCAATCCATTCTCTACTCCTCCCTGCCCCCAACATTTTAGGTATATGCTGTCATACTTTACATTCTTTTATTTTATGAATCCCTTGATTGATTTTTATACACATACTTAATTTCACTGCTTCTGTGCTTTCTACTTTTCTTACTCTGGCTTATGTTCTTTCCTTTCAACTCAACCAGTCCCCTTTAACATTTCTTGTAGGCCTGGTTTAGTGGTCATGAATTCTTTTAACTTTTGTTTCTCTGGGAAATTCTTTATCTCTCCTTCTTTTCTGAATGATAGCCTTGCTGGATAGAGTATTCTTGGTTGTTTTTGTTTTTTTTTTCTTTCAGCACTTAAAGTATATGATGCCACACCCTTATAGCCTACAAAGTTTCTGCTAAAATATCAGCTGATGCCCTTATGGAATTTCCCTTGTGTGTCACTATTTTCTTTTCTCTTGTGGCTTTTAAAATTCTCTCTTTATCACTGCTTTTTGCTATTTTAATTACTATGTGTCTTGGTATGAACCTCCTTGTTGATTTTGTTGAGGGTACTCTGTGTTTCCTGGATCTGGATTTCTGTTTCTGTCCCCAAATTCAGGAAGTTTTCAGCTATTATTTCTTCAAATGAATTTTCTGTTTCCTTTTCTTTCTCATCTCCTTCTGAGATGACTACAATGCAAATGTTATACTTGATGATGTTGTTGAGTTTTCTAAGTCTATTCTCATTTCACATAATTTTTTTTTCTCTCACCTGCTCAACTTGACTACTTTCCATTAATCTATCCTCCAGGTTGCTAAGTCATTCTTCTGCTTTACACAGTCTACTATTATCACATATAGTGTATTTTTAATTTCATTTATTATTTTCTTCATCTCTGACTTGTTCTTGTTTATTGTTAAGGGTCTCACTGATATCCTCCACTCTGTTCTCAAGTTCAGAGAATACCTTAATGATCATTACTTTAAATTATTAGGCATATTATTTATCTCCATTTTGCTTAAGTCTTTTCTGTGATTTTTGCCCTGTTCTTTCATTTGGGACATCTTGCTCTGTCTCCTCATTCTGCATAACTCTTTGTGTCTGTTTCTGTGTGTTTGGAAAATCAGCTACATCTCCTGCTCTTGAAAGTAGTGGCCTTACAAAGAAGAGGTCCTCCAGTGCCCTGCAGTGCAACGTCCCCTTTCATCAGAAACTGGTACTTCAGGGGTGTCTCCTATGTATGTTGTGTGTGCTCTACTGTTGTGGCTGAGCCACATTTGCCTTCAGTCTAGTTGTTTGCAATGGCTTTTATTTTTATTTTTTGCATGCTTATTTTTGAGACAGAGAGAGACAGAGCATGAGCAGGAGAGGGCAGAGAGAGAAGGACACACAGAATATGAAGCAGGCTCCAGGCTCTGAGCTGTCAGTACAGAGCCTGATGCAGGGCTTGAACCCACTAACCGTGAGGTTATGACCTGAGCCAAAGTTGGATGCTTAACTGACTGAGCCACCCAGGCACCCTGCAATGTCTCTCTTTGCCTGTTGTGGGCAGAGTTTGGTCCCTGTTGTTAGTGGGCCAGTCTGGAGTTGCCCTAGGCTTGAGCTGAGTTAGACCAGGTGCTTGCCATAGAGACAGTAGCACCAAATTGTAGGGTGCTTTCTCTGTGCTGTCCCCTGAGAAGCTTTCATTGGGACCTAAAGTTAGACCCAATGTCTGCCCCTTAGGGCCACAGATGGAATTATGTGTGTGGTCTTCTTCTCCTCTACCTGGGGCAGGAGTCACTCTGGGGTGTGTTGACCCATGAGGGCTGTGTGCCCACTTCCAGGCTTGTGGCACTGCTTTTGATGGGTCCTAGTCAAGGGTGAATTTGAGGAGGCAGGACCACAGGAGAATGTGGGGGCAGGGTGTGTGGTGACAGCAAGCTCTGCAATGATCTGCTGTGGGAGAGGGCCTGCAACCACCCAGGAGAACTCCTCCCCAGGCTGTGATAGAGACTGGAGTTTCTGCTGGAGTATGTGGGGGCCAGTCACCTTGTTAGCATGCTAGGTGGAGAGTGTTCATGTTGTGCTGGTTCCTACAGGTATCCATGCATCTAGGCTTGGGGGTGAGGTAGGGAAATGACACTCACCAGCTCCTTTGTTCTTGCAGAAATCTCCCAAAGTTCCCTGTCCCTCCAGCACATGCTCTGAGATTAGTAATAAACCTTTATGCATACCCCAGGCATTTTTCAAACTATTACCTTGTAATTTCTATGGGACTTTTCTCCACATTAATGAAATGTTTCAGCCATGTATTCATGTTCTCAAAACTACTATGAAAGGCATCAGAATAGGCATGGTTCTCATTTTAAAATTGAAGAAATGAAGAAACAAACATTAAATAATTTCACAACAGTTCCTACCATAAGTAACAACAGTGTTCAGAACAGCTAGGCAGGGCTATTCTTACTTGCTGACCTACCTTTCTTTTTACTTAAAACCTTAAGATGATTTCACCTTTGTTTGTGGCTTAGGCTTTTTTAAGACTATGCTGAAAAGTACAGTAGAACAGAATATGCATAGTTATTAAGAACATGGCTCTGGGGGTGCACCTGGGTGTCTCAGTCGGTTAAGCATCCAACTCTTGATTTCAGCCTAGGTCATGATTTTATGGTTCATGAGATTGAGCCCCACAGTGGGCTCCGGACTGACAGCACTGAGCCTGCTTGGGATTCTCTCCCCCTCCCCTGCTCATGCTCTCTCTCTCTCAAAATAAATAAATAAACTTTTTTTTTAATTGCTAAGTAAAGAAATAAAAAAAGAACTTGGCTTCTGGAACTAGACGACCTTCGTTTAAATCCTATCCCTGCTATTTACTGGCTCTGAGAGGTTAGGCAACTGATTTAACATTTCCATGCCTCCATTTGCCCTGCCAAATTAGGATAATAGCCTATCTACTTGTGAGCTTGTTGTGAAGAGTTAATATATATAAGGTCCATATACAACATAATGTAAAGTCCTTAAAAAGGGCCTGACATACTGTATGCTTACTTTTTTTTTGCTAACAGAACTAGCTTTATCATGAGGCAACTTACTTAAATCTCAGTGATTACACAGGCTATGTGATTCGGTAACTTTCTGGCCACAAATGAATTTCTAGCGAGTTGTCAGAAAAACAAATCTCCTATTATTGAGAAGATGAAGAGGACTTAGGTCTTGATAACCTTAGCCATGCCTATGTAAACCAGATATCATCTGAATTCACATTGGCTGAGTTATAAATAAAATTAGAAGGACTATCCCTTACCCCAAGTGCTATGTGAAGGCCAATGACTTCTGCTAATTCTCACTCACAGCTCCAAATCTCTGATTTTTTTAAGTGTCAGTTTCTATAGCTATTCTCTTCTTCCTACTCTATACCAAACCAAATGTAGGACTCAGCCAAATTTCCTTGATTACTCCTTCTCCAAACTATTCACTCAAGGAATGTTTCTGTAGCAACCTTGAATGAAGGTTTGGTCTCATAATGGTGAGTACACTATATTCCGTGAACCATGTCTCCCAGAGTTGGGTAGTAATGGGGTTACCTAGAGCAGCACAAACAATTTCAACTAAAATATTGGTCACATGTATTTGTGGACATTCCTAACCACCCCAAAGCTGGAATTTCCTACTTCCTCTAGAGCCTGAGGCTTTCTGCCAAGTGGTGTGGCAGCTTCTTTTTCCAACACAGTCACCTTCATCTGCCTCCTCCCTTTCCTCTATTTTTTCTCATCTACACCCAGAAATCCCTATTTATTTCTTATTCATGCTTTCCCTGGGGCATCACCTTCCACCTGACAAAGCCATTTATGAAGGCATTTTTCTGAATGAGGTAATTCCTTTCCCAAAAGTAATTATGATGACAGTTAGTAAAATATTATTTTCTGTAACATTTATATATAACATATAAATGTTTTCATCACCACAAAAATATGGATTCAAACATATACTTAATTTAATCTATTTCACAAATATTTCTTGAGCTCTAGGTAGGGATTTTCAGGAAATTCAAAGGCCTCAATCATGGATCCTGCCCTACAGAGATGTAGCTCTTTCTAGCCATGACAAATACAAGGTCAAAGTGATAAATGATTTAAGAGAAGTCATGATGAAGTGGTATGAAAGTTTAGATTTAGGTGAATTCTACTTTCAAGGGCCCAGGGAAATGTTTTCAAGACTTGCTAATTCCATGTTTGATTTTTAAAATGACTGATTATAAGCCAGAGGAACCAGAAAGACTATCTAGCAACACAAGATAGAACGTTAAGGGTTATGTGTCTTTCTTAGGGACTTTAAAAATTGTTATAATTTTCAGCTTTACACTCATAGTATTAGAAAGTTTACAAGGAACTGAAGTTTTGGGGCACCTGGGTGGCTCAGTAGGTTAAGTGTCCTACTTCGTCTCAGTTCATGATCTCGCAGTCTCTGAGTTTGAGCCCCGTGTCGGGTTCTGTGCTAAGAGCTCAGAGCCTGGAGCCTGCTTCAGATTCTGTGTCTCCCTGACTCTTTGCCCTTCCCCTGCTTGCACTCTGTCTCTCTCTCAAAAATAAATAAATATTTAAAAAGTTAAAAAAAAAAGAACTGAAGTTTTGCTGTCTATAAATTCCATGTAATTCCTATGCCACTCTAAGTGTGTAATTAAGGCAAAATAATGATGACCATTTAGGCAAAATGTGTATATTAAGAAAAAAGACAAATACAGATGCAAGGAAGTTATTAATTTATAAAATGATTAAAACTGTAAAATATAAACATGTATGACTAAGTTTCATATTTGATTACATAATTTAATTTTTCATTATTTTGGCAATATTATCAAAATGAAATGATTTTGCTAAATTAAGAGGACACCATGAGGGGAAAAACAACTCTCTCTGTAATCAACTTTAAGTAGAGAACAATGGCTTGTGATTACAGGGAAGAAAAGATGGAGCCATGTGAAGCCCTGTTAAAGCAAATTAGGTCATAAAACTTTGCTAAAACAAACAACATATCTAAGTGACTTATCTATCTAACTTGGTATCACTAATGGTAACAGTTCCGCATAGATGTCAAAAAAGACTTTTAAATATTGAATTCATTTTCCCCTTCTATAGGCTACTGGCTTTTAGGGTCTCCATTTAGATGGAGAAGATTTCAGAGATAGAAGGGACTTTAGAGGTGAGTTTTTCACTAAGAACAGGTACCTCTGCTACTGTAACAGTTCTGTCTAATAATAAATTAGCATAAGTGCTTTCAAGATTAAATGTTGGGGTACCTGGGTGGCTCAGTTGGTTAAGCGTCTGACTTCGGCTCAGGTTATGATCTCACGGCTTGTGGGTTCAAGCCCCACATCAGGCGCTGTGCTGACAGCTCAGAGCCTGGAGCCTGTTTCGGATTCTGTGTCTCCCTCTCTCTGTGCCCCTCCCACATTTGTGCTCTATCTCTCTCAAAAATAAATAGCGTTAAAAAAATTTTTTTTTTTAAATCTCTACTCTGGGACAACACTATGCTAGGGGATGACTGGACTGTAGGAAACCACATGGTCACCATTCTTTTAGGGCTCGTTGTTTAGTAAAGGGGGCCTACTTTCAGACTAAGTAGCCTATTTCTTTTTTGAATGACTTTATATATTGGAAATATTTTTCTTTTATTGAACTAAAATCTGTATCCTTAAAACCTTTATCCAAGTATGCCTTCTTGAATCATGAAAAAATAAATTGCATCTGTCTTAAACCTCATCCTACAGACAAAAGAAGTCATTGAAAAATTACTTCATCAAAGTCACTAAAAAAATGTTAATAGGACAAGGCCATTATAGGATACTACAGCCTATCATTAGTAAATTCCTTCTTAGTTGAAAACATTTTCCACATACTGAACAAATTTTTTAGAGAAATATGGTCATTGCTGATTTTAAAAATTGAAATATATAACAAGAAGTTAAAAATGGCACAATCATTTCATGCAATATTATGCAAATATTTGATTTTTATTTAACTAATGTTTATATAAGAGTATTGATAATATAAAGACTTTCATAGACTATTAAGTAGAAGAATGAGGCACCTGAGTGGCTCAGTCAGTTAAGCGTCTGACTTCGGCTCAGGTCATGATCCTGCACTTCATGGGTTCGAGCCCCACATCAAGCTCTGCTTCAGATTCTGTGTCTCCCTCTCTTTCTGAGTCTCCCCACTCTGTCTCTCTGTCTCCCAAAAATAAATACAAAATTAAAAAAAAAAGAATATTAAGTGGAAGAAAAACTCTGAGAGACCAACTAGAAGTACACTGAACACATGAATTTATTTCCATTCCCTCACAAAAACCCATTACAATGCCAGGAACTTTTAAAGTCATAAAGTCAAAAGAACAAGGAATATGGAAAAGAAGATAGCCAACAAGAGATGATTAAAATAAAATTTTGAATTTGAAAAGTAACCAATTTAGAACAAAAAAAATGTCGCTAAAGGAGCCAAAACATTAGCTGATTTATACCATAAAATCCCAGAAAGACTCTATTACTGGAGACAGCACTAAAGTAGGGGTACAGGTGAGACTAAAAACACAAGGATTAACTGGACTTTCTACATACATGTATACATACTTTTATTTGCCTTTATTTAAAAAGAGGGAATGATAGGGGCATTTGTGTGGCTCAGGCGGTTAAGCATCCGACTTCTGCTCCGGTCATGATCTCACAGTTCATGAGTTCAAGCCCCATGCCAGGCTCTGTGCTGACAGCTCAGAGCCTGCAGCCTACTTCAGATTCTGAATCTTCCTCTCTCTCTGCACCCTTCCCACCCCCCACTAGTGCTCTGTGTCTCCCAAAAATAAACACTAAAAATTTTTTTAAAAGAGGAAATGACAAACCAAAAAAGATAAAAATAGAGAAATATCTACAAAATTATAAAGGAGAAATATTCCCTACCTAGACTTCTAGGTCTGTAAACTATCAATCAAGAGTAAAGGCAAAATAAGAACATTTTCAGACATATAAAGTCTCAAAAAGTATACTTTGATGAATTACTTCTCAGGAAGCCTGGGAAGGATGTGTCCTACCAAAATAAGGGAATAAACATATAAATAGGGAAACATAAAATCCAGAAAAAGGGGAACCAATTCAGGAAAAAGGTACACATAATTGGTAGGATGACTGTGAAGGGAATAAAAGCTCAAGAAGCCAGCTGAGCAGTGGGCTCAGAGAGTAATGCATCTATACTGGAGCATGAGATCAGACGGCTCTAGATATACCACCAAGATATGTCACCCAAATCTGTCACAAAGGAAACAATGAAACTGAGGAATTGGTTTATGTGTTGGAATGAATTTATAAGCAATTTACTTAATGACAAGTACATTAAAAACTAAGCAAATAAAAAAGTTCTCCACAAAACAAAAAGTTTTACAAGAAAGAAATATAATCATAGTATACTGAAGAGATGGATTAGAAATAATATTTATATAACCATCACAATAACATAGACACTAAATATTTAATTATCAAAAAACTGTGATATGATAACATGAGAGAAAACAAGGTAGATGTGGGTAAAAGTGGAGGGTAGGGTAAGCGGTAGTGCTGAAGCAAGACAGCAAATTCTCATCTCCCATAATAAAAAGTCAATAAATCTTAAAAAGTCACATCATCACAGTAAAAATCAATTATTTATAAATACAAAAGTAAATTTGCCCCCCAAAAAGAAACAGCCAGAACACTCAAAAATAGTTGCTTTTAGGATTGGAAAGAATAGGGCAAGGGAGTGCTAATCATTATAAGACTTGAAGAATTATTTGATAAATGTAAAACAAATGATATTTGTATTTTTTTATTTAATAAAAATTAAATCTAAAAATGACCTCTAAATACAGTATGTAGAAGTCCCAAAAGTAAAGGCAAGAAACATACACAAATGTCAATAAAGTTTGTATTTAGATTATTTGTTTTGTTATACTTTTCTGGGTGACTCAAATTTTCTTTGATGAACATATACTAATCTAATGAAAAATTTAAATAAAAAGGAACCAAGTTGAGCACAACTTGTTTTTTGAACCCTTGATACTTCATAATATTTAACACATTATTTCTATGTACATAAAAATCTACTAATTTCTCTTCCAGAATTCTTTTAGGAATTGCTGTTAAATTCATTATTCTATTCCTAAAAGCTGCACTTCCCCCACCCATATCCAAGACACACACCCTTTACACAATTGAAAAAGTTGCTATCTATCTCTACATCCTGTCCATTCCCATTCTGAGGGGCCCTTCAGAATCACAGATTGGCCTGTGACTCTAACCACAAGTTCTTTCATACTCTAGGATTCAATTTAATTAAGACTAAATATTTAAACTTAAAACAACTCAGCACTCTCTTATTTATATTTTCATAGTAGTTTGGAGTTTACATTATCTTTTCCACTTTGAAGATTCATCTTTAATGGGAAGAGGTAAAAAAGAGGTGCATACTTATGTGTTTTTACTATGATTATTAAAACTGTGAGGTTTGAATTCTTTCTCTTCAAGTTCAGTATAGATTATTAACAAAAGTCTATTTATGAAAAGGGAAAAAATCACTGGCACAAAAAGACACATAGCTCAATGGAACAGAATAGAGAACCCAGAAATAGACCCACAAATGTATGGCCAGCTAATCTTTGACAAAGCAGGAAAGAATATCCAATGGAAAAAAGACAGTCTCCTTAGCAAATGGTGTTGGGAAAACTGGACAGCGGCACACAGAAGAATGAAACTGGACCACTTTCTTACACCATACACAAAAATAAACACAAAATGGATGAAAGACCAAAATGTAAGACAGGAAACCATCAAAATCCTAGAGGAGAAAACAGGCAACAACCTCTTTGACTTTGGATGCAGCAACTTCTTACTTGACATGTCTCCAGAAGCAAGGGAAACAAAAGCAAAAATGAACTATTGGGACCTCATTAAGATAAAAACATTCTGCATAGTGAAGGAAACAGTCAACAAAACTAAAAGGCAACTGACAGAATGGGAGAAGAGATTTGCAAATGACATATCAGATAAAGGGTTAGTATCCAAAATCTACAAAGAACTTACCAACTCAACACCCAAAAAACAAATAATCCAGTGAAGAAATGGGCAAAAGACATGAATAGACACTTTTCCAAAGAAGACATACAGATGGCTAACAGACACATGAGCAGATGCTCAACATCACACATCATCAGGGAAATACAAATCAAAACCACAATGAGATACCACCTCACCCTTGTCAGAATGGCTAAAATTAACAACAGATGTTGGCAAGGATGCAGAGAAAGGGGGACACTTTTGCACTGCTGGTGGGAATGCAAACTGGTGCAGCCACTCTGCATAACAGTATGGAAGTTCCTCAAAAAATTAAAAATAGATATATCCTACGACCCAACAATTGCACTACTAGGTATTTATCCAAAGGATACAAAAATGCTTATTCAAAGGGACACATGCCCCCCCAATGTTTATAGCAACACTATCAACAACAGGACAATTATGGAAAGAGCCCAAATGTCCATCAACTGATGGATAAAGAAGATGTAGCGCGCGCGCGTGTGTGTGTGTGTATACACACACACATATACATACAGTGGAATATTACTTAGTAATTAAAAAGAATGAAATCTTGTCATTTGCAACAATGTGGATGGAACTAGAGTGTATTATGCTAAGCAAAATAGTCAGAGAAAGATAAATATCATATGTGGAATTCCACTTATATGTGGAATTTAAGAAACAAAACAGATGAACATAGGAGAAAGGAAGGAAAAATAAGAAAGAAAGAGAGAGGGAGGCAAACCATAAAAGATTTAAATACAGAGAATATACTGAGGGTTGCTGGAGGAGTGCTGGGTGAGGAATGGGCTAAATAGGTGATGAGCATTAAGAATAGCACTTGTTGGGATGAGCACTAGGTGTTATATTTAAGTGATGATTCACTGAATTGTACTCCTGAAATAAATAAATAATAATAACAACATTAAAAGGAGAAAAAATAAAAATAGAGATTTAACTTAATAAAAGAAAAAAAAGGAAAATTTCATTTTAAAAAGTTCATTTTATGTAAGGCTTTAAAATATCAAATAGGGGGGCCTGGGTGGCTCAGACGGTTGAGTGTCAACTTAGGCTCAGGTGATGGTCTCATGGTTCATAGGTTCGAGCCCCATGTTGGACTCTGTCCTGACAGCTCAGAGCCTGGACCCTGATTCAGATTCTGTGTTTCCCTCTCTCTCTCTGCCCCTCTCCCACTCACTCTCTGTCTCCATCTCTCTCAAAAATAAACATTAAAAAATATTTTCTAAATATCAAATATATCTCCATACTGCCTTTCATATACACTCCCTTATTCCCTCTCCCATCACCACTCTCTGAACTCAGACTCTCATCAGCACTTCTCTGGATTACTTCAAGGAACCTTAAAATGGATTTCCTAGATGCCAAGATTTCCCTCTCCAAACCATTACTTGTGTTGGATTTGTACTCTCCTGCCTGCTATATCTTCTTTATGTTGCTCATATTGTTCTAATGCTTGAAAACTTCTTCCCTACTCCCATATCTGTAACTCAAAGTACCAGATCATTTCTCATGGTCCAGCTCAAGTTTTAACTCCATGAACCATACTCAACTTTTACCACTCGGAATTAGTCTCGCTTGTTAGCTATTTTCCCTCTAAAAATTTTTTGTACCTGTATTATTATTCCTATCTCAATCTATTTCAAGGTACATATCATCTTTGAGTCACCCAAAACATCTAGCATAGGGCTTTATTCATAGCAGAAGTATAACAAATGCTGGGTTAAAATTTAGCTCAAATGGACAAAGGTGGATCACGTAAAACAAGATCTGATAATACCAAAAATAAGACCCAAAAGAAGACTGCATACCTTGCAGCCATTTATGTTTCCATTAAAAATTCTTTATTTTTAAATTTACTTATCTCATAGGCACTTGGCAATTGTTTAAATTCCAAGATCCTACTTATTAGTTTACAACAATGTTAGTTTACATACACATATTTATATTTTCTTTGGCTCATTTTTGCATCATATGGGAAATCTATTTTTCTGATATCTAGATGAAAGAAAATTAGTCTGTCCACTGAGATGAATAATGCCTTAGATAAAGGACAAGTCAATGCCCAGATAGCTGTAAAATTCCACTGTTGCACTACATTTCCTCATAGAGTATTTTAAGGAAGTGAGTGGAAATTAACTCAAAGGGCTCCAATATTTTACCACATGTTTGGCATTTAATAGAAACAAGTAAATAGGAGAGCAAGCCATATTTTGATTATTTTTCAAAACTGACCAGAACTCTGTCACCAAAAGTATCAATAAATAAAAAACAACTTTAGAATCAAGAATGCCAATTATCATCCCATAATCCAACTTTTTTTTAAGTTTATTTATTTTAAGAGAGAGAGAGAGAGAGTGAGAGACTGCAAGCTGGGGAGGGGAAGAGAGAGAGAGAGAGGGAGAAACAGAGTCCCAAGCAGACTCCGTGCTGTCAGCACAGAGCCCAGTGCAGGACTTTAAATCATGAACCTTAAGATGATAACCTGAACTGAAATCAAGAATCAGACACTTAGCTGACTGAGCCACCTGGGCACCCTCCCATAATCCAACTTTTTTTTTTTAATGTTTATTTTTTGAGAGAGAGGATGACAGAGAGACAGAGAGAGCATTTGGGTGGGGATGTGCATAGTAAAAGGGAGACACAATCCAAAGCAGAGTCCAGGCCCAGAGCTATCAGCACAGAGCCTGACAGGGCAGCTTGAACATGTGAACTGCAAGATCATGACCTGAGCTGAAGTCCAATGCTTAACCAACTGAGCCACCCAGGCGCCACCATAATCCAACTTTTTAAAGTTGGGTTTCCTATAGTAATCTCTTTGATATTAGCCTTAGCAACACTTTTCTAGATGTGCCTCCACAGGCAAGGGAAACAAAAGCATTAAAAATAAACTATTGGGGGGTGCCTGGGTGGCTCAGTTGCTTGAGTGTCTGACTCTTGGTTTCAGCTAAGGTCATGATCTCACGGGTTGTGGGTTCAAGCCCTGCACTGGGCTATGCATTGGCAGTGCAGAGCCTGCTTGGGGTTCTCTCTCTCCTTCTCTCTCTGCCCTTCTCCCTGCCTCTCAAATACATAGACAAATAAACTTGAAAAATAAACTATTGGGACTACATCAAAAAAAAAAAAAAACAACTTTTGCACAATAAAGGACATCATCAACAAAACAAAAAAACAACTTGAATGGGAGAAGATATCTGGAAATGACATATCTGACAAGGGATTAATAACCAATATATATAAAGAAATTATACAATTCAGCAGCAAAAACACAAATAATCCAATTTAAAAAATGAGCAGACACCTGGATAGATTTTTCCAAAGAAGTCATCCAGATGGTTGAGAGACACATGAAGAGATTCTCAACATCACTCATCATCAGGGAAATGCAAATTAAAACCATAATGAGATATCACCTCACACGGGTCAGAATGGCTAGAATCAAAAAGTCAAGAAATAGCACGTGTTGGTGAGCATGTGGAGAAAAATAAACTCTTTTGCACTATTGGTTGGAATGTAAATTAGTGCAGCCACTATAGAAAACAGTATGGAGGTTCCTCAAAAAATTAAAAATAAAATACCGTATGATTGAGCAATTCCACTACTGGATGCTTACCAAAACAAAAATGAAAACACCAATTTGAAAAGATATATGCACCCTTATGTTTATGCAGCATTATTTACAGTAGCCAAGATACAGAAGAAACCCAAAGTGTCAATATGATGAATGGACAAATAAAATGTGGTATATTTATACAATGGAATATCATTCACCTGTAAAAAAGAATGAGATCTTGCCATCTGCAACAAAATGGATGGATCTGTAAGGTATTATGCTAAGTGAAATAAGTCAGAAAGAGACAAATACCATGTAATTTCACTTATATGTGGAATCTAAAAAAATGAATGAAAAAGAAAAGCAAAAACAAACCCATAAATACAGAGAACTGATGGCTGCCAGAGAGGTGGGATAGGGGAATGGATAAAATGGGTGAAGGGGAGTTGGAGGTACAGGATTCCAGTTATGGAATGAATAAGTCACAGGGTTAAAACATTCAGCATCCAGAATATAGTCAATAGCCATGTAATAGAGTTAGATGGTGACAAATTATAGCTATTTGTGGTGAGAATAGAATAACTTATAGAGTTATCAAGTCACTATGTTGTTCACCTGAAACTTATGTAACATTGTGTGCCAATGATACTTCAATGAAAAAATAAAATTGAAATTAAAAAAATTACGTTGGCCTTCCTAAACCTCCAGTGGAAAGGCCTTGTTTTCACTTGATGAATTGCTACAAAGATGCAATATTTAAGTGTCACAGACCTACTCCACTAAAAATTTTGCACATATAGTTTTTAACAAAATTCTCCTATAAGAAATTTCCAGTGAGAGCTTAATTCAATTTAGAAGTAGGTAAATTGTATTCTTTCATTTCCTTATTTACAGTATTTCTCCAAATGCTTGGGATAAAGTATGTACAGAACATCCTCGATTCATTAATTAATACATTCTGTATCAGTCAGGGTTCTCTAAAAAAGCAGATCCAAGATAATATAGATATAGATATATAGAGTAAGATTTATTTTAACCCCCCTATAACTGTGGGGACTAGCAAGTCTGAAATCTGTAGGGCAGGCTGGCCAGCTGGAGACTCAGACAAGAGTTAAAATTGCAATGTTGAGTCTGAAATCTGCAGGGCAGGCCAGCAGACTAACCATTCAAGTAGGATTCTGTTATAGTCTTTAGGTAGAATACCTTCTTTTCCAGGAAACTTCTAATTTTTCTCTGAAGACTTTTAGTTGATTGGATGAGGCCCATCAATATTATGAAAGGGAATGTACTTTATTAATTATGTTAGTCACATTACTAAATATATTCACAGCATCATCTAGACTAGTATTTGACCAAGTCACTGGGGACTATAACCTAGCCAAGTTGACACATAAAATTAACCATGTATGATGGTTAATAAATTAATAAATATTTATATTTAATAAATAATAAATTAATAAATATTTAATTAAGCATCTCCTAAGGGCCTAATACTAACTACTCCAGACACAGACCTTAACCTCAAAGCCATTGCATTATTGTATGGGAAACAAGCAAGTTAATCAATAATTATATGACAGTGTGGAAACTATGCTGAAGAGGCTAGATTAAGAGCATCAAATTCAGCCACAGTGATTCTGAGAACCATCAGAAGAAAGGTAATGATTGGACCAAATTTTGAAGGAAGCATAAGAGTTACTGAACTAGGCAGAAGAAAGAGGAGAGATAAAGTCATACACAAATGTGATGTGCCTGAAAGAAAAAGACGCAGAGGCATTTGATTTGTCTAGAGCAAAGGATGCAGATGCCACTAAGGCAGAAAATTGAGCTGAGTAAGTGGTCAGCTGCTAGAACACAAAGGGCTTTATGTGCCAAGCCATGGCATCTGAACCACATCCTGAAGTCTATGAGAATTCATCCGGAAAGAGTTATACAATCAAATCAGCGTATCAGAAAGATAACCTTGGCTGCAGGGCTGAGATGGGGCTGAGGCCATAGTTGGGAGAGTGGGGTAAAGTGGGACTGAAAGCAGAGACCAGTTTGGAGAATGATAATAGATAGCTGAGAAACTGTGAAGACCTGTAGTGGTGGAGTGAAAAGGAGCAGGGAGATTGAAAGATTTTTGGAGATAGAATAAATGGGATTTAGTGATTAATTGATGAGGGCTGGGAGAGATGGAGATATGTATGATAACTTCAGGTTTGGGATTTAGACACATATGAGCATGAGGGTGCCATTATCATAAATGAAGCATGGTGAGAAAGGTAGAACAAGGTAAAAGGAAAAAATAGAGTGAAAAATACTCAAGCAGCAACTATTAAAATCTTTCTGCATCAAGAGCAGATAATGAAAACAATTTCATAAATTTCTTCTTAATCCTCTAAATTTTCTTAAACATGGACAAACTATGATTTGTGCAGAACAAAACAGGTTTCTTAAGTAAAACTTTAGGGTACATTCAGTACATAAGAATTTATTTGCAAAAGAAATCACTCTGCTAAAATTATTTTTGTCTCCTTAGAAAAATGTACAAAATACTCCAAAAGTCTGAATGGATTAATTGATAAATAGGGCAACTGTTAGCTTCCTGCCCAGAAATTTCCCTCTGATATTTAAAAAAACCCAACAAAACAACATATAGGGAAATACATCGTAAATATGCAGAATCTTAAAGAAACAGATTGTTAACTGTATTAAGAAATATAAACAATGTGTCCACTTAGAACAGAAGTAAGTTAGTGCTGTAGAAATAAACATAGGTAGAAGTAAAAGAAGTATTTCTCAAGGAGAAGGATGAACATCTGGTCTTCCTGGCATGTATATTCCTACTGCTGAGGTGCATGAATAAAGTTATTAAAATCTGATGCAATTAACAATTCAAATTCAAATTCCTTTTCCTTTGATTACAGATGCTTTACCAGGTCACACGCTTAAAATTTGGTTTCTAAAGTAGGTATCTATTTTTAGTTTGTCCATACCCATCTCATCTTCTGAATAGAATACTTCACATTCCTGAAACCCTTCCTCTTCTTCAGGGAACTGCCCCTTCTCTTATTCCAGCAATATAACACAGCACTCACGATGCTCTTAGAAACTCAAACCTTAGAGTAGAAAACAATGGAAAACTAGCCAATGAATAGAGAAACACAGTCCTGATAATATCATTTGAACCTCAGGGTCAAACTGTATCTGAAAGCCGGCCATAGTTCCTACACCTTTTAGTTACATTAAGTATTAAATTTTGTATTTTGCTTATACCAGTTCAAGTTTCATTCTTTGGAGTTTGCAACCTTATAGTATGCACCATTATATACTGTATAGAGGATACACCCTATCTCTAAGCTACCCATGAACTTGAAGCTCCATACATGATGAGTTTCTGGTCTTATAAAAAATTAACTGAAATACCAAAACCACAATACCAACATAAGACTCCAGTTAATAAAACAATTAAATCTGACCTTCAAGTCCATAAAAATCTACAAATAGCCAACTGAAAAGAACACATTCTTCTCAAATTAGGGTCTTGGGTTTTTTTTTAACTGCAAGGTGGAAGAAGTAGAGAAATTTATTATCTGTATCATTCGCCAAATTAGAGAAAATAAGAGTGACGTTTTACTCTTAATTCATATAGGGATTACTGGAGTTTAGCTTCCATAGAGAGTTGAAAACACTGTAGCTCCCACCTCCATGAGAGATTCCTTTTTTTTTTTAATTTAAGAAAATTACTCCAATGTCTCATTATTGAATTATTAAAGCATTTATAAATTCAAGTCAGAGACAGGGTAGATGATCTCCAAAAGTGTAATAAAATAAACTAAATAAAATTTAGCTTAATTATGCACTAAAATGTGCTTATGAAGGCACAGCTCAAAAACAGAATAAATTATGTATGAAATTGAGTTATGTCACTGCTTTGATATCAGAGCCAAAATGTCTCACAGAGTCCACATGTACAAAGTTGTTAGTAAATACAGTAAAAGAACTTTGATTATTTTTGACAATGATTATATTTTAAAATTTGTCATGAAAAGTTTTATTCAATGGAAAATATTTGTTTTTCCCTTTCCTACTATAGTTTGGCAATTTAAATCAATGACTACATAAATTTGATTACTTGAGGTCACATATCATAATTTCAAATCAATATTCTATAAACCTTGGGCAACAGAAAGTTTTTATCCCCTTACACAATCTTACACATAATAAAAAATAATAATAAATAATGAGGTCATCCTCAAATTTTATACCATTACAGTTGGTGCATAAGGAATTTGGAGAAACCTCTCCAGTAGAAATAATGTGTCTATACAATCTCCCTCAGTCAAGGTGTCAGGAGACATAGCATTTGAACTGTGTTATAACATATCATCAGGCAACAATGATAGATAAATGTATTCTAAATAGAGGGAACACAATGATTCTCAATATGTAGATGGGGTATTCCCTGAGGAGACATTAGGCAATGTCTGGAAACATTTTTCATTCCTCACAACTAGGGTGCTATTGGCATAAAATGGGTAGAGGATAGCGCTACTGCTAAACATCCTACAATGCACAGGATGCCCTACAACAAGGAATTCCCTGGACCAAAATGTCAATAGTGTCAAAGCTGACAAACCCTGAACTAGAGAAATGAGAATAAGAAATGAATTAATGTGTTCAAAAATAATGGGTTAATTATTAATTACTTATTAGTTATCTACACATGACCACAAATTTAGTAGCTTAAAACAATACATATTCATTATCTCTGTGGATTTCTGTGGGTCAGAAATTTGGGGACAGATTATCTGAGTCCTCTGCCTTGGGTCTCTCAGGAGGCTGTAATCAAGGTGTTAGCTAGGGTTCAGGTCTCATCTGAAGACTTGACTGGGAAGGATTTGATTCCAAGCTCACATGATAACTGGAAGAATTCAGTTCTTTGCAGATTTTCAGACTGAGCTCCTCAGTTTCTGGCTGGCTGTATGCCAGAGGTTGCACTCAGTCCCTTGCCATATGGGGCTCTCCCCAAGGCATTTTCCAATATGGCAGCTTGGCTTATCACAGCCAGCAAGGGAGAAAGTCTGTTAGCAAGACTATCTCTAGCAAAACGATGAGAAAAAAAAAAATAGGTACTCAGTAAACAGTTGTTGAATTAAGATGAAATAAACATCAGATATTTGATTGATTGATTGATTGATTGATTAAGCACCTTACTTGTATGAGGAATTACTGAGTAATATGAAGTCATCATAGATATAGACAGAGGTATATGCCATAAACTTGAGCTGAAGGTTCTTGATAAAATACAGTTAAAAAATATTAAATATATGATCATCAATGAACTTTAGAAGAAGGCACATTAAGGCCAAATTGAAAGGGCAATGAGAAAAGAGATCCAATTTCCACTCAAGGACTTTTGTGTACTAAGTAATTTTCAGACATTATTTTTAGTAAATGCTCATAAGAAACAAAGAACTCTTGTAACTCAATAATGAGAAGACAAATAACCCAATTTTTAAAATTAATAAAGGCTATAGACTTTTCTACAAAGTAAATATACAAATAGCCAATAAACACATGAAAAGATGCTCAACATCATGAGTCATTAGAGAAATGCAAATTAAGGCCACAGTGAGATACCATTTTATACTCACTAGCTGTAATAATAAAAAAATAAAATGGAAGATAACAAGTTTTGACAAGGACTAGAGAAATTAGAACTCTCATATACTGCTGATGTGAAGGTAAAATTAGGACTCTCATACATTGTTGGTGCAGCCACTATGGAAAACAGTTTGACAGTTCCTCTAAAACTTAAATATTAAGTTACCATTTGAGCCAGCAACTCGACTCCTGGACCTAAGAGTATTGAAAACATATATTCACACCAAAACTTTACACGTATGTTCATAGCGACCTTATTCATAATAGCCAAAAATAAAACAACCCAAAAGCCCACTGAGTGGTAAATAAGTAAATAAAATGTGATATATCCATAAAATGGAATATTATTTGGTAATTAAATAGAATGAAACTCTGATACATGCTACAAGAATAAATCTTGAAATGTTACGCTAAGTGCAAAAAGCCATTCCATGTATATGAAATGACTAAAATAGGCAAATCTATGGAAAAGATAGACTAATGGTTGTCTAATATTGAGGGGTTGGGGAAATATGGGGAATGACTGCTAATAGTTATAGGGTTTCTTTTAGCAGGCAGAACAAAATGTTCTAAAATTAGGTTGTTGTTTTGATGGAGTAACCCTGTAAAGTTGCATCAAAAAAAACCTGAGTTGTACACTTTAAATTGGTGAATTGTATGTTAATGACAGCTCAATAGAGGTGATTTTTAAAAACAGATTCAAAGGCCCCAAAGTTTGTTTCCAAATGCCTTGCTAGTACATCATTTTGTAATCAGGATAGGATATTAAAGTATAGTTATAAGATATTAAAGAAAGAAAATACTTTATTGAGTAAATTCTACTCCTAAAAAATGCAAAAGGTAAATAACTAGACAGAAAAGTATAAATTCTCAAGATAATTTTGTATAAGAATTTTTACACTCAATTTTTAAAATTGTATCTTTAAAGGAAAAAATAATCAGGTCTGATGTATATATAACCTTTACTAGTTTTCACTTAATTATACAATGTTATAGTTTAATAAGTCCTAAGATTTCCTCCATTTCTTTATGTTCCTTATTCTAGTCCATATTTTGGACTATTCAGAACCAATATAAATTTTTCTAATTCTATATTCATTAGACCAAAATGTAAGCATAACTTCTATATTAGCATTAACCCAAAGTTTAAGTCCCATGAAAATAAGCTTTTTGTGGAAAAAATCAACAGCAAATTAGTAATTAAATTATCATTGGTCAGACATAATCCTTAATATCTACATATGGTAATGATAAGTAAGTACAAAACGTGATTTAGTGAACAGCAAGAGTCTCAAAGGACTCACAAGGCTTCTAAGTTATCCTCAAACTGCTGTGTGGAAGCAGCCTTGAGCTCTGAGACTTTTTCCTCTGGGCTAGCATCTAGTTGTTTCCCTCCAGAGAGACTGAAATCCATTTCCATTATACCCATCTTCCAAAATATGCTTAGATATTTAACTTCAATTTCTTCAACTTAAATCCTTCCTCTCAAAAATAAAGACACAGCACCTTAATTATATTGGTCTGTTTATATACTGGGCTGACATTATCAATTCTCCTTGAGATCCCAGAGACAAACAGAATGAACCCTTGACATCTACAAAGAATAAGTTTTGGTATCTTGGACAATCCCCAACTTGGAATACCATGCCAGAAAGTAATTTTCCCCATAAATTTCACTAATGTATAACTTTATAAGAATTATTATAAGGACAGTAATAAGTAGAAAACAAAAGCCACACAAAGAAACAATTAAGAATACGAGCTACCATTGATTAAACATTTTCTCTATGCTAGATACACTTTATCTGTATTAGTTTACTTAGTCCTTGCAAATAGTGAATGGTAGTCTAAGCTCACATACTAGATCCGTGACCCTGTTCTCCATTGCAACCACTGACTGTGCAATTAAAATTTATGTCTTAGAGGGGCACCTGGGTGGCACAGTCGGTTAAGCGTCCGACTTCAGCCAGGTCACGATCTCGCGGTCCGGGAGTTCGAGCCCCGCGTCAGGCTCTGGGCTGATGGCTCAGAGCCTGGAGCCTGTTTCCGATTCTGTGTCTCCCTCTCTCTCTGCCCCTCGCCCGTTCATGCTCTGTCTCTCTCTGTCCCAAAAATAAATAAACGTTGAAAAAAAAATTTAAAAAAAAAAAATTTATGTCTTAGAAAAACAACTATACACTATGACCTGAACTTTCAGGAAGCTCACAAATATTTGAGACCACGAAAGAATGCCAAAGGTCGATAGTACTGATTGTCTCCTTCATCCCATATCCCCACTTCCATTTCATATGTCACTATTATTCCAATATCTCATTTCTTCATGACTGGCTTTAGTTCTCTTTCAATGCCATGAGGAGAGGAAAGAAAAAAGTGATGATTCTATCTCTAATTAGAGTGTCCACTCTCTCTTATACGCATATGTACATATACGTATATGTGTGTATAAATGTATATTTCACAGGTATATTCAACAATAACCAGCATCAAAATTAGCTAATTAAAGTGCTGTATTATTGGGGAAACTTGAACAATGCCCATTCAGGATAGCTCCCTCTTGAGGCAGGAATTCCTCTTTTATTTTATAATTTTATTTTTCTTCACTGGCCTTATAAATTAAAACACTTTTGCCTCAAAGACAGTGAGAAAGGTCTCAGTGTTTTTTTTTTAATTTAAATTCAAGTTAGTTAACATAGAGTGTAGTATTGATTTCAGTAGAACCCAGTGATTGATTACTTACATATAACACCCAGTACTCATCCTGACAAGTGCCCTCCTTAATGCCCATCACCCATTTAGCCCATCCCCCCCACCCATCACCCCTCCAGCAGTTTGACTCTCTGTATTTAAGAGTCTCTTATGGTTTGCCTCTCTCTCTGTTCATATCTTATTTTTGCATCTCTTCACCTAAGTTCATCTGTCTTGTTTCTTAAATTCCACATATGAGTGAAATCATATCTATCTCTGACTTATTTTGCTTAGCATAATATATTCTAGATCCATCCAGTTGTTGTAAATGGTAATATTTTATTCTTTTTGGCTGATGAATAAAATTCCATTGTATGTCTATATCTATATAGATATATAGAGATATACATTGATATACAGATATATCTCACATTTTCTTTATTCATTCATTAGTCAATGCACAATTGGGCTCTTTTCCATAATTTATCTATTAGTGATAGTGCTGCTATAAATATTGGGGTGCATGTGTCCCTTAAATCACCATTTTTGTAACCTTTGGATAAACACGTGGTAGCGCAATTGTTGGGTCATAGAGTAATTCAGTTTTTAACTTTTGAGGAACTTCTATACTGTTTTGCAGAGTGGCTGGACCAATTTGCATTCCCCCAACAGTGTAAGAGGGTTCCCCTTTCTCTGCATCCTCACTAGCACGTGTTGTTGCCTGAGTTGTTAATTTTAGCCATTCTCACAGGTGTAAGGTGGTATCTCATTGTGGTTTTGATTTGTATTTCCCTGTTGATGAGTAAGGTTGAGTATCTTTTCATGTGTCTCTTAGCCACCAGTATGTCTTCTTTGTAAAAATGTCTCTTCATGTCTTCTGCCCATTTCTTCACTGGATTATTTGTTTTTGAGTGTTGAGTTAATAAGTTCTTTGTAGATTTTGGACACTAACCCTTTATCTGATATGTCATTTGCAAATATCTTCCTCCCATTCTGTCAGTTGCCTAATAGTTTTGTTGTTTCCTTCACTATGCAGAAGGCTTTTATCTTAATGAAGTCATACTAGTTCATTTTTGCTTTTATTTTTCTTGCCCCTAGAGACATGTCAAGTAAGAAGTTGCTGTGTCTGGATGGCTCAGTTGGTTAAATGTCTGACTTCAGCTCAGGGCATGATCTCATAGTTTGTGCATTTGAGCCCCGCATTGGGCTTGGTGCTGACAGCTCAACTCAGAGCCTGGAGCCTGCTTCAGATTCTGTGTCTCCCTCTCTCTCTCTCTGCCCCTTCCCTGCTCACACTCTTTTTATCTCTCTCTTAAAAATAAACATTTAAAATAATTCTTAAAAAATGAGGTTGCTGTAACCAAGGTCAAAGAGGTTTTTGCCCGTTTTCTCCTCTAGGATTTTGATGGTTTCCTGTCTTATGTTTATGTCTTTCAACCATTTTGAGTTTATTTTTGTGTATGGTGTAAGAAAGTGGTCCAGTTTCATTCTTTTACACGTCACAGTCCAGTTTTCCCAACACATTTGCTGAAGAGACCGTCTTTATCCCATTGGATATTCTCTTCTACTTTGTCAAAGATTAGTTGGCCATACGTCCATGGGGCCATTTCTGCATTCTCTGTTCTGTTCCATTGATCTATGTGTCTGTTCTTGTGCCAGTACCATACTGTCTTGATGCTTACAGCTTTGTAATACATCTTGAAGTCTGGAATTATGATGCCTCCAGCTTTGGTTTTCTTTTTTAGGATTGCTTTGGCTATTCGGGGACTTTTTGGGTTCCATACAAATTTTCAATTGTTTTTCTAGCACTGTGAAGAATGCTTATGTTATTTTGATAGGGGCTGCATTGAATGTGTAGACTGCTTCGGGTAGTATAGACATTTTAACAATATTTGTTCTTCTAATCCATGAGCATGGAATATTTTTCCATCTTTTTGTGCTTCTTCAATTTTTTTCATAAGCTTTCTATAGTTTTCAGTGTATAGCCTTTTCACCTCTTTGGTTAGGTTTATTCCTAGGTATTTATGATTTTTGGTATAATTGTAAATGGAATCAATTCCTTGATTTCTCTTTCTGTTGCTTCATTACTGCTATATAGAAATACAACCAATTTCTGTATATTGATTTTATATCTTGCAACTTTGTTGAATTCATGATCACTTCTAGCAGTTTTTTGTGGGAGTCTTTTCGGTTTTCCATGTAGAGTATCATTTCATCTTTGAAGAGTTAAAGTTTGACTTCCTCCTTGCCAATATGGATGCCTTTTGTTTCTTTGTGTTGTCTGATGGCTAAGGCTAGGACTTCCAACACTATGTTGATAAAAGCGGTGAGGGTGGATATCCTTATTGTTTTCCTGACCTTAGCGGGGAAGCTCTCAGTTTTTCTCCATTGAGGACGATATTAGCAGTGGGTTTTTCATGTATAGCCTTAATGATCTTGACGTATGATCCTTCTATCCCTGCTTTCTTGAGGGTTTTTATCAAGAAAGGATGCTGTATTTTGTCAAATGCTTTCTCTGCATCTATTGAGAGCATAATTTGGTTCTTGTCCTTTCTTTTATTGATGTGATATATCACATTGATTTGCAGATACTGAACCAGCCCTGCATCCTAGACATAAATGTCACTTGATTGTGGTGAATAATTCTTTTAATATATTGTTGGATCCAGTTGGCTAGTATCTTGTTGAGAATTTTTGCATCCATGTTCATCAGGGAAATTGGTCTGCACTTCTTTTTAGTGGAGTCTTTGGTTTTGGAATCAAAGTAATGCTGGCCTCATAAAATGCATTTGAAAGTTTTCCTTCCATTTCAATTTTCTGGAACAGCTTCAAAGAGTAGTGTTAACTCTTCTTTAAGTGTTTCATAGAAGTCCCCTGGAAAGCCATCTGGCTTTGGACTCTTGTTTGTTGGGAGATTTTTGATTACTGATTCAATTTCTTTACTGGTTATGGGTCTGTTCAAATTTTCTATTTCTGCCTGCTTCAGTTTTGGTAGTTTATATGTTTCTAGGAATTCGTCCATTTCTTCCAGACTGCCTAATTTGTTGGCATATATTTGCTCATAATATTCTCTTATTGTTTGTGTTTCTGCAGTGTTCGTTGTGATCTCTCCTCTTTCATTCTTGAGTTTATTTATTTGGGTCCTTTCCTTTTTCTTTTTGATCAATCTGGCTAGGTGTTTATCACTTTTGTTAACTCATTCAAAGAATCAGCTCCTGCTTTCATTGATCTGTTCTACTGTTGTTGTTGTTTTTTATGTCTATCATTGATTTCTGCTTTAATCTTTATTATTTCCATTCTTCTGCTGGTTTTAGCTTTATTTGCTATTCTTTTTGCAGCTCTTTTAGGTGTAAGGTTAGGTTTTGTGTCTGAGACGTTTCTTCCTTCTTTAGGAAGGCCTGGATTGCTATATACTTCCCTCTTATGACCGCCAATGCTGCATCACAGAAGTTTTGGGCTGTCATGTTTTCATTTTCATTGTCTTTCATGTACTTTTTAATTTCCTCTTTAACTTCTTGGTTAACCCATTCATTCTTTAGTAGGATGTTCTTTGATCTCCAAGTATTCATGGTCTTTCCAGATTTTTTCTTATGGTTAATTTTGAGTTTCATTGTGTTGTGGTCTGAAAATATGCAAGGTATGATCTCGATCTTTTTGTACTTGTTGAGCGCTGATTTGTGTCCCAGTATGTGATCTATTCTGGAGAATGTTCCATGTGCACTTGAGAAGAATGTGTATTCTGCTGCTTTAGGAGGAAATGTTCTGAATGTATCTCTTAAGTCAATCCGGTCCAGTGTATCATTCAAAGCCATTGTTTCCTTGTTGATTTTCTGTTTACATGATCTGTTCACTGTTGTAAGTGGGGTGTTGAAGTTCCCTACTATTATGGTATTACTATCAATGAGTTTCTTTATATTTGTGATTAATTGATTTATATATTTGAGTGCTTTCACATTAGGGGCATAAAGATTTACATTTGTTAGATCTTCTTGGTGGATAAACCCCTTAATTATGATATAATAACCTTTTTCATCTCTTGTTACTATGTTTATTTTAGAATCTAGTTTGTCTGAAATAAGTATGGCTACACCAGCTTTTTTTGCATTAGCATGATAGATGATTCTCTATCCCCTTACTTTCAATCTGAAGTTGTCTGTAGTTCTAAAATGAGTCTCTTGTAAATAGCAATCTGTGTCCAAACACCCCTCCTTTGTCTTGGGACTGTCCACTTCCCACTTCTACCCTTTCTGTGTCTAAGCTGTCCACCTGCCAGGCGGTCCCTCCTTCCAGAGTTTTATCTCAGATGGGGTTATGTTTCAAAACACCATGCTTTAGAGACCCCCATGGTTTGGTCCCGCTAAGCAATGGCCAAGTGCCGGTTTGCCCCAGGAAACGTTCATGTGATCACACAGCAACAGAAGTTCAGAGATTGTGGCAAATCAGAACACACAGCCAGCACCAGGTTTCAACGCACTCTGGCATCTTTGTCCCAATACCACCAAACATAGGCTGTTCTCTGGGGTCTGCTGGGAACTTTGCCTGTGGGGAGGCTGTATGGCTTCTACCAAATGAACTCCAAGGAAGGGAACCGCTTCTGCCGTGTAGCACACGAAGTCATCAGACCCCACTGCCTGCTCCTGGGGATTCGCCCTGCTTCCTCACCAGAGCACTGATAGGTACTGAGTTCTGAAAGGTCAGACTCAGTGGTCCACTGTTTATAGAATCCTGGTGGTATTGAAACCCTCTCCTTTCTTCCAGTCAGTGGTTTTGGGGAACAAATTTCTTGTTCAGTCCCACGTGTTTTCACGTTTTCTCTTCCACTCCAGCTACTTTCCAGGGAGTGATTTTCTTACACGATCCTGATATGCCACATTCTTCCCCTTTCCCTTTCTCTGAGCTCTATCCACAAAAATAGCTCCCTACCCTCCGTGGCTTTCCTCTTCCCCAGTTCACCTTTCTGCACCATGTATCTGCCACGTTCTGTGGTTCAAGTAATGCAGATTGTTGTGTTAATCCTCAGATCAATTTTCTAGCTGTTCAAAATGGTTTGGTGCTGATCTGGCTGCGTTTCAGAGATATGACAGGCTCAGGGTCTTCATGCTGTTCCATCATCTTAACTCCTCCCCCAGTGAATAATTATTTTAATGTACTGTTGAATTCTGTTTGCTAGTATCTATTTGATAATTTTTGCATCCATGTTCATCAGGGATATTGGCATACAATTCTTCTTTATAGTGGGGTCTTTGGTTTTGGAATCAAGGTAATGCTGGCTTCATAGGATGAGTTTGGAAGCTTTCCTTCCATTTCTATTTTTTTTTTTAACAGTTTGAGAAGAACAGGTATTAACTCTGCTTTAAATGTCTGGTAGAATTCCCCTGGGAAGCCATCTGGCCCTGAACTTTTGTTTGTTGGGAGATTTTTGATAATGGACTCAATTTCTTTTCTGGTTATGGGTCTGTTCAAATTTTCTATTTCTTCCTGTTTCAGTTCTGGTAGTGCATGAGTTTCTAGGCATTTGTCTATTTCTTCCAGATTGCCTCCTTTGTTGGCATATAATTTGTCATAGTATTTCTGTGGTGTTTGTTGTGATCTCTCCTCTTTCATTCATGATTTTATCTATTTAGGTCCTTTGTCTTTTTGATAAAAGTCTGGCTAGGGGTTTATCAATTTGTTTATTCCTTCAAAGTTTAGTTGATCTGTTCTACTGGTTTTTTGGTTTCTATATCATTTATTTCTGCTCTAATCATTATTATTTCCTTTATTCTGCTGACTTCAGGTTATATTTGCTGCTCCTTTTCTAGCTCCTTTAGGTGTAAGGTTAGATTGTGTACTTGGGACCTTTCTTGCTTCTTGAGATAGGCCTGAATTGCAATGTACTTTCTTCCAGAATTGCCTTTGCTACATCCCAAAGGGTTTGGATTGTCATGTGTTTATTTTCATTTGCTTCCATGTATATTTTTTATTTCTTCTTTTATTTCCTGGTTAACACATTCATTTTCTAGTAGGATGTTCTTTAACCTCCATGTATTTTTGGGCTTTCCAATTTTTTATTGTGGTTGATTTCAAGTTTCATAGCATTGTGATCTGAAAATATTCATGGTATGATCTTGATCTTTTTGTACCTGTTGAGGGCTGATTTATGACCCCGGTATGGGATCTATTCTGGAGAACATTCCATGTACACTGGAGAAGAATATGTATTCTGCTGCTTTTAGGATGTAATGTTCTGAAAAAAAATCTGTTAAATCCATCCAGTCCAGGATGTCATTCAAAGCTATTGTTCCCTTGTTGATTTTATGCTTGGATGATGTTTTCATTGTTGTAATAGGGTGTTAAAGTCCTCTAGTTTTATGATATTATTATCAATGAGTTTCTTTATATGTGTTGCTAATTGATTTCTATATTTGAGTTCTTTCAAGTTAGGGGCATATTTACAATTGTTAGATATTCTTGGTGGATAGACCCTTAAATACAACATAATGCCCTTCTTCATCTCTTGTTACAGCCTTTGTTTTAAAATATCGTTTGTCTGATACAGGTATGGCTACACCAGCTTTCTTTTAATATCCATTCACATTAGAGATGGTTCTGATCCCTTCACTTTCAGTCTACAGATGTCTTTAGGTCTAAAACGAATCTCTTGAAGGCAGCATATAGATCATAGCTTTATTTTATCCATTCTGATAACCTATGTGTTTTGATTGGAGCATTTACTCCACTGACATTCAGAGTGAGTACTGAAAAATAAGAATTTAGTGCCATTGTGTTACCTGTAGAATTGGTGTTTCTGGTGATGTTCTCTGGTCTTTGTAGTCTGTTGCTTTGGTCTTTTTTTTTTCCTGCACTCAGAGAGTCCTCCTTAAAATTTCTTGCAGGGCTGGTTTAGTGGTCATGAACTCCTTTAGTTTTTGTTTGGGAAACTCTTTATCTCTCCTTCTATTCTGAATGACAGCCTTATTGGATAATAGATTCTTGGCTGCATATTTTTCCCATTCAGCATATTGAGTATTTTCTGCCACTTTCTTCTAGCCTGCCAAGTTTCAGTGGACACAGGTCTGCTGCTATCCTTATGTGTCTACCCTTGTAGCTTATGGACTTTCTGTCCCTAGCTACTTTCAGAATTTTCTCTTTATCTTTGTATTTTGCCAGTTTCACTATGATTTATAGTGGTGTTGACCTGTTTTTGTTGATTTTAAGGGGAGTTCTCTATGCCTCTTGGATTTGAATGCCTGTTTCCTTTCCCAGATTAGGGAAGTTCTCAGCTATAATTTGTTCAAATAAATCTTCTGCCCCTTTCCCTCCACTCTTCTTCTGGGATTCCTATGATACAGATGTTGTTTCATTTTATGGAATAACTTAGTTCTCTAAGACTCTCCTCATGATCTAATACTTTCCATTCCATCTTCTTTTCAGCTTATTTTCCATAATTTTATCCTCTATATCACCTATTCTCTCCTCTGCTTTTTCATCTTCATTGTGACTGTACCCAATCGGTTTTGCATCTCAGCTATAGCATTTTTTATTTCAGTCTGACTAGTTTTTAGGTCTTTGATCTCTATAGCAAGGGTTTCTTTGGTGTCTTCTATGCTTTTTTTTCAAAAAAAATTCTTGTTCAGATATATTGCTTACATCTGTTTTGAGCAAGTCCTTTGCTGTGATTTCTTTTTGACCTTTCTTTTGGGGAGAATCCCTCCATCTTGTCATTTTGGCTAAGTTTCTGTCTTTTGCATATGTTGAAAGCTTGTTATGTTTCCTGCACCTGAGAGTACTGCTATATTAAAAAGGGGTCATATACTGTTGAGGGCCTGGCACTTCAGGAAGTGTTTCTGGTGTATGCTGTGTGCTTTTGTGTTGTGTTTTGGCTACTCTTTCCCACTGGTCAGTCCTCTGCCGAGCTCCTCCTTGCTTGCAGTGGGGAGTGTTTGGACCTTTTACTAGGTGTGCTTTGATTGTTTTGTTAAAATAATCCTGGAAAAAAGGGAAAACAAACAAATCCTGATTCCAAAAAAGAAAAGGAAAGGGAACAACAAAAGAAAAACCCAACAGTGAATCAAAAAACTATCAGGCTGATTCCAAAGAAAAAGAAAGGAAAAGGAAAAGGAAAAAGGAAAGAAAAAGAAAACACTAAAGAAGACTGATCCAAAAAAAAAGAGAGAAAGAGAGAGAGAAAGAAAGAAAGAGAGAAGGAGAAGGAAATGAAAACAAAACAAAACAAAACAAAAAAAACAAGAAACTATGACCAAAAGAATAAAAGAAGAAGAAAGAAAGAAAAAAGAAAGTAAGCCTGGTCCTATTTCCACCAGAACTGCAGGTGCCATTTTGAAGCACACAATTTTCAATACACGTGGTGCATGCAGGGTGCTGGCTATGTGGGTCTTCTGGAGGAAAGGCCCATGGTCTTGGTTGGCTCAGAGTCTGTCTTATCCCAGTAAATAAGTAGTTGCCAGGCACAGGAGGACGAGGTTTGGTGTAAGCAGGTCTCATCTCCACTGGGAGCCGCTGTGTTACTCTCTGACATCCCACCGTGTTGGTGTTGGGGGGAAATAGTGCCACCCCAATCTCTTGTCCTGGACAGGAGATCTTACATCCCCCGCCCCCTGGCCACTGTTTGGGCAGCCCTCACAGAATAATGAGGGCAGTCAGCTCACCCTGCACTACAGCTCTCTCATGCATTTTTTCTTTGGTGCCCGCTGAGATTCAAAACTTGAAATTTTAAAGGACCCAGCACTGCACAGACTCACCACCCCCTCAAGAATAAAGCCTCTCCTTACCATGTCTAGAGACCTTTGTCCCTGAAAAACAGTCCCATGCCTGAGCAGTGCCAGGAATCTATGATGTAGCACCATTAAAAGCAGCAAAGGTTATATTCCCTATGGGTGTGTCACTGTCCCCTGAGATGAAAGGATTTTCTGGAACCTACAGGGCTATTGTCCTTGAGGAGGCAATATACCCTTTTCCAAAAGTACTCCAGGAAGGGGAATGTTCTCTCCCAAAGTGCCCCAGAGATCTCTATACCACGCTCTGCACTCTGGGACCAGCTCCCTCCTCTGTAGCACACAGCACAGCTCCGCTCCACAGAAAGCTATGTACTTCCAAAACCTCAGAGTTCAAGCTCCAAACACTGTTGCAAAAAACACTTGTGATGCTCAATACTTCTCACTCCCCAGTCCATGGTCCAGAGATGTTTTCATCTTGTCTGAACCTATGCTACACTCTTTCAGTCCCTCTCTCTTTCTCTCCCTTTTGTCTCTCCACAGAAATTGTTCCCTCCCCTCCATGGCACCACCATTTTCTCTCCCCCAATTCAGTTCCATGCACCTCACACCTGCCACACTGTCTCCCTCCAACCATGGAGATCTTTCTGCCAGCCTGCAGATTGATTTCCTAAGTGTTCCAAGTGATCTGACCTCAATACAGTTGCATTTGAAGGACTAGGAAAACCCAGGGTCCCCTGCTTCTCCATTATCCTAACTCCTTCAGATCTTAAGTTTTTATTCATTATTATTTGGAAACCTTCTTTCCAAAGGATCTTCATGTGAAGACTTTGTTGATATGGAATTGGAAGGACTAGAAACCCAAACACCTGACCTCTGCTCAATTTTTAGATTAGCTACTAACTTAAAGAACTTCAGATTACTGTTAAAAATCACTGGTAGAGGTATACTAAACTGGGAGATCAAAAGCCTGGATCAGAAATTGTAAAAGTGCAGCCTCATATGCCAATTCTGCCTTGTAAATGTGTTTTGTCTGACTCACACTGTTTTTCTTTTTCTTTGTTGTCAGCGTTTTAAAATTGAAATTAAAAAAAAATTGTTTTAAGCTTATTTATTTTGAGAGAGTGTGTGCGAGCAAGTCGGGGAGGGGCAGAGAGAGAGAGAGAGAGAAAGGGAGAGAGAGAAAATCTCAAGCAGGCTCCACTCTGTCAGCGCAAAGCCTGACTCGGGGCTCAAACTCATAAGCCATGAGATCATGACTTGAGCCAAAGTCAAGAGTCAGGCACTCAACCAACTGAGCCACCCAGACGCCCCTAAAATTGAAATCTTTTACATAAAATCTCCAGATTCCCAGCTTTAAAAAAAAATTTTTTTAATGTTTATTCATATTTGAAAGACAGACACAGAGCATAAGCGGGGGAGGAGCAGAGAGAGTGGGAGACACAGAATGCGAAGCAAGCTCCAGACTCTGAGCTGTCAGCACAGAGCCATATGTGGGGCTCGAGCCCAAAGACCATGAGATCATGACCTGAGCCGAAGCCGGATGCTTAACCAACTGAGCCACGCAGGCACTCCTGGATTCCCAGCTTTTATTTAAAAATCAGATGATCTGGCTGTACTGAGTCCCTGTTTTCACACGTAAATAATCAGCTAGATCTGTGTGGCAGTGACCCTTTCACCTAAGACATCTGTCACATTCCCTAACATCTCTCTGATGTTATAATTTATAACTCTAAATTGTTTTTTACCTGGCTCTGGTAGCAATTCACTTTGTGATCACTGACCACACTTCTAATAAAAATTATGCTACCAACAAGCTGACCTTCAGCAAGTTGTTAAATCTGTTTAGGACTCAATATGTTCACTTGACACTGGGAATGGGGCCCATGACATCCTCATCTCTAAGAGTACTTCTAACTCTAACGTTTATTCTAATATTTAGAATACTCTTTTTAGAAATGGACTTCCTGCTAGGGGCACCTAAGTGTTTCTGGCAGTTAAACATCCAACTCCTGATTTCTGATAGCATAGACCCTGCTTGGGATTCTCTCTCTCTCTCTCTCTCTCTCTCTCTCTCTCTCTCTCTCTGCCCCTCCCCCACTCACACTCTCTCTCAAAATAAATTTTAAAAAATAAAAAGAATTTTAAAAAATGACTTCCTGTATAACTTCTACTATCAGTGAAATTTTGTCTTGACTATCATTAAATTAAATTTAGTTAAGTTTTAAATTAAGTTTCACTAGTGCATTTAATCACAAGAAAATAATTCACTAATTTAGGAACACTGAAAAGAAATATACTTCAATATTAAAGCCCTTAAAAGGGCTTATCCAAAGAAGGGCTTGATTTGGAAAACTCTGACTGAATGAGCAGCCTCTCTGAACACCTGGGGACTGCTGACTTCAATTAGATTACAGCTGGTATCGTTCATTGTCTATTTAAAGCTTAACAAAACAGAAGAAAGGTAGGGGTATAATCATTCTCTCCAATTACATCTTCCACACAAATGATTTAGAAAGTGATTTTACTGAGGATTTACCCAAACTTTCTTTGCCATAATTACTCTACATTATCTAATTTGGATTTGTTTTCAAGCTATTATTTCAAAAAATTAAGTCACTTAAAAAGCACAGAGTAATTTTCTTGCTAGTATCTGCCACTTTAGATCACATTCTCAAAAGTACATTGTGTATTTGCTGCATCAGTCTACACCAAGTGTATACAAAACCACTATCCTCTGGGATTATCAAAAACCAATGTAAGGTTCTCTAAAAATTAAACACTTGATAAGCAAACTGATAAGCTAATGAGTGTACTAATTGCTCTATCTTCACTCGTCATTACAGAAAGTCATTTTTAGTTCTCAAAGTGATAAGAGCTTACGGCCTTGCCACTCAAAGTGTAGTTTGTAAATAAGTGGCATCAGCATCCCCTGGGATCTTGAAAAAACAAAATCTCAGGCTCCATCCCAGACCTGCTGCATTAGAACCCACAGTTTAGCAAAATCCTCAGATGACTGATGTACAGGTTACAGGTTAGAAAGTACTGGTCTGGACAAAAAGGAAGAGTAATGGGTAGCTCTGAATTCTAATCCTGATACTGCCTCTTATTAGGTGGACTTAATTTCACCTCAGCATCTTCATCTGTAAAATAAGACTAAATATTAATTACGTCAAGGGATACTCCCTGATTTTATCTATTTATTACATATGATGATCATGACCCAGAGTAAGTTTACAATAAACACTTGCCAAATCTAGCTACAAAAAAAAAAAAAAAAAGTTATAATCATATGGTAACCCCTATAAAAATTCTGACTCTACTTTGAAGTTAAAACTCAAATGTATTTTTACAAATCAGTTTTTTTTACCATGAGCTGAATCTTTTTAATTAAGATACGGAATTATTTTCTTTGATGTTTCTTCTTAAAGCCTTAAATGGTGATTAAAGGAGAACTGGTTTTCCTTCCTCGTCCCTCTCTCCTCTCCCCCAACTCATCCTTCCCCCAAACATAAATGAAAGGGAGATGCCTAAAGAGAAAAAACTGATTGAGCACTGTAGTCATTTTTCAGGATATTCAAATGAATGTAATTAAATTAAACTGCTTCAAAGCCCCACATCCTACTCCAAAGGGATGCACATCCACAGCATGGATGCAATGTTTGGGTAAAAGCCTTGATCTTTTCAGAGAGAGATGGCAGCAAGATAACCAGGGAGCAGAAGTTTGCTGAACTAAATGAAGTAAATGAAAATAGACAACAGGATAAATGTAACAAAGACACCATAACAGATACCTTTGAGTTACATGGATAAAACATGAGATATGGGGATGAATGAACAGTCCCAGGCAGCACCTGATAAGAACACTTTGACTAACCTGGGACCCCAGCTTTTGAACTATGGACCAAACCTACAAACTGTATAATAGTCTATCATATTAATAATATGAAAGATATTGCCCTTCCACTTTTGGCTAATAATGGTTTTTCTATGCAGATCATGATTTTAACTTAGATTTTAAAAATTTATTTTATAAAATCCATTTTAAATCAAATTACTCCCTCGCTACCATTTGTTTGTGGAGCTTACACATGACCACTTTAAAGCTCTTTCCCAATGTCACTAGAATAATAGTCCCCAACTTGCCAAACAGCAACCTTTCTATTCTTTCTGGTGTTTCTTGGATACTCCAAAGAGGATAAGGAATATCTCACATAGAATTTACACAGCTTACTATTTCTACTGCTCTTATATTAGCCAACATCCTTCTTGGCTAGTACAATTTCCCTTGTCACAAATAATTATGTTTGGCAAGGAACCCACATGGTGGTAATAACTTTTGATATCCTTTGAAGTATCTATTTTCTCAAATTTGGTGCCTGGAACATCATCCTGCCTGCCTCCAAGTTCCTGGCATAACCACCACCTACAACCCTATTCTGGTCACTAATACACTGATGTTAACCCAATCTTGACCTCTAGTCCACACCTGGAAAGAAATTATTTCCACTTGTTCATCTCTTCAGGTATGAAGGCAAAAGGAATTGAAAGCAGAAACTATGAGCAGGGCTCATAGTAATAAAGTGCTTTCAACTTTACCATACAACTATCTCTGTTCCAGGGTCATAAGCACCCACAAGGGTCTAAGCAGGAAAAAATTTTAGTCTCACATCTGTATCCTATGCTAATTCTCCCTTCTCATGGGGACAGACACCTTCATTTGTTGTGATGATTCTTTTCTCTCAGGAGTGCTTTTATCTCTTATCTCACTCTGGCTTTAAGGACTCTTACGGAGCCATTTTCTATCCTTCACAAATGTCAGTAAGAGCCTCACCCTAGATCTCAGGCAAATCAAGAGATAAAGTTAAAAATTAGGGGAGGATTGAGAGGAAAGCATTTCATACTTCCACATACTCAGTTCTGATCTTGCTAGCCCACATCAGCATGAGAGTCCTAATTGCTCTATAAATTTTCCAACATTTGGTATGGCCAGAGTTTTTTATTTTCATTATTGCTTTTGTTTAATTTTAACTAAGGATATGCCATCCTAGTTTTATGATAGGAAAAGATAGGATTCAGTAGGCAGAGGGAAAGACCTGAAGCCCCTGGGTGGGGAAAAACACATATTTTGAAACAATGCTAGGAGTGTCTGACCACAGCAAACCCCCTCAGGCGTAAGGTTCCTCTTAAGAATGTAACAGATACCACTTATTCCCCCTCACCTTCACCTTCCCCTCAGGAATTTGAAAAAATATCTAACTAAAAATAAACCATAAAACTTATCACCCACCCCTCATCTACAGAAATGAGTCAATCAAGAAGGAATGACTAGGCATTTAGAGTTACCTAGCCAATGAGAGTAGAACCTGAGAAGAAACAAGGAAGGGGGAAGGGAAAGGAGGGCTGACCAAAACCTTATAAAACAAAGGCCCTTGACTATTGTCACAGGCTTTCACCTTCGAAAGCCCCCTCTCTATAAAGAGAGGTTTCATACTATTCTTACTTTCCAATCTTAGACTCAAATAAGCTTTTGCCTACTGCTCATTTTGTGTCTACCTCTTCATTCTTTGAAGTGGCAAGACGATGAACCCTGGGGTTTTGAGGTAAAGGATCCTACGACAGTTTATTATATTATTTTAATTCCTTAGATTTCCTTGACATACCTTATGCTATTCTGCAAACTGGGGGAAAGAATGACACATATAATTATGTGATATGTGACTGAACAACAAGGATAAGGGTATCTTTTTCATAAGTTATTTTTACCACAATGGTAAATACCTTAGTATCTGTACTTATCAACAATTAAAAATTGACTTGGGGCACCTGGGTAGCTCAGTCCATAAGCATTGGACTCCTGGTTTCAGCTCAGGTCATGATCTCGTGAGTTCAAGCCCCATGTCAGGCTCTGCACTTAAAGCATGAAGCCTGGTTGGGATTCTCTGTCTCTCTGTCTCTGTCTCTGTCTCTCTCTCTTTCTCAAAAATAAATAAATAAACTTACCAAAAAAATTAAAAACTGACTTAAGGGGTGCTTATGTGGCTCAGCCATTAAGTGCCTGACTCTTGATTTCAGCTCAGCTCACAGTTGTGAAATTGAGCCCCATGTTGGACTACACAGTCTTTTTTTTTTTAAAGTATATTTTGAATTTTAGTTTTCTTTAACCTTTTAAACCTCTCTTTGCCTAGAAACTAGTACAGAAAATAGTCAAATGATTAAAAACACAAGTGCCCAAATTACTAGGGCAGATAATATAAAACATAAAATCACTCAAGAAATCAAAAAAAGAGCTATTTGGTGTTGCATACCAAATTGTCAAAGGTTTTTGGAATGATATGTCTTAGGTTTGGGAAGAGTGGGTAAGATAAAACAGGCATTCTCATTTATTACCCATGGAACAGACTTCTTAGAAAGCAATTTGGCCATTTATGGTGAGAACATTTACAGGGCTCATATCATTTGACACAGTAATATCACTTCTAGAAATGTATAACTCTAAATGAATTATCAGAGATATGGATAAGTATCTTCAAGGATTTCAGCATTATTATAATACTAGAAAACAGGAAATAACTTAATTGTCCAAAAGTAGAGGAATGGCTAAATCAATTATGGCTTATACATGTGATACTATGATGCCAATAAAAATCAAGAAATATTTAACTACATAAATAAATGCTATTTATATAACATTTAGAGAATGAGACATAAAGATTGCCACAATTTAAATAGGAAAACAAAATGAAAAAAGGAAAGATATTAAAAGTTTAACAGTGAAACCTGTCCTTGAAGAGTTTACACTCAAGTTGGTAGATATGAGTTGGTATATGTGTTACTTATATCTATTTATTAATATGCAAGTAATATATAATAAACAAGTAACATACAAAGCACAAAGCCTTGACCAACTAATTATCTGTGTACAGGGAATATCCTCTGAACTGAATCTGAGAGAATGAGTAGTTTTCCAGATAGAGAACTAGTAGAAAAGCACTGATTTGTCTATATCTCTGGTATCTAGGTCAAGGGCTAAATGCTCAATTAATGTTTGTTGAACACACTAATGAGTGATATATAAAGAAACATAATTTCATTCTCTCTGACTGTTCTTTGTCTCTAATGTTTCAGTCACTAAAAGCTTACAATTACAATAGAAGGATATATTACAAATATTCAAATTAACTAAATTATATGTTACATCTTAGAATGTTGCTCCTTAAAATCATCTTGCAATGTCTTAATTTCATCAATAATTGAATAGTTAATGTACCCCATCAGAAATCATTTAAGAGTATGAACTATTTTTCTTGCCTTATATCTTAAGTAACAGCTGACATTTAGACCAAGAGCCCTTTGTCTACTCATCAACTATAAATCAAAGGAAAGAATGTAATTGAGTTTGGACACTTTTTCTTCAAAAAAAAAAAAAAAAAAAACTACTACAAGGGTATCTTTGATACAATTGAGATTTCTTTTAAAAAGATTTGTTTGTTGTTGTTTATTCTTCCTAAAATAATAAAATGATATTTTTGCAATGTTGACTGCAGAATTGAAATTAAAATCTCTGTACAGTTATTTAATTCCTGAGTCATTACTTATCTTTTTCATATCCATAAAGCCTGAAGTCCATAATCCTTTGTCAGCAATTAGGAAATGGAAGGTTTGGATGGGAACTTGGTAATGTTTTTCTAATCTAATGATAGTTGACAGAAAAAAAAATGTCTACTGAAAAGAAAAACAGAGGGATACAAACTCAACCAAGGCAGGATAATTCATAGATGGGTCTTAAATTCAACAAGATATTAAAACAATAGCAACTGAAAACCCTTTACTTACTAATTACTCTATATTAAAGACTAGTAAAATGTTATAGATAAGGCACAGGGCTCCCCATAAGGTGTGAAATCTAACAGAAGACCCTCACATAAACCTAGATCACCAAAGAGCTACCCTCTGAATCCTAATAAGGGTGACCAGAAACAAAGAGGCATTTGTGCTTGTGTTTAAGGTAGTTCTGGCTCCAAATAGTACCTTTTAATTGTGAAATGCCTAACTTCTATCCAAAAGAGTAGAATTGATCAAATCCACACCAAGGAAAAACTAAATGGCATCACTCTTTGCTGTACAAATGGAGGTTTCACAGCAGAGATGATGCTAAGAAAACTGAGTGTTTACATGCATATGTATAGTTAATCATGCAGTCTCAAAAGACTCACTGTTGAAATCAGTGCCATGTCAATGATGCAATCTGCGATTTAGAGGGGGAAAAAAAACCTGTTCTATTAAATCAATATGGTTCACCTAAATTATATTGGTTTTGTACTTTTGTTTGTATTTGATTTACAGTTTTTGTTTCATTGTTACATAAATCTTGGTGATTAAAAATGGTTTATACCTAGTTTTATGTTTGTACATATTTTAATGGTATTTTTTAATAATCTTTTTTTTCTCCTTCAAAAGAGATATACATACTCTTTGATGGAATACAGGCTGTAGCTTTGCTAAGAACTGACTTATCATTTAATTTCTTGTGTAGATCTACCTACAAGGCGGAACTGTCACTCTGGCCAGAGTGTGCCAGGAGATGTTTCCCACAGCAGTTATGGTGGCCATTACTAGTTGTGAAAGTAGCACTCCACCTTATATATCAATCTCTCTGAACCTGGTTGAAATAATTCTACCCTGAGGCAGGAATCCAACTCAGATTAATTAGGCTGAATTATGTGAAACTGCCAGTTTTGTAAGTCAAAATCAGTCAAATATCAGCATTTTATTATGATGCAACCTAATATATGCTCAAGCTTCTGTTCCTTCAAGGAAATCCTGAAGCAGAATGAATGCATCAAAAAAGAGACATCTTAACAGGCAACTAACCTTCTCACTGCCATCCTGATACTGACCAATGTCATTCAGTCAAAGTAGAATTAAAAAGTAAAGTTGTTTTTTGTTTTTTGTTTTTTCTTTCTCCCTCAGTGCTGCCTGTGGAGGTGGTAGCCATCTCCTACTCAACATCATGGTCGATTGATATGTCAAAATTAAGCACAAATAAGGGAAATCCAGAGGCACTGACAATAGGGCACACAGAAGATACAAGGACCAGATCTTGATAGACCAACACTGGTTACAGGAGCAACAAGAAAACAAAGCACATGCTGCCCAGTTGCTTCTGGAAGTTCCTAGTCCACAACATCAAAGAGCTTGAAGTGCTACTCATGTTCTACAAATCTTACTGTGCAGAGATTTCTTACAATGTCTCCTCCAAGAACCACAAAGCCACTGTGGAAAGAGCAGCCCAGCTGGCGATCAGAGTGATCAATGCCAATGCCAGGCTGCAAAGCAAAGAAAACGAATCAGCTTATGTGCATGTTGTATTTGTGTTAATAAAACCATAAAACTACAAAAAAAAAGTCACCTTTATATATAAAAACAAAATAATGAAAAAACAACTATTGAATATATTTAAATTCAATACAAAAAAAGAAAGAAATCCAGAAGGAATATAAAACCAGACAATAAAAGTAGGACACTGGAGTTTTGGGAAGATGGTGGTATAGGAGGATCCTAAGCTCACCCTGTTGCACAGACACACCAAGATAACAGCTACATCTTTGCAACTAACTCTGAAAACAACCAGATGACTGGCAGAACAGACCTTCCACATCTAACCATAAAGGGAAGGTCACATCGAAAAGGGTAGGAGGGCAGAAACACAGTTGGGAACCAAATCCGCCCACCATGTGTGACCAACCACAAATGGGAGGGACATCACAAGTATGGAGAAGTGAAAGGATCAGATACCCCTGACACTGGGGACCCTCATTGGAAAGATAATCCCCATAACACCTGGCTTTGCAAACCATTGGGACTTAACTCCAGGAGAGCCAGAGAGGAACAGAAAACTGAGTCCCCATCCTTATGAGCCAGTATACTAAATAACTTGGCCTAAACACAGCACAGAAATTGCAGTATGAAAAGCACCTGGGGTATATGTGAAGGCGATCTACTGAATAATTTTAGAATATGTGCAGAAGGGGAAGGGATGTGCAGGCGATTTCTCTGGCAACAAAAGTGCTCACAGGAGCCATTTCTCTTCTCCTTCCTGCCCACACCTTCCCTTTCCCCAACCCCTCTGCTTAGATGGCTGGACACTTGTGGGAATGAGTGCTAACACTCTCCATCTTCCTTGCTAGCACCCCATGCCCCCATCCTGGCATTTCCCCCACAGACCCACCCACCCTGTCAAAATTATCTGCCTTGGCAGGCATCCCTCCAAAGTGGCTTCTGAACTGCCACACCAGGCAGGCAGCCCCAGCCTCCAAAGTGGCTCCTGCACTGCCACACCAGGCAGGCACTACCACTCAATGGTGAAAAGCTGAGAGCTTTTCATCTAAGTTCAGGAAAAAGAAAAGGATGTCCACTCTCATCACTTTTATTCAATATAGTACTGTAAGTCCTAGCTGCAGCAATCAGAAAAGAGAAAAAAATAAAAACCATCCAAACTGGTAAGAAAGAAATAATCTCTATTTGTAGATGACATGATACTATATATAGAAAACCCAAAAGATTCAACCAAAAAAAAAAATTAGAACTGATAAATTAATTCAGTAAAGTTGCAGGATACAAAATATACAGAAATATGTTGCATTTCTATACACTAATAATGAGGCAGCAAAAAGAAATTAAGAAAACAAACTCATTTATAATTGCACCAAGAAGAATAAAATATCTAGGAATAATTTTTACCAAGAAAGTAGAAGACCTATACTCTGAAAATTGCAAGATACTAATGAAAGAAATTGAAGACAGCACTAATGAAAATATATACCATGGACTGGAAGAATAAGTATCATTAAAATGTCCAAACTACCCAAAACAAGAGTCAATGAAATCCCTATCAAAATACCAACAACATTTTTCACAGAACTAGACAAAATAATCCCAAAATTTGTATGCAACAGAAGATCCCAAATAGACAAAGCAATCCTGAGAAAGAATAACAAAGCTGGAGGTATCACAGTCCCAGATTTTAAGATGTACTACAAACCTATACTATTCAAAACAGTATGGTAGTGACACAAAAACAGAGACATAGATCAATAGAATAGACAGCCCAGAAATAAACCCACACTCATGGTCAAATAACCTACCACAAAGGAGGCAAGAATATAGAATGAGGAAAAAACTATCTTCAATAAATGGTGCTGGGAAAACTAGACCACTGCATGCAAAAGAATGAAACTGGACCACTTTTTTTACACCATATACAAAAAATAAACTAAAAATGCATTAAAGACCTAAATGTGAGACCTGAAACCACAAAACTCCTAAAAGAAAACATAGGCAATAATCTCTTCAACATTGGCCTTAGCAACATATCCTCAGGCAAGCAAAACAAAAGCAAAAATAAGCTGTTGGGATTACACCAAAATAAAAAGCTTGCACAGTGAAAAACACCATCAACAAAATAGAGCCAACCTACTGAATAGGAGAATATTTGTAAATGAAACATATGAACTAAGTGGGTAATAGCCAAAATATATTTATATATATTTATATATATATATATATATATATATATATATATATATATATATATAAACTTATACAAGTCAACACACATAAAACTAATCTGATGAAAAACTGGGCAGGGGTGCCTGGGTGGCTCAGTTGGCTAAGCATCCAGCTCTTGATTTTGGCTCAGGTCATGATCTCACAGTTACTGAGATTGAGCCCCATGTCAGGCTCTGCTCTAAGCACAGAGCCTGCTTGGGATTCTTATCTCCTTCTCTCTCTGCCCCTCAACTGCTCATGCTATCTCTCAAAATAAATGAATAAAAACTTTTTAAAAATGGGCAAGGGGTGGGGGGAGGGGCACCTGGGTGGCTCAGTCGATTAAGTGTCTGCCATCAGCTCAGCTCATGATCTCATGGTTCATGAGTCCGAGCCCCACATTGGGCTCTCTACTGTTAGCACAGAGCCTGCTTTGGATCTTCTGTCCCCCTCTCTCTCTGCCCCTGCCCCACTTGCTCTCTCCCTTCTTGCCCTCAAAAATAAACTTAAAAAAAAAAATTTTAATGGGCAAAGGACCTAAATAGTCATTTTTCTAAAAAACATACAGATGACAAACAGACACATGAAAAGATGCTCAGCATCACTAATTATTAGGGAAATTAAAATCAAAACCACAATGAGATATCACCTCAGACCAGTAAGAATGGAAGCATCAAAAAGAAATAACAAGTGTTGGCAAAGATGTGGAGAAAACAGAACCCCTGTACATGTGGAGAAAACAGAACTCCTGTACACTTTTGGTAGGAATGTAAATGGGCATAGCCACTGTGGAGAACAGTATGGAGGTTCTTCAAAAAATTAAAAATAAAAATACCATATGATCAAGTAATTCCACTACTCCACTAATAGGTATTTACCTAAAGAAAATAAAAATACTAATTTGAAAAGACAAATGCACCCCTATGTTGACTGCAACATTAGTTACAATAGCCAAGATATGGAAACAACACAAGTGTCTATCAAAAGATGAGTGGATAAATAAGATGTGGTATATGCATGTGTGTGTGCATACACAAACACATACTTATACGTATATATGCATATATACAGGCATACATATACATACACAATAGAATATTACTCCACCATAAAAAAGAATGAGATCTTGCCACTTGTGACAACATGGATGGACCCAGTCAGTGTTATATTAAATGAAGTAAGTCACACAAGAAAGACAAGTACCATATGACTTCACTTAATTCGAAATCTAAAAAACCAAAACAAACTCTTAAATACAGAGAACAAACTGATGATTGTCAGGAAAGAGGAGAGTGGTGGTGGTGGAGGCGTGGGGGGCGGGAGGAGGGTTGAAGTAGATAAAGGTGATTAATAGGTACAAACTTCCAGGGATGCCTGGGTGGCTTAGTTAAGCATCCCACTCTTGGTTTTGGCTCAGGTCATGAGCTCACAGTTCATGAGCTCGAGTCCCACATTGGGCTCTGTGCTGACAGTGTGGAGCTTGCTTGGGATTCTCTCTCTCCCTTTCTCCCTGCCTGTCCCATGCTCTCTCACTCTCTCTCTCTAAGTAAATAAATAAACTTAAAGAAAAAAGAGATACAAACTTCCAGTTATAAAATAAATAAGTCACAGAGATGAAAAGTATACCATAGAGAATATATTCAATATTGTAAGTATGGTGACAGATAGTGACCACCCCTATTTTGATGAGCACTGAGTAATGTACAGAATTGTCTAATCAATACATTATACATCCGAAACAAATATCCCATTGTATGTTAATTATACTTCAATAGTTTTTAAATTAATAAATAAATAAAAGTGAGACACTGCTTGAGGAATTTCTTGGCCACTGATTAGGGAGCCCTCTTCTTTAGGCCAGAAATTAGTCTATCAGTTTTTGTGTGAAGCAGTACAGGAAAATTTCAAAATTTCTAGAAACAGACATCAGTCAGAATGGTTTTTCAATAAAATTATTTTATTTTCTATTAAAAACAAAATTAAGAAGTAATCAAATAGTACCCATATCTGTTTGCTCAGCTCTTTTTCTGTGAGGCTCCTTTCCTTTTATTGTTCTAAATTTCCTAACAATGATGAATCCCCATTCACATCTAACTGTAGGAGAGGAAGACAAGTAAATGTTTGTCCAGTTATTGCTTCATTGGAGCTGAGCTGATCTGCTTCCTTGTTTCATACTAAACATGATTGTTAGTGACAAAATCCAAGTACAACTTTTCTGGTCTCACTTGGCACACTGAAATGTATATTCCACTTTCTTCCAATAAATATTTCAAAATAGCGAGCATGAAAAATCCTTATGATACAGGGCAAGTCATGATGAAATCTTAAGAACACCTCAAGTTCTTGTTACTTTTCATGTTTATGTTTAATGTTCATAACTTATCTCTTGGGAGGGAAATACCCCAAATCTTGTGTATGGTAGCTCCATGTCCATTTTGTTCCCAAATAAATAAAGGATGACCCCCTTGACAAATGGCCAATAAAGCCTAGCCTCAGAAACATGATATTCCATGATTCCCTGGCATGACACCAAATGGCTGAGGTTAAGAAAGGGGACATGTATTCACAGAAGAAAAAATGTGATACGTTGGATCTATGAAAAAGAACAGAGTAAAATTATAATAAATGATAAAATATTCCTGAAGTTCTGTGATAATAAAGTTATTTACTTGTTCATTCATTCATTCAACAAATGTTTATAAGAATCTATTATATGTAAGGGATTGTGCTAATATAAATAATTAACATTTATTGAGTACTTAATTGTGCCAGGCACTAGATATTTTATGTACATTATCTTGAAAATATTATGAATTAAACATTATTATTATCCCAATTTTACAGAAGAAAAATTAAAAGTTAAAAAGGTTAAACGTGTTCATAAGTGGCAGCGCTGGGATTTGAATTTATATCTGACTGTTTTCTTTCTACCATAGGAACCACGTAAAAACATTTGAAGATTGAAAGAGTATAAATATTTAGAGTGCCTAACAATGCACAAATCAATACTATGTTTAAGTAAATATGAATCATTTTGAAGTTAGCCACCTAAATTTCATTTGGGGGTCAAAAGTACAAATATTGAGGGGCGCCTGGGTGGCTCAGTCGGTTAAGCCTCCGACTTTGGCTTAGGTCATGATCTCAGGTTTGTGGGTTCGAGCCCCGCATCAGGCTCTGTGCTGACACCTCAGAGCCCAGAGGCTGCTTCGAATTCTGTGTCTCCCTCTCTCTCTGCCCCTCCACCGCTCGTGCTCTCTCTCTCTCAAAAATAAACATTAAAAAAAATTTTTTTAAGTATAAATATTGAAGTACTTTTTCTGTTGACAGCAATGTTTCCCAACATTTGTAGTAAAACATTTCATTATTTTACTTAAACAATAAATTCTTACTTATTATCTATTAATGCCATCTATATGACAGGGATTTGTGTTCATTTCTTTTAAAATAGTCCCATAAAGAGGTGCCTGGGTGGCTCAGTCGGTTAATCATCCAACTTCAGCTCAGGACATGATCTCACGGTTAGTGAGTTAAAGCCCCATGTCAGGCTCTGTGCTGACAGCTCAGAGCCTGGAGCCTACTTCAGATTCGGTCTCTTCCTCTCTCTCTGTCTCTCCACCACTCCCGCTCTCTCTCTCTCAAAAAAAATAAACATTAAAAAAGTTAAAAATAAAATAGTCCCATATAACCAAAGAAAATATAACCAATAATAATTTGCATATCTACCTTGAGCAAACATAGCACATTTAGAACCATTTCTATTACTCAATTTGCATACATGCATGAAAGACATGTTGAAAAGAATCTGTAACTGCTTCCTAGTCCTCTCAATGCCTCAGACCTTATCAGGAAGTATATGTGACTTTTTCACTGTTTTTATCCTTAGCTCCATGTAAATGCCTTGTAGATCTATTTTATGTCAAAATAATAAACTTGTCCAGTAAATGAGCTTTATATCCTTTCAAACCCTTTGACAGCATCCTTTGAAAAAAATAATAGTAGCCTGTGGGTCAGATATCTGGCTCTAGTCCTGACAATATGCCAAACCCACTATCTGACTTTTTCAACAAGCCATAGTAAGTAACAGACTGCTTCCATGAGAGTCAGTAGAACTAAATGGATGGCTAGGGTGTTAAGGAATGGTACCAGATGCTCCTTGGTATAGCACTAGTAGCTTTCAGCTCATTCCTGAAAGAATGAGCCATGTAGATCAGACCTTCCACCAGAAAGCTCATGATGAAAAACTAGCCTTTTGGAGGTGACACCGGGAAATATTTGTGAGTGGTCCAACCCCTGCAGACCTAAAAACTGTTGTGAAGATGAAAACCTTTGGACCCAGCTGTCAGAATGGGCTCTGGAGTTCTAGCAAGAATGCCACAGTCCAAGGACTAGATGGCCCATCCACTGGGTCAACTATGGGAGACAAAACTGACAATGGGAAATGAAAGGAAATATAATCACCAAAATGTACCAGATATCCTAGAAAGCCAAACAGGTGGGCCAGATGGTTTCTTCCAGAAGCAGTAAGCAGTCTGGGCCCCCATTACAGGAGCAGATAAAGCATGCTTAGGGACAGTCTGACAGCAGTGCACTTCATGGAAGCAAGTAAAGTCTGTAGGCAGCATTGGGGAGAAGAATGCCAAACTGTAGAGGCAGTAACTATGAAGGGCACATGAGCTCAGGGCAGGACACAGCAAGGTTGGACTAATGTTATCTGGTAGCCACAAAGTTTCCCAGGAAGAGCTCTTAAAAGTACCCTGCTACTCTCTCCTTATACCAATACTCGGATTCTGTGAAGCTGATTACTGCTTTATTTAGGGAAAATCTATTTATCTGATTCTATTTTTAACTTCTCCCTCAACCCCTGAGCTATCTACAGGCAATATTTTGCAAATGGTTCTGTGGACGACTCCTTTGAATAAGACTCAATAAAGACAATTAAAATGTTACAAGATCACTTAAATCTTACATTACTGGTCCAGTGATTAGCACAGAACCCAAGATCACCTGCTCCCTTCTTCTTACTGTACATGCAAAGCACTACAGTGCAAAGAGGTTGAGTGACTTTTTTGACATAGGGCAACTAATTAAAGGTAGCATTTTGCCTAGAATCCATTGTCATGAACACAAACATGACTAGATCAATGCTTCTGTCCCTGCACAATGCTGTAATAAACATATTGGTGCATATCATTTGGAATTAGTATTTTCATTTTCTTTCTTTCATTTTTCTTTCTTTCGATACCCAGTAGTGAAATTACTGGATCATATGGTAATTCTATTTTTAATTTTTTGAGGAACTTCCATATTATTTTCTGCAGTAGCTACACCAGTTTGCATTCCCATCAACTGTGCACAATGGTTCCTTTTTCTCCACATCATCAATAACACTTGTTCTTTCTTGTGTTTTTGATTTTAGTCATTTTGACTGACGTGAAGTGATATCTCATTGTGGTTTTGATTTGTATTTCCCTGATGATGAGTGATACTGAACATCTTTCCATCCATTTGTTGGCCATCTGTATGTCTTCTTTGGAGAAATGCCTGTTCATGTCTTCTGTCCATTTTTAATCAGAGTATTTGTTTTCGGTGTTTTTTTGTTTTTTGTTTTTGGTTTTTTTTTTTTGTTTTGTTTTGTTTTTTTTTGGTTTTGAGTTGTATCAGTTCTTTATATATTTTGGATGCTAACCCTTTAATGGATATGTCATTTTCAAATATCTTTTCCCATTCTGTAGGTTGTCTTTTAGTTTTATTGATTGTTTCCTTTGCTGTGAATTGCATTTTATTTCAGTGTAGTCCAAGTAGCTTACTTTTGCTTTTGTTTCCCTTACCTCAGGAGACATATCTAGAAAAATGTTGCTACAGCTGATATCAAAGAAATTACTGCCTATGTTCTCTTCTAGGATTTTTCTGGTTTCTGGTCTCACATTTAGGTCTTAAATCCATTTTGAGTTTATTTTTGTGTATGGTATGAGAAAGTGGTCCAGTTATCACTCTTTTGCATGTAGCTGTCCATTTTTCTCAACACCATTTGTTGAAGAGGCTGTCTTTTCCCATTGCATATTCTTGCTTCATTTGTCAAAAATTAGTTGACCATATAATCATGGGTTTGTTTCTGGGCTTTGTATTCTGTTCCATTGATCTATGTGTCAATTTTTGTGCCAGTACCATATTGTTTTGATTACTACAGCTCTATAGTATATCTTGATATCTGGAATTGTGATACTTCCAGTTTTTTCTTCTTATATCAAGACCTCTTTGGCTGTTCAGGGTCTTTTGTGGTTCCATACAAATATTAGGATTATTTGTTCTATTTCTGTAAACATGTTTGCTAGTACTTTGATAGGTATTGCACTAAATCTATAGATTGCTTTGGATAGTAGGGACATTTTAACAATATTTGTTCTCCCAATTCATGAGCATGGAAAATCTTTCTATGTGTGTCATCTTCAATTTCTTTCATCAGTGTTTTATAGTTTTCATGCTGCAGGTCTTTCAACTTGTTGGGTAAGTTTATTATTTTATTTTATTTTTATTATTTTAGTGCAGTCATAAATGGAATTATGTTCTTAGTTTCTGTTTCTGCTGCTTTGTTATTAGTGTATAGAAATAAAACAGGTTTCTGTATACTGATTTTGTATACTGTGACCTTAGTGAATTCCTTTATCAGTTCTAGTAGATTTTTGGTGGAGTTTCTCAGGTTTTACAGGTTGTCATCTGCAAATAGTGAAAGTTTTACTTCTTCCTTACCAATGTGGATGGCTTTATTTCTTTTTCTTATCTGATTGCTATGGCTAGGACTTCCAGTACAATGTTGGATAAAAGTGGTGAGAGTGAACATCCTTGTCTTGTTCCTGATCTTAATGCAAAAGCTCTCAGTTTTTCACCATTGAGTATGATTTTAGCTGTGGTTTTTTCAAATATGGGCTTTATTATGTTGAGGTATGTTCCCTCCAAACCCACTTTGTTGAGGGTTTTTATCAGGAATGGATGTTGTACTTAGTCAAATGCTTTTTCTGTATCTATTGAAATAATCATACGTTTGGGTTATTTTTAAGTAGGTTTCACACCCAGAGCAGAGCCCAATATGGGGCTTAAACTCAGGACCCTGAGATCAAGACTTGAGCTGAGATTAAGAGTCAGATGCTCAGCCAACGAGCCACCCAGGCACCCCGATCATATGGTTTTTATCCTTTCTCTTGATGATGTGATATATCACATTGATTTATTTGTGAATAGTGAACCATCCTTGCATCCTAGGAATAAATCCCACTTGATCATGGTAAATGATTTTCTTAATGTATAAGCACCATTATTTTTATCCCCATTTTCCAGATGAAGAAACTGAGGCACAGCGATTAACATGCCAATGTCATACATATAGTAAATGGAAGAATCAGGATTTGAGCCAATTCTGGCTTTGTAAAACACTGTAATCATGCCTCTCTGATGATGGATGACCTGGCAGGTTTTGGGGGCTGATGATGACAGATTAAGAGACTGTGCCTGGTCATTTAAGGAAAAATGGATAATAATAACTTATAATTACAGCATCCTCCCTGGCATTGGTTTCTTAGAGAATTTACGGTAGTGAGCACAAATATTCACCCAGTTTCTCAGGTTAAAACTCAATTCTTGGCTTTTGCCTTTCTCTCACTCAAACCCATCAGCAAGTCCTCTTACGTCTGCTATCGAAACAAAGCCAGAATCAAACCATTTCTCACTACTCTACTGCTACCACTTGGTGCATCTTCATTCACATCTTCATCTGAAATACTGCAATTATCTCCTAATTGGCTTCCCTTGTTTTTATATTTACCCTTCTATAGTCTAACCTTCACATAATATATGAGTAATCATTTTTAAAACATGGAACATATAACATCAATCCCCCACTCAAAACCTTCCAATGTCTTTCCATAGTATTTAGAATAAAATCTAAACTCCTTACTAAGGCCTAACTCTACATGATCTGGCTCTAACTATCTCTTCCATCTCATTTTTGCCCATACTCCCTAACTTACAACTTACTTCACTAACTTTCTGGCTGTTCCTCAAATATGCAAAATTATTCCCACCTCAGACCCAGTTCACTGGTATTTCTTTGCCTGAAATGCTCTTCTCAAAGACATTTATATGCTTGGCAACTCCATATCATCCAAATCCCTAACTAACTGTATCTTCCACAAAAAGCAATTTCTGACCACCCTATCTAAAACAACTCAACCATCATTTGCTATCCCCTTACCTTACTCTTCATTTCTCCTCATAGCATTTTCCATTACCCAAAATCATATTTGTAATTTAGTTAATGATAACCTTTTTGAGGGCAGAAACCTAGGGTATCTTGTTAACTGATTTATCTTCAATGCCTAGGCAGGGCCAGCTATAATAGTACATGCTCAATAAATATTAAACCAAATGAATTATCCTCCAAATGCCATCATTTTATGACACTGTGATACTCACAGGATCAGTGGAATAGACTGACATGCTCTGTCAGGTTCTGAATAGACTGATAACCTCACCACCAATCTATCTTAGGGCAGATTAGTCGGATTGGCTGCCCATAATGCCACCTTTCTTGCCAAATGCAGGTAGATGCTCCTAAATCCCCTCCATTGGTACTGCTCTTCTCTTGTATCCTCTTTTCCCCAGTGATAGTCAGGGAAGGCTTTCAATGCTTTCTTTTCCTTTGAGATGGGCATACTCCCTCATGGCCTTGTTATCCATTTTGCTATCTCAATAAAACTTCCTGAAATCTTTGAACTTCTACTGTGATGTTCTGTATTTTTTCCTACCAAAATATAAATGCTATGTATCTGCTGGATAAAAGTTAACTCATTAGCATTAAATGCCAAAATAATTACTGCATTAAAATTCCATGCCATGTGAAGATGTAGAAATTAAAGCAGCCCCCTGCTCCTTTTGTCTTTACAATCTGTGGAAATTTTCTACACTGCCCTGAGAATTCTTTTTTTATTTTTTTTATGCGACAAAGGCTACTTGCTCAGCAGTCTTTTATTCTCCAAATACTGTCTATTCATCATTAGAAATGATAAGTTGCTGGCTAAGACTGATGCTTGTCAGCTCAGATGGAAACTTTGGAATAATAATATTGCCTATTTTTAAAACCTGTGGTTAGTTAGGTGGCATGCATACACAACGTATGGAAAGGAAAAGCTGCTGCTTTCCAGAACCCAATTTCCTTATCATGAGAGATCAAATAGGTCAAACATAGCTCATACACAAACTGTGAAAAAGAAGCCCTTGTTTCTAGTGATAGTTCAGGGAAGTGCCCTGGAAGATCCCACTCACATGTCCTAAAAACTTTAATTCCTCACTTAAACATCTACAGAAGTAATAACTATCCAGTGGTTTAAAAGACCACAAAATAGGGGCACCTGGGTGGCTCAGTTGGTTAAGTGTCTGACTCTTGATTTCAGCTCAGGTCATGATCTCACAGTTTGTGAGATTGAGCCCCATATTGCTCTGTGCTGACAGCAAGGAACCTACTTGGGATTCTCTCTCTCCCTCTCTCTACTCCTCCCCTGTTCTCTCTCACATGCACATACACACTCTCTCTCTCTCTCAAAATAAATATTTTATTTAAATGTTTTTTTTTTTTATTTTTGAGACAGAGAGAGAGAGAGAGAGAGGGAGAGAGGGGGCACAAATTGGGGAGGGGCAGAGAGAGAGAGGGAGGGAGACAGAATCTGAAGCAGACTCCAGGCTCCAAGCTGTCAGGGCAGAGCCCAATGCAGGGCTCAAATCTACAAATCATGAGATCATAACCTGAATCAGACTTAGACACTTAACTGACTGAGCCACCCAGATGCCTCTAAATAAACATTAAGACCATAAAATACATAAAGCCCATTTCTTTTTATTAAATACCCTATGGCAAATTCTACAATTCCACTTCCATATATACAGGAAATAATAAAACTAAACATGTCTAGGGGCGCCTGGGTGGCGCAGTTGGTTAAGCGTCCGACTTCAGCCAGGTCACGATCTCACGGTCCGTGAGTTCGAGCCCCGCGTCAGGCTCTGGGCTGATGGCTCAGAGCCTGGAGCCTGTTTCTGATTCTGTGTCTCCCTCTCTCTCTGCCCCTCCCCTGTTCATGCTCTGTTTCTCTCTGTCCCCAAAAAATAAATAAACGTTGAAAAAAAAAATTAAAAAAAAAATTAAAAAAAAAAAAACAAAAAAAAAAACTAAACATGTCTAAATTGGCTGATTTGTCAGCTCAATCATAGGAGTTGAAACAAGTTAGTTCTCAATATCCAAAATAGTATTAGGAGAAACAGCCTTTTTCTATGTGCTAACTAGAACTATGCTTTTAATTCTTTGGAAAAAGATTTGAAGTTGTGCCCTCTGCAAACCTACTGGGATTAGACCTACACATTTTAAACCCTATTTGGATAATAGATTATAGCTTCTGTGACTCTGTCATTACAACAAGCAAACCTGAAGTAAAATGTAATCACAATGAACCAAGGAATTAAGATGAAATACTAAGTTAGTACTTCATACAATGGATGCTAGATTCCCTGCTGTCAGCTTCAAAGGTTACAGATAATAAACTAAACCAAAAACTATAAGCAAATTGAGACAAAGGAAGAGAATTTAACTCTTAAGACTGACTTAGATCATTTTATCACTTTATCATACCTCTCCCAGATGATAAAATAGATACTGAAATGTTGATATCCTAACCAGACATAACATTAAAAATATTTTACAACCAGTATGATACCAGTAATGACCTAGTAAAATAGACTTGAGCTTGCCAAAGAGGAAGTAGGTCCTTTTTGGTCTCTGAGGACCCTTTGTGGCAGGCATCAACCATTTAGTGGCTGATTTAGGGGAAATCTGATGGGTTCTGGAGGAGGATCTAGCTAGGACTAAGGCAGTGGGGGTGAGAGTAGGGCCACTCAAAATGTTTGGAGTAGAAGAAGCTCTTTACCAAGCATCAAAAAAAGTATCTCAGTATTTTTAATACCTGGAAGAGCCATACAATGCATGCCAATTGAACATTACCCTTCACACTGTCATGAGCTTTGAGTAACTGAGGGAGGGAGAAAGGAAAGGAAGGGAGGAACAATGAACATATAAGTCCCTCTAAAATATTTTTTTACTTTGGCATTTCTCCTCCTTTAGTGAGATCCTATTCCATCACAATTCCATTATAATTAAAATGTCACTTATAAAGTTATATTCCTCACTCCCAACATAAAATTCCCCACCCTCTTTGTTCTCATTCTCCCCTCACTGTAATTTTGCATGTATGGTACCTGTTCAATGGTTATTTGTTCGACATCTCCTTCTCTCATTAGATTCTAGGCTGCAAGGGGTCTTAGGCCTTGTCTTAGACCCTGTCTTTTGGCTCATCATTTTCTTTCTAGTAACCAGAAGAAATACTTGATGCACATTAAATATTTTTTGAATAAACAACTTAATGAAAGGCCAGTTTGATTTTTTAAAAATGTTACCTACCATATAAAGCAAATGAAACAGCAATTATCCATAGTCTACTCACAGTAAGGGAGAGTCATGTGTGAAAAAAAAAAAAGATAATGATAAAAATACCTAACATTTATTGAGTTCTTACTACAAAATATTCACTGTGCTAAATGTTTCCAATACTACCTTAATTTCCCAAAACCCTATGAGGTAAGCAGTATTTTCACTGTCCCCATTTTGTAGATGAGGAAAATAAGGCTTAGATAGCAAGAGGTAGAACAAAGATCTAAAGCCAGGCCTATCAAACCCCAGAAGCTGAAATCAATCTCCACACATTCTGCTTCTTCATGTTTAATCCGTTTTACATATGCCCCCTTCCCTTGGGGTGGATGAGGCGGCAGATATTTTGTGCTTCCATACAGGATTAGATTAAGTATGCATAAGAACCAAAGCAATACATTATAAGAGGAAAGATAACTTGACAAGAAAAAACTCCTGCAGACATATTCTGGTATCTATTCCATGAGCAGATGGTGTACTTCTGAGAAATATCAGGATATATGAAGGAAAACAATTAGGCAACTGATGTTTATGTGGGTGTAGATTTCTGGCTAGAGCAGATGCCTGTTGCTTCCTGACATCTGCCATATTCCACTCTAAGTACCAAAAAAAAACATACAGCTGACGAAGTTGCATAGATTGTGGCTTTGTATATCAGTAAGTTGTACTTATTGGTTGGTACTGACAACCAAGAAGTCAGAAGCTAACATTGACCTCTCAGATACCATGGCACAATATAAAAAACATAGACTTTAGAGTCAAACAAGTTGGATTTTAACTCAACACCAAGAACAAAAACAAAACAAAACAAAACAAAACAAACACATAATACAAATAATCCAATTAAAAGTGGATGGAGGACTTGATTAGACATTTTTCCAAAAAATATATACAGATGGCCAACAGACACATGAAAAGATGCTTAGCATCACTAATCATCAGGGAAATGCAAATCAAATCCACAATGAAATGTCACTTTATACCTGGCAGGATAGCTAAAATCAAAAAGACAGGGGGGCCTGGGTGGTTCAGTTTGTTAACCATCTGACTCTTGATCTTAGCTCAGGTCATGATCTCACAGTGGTGAGACTGAGTCCCATGTCTGAGCCCCCATGTCAGGCTCTGCACTGAGGGTGGAGCCTGCTTAAGATGCTCTCTTCATCTCCCTCTGCCCCTCCCCTGCTCACATGCACATTTGTGCTCTCTGGTTCTCTCTCTTAAAAAAAGAAAAAAAAAGGCAAGAAATAACAAATGTTGGCAAGGATGTGGAGGGAAAGGAACCCACCTACACTGTTGGTGAAAAGGTACATTGTGCAGTCACTGTGGAAAACAGTATGGAGGTTCCTCAAGAAATTAAAAATAGAAATACCACATGATCTAGCAACCTCACTACTGGGTATTTACCCAAAGACAATGAAAAAACTAATTTGAAAAGATATATGCACCCCTATGTTTATTGTAGCATTAATTACAATAGCCAAGATATGGAAGTAACCGAAGTGTCCATCGATAGATGAATGGATTAAGAAGATGTAGTATAGATATATAGTAGAATATTACTCAACCACAAAAAAAGAATGAGATCTTGCCATTTGCAGCAACATGGATGGATATAGAAGGTATTATGCTAAGTGAAATAACTCAGACCGAGAAAGACAAATACCATGTGATTCTTATATGTGGAAACTAAAAAACAAAACAAATGAACAAACAAACAAAAGCAGAAGATATACCCATAAAAACAGAGAACAAACTGGTAGTTGCCAGAGGGGAGAGAAGGGGATGGAAGGATGAGACAAATGGGTGAAGGGGAATAAGAGGTACAGGATTCCAGTTATGGAAGAAGTCATAGGAATGAAAGGTAAAGCATGAGGAATATAGTCAATAATATTATAATAGTGCTATATGGTGACAGATGGTAGTTATACTTGTTTTGAGCATACCATAACTTATAGAGCTGTCCAATTGCTATGCTGTACCCTTGAAACTAATATAACATTGTGTGTTAACTATACTTCAATTAAAAAAATTTTTTTAATGTTTATTTTTGAGAGAGAGAGAGAGAGCCAGAAAGAGAGGGAGACAGAGGATCCTAAGCAGGCTCTACACTGTCAGCAGAGCCCGATACGAGGCTCAAACCCATGAACCGTGAGACCATGACCTGAGCTGAAGTCAAACACTTAACCAACTGAGCCACTCAGGCGTCCCCCCAAAATTTTTTAATTAAAGAAGTCTGAGTTTATCACCTTGGGCTTGCCACTTATGTTCTGTGTAATCTTGAACAATGTGTTTAACCTCACAGAGCTTAAGTTTCTTCTTCAGTAAAATGATGCAGTATAGCCCAACCTGCTGGTTGCTATAGGATTCAAATAGAAATAAAGTGCCTTACAAACAGCAGGCACTTAATAAATGCTAGCTAAATATCCAAACCAAACCAAAGTTTGGTATAGTTAATATGATGTTAATTTAATGTGTCAATTTAGAACATGTTTTTGGATGAGATTAACATTTAAATTGGTCAATTTTGAGTAAATAGATTATTTATGAGGACAGGTCTCATGAAATCAGGGCTGAACAGAATAAAAAGAGCAACTACCCTGAGCAAGAGGGAACCTGAGCAAGAGGGAATTGTTTAGCAGATTGTCTTCAGATTTCATCTATACCACTGGCTCTCCTGGGTTCCCAGCCTGCTAGCCCACACTGCAAAAGCCAATTCCTTATTCTCTCTCTCTCTCTCTCTCTCTCTCTCTCTCTCTCTCTGTATATGTGTGTATACACACGTGCATGCACACACCACACACACACGTTTATGTTTATATACACACATCCTATTACACACACATCCTCTCCCCCATTTACATATGGATATATATATAAACACATATATTCATACCCTATTAGTTCTATTTCTCTAGAGAATCCTGACTAAATGTTCTTCAATTGTCTGATGAAACAGAACAATAAATTTTAGATCTAAATAAATTTTAGATCTGGGGAGCTGGAGGATAGGATTGTAGGTAAAGCAGGCTTGAAACTGAAGGAAAAATACCAAGTCAGGCCCAAAATATTATAGGCCTAAAGACAATCTCAGTTTGGGGCAACCACTTAGAAAAAGGCTCAGAGAAAGTGGATAAAAGCAGTGGGGGGGGGGGGGAGTGAGGCTGCCAATAGAGAAGCTGAAAAAATTCCACAGACAGGCTGTGTGGGGCAAATCTGATGATTGCTCCTTTTGTAGTATAAGAATTCCAAATATCAATTTGAAAGTGTTTAATTAAGGCTCAGAGAAGATAGGGGATGGTTGAAACAACTGCCTATTGAGTGGTAAGACCAGAAGAATAATCTAAGGCAGGCTCTCTAATCAGCAAAATTTGGAGGTCTCCTTACAGGTCAACTCTCAGACAAAGTCTAGCAGCTCAGAGAGATCCTCCCCATTCAGGGTCACCTAGCCAGTGACCATAGGTCTGACTACATTTATGAGAAGGCAACAGGTCTCAAGGTCTGCTAAATAAACAAAATCTAAGAGTAGGATTTCTGATATCTTAAGTATACATTCACCATGTTTCCTGATTCCCAGGGAAAATCTCTGATACAATTTAGATCACTGAGATGATGTTTCTGTCAAAATGTTTGCTTGGTTCAGGACCATACATTTTTGTTGCAACTGATTGACAATCCATGCAGTCAAGTTTGTTCCATTCATGAAGCAGCATATCAGAATTTTTTAAGTCACTCTTATTTTGGCCCAACACCAATTGATTATTGGCCTTATTGAATACATCAAACCATTATTAGGCATTTGTAAATAAAAATGTATAGTCAAGGTTTCCCAGAGAAACAGACCCAATTGGGTGTGTGTTTGTGTGTGTGTGTGCGCACAGACAGAAAGGGTGGGAGGAAGAAAAGGTGGGAGAGAGGGAGGGAGGGAGATACTCATGTGATTATGGAGGCTGAGAAGTCCCATGATCTACCATCTGCAAGCTGGAGATCTGGGACAGCTGAAGGTATAGTTTAGTCCAAGACCAAAGGCCTAAGAATCAAGGGAGCTATGGTGTAAGTCTCAGTCCAAGGGCATGAAAGACCAATATGCCAGTTCAAGTAGTCAGCAGAAAGGGCAAATTCTCCCATCCCCTGCCTTTTTATTGTATTTAGGCCCTCAATAGATTGGATGACACCATACACACTGGCAAGGACAAACTGATTTACTTAGTGAACAAATCAAATGCTAATCTCACTCAGAAATATCCCCACAGACACACCCAGAAATAATGTCAAGTCAAATGCCCAGGCACCCCATAATCCAATCAGGTTGACATGTAACATGAACCATCAGAAAGAGTTTAGGTTTCTGGGGATCTTATTTTATTCTAAAGACCTTTAATCTAAGACCTTTTGAGAAAAGCTGTAAAGTTGAAGACTGATGCTGCTGCTAATAGGGGGTCATTTAAATTGTTACAGTCTTTGCCAGAGGCTAGGAAACTTTTTCTGTAAAGGGCCAGATGATAACATTTTAGGCTTTGCACATCATAAGGTCTCAGCTACTCATTTTTGCCTTTGTAGCACAAAAGCAGCCAGAGACAATACATAAATGAAAGAGTGTGAGTGCACCCTAACTTTTATTATGGACCCCAAAAATGGAATATTATGTAATTTTCACATATTACAAAAGATTGTTTTTTTTGTATATTTTACAACCATTTAAAAATGTAAAAACCATCCTTAGCTCACAGGCCATACAAAAACAGGTTTGTGAAGTGAATGAATTAATGAATTGCTCTGGTCATTAATGCTTCAATTCTTGTTTTTTAAATATAAAAAGCTTTTCATTTAGCTTCAAAATTACCAATCTAGTTTGTTGATGGTTGTTTGTTTATGCTACTGTTTATAATGACGTCATGTCTGTACTCACAGGATTTTGGGCTATAATTTTGCGCTGACAGGTCTTCAAGGCAAGCATGAAGTGTAGTTCTAATATGAGTCATTCACACTTCTATTATTAAAAGTTATATGAAATTCACTCCTGGGATGAGGGGTGGAGGATAGAGACGGAAGGTTAATACTTTATTATTACCTCCAAGTTCTTATTCCACTGGAAAATGGTCAAAAGATTTGAGAGCCATCATATTTGCAAGAGATGTGCTTTGTGAATTTTAGGGATATGTATCTTTGAGTTGACACTCTTTGGTTCAGGGCTCATAGACATTTCACTCATGCTTCTTCTCTAAGACTAGACTTTCAGAACATTTCTGCTAAGCCTTACCTCAGCTCCACTTGAAGTGAAGTAACTGGTACTAGCTGCTTCTAAGGCAAGATATGAGGAAGAAAAAATCCTCCCCATTCAAGATAATGCTTCCAAGTCATCAGTTCTCTGTGTATTTTGTTTTTACAGACATGCAGGTATCGAATGGAGCTCCAGGAATGATGATGCAAACCTCCAGGTCTTAAAAGCAGACAGATTTATGTGAGACCTGAGCAAGACATCCTTTAAATATGTCAGGACTGAGGTGCTTGGGTGACTCAGTTGGTTAAGCATCCAACTTCGGCTCAGGTCATGATCTCACGGTTCATAAGTTCGAGCCCCACATCGGGCTCTGTGCTGACAGCTCAGAGCCTGGATCCTGCTTCAGATTGTGTGTCTTCCCTCTCTCTCTCTGTTCCTCCCCCTCTCACACTCTAGCTCTCATTCTCTCAAAATTAAATAAACATTTAAAAAAAAATTTAAAAAAATGTCTGGACTACTAATCTGTACTCAACAGATTCAGATACAGTTTTGGTCTAATTAACCTCTGTATTTCTAGCACTTAATCAAGAAAGATCCAATTCCAATGACTCTTATTTTAAACTATTTCACTAAGGGCAGCATTAAGGTAATTTAGGTAAAAACAAAATTTAAACAAAACAAGGAAAAGGAGTGTTAATTACTTTAGGGAAATGTGTAAACTTCCTCTTCATTGAATGTTCAACGGTTATTTGTTCTAATTGCTCTTTAGTGAGTATTTATTGTGCACATTCCCAAGCTGCTCATTAGAATTGCTGATTTGATGATAAGAGGAAAACTGCAAACTACCAATAAGTTTACCAGATATAGAGAATCCTGTAATCCTTTATGTCCTCAACTCTTTTGGCAACCTCTGCACAAAGAAGTTTTCAAAGAATCTAAAGACAGGATTCTGCCAAACCCCACCCTGATACTCTGATATGTACTCAGAATTTGACTTGCAAGTTTTACAGACTGTCCCAGTTTGCAAAGTTGAAAGAGGTGACTAAATTGTTCCTGACACTATAACAAGCCCTTGAAAAGAGATAATCTTGTCAAGCTGTGATGTCTAGTCATCTCAAAAAAACTTAAGGAAAGGAAGCTTTTTTTTATAACTGTGGAAGTGTTTATAGAGAGATGCTTGAATTTAACTGTCATTCATTTTCTTTTCTTCTTTTTCTTTCTTTCTCTCTTCCTTTTTTTTTCAAGAAAGAACATTAAAGCGCTGACAAAAAAAAAGAAAGAAAGAAAAAATCTGTTTTGCCTTCCATCTTTGGCCTGATACCAGTTAACATATCTCAGAGAGGTCTTCTTTTTGTCCCCACCTATTCAGACTCTACCTGTTCTTCAATTCCAGCTGAAGCCCTCCCCCATCCAACTTTAGCCTGAGTCAGCTTCTAAATACACCAGCCCATATCGATTCCCTTTTCTTCTAAAGCAGCATTGTCTCTGGTGCTCATTATATCTCTTATTTCTTGGTTGTTTTGCTTGTACTGAACTATTTCTTTTCTCCATAATCAAGAGGGCTAGAAGAGTGCTTTATTTCTTTTCAAACCAGGAGAGGGGTAGTATGAGGAGCTACTGTGGGAACGTGGACACAGATGGGAGGAGTGAAAGACTGCCCAGAGAAGATTCCCCAAAGCATTACATTCTCTCATTGCTAGGCCACTGCTCAACCCAGTGATCCAGCAAAGGCTCTGGTCTCATTATCTTCTTTCTACCTATATTTACAACTCTCTTTTTTTATTTATATTTACATTATATTATTTTATTTATATTTACAACACCTTATGCTCAATCCTTTTGGTCCTTCTTCATTGATAAGATTTCCTTTCTTTTTCATAAGGGTAGAAAGAGCTGGGCTAGAAACAAGTCTGTTACAGGTTTAATGGGTACTCTGATGTATTTTTATTTTTCTCTTACATCTCTGTATTATGTATGCCGTGATGCCACTGAGTAAGGATTGGTTCCAGGTCACTGGTTGGCAAACCTGTACTCCATTTCTGGAGTGATATTTCACTTGCAGACTTCACTGTCTGTTGAGCAAGAATGTTATTTGTGTCAGAACAGAAGATAAATAAATAATAATGCAGCAGACGTTCAACCCAGGGATTTTTGTGTTCTGTAAGCAAGTGGTAATAGTATATCCACTTTATAAGTAGCTGTCTGAGGCTAGAGAAATTTTACATATATAAAAAGCATAGAAATAAACTTTCAGAAATGAACAGATATTTTATCTCACAAGGGAAACTAGGATTTTTAAAAGGCACTGTTCTTACATAGTCACAGTCAGAGGCATCTTCCCTTATTTGGAGGTAAAGAATTAAACACAGACATACAGGCAGAAAAGACAGAATGAAAGCACAGTATAGACATTGAAAGAGTGAAAGAATACATGAGCCTTATCACTCAAGCCACATTGACTATGAAATATAATGCTGTCAGAGCACTCTGAAATCCTCTTTATAGGACACATATTGAGGCTGTGAAAGAGGCTGTGTAAACACTAAGGCTTTTGCATCACTGACAGTATTTTTAACTATTTAACATTTTGTTATTTTGGATTTTAAGTTCCCCTTCTTCCCCTCCTTTTTTTTTCTTTTGGATAGAAAAGTAGCTCCTAGAAAGACAAAAACCACTTTATGCATTCTTTTAATTGTTTTGAATCTTCTATATGATATTTTTTGGCCACAAAAAGATATTCCACCATTCTCAAAGATGTGAGGCAGAAAAATGCAGGGAAGTAAAGCATAAAGATCTTTGAGTGGCTCTGGATACAAATTAGGCAATTCAAATACAATTTGAATATATAGAGAGAGACAGAAATAGAGATAGATATATAGAGACAAATAGAGAGAGAGGGAGAGAGGAGGGAGAATACAAAGTCATATCTGAGTTTGGGCAGGCTGGTCAAAGAGGAAAATGCCAAGGGATTGTGTCCTGTTACTGCTCCTGCCACTGACCCATGACACACTATGCTTTTCTTTCAAGTTCTGCAAAACACCTCATAAAGACAGATGGTTCCCTTGGTGCATCTCCCTATGAAAGTTTTTGCTCTTTTGTTTTGTTATTTAAGTTGGTGACATAATTCTGATGTTGTCTGTCTTAAAAGATCAGTAACTACAGGGCTAGGCTTGGCAAAGACATGCTATGATTTAGATTTCCGTGTACCTAGTCTCATTTCTGTCCCATAATTAGATGGGAATCTGCTTTTCTAAGGAGAGATACTCCTTGTACTGGTATCATTTATATCTGTTTTTGTTTACTGGTTCTCAAATCTTAGTGTGCATAAATACAACTCAGAGGAGTCAATCTGAAACACAGGTTACAAGTCACCAATCTCATTGATGCTGATTCAGTGGGTCTAGGATAAGAATTTTAGTTGGTTCTCTAGTTATTGTGATGCAGAATGTTATAAGATCATACAATGAGCAAAACTGGCTTAGTGAATTTAAGAAAATGCATTCCCCTGGGGCGCCTGGGTGGCGCAGTCGGTTAAGCGTCCGACTTCAGCCAGGTCACGATCTCGCGGTCTGTGAGTTCGAGCCCCGCGTCAGGCTCTGGGCTGATGGCTCAGAGCCTGGAGCCTGTTTCCGATTCTGTGTCTCCCTCTCTCTCTGCCCCTCCCCCGTTCATGTTCTGTCTCTCTCTGTCCCAAGAATAAATAAAGGTTGAAAAAAAATTAAAAAAAAAAAGAAAATGCATTCCCTTTCCTAAGTTATGTGTGTATATTAATTGCTATTTTCTATTGTGGAATACAATTTTTATGTTCCTCTACATGGAATTACAGATATCATAGCTGTGGGAAATATTTAGGAGCAAAGTAAAAGTCTACCTGATATATGAAGGTTATAGTGGTTTAAAGAAAAGTTTTTAAATGGCGCTAAAATATGTATTTCTTCCAGAAAGCATTTTTCTAACATCTTAAACAGAAAACAATCGGGGTCAGTCTTATTTGTACAATGCTACCTCTGACTATGACTATATAAGAACAGTATCTTTTTTTATCCTAATTTCCTTTGTAAGATAAAGTGATATCTGTTAGCAACAACAACAACAACAACAACAACAACAAATACTGTGAATAAATCACTTTGGAGTAATTATCTAGGAAATGGCCATCATCCCTCCCCATCCCACCACTTGGTGTTTCATACCCAGGTTCTCTAGGTTCAGAAAGCAACAGCCGTCTGAGCAACATCCATCTGTAGCACCAGAGACAAAAAGCAGGTAGAAGGGACATTATGAAGGAAGAATTGATTATGAAGGAACAGCTTTCAGTTCTTCCTGACTGCAAGGATAGGAGAGCCTTGGGAGAGATTTAAAGTCCTACTTAAATCAGACATTTCAAGCTGAGTGATAAAGAGAATCATGACACCACCAACAGAAATAGAAAGGAGAACTGATTTTGAGAGCAAATTGATGTGTTTCAAAAGATATGAAATTTTCAAATTGATGACAGGATGGGATGCCTAAATAGAAATGTCTAACAGACAACTGCAGATACAATACTACAGCTAAAAAGAGGGGGAAGAGCTGGAGATGGTGATTTGATTATTTTCATTTATGCAATGGTTTGGATAAAATGGATGAAACATCTGAAGGGAAAGACTGAAGAAAGACAATCAAAGCATATGGCTCTAGACCCTTAAGGTAAGGAAAAGAGAAACCAATGAAAGGAACAGGAGAATAATAGTGAGAGAAATTGGATAAGAATTGTGGTAGCTCTGAGTAGAAGTCAAGAGATGAAGAAAATAAAAAAAAAAAAAAAAAAAAAGGAAAATTTCAGCTGCATGAAGCACAAGAAAAAAAGACCAATGAAAATGGAGACCAAGAAAAAAGTTAGGCTTATAAGTTTGGAAGCTATTAATATTTTTCAGTAGAGCCAGATTTTAGGGTAGTGAGGAAGTCAAAGAGGAGTGATATCAGCACTGCCCAAGAGAAATATGTGTATCGCATATGTATTTTAAAATATTCTAGTAGCTACATTAAAAAGTAAAATTAACAGAGGAAATTAATTTTAATAATGTATTTGTTTAACCAAAATTTCAATTTGCAATCAATAGAAAAAATATTGAGAATTTTACATTCTTTGTATCTTACATCATCTTCAAAATTTAGTGTATATTTTTACATTTGTAGCACATCTCAATTGGGTTGCTACATTTCAAGTGTTTAAGGGGCACACATGAATAGTAGCTTCTTCATTGGATGACTCAGAACTGAGAAAGTAAACATATCCCATGCAATATGGTAAAGACAGGAATGGGTCATGGAAGCCAGTAATCAATGTTGGAAGTGGGGATAAAGTAGCCTAAATGGATTATCTGAACCTGGGATGAGAAACGGGAGAACAGTGGCAGATAAAGGCCCCAAAAATGACACTAGGGAGCAATGAGTAGACCTCTGTTGGTAGTTCAATACACTAGAGGGAGAAGAGAAATGGGGATAAGACAATGTAAATAGGTTAAGGGGAAGGTAGTTCTATCAGAGAGAATCATATATAAGCTATGTTTAAGGAAATATTTCGTTACAAGTAACAGCAGTATGGAAATAAATGAAGACCAACTCAATGTAACTCGCAAAGGCTATTTAGAGCTTGCTATAGCAAAGGAGTTAGCCACTATTACTTGCATTTTGACAGAGAGAGACTCAAAGACAGGCAGAGGACTGGGAAAGCTTTATAGTGGAAAAAAGGAAAAGCCTTCACATATGCCTTGAACAGAGGCTGTTGGCCTCGGGAAGCCATAAGCTATCTAACTAGAAGTGGGAGATCCTATGTAATTGGTTAGGAGTACATGTTTAGCTTTCTCTGGTTGGTTCTAAACTGGAAACAAGGGGAAAATTAGGAAATTAGTTATTAGTTATTAACCAATTTCTTGCCATTGGGGCAGATTGTAACAGGGGTTATTTTTGGTTTCCTTGATTGTTACCAGAGATAGCAGTCTGACTTCCTATAAGTCTGATTTATAAAAGCCAGCTTCCTGGACTGCTTACTGCAGATAACAGGTTAGTTTCCTGCACAAGATGTTGCAAATTATGGATCAGAATTCTATTCATATATATGGTCTGGCCAATATCTATTTGTATATTCAGTTTCTCAGTAGACTTGCTTCTATTATTCATGGGAACACTGTCCTTTCAAATTTAGTATAGCTCAGGAAGGTCATACATTAGAAGTCAAAAGACCTGGGTAATCTCTATTCTTCCATTAATTAGCAGTATTCCCAAGCTCATCATTAAATTTCCCTATACATTAAGTATACGCATCCAAAAATGAAATAAAATGTTATCAAAAATTACATAACAAAGGCAAAAAGACTGACAGAAAGAAGAAAGATGTCAACCACAAAAGAGAAAATTAACAATGTTTCAACATAAACTAAATGTAATAAAACAAGAAATTATAGACACATAAAATTTTCAAATTCAGTCTAAACGTGAACAAGCAACAGAAAGATGTGAAGTAGTTAACCAAACATTGGGAGAATTTAAGAAAGACAAAATTACATAAAAAATTAAGACAAAATTATAAGATGTCTATGTACCAACACAGGCAATAGGTGAGAGTCAAAGGATATCATCTGAAACTCATGAGCTAAACAAAAGCCTAAGTAAGGGATGGTAATACTAAGGGCATTATATAAAAAAAAAATTATTACAATTAGTATAAAAGTAACCACAAGAACAAAGACTATAAACCTTCCTAAATATCAAAAGGAATATAAAAAAGGACAAAGGGAAAATGACAAGTGTGGATGACAGAGACCAAAATTACCAATGATATTAATAAATTCAAATGGACTTAATTAACACATTAAAAGAAAAAGCCTGGGTGGCTCAGTCGGTTAAGTGTCTGACTTCAGCTCAGGTCATGATCTCAGGGTTTGTGAATTCAAGCCCCGTGTCAGGCTCTGTGCTGACAGCTCAGAGCCTGGAGCCTGCTTCTGATTCTCTGTCTCCCTCTCTCTCTCTCTGCCCCTCCCCCTCTTGCTCTGTGTCTCTCTCAAAAATAATAAACATTAAAAAAATTTTTTATAAAGAAAGAAAGAAAAGAAAACCTAACTCTATGCTATATATAAGAGAAACCCATAAAACAAAATAATCCAGAAGCTTTAAATATAAACAGATGGGCAGGGGTGCCTGGGTGGCTCAGTCAGTTAAACATCTAATTTTTGATTTCAGCTCTGGCCATGATCTCACACTTTCGTGAAATCAAGCCCTATGTAGGCTCTATGCTGACAGCATGAAGCCTGCTTGGGATTCTCTCTCTCCCTTTCTCTCTGCCCCTCCCCTGCTCACACTCTCTCTGTCTCTCTCAAAATAAATAAATTTAAAAGGCCTGAACAACATAATCAACAAAATAAATTATATGAATATATATCAGATTTCATATCCTCAAAATAGAAAATATATCTTCAAGAGCAGATAAGCTTTCATGAAGATAGACCATATCTATGGTCCAAGAAAATCTTGATGAGCTTCATAAAGTAGAAATGATACAAAGATAATTCTCTCATATGAAAGTACAGATATTAGGGTCGGCTGGGTGGCTCAGTCAGTTGAGCATCTGACTTTTTATTTCAGCTCAGGTCATGATCCCAGGGTTGTGGGATCAAGCCCTGCTTTAGGCTCCACACTTAGCATGCAGCCTCCTTAAGATTCTCTCTCCCTGCTCACATGTGCTGTCTCTCTCTCCAAAAAAGTTTTTAACAAATGGCATAGATACTAATAACAAAACCACAACATAAGCAGGCCTTTCTATCTCAAGTTAAATAACTATTAAACAACTTAATTCAAAGGAGAACTGAAATTTCAAAATTAAATTTATAAAAGTAATGGTAATGAAAACACTATATATTAGAATCAATGAGATACAGTTAAAGCAAAGACAAGAGAAAAGAATCATAGCTTTGTATGGTTATACACACAAAAAATGAAAGAAGTAAAATAAGTATATACTTGAATTAATAGACATGCCTTGCTCTTAAACAGTATTTTTTAATATCACAACAATGTCAATTCTTCATGAGTAATATAAAATTTAACTCTAAGGTAGTTAAAAATAAACACAGAATGAGGGAAATATTTAAATAATAGCAAAAATAATGAGTTATAAACAAAAAAAGTAGAATGAATAAATAAATAAAAATGCTGGTTTTTTAGAAAGAACTAACAAAATACAGAATCCACTAGCTAATTAATCAAGCAAAACAGAACCACAAAAATACAAAATAAAAATAATAAGGAAATAACTATAAAAAAAGAAAACTTTGGATGCCTGGGTGGCTCAGGAGGTTAAGCATCCAAATTCACCTCAGATCGTGACCCAGAGTTTGGGCCTGCATCAGGCTCTGTGCTGACAGCTCTGAACCTGGAGCCTGCTTCAGATTCTGTGTCTCCCTCTTTCTCGGCCCCTCCCCCATTCATGCGTGTGTGTGTGTGTGTGTGTGTGTGTGTGTGTGTGTGTGTGGTACACACTCTGTGCAAATAAACATGGATGTCAACCAATGAAACATACATTCCAACAACTGACCCTAATAGACATAAAATGTCAAACTAATTTCCATAAAACAAATACAGATAGTTAATCAAAACACTAGCACACAAAAACACAAAGCCAAAATAGTTTCACAAGGGAATCCTAGCAAACTTCCAAAGATCAGGTTATCCCAACACTCCTATGTTCCAAAACATAGGAGGGTAAATCTGCCTATTCTAAATAACTCTTTAACGTGGCCCTATGATCTACTCCTATTACCATTGACTATACACAGATTCTCATAATCTTTTACTTGGACTCTCCATTCTTTCTAATTTTTCCTACAAGCTGATGCTAGGGTGTTACTTTTTTGAAGAAAAAAAGAAAAAGAAAGAAAGAAAGAAAGAAAGAAAGAAAGAAAGAAAGAAAGAAAGAAAGAAAGAAAGAAAGAAGAGGGAGTGAGAGGGGAAGGAAAGAGAGAGAGGGAGGAAGAGGAAAAGAAGAGAGGGAAGAGGGAGGAAGGAAGAAAGGGAATATGACCACATTTTTTTTAACTTTCCCAGTCTAAATGTACTGGTAATTAAAGTTATAGGTGTGAAAACTACAACTAGGAAAACTCTATCATCTTAAACATATTCTGTCTAAGAAACCTGATTATCAATTCAGATTTTGGACATGTGGGGCTTAAGGTACCTTTGGTACATCCAGGAAGTTTCTTTGGAAGACATAGAATTGAAAAGATGGCTGAGGATGTAATTCTAGAAGACATATCAGAGGAAACTGAAAGGGGAAAAAAAGAGAATTTAATGGGGGAAAGTTGAGGGTATGAGACAGATTTTCCCAATGATTTTGTGGGGCAGCCAGATAAGTAACTATGTTTATTTTGAGAACCGTGTCCCAGAACTTGTAGCTAAGGTCACATATCTAGCATGTGATATAGACAGGACTAAACCCCAGATTATAGATTTCCATGACCAGCACTCCATATACACTGCCTCTTTCTTCATCTAACTGTCCTCAGTAATCCTGACTTCTGAAATGTCATGGCTTCTAATGCTGCCTTGTGTTGATAGTCCACTTCTCTCAGATTATACTCTCCTTAAGAGCAGAAACCATATCTTACTGTACTCTTTAATCAACAGTTACCTAGCACAGTGAAGCACTAATCTCTATTACAAACATTTGTGTAACATTATTATTATAGTACATATTTTCTTAAATCTATTAGATTTCCCTGAAAACTGGCACATATTTTTTAAGCTATTTTGCTGTTGATAAGAGATCGAGAGGAAGTATGCTACAGATATAACATGATATACATAGCAACCTTACTATAGCTTAGTTTTTTTTTCCTAGGTCAAGAGCAATTTCAAATATTTTATTGCATTATCACCATCAATAGATGATGTGGTTCAAAAAAATATGACAACCATATCTTTATTATTAGTTCAAATTGTCCAAATGTGAAAGTCTTGCTATAAGTGAAGAGTCAAGAAAACCAGATGAGGTGAAAAGTATCTTGATTAACTTAGTAAAGTGTTCTCAGCTCAAAGCATAAATAATATTGTGCTTCATCTTAACTACTTAATATACTCTATGCCTTCAGACTAATGTTGAATAACCAGCTATTGTTAATCTTTTACATATGTTCAGTATCGTTAATTTCTTAAAATATTCTATCACTAAAAAAGTTCATCAGCAGTCAACACTCAGATTAATTAAAGAGAAGGCTAACCATGGTAAAAATCTGAATGATAAATAATGTTAAAGTAATCTTACTAAATATACAGACTAATTATATGATACCTACTTGAGGTCTTCAAAAATCGCTTCAATGAGTAAATGTGAAATTAGTGTATTTGTAGTTGTATCCTTCCAAGGTATATAAAGGCCCATGGAAAGTTTGTTCTCTTAAGTAGTTTTAAACATATACCTGAAATTTTGTTAATACTGTCAACACGCTTAGGAAATTCTTTTTATGTACATGGTACAACAGAAAATTGTGACCAAGTAATTACAAGATATAAACTCAGAGTGTAAATGAATGCTTTACTTGCATATAAATTGCTGCCATTTAATTTGGCATACATTTCTAGATTACTTCTTTATTCATTTATTCACAGAAATTCAAGAAGTCCTTTTTCTAGGACCTGGAAAAGTGAAAATGGAAATTTGTGAGAGCACTGTAATGCTTACACACAGCTACCATGGATAATAAAGAAGAAGGATTCTACCATGTTTGCATTAAAAGGAAATTTCTGGGAGTGACAGACTGGAAAAGAATCCAAAATCTAAAAATAAGTCCCAGCTAATATAAATACCAACAGCCCTAACTTCTCTTCACCAAAGACTTACTAAAATTCCATGCATTGAAAAAAATTGGAACTCTTTATCTTGATGCTCAATTGAGCATTCATTACGAAGAAATAAATATGCAAATGGAAAATCTGATAGTGTCTTCTAAAACTACTGCATTTTCCATTTATTTTGAAGACCAAGATACATAGAGTAAGTATCACTCAGGTCCAACTAGGAAGAGATGGCTCACTCAAACTGGATAATTGAGGACACTTTAATAGACTACAAAAGCATGGGAACTGTTACAGGAAATTGATTAGGAATAATGCTTTACGGCAGAACTAGCAATTGTGAAGAAGTATTACTAGCCTACATTTGACGGTATGGAGGGAGAAAATGGTTACTCAAACCTGGAAAGAGAAGGGCACTGGGGAAGGTCTATAGCCTTTTTAAGAGGGACTAGACTGGCCAACTTATTACGATCTACCAGGGAGAGCCCCGAGGGAATAAATGCCCTGGATTTACTCTGCAGGGAGATTTCCATCGGCTGAACATAACCAGAAGCCACAGGGCAAAAGAACTCTTTGATATAGTCCAGATAGGTCAGTACCTTGGGGCACAGAGAGTGAAGAGTCCATAGTGAATCTGAAGGGCAAATGAAAAATACTCAATATACTACTCTTTTGCTGCAGGTAACAGAAAATGTAACTCAAGCTCATCTAAGCAAACAAGGTAATGTATTGATTTATGTATCTGAAAACTATAGATGTAGTTCTATATTCAGGCCCAGCTTCATCCAAGATCTCAAAGGATGCAACTGGGGCTCAGTATCTTTCCATCTCTTAGCTCTGTTCTCTTCCATGTAGACTTTATTCAAAGTTTCTATGTGGTGGCGAAATATATGATAGCAATTTAAGATTGAAGTCCAGAAAAAACAGTAAAAACTAAAGTAAAAAACACAAGGTTCTTTCAACAGTTTAACCAGAATTCCTGGGCTTGATTCTTACTGGCCAAATAAAATCACTGTCCATTTCTAAGCCAATCAAATTTATCAGAAGAATGAAATATGATGACTGGTCTATACTAAGTCACATGCCTATCCTTAGACTCAATAATATAAGATACCCAAAGCCCAAGGACAGAGCATGGGGGAAAGGTAGGTACTGTTACCAAAATTAGGAAAAATGGATCCTAGGCAGCTAAAAGACAACAAATGACCACTAAGGCCTATTTGGTAACTCAGTTTGCTTCTCAGCTCTCAATTATCGTGGCATTCAAGGATATATGAATTGATTAGTTTGGACTGATAAAGTTGCATTAAAAAAGTGTAGGGACACCTGGGTGGCTCAGTCAGTTAAAGCAACCGACTTTTGATCTCATTCAGGACTTCATCTTAGGGTCGTGAATTCAAGGCCTGCCTGGCTCTTGCTCTGGACATGGAGCCTACTGAAAAGAAAAAAAAGAAAAAAGGAAAGAAAAAAAAAAAGAAAAGAAAAAAGGAAAGGAAAGGAAAAGAAAGGAAAGAAAAAGCAGTAACAACTTCCACTTTTCTTCTAATTTCCATATTTTATGCCAATGATGCCACAACATATTTATTTATATGTATATACTTATATACGTGTGTGTGTGTATACTAACACCTATATAAGTATGCACATAAAACTTCCCATCATGCAATAATTTAATTTTTTGTGCTACTAAACATTTATATTAGCTTTCTAGATCTATAAACACTGCAAAATGTAAGTATTCTCTTTAGGTTGCTAATTCCTGAAAAGAAGGAGCCATTTCTGTTTCAGTTGTTAGCTCAATTTTCTTCCCAAACTACCGGCATAGAAGAATGAATTAATAAGTCAATTTGATGTTAATATTGATAAAATTACACTTTGGAGTATTTTTCTCTGAAGCATCTTTTTTTTCCCAACATAAATGGTTTTAAACCCCAAATTATCACACTGTCACAGAAATTTAAAGCTGGAAAGGCCTAGATTATTTTAGGAACTGTGAATCAATAAAGTTCAAGTGACCTAAAACTAGACAGCATTTTAAAATCAATCTTGAAGAAATGAAAGTCTATGTCCCAGAGAAATTATAGTATAATAAGGTAATGAGTAGAGCTATTATATTTTAACCAGGGACACTAAATAAACTTGCAGACCATAGTGAATGTTATCATGCAAGTAGTAAGGGACTATTAAGGTTGAACCTAGATGTGTATCCCCTTTATATCATCCTGTTTAGGGAAGACAAGCTTTCGCCAGGTAGATACAGGATTCAGTGCTCTCAGATCACATTGACAGGGTAAGTGGAGTTTTTTATTGCAGCTGTGTATTTGCTGATAAGACAAAGTGAAGAAAGCAAGTACTTAATCACCACATCTCTAAAAGCATACAGAAGACTATTTTTAGCTATCTAGTGTGTTTTTTACCTTTGCTCTCAATAACGTACCTACATATTAGTTTTTAAATTGCTTACCTACACAAGGTTCATTCCCTTCTCATAGGTTTGTAGGCTTGCTTCATGTTTATTCCTCTACAGAATGAGCACATCTCTAAAATTATCCAGTAATGGATCTAGAGCTAGATGCTTAGAAAAGCAATTGGGGAGCAAGAAATCATTTTTTTAGCCTGTTTAACAAGAAACAAATTGAGATGTACCAAAATGAAAACCTCAACAGAGTATTCTTCACTCCCATATCTACGGGGACACATCCAAGACCCCTAATGGATGCCTGAAACTGTAGATAGTACTGAACTCTACATGCACTGTGTTTCTTCCTATACATAATACTTATGGTGAAGTTTAATGTATAAATTAGGCATACTAACACATTAACAATAACTAATAATAAAATAGAACAATTATAATAATATGCTAGAATAAAAGTCATGTTAATGTGGTTTGTCTCTCAAAACTGTACTCTACTCATCCTTCTTGAGATGTTACAAGATGTACAATGCCTACATGGTAAGATGAATGATGTAGATATTGTGACTTAGCATTAAGCTATTGAGCTTCTGACCATATATCAGAAGGAGGATCACTGGACTCCTGGCTGCAGTTGACTATGGGTAACTGAAACTACAGAAAGTAAAACCATGGTTAAGCCTTTTCCCTCCCCCTGATCCCACCTTAACTACTGTACTTTTTGAGATTACTGTCCCTCTGTCCTCTTTCTCCTCTCTGGTTGGTATTGGGCTGGAGGACTTAAATAATGTTACTATGACATCCAGGTAGAAGGGTTGTCCACTCTGGATTTTAAGGGGTTTAATTTTTGAAGCTGGTATCCTTGGAGACCATGTTTCTCCACCATATTGATAATCTACTGAAATGTGGCAGCATCCTCTTCTGATCTCTCTCCATCTTCCCTAGGGTGAGAATCACCCTAGCTGAGGCTGATAAAACTCCTACAAGTCTGCTCAGTCCTTCTTGCTTGTTGACACAGAGAAATGCTCTTTTTCACATACCTCTTAGATCTAGGATTGCCAGCAGGCACTTGCTGTGTGCCACACCATTGCTTCAGCATCCTCTATACCATTGTTCTCTATACCATTGTGCTATGGTGTAGTGAATCTCAGCAAGCCTACCACAGTCCCAGAGAGAAAGGATGATTCAGAGAATAACCCTATCAAATGAAGACAGGAAGAAAAGATTTACCACCACTCCCTCCTCTCTCTATACTTGCCCCCAAATTCATTCTGAGGGAGAAATGCACATAAAAAATGCTGAAGCTTTTTCCTTGCCTCTCTCTCCATTCCCACTCTAAATCTTTGTACACATTTGTAACAGCTGCTTTAAAAGTCCTTGTCTGTTAATTCTATCATCTCTGTCATTTCTGTTTCTATTGATAGATTTTTTTAACCTAGTTGTGGGTCACATTTTCATGCTTCTTTGCATGTCTGGTAATTTTTGATGGGTGTTGGACATGGTGAATTTTATTGTTGAGTGATTTTTATGTGTTTCATTAAAGGGAGTTGAGTTTTATGCTGGCAGGCAATTAATTTACTTGGAAATTAACTTGATCATTTTTAAGCTTTTTCAACTTTGTTAAGACAAGTCTAGAACAGACTTTAGGACTAGGTTTAGCCCTTCTTAGGGCTAAACCCAAAAGTATACCTTTTTAGGATCTCCATTTAATTCTGCATGTCAACAGGCCTTTCTACCCTAGTTGGTCAGAATGCAAGCATCCTCCAACCACTATAATACTCTGATGGTTGTTCAGCTTACAGCTTCCCTGTAGTTGTTGTTTCTCTAGACTTGTAGAGTCTCACCCTATATACATACAGCTTAGTATTCAGTCAAATAGTCAAAGGGACATCTGTGCAAATTTCCAGAATTCTGGTAATTCCAGAGGTAAGGTATCAATGTTTGAAAAAGACAAATAAGTAAATAGGTTTATAAACCCTCAGATTGCCCAGAGAATTTCAGCAGTAATATGGTATCAATATGTTCAGTATTTCTTATATAAGATATATTTTTGTTTAATCATTTTTAATATAATCCATCATAAGAACATTTCCTCACAATTCTACTCTCTCTCTCCATGAACACTGGGAAAAGGGATTATGTCAACTGAGAATATTCCATAAAATAAATTTCTAGTAAACGGTACAAAAATTTCACTGACTTGGTTCTTATGTCACTACTTCCAAGGGCCCCTCAAAGACTCTTGTTATACAGTTCAAGAAATAAGTTATCCTTAATTTGGCCAAAAGTAAGAGCCAATGACAAAGGCTTGGAAATATTTTAATTATACAGAGATAATTAATGCAATGGTATTTGTTATTGTGAAATAACTATATAAATATACATAAATATATGCTATACTATAAGCTATATAAATATATACTATACTATTATGGATTTTATTCTCCTCTAAATCTTCAAGTTGTAACAAAGGTACCGCAAAGGTTCTTTTATTCTGTGAAATTGATAAAAGCTATAAAAATAATCCACTTTTCTTCTATATCTAAGTCCACAGACACAGAATAAAGGATCATCAGCAATAACCATTCATGCTACCTTTTTTCATTTTGGCTGTTTTTCTGACTTGTTCATCACTGAATTCTCAGCACCTAGAGCTGCTTGGCACAAATAGATAGGCAATAAACATTAGGTGAACAAATGAATTACAACTCTCATATTCATGCTAGACACCATGACACCAATGAAAAGTAATACAATAAATTCTGGATCAGAAGCTATTGAAAGGTCTAAGTGTCATAGAAAAAATAACAACAAAATCAAAAACAAAAAAAGTTTCCTAATATCATAGTGTTTGGTTTTGTTTACTACTGTTGGAGAAAGGGTTAAAAGGTAGCCTCAGAAATGGGTAGGACAGGGTTAACAGCAAAACCCTGGGCTGCTACAATTAGGAGTGATGTTTTATAGTTCAAAAAGGGAAGTCAACTAGAATCAGTGACTCATAAAAAATGGTAGATAATTTTTTACTCAGTGCTTAACATGGAAGTTATCTTGCAGAAATCACTGTGATGGATAAGAAATCTTAAGTTCTACATCTTAGAAGTAGCAAAAATAAAAGTATTACAAGCTTAGAAATTTTGCTCATAAAGGCCCTTAACTGACATTAATTTCAAACTGAGACAGTGAAATGTTTATAATTAATATTATAATTATGATAGAAGTAAGAAGTGGTGGTTCTACTCAGAAAAACACTGGGTATGAACAAGAGTGGAACCCAGTATACTGAACAATGGAGAATTTCTAAACATTCTCAATTCTTTCAGCTATTCTTCATATAATATGAACGTGGCTGCTTCACCATCATGAGATTGTATTACTCCGAATAAACTTCACTGTCTTAAAATGAGGCATTGAAGTATAACACAATTGTGATGATTAATTTTGTATCAACTTGGCTGGACCATGGTGCCTGGATATGTGGTTGAACATTATTCTGGATGTTTCTGGGAGGGTATTTTGGGATAAGATTAACATTCAAGTTGATGGATTTTGAGTAAAGCAGAATGCTCTCCATAATGTGGGTTGGCCACATCTAATCAGATGAAAGCCTGAACAGAACAATAGACGGACATCTCTCAAGCAAAAGTGAGTTCAGCCAGCAGACAGAGTTTGGCCAGCAGATAGCCTTCAGATCTGAACTGCAACACTGGATCTTCTTTGGTGTCCAGCCCAGTGGCCTTCAGGCTTGAACTGCAGAATCAACTCTTCCTAGGCTTTCAGCCTGCCAGCCCACCCTGCATATTTTGGACTTGCCAGCCTTCATAATCCAATGAGCCAATTCCTTAAAATAAATCTCTTTCTAGATGTACACATGCTATTTATCCTGTTTCTCTAGAGAACCCTAATACAACAAGGATACAGATATTTGTCCTATATGCACAGAACCCCTAGAGAAACTATCCTTAGTCAGAGACACAGTGAAATTAACAACAATTAACACAAGATAAAAGACAAAAACCAAATGTAAACGAGGCGAAAAATAAATAAATAAACGGACATATATGACATACTCTGACCTATCCTTCACTGTGAATGTGATATATACATATAAGTATTTGTATATTGTCATTCATTCAAATATTTATTTAATTCCTGCTATTTGCTGGCACTGATCTAGTTATTATTGAGTATAGAGGCATGAACAATACAGATAAGGCCCCACCTCCATGGATCTTAGTGGGGAATAGAGATAATAAGGAAAAAAATTTATGATAACTGTTATGGAAATAAATGGAGTGCTATGACAGAGAAGAGGTTACCTTTGGGCTGAGAACTGAAAATAAAAAGAAAATAAAGTGAGGGAAGAACATTTCAGAAAACAGCAAGTACAGAAATTCTAAGGTTGGGGAAAAATTGGAATATTTGGAAATATCAGAAAATCTATGTGGTTTAAAAAAAAGGAAATCTTTGTAGTTGAATCCTAATGATTTACAGATAGAGCTGAAAATACAATAGGATACATAGGCAGAGACCAAATCATAAAAAAGACTCATAGTGATTTTATTAGGACAAAGAATAGAGCCTTCCTGAACTTGGAAATCAAATTACCTCCTGAGAAAGTAAAACCTGGAAGGATAAAATGGTGTTTGACTAGAGAGTCTGAGAAATACACACTTCCAGAGTGATACAGTATAGACATACAGAAGAAGGACTGGAATATGATAACTTAAGCTAAAACATAATCAGTGATATTGAACTCCACCTGAAAAAGTAACCCATTAATAGGTCTGAGACAGTCCTTAAAGGTATCTATCCAACCACCATTTAGTATGTGCATGGTGGGGGTTAGGGGTGGAGGGGAGTAACAGGTTGAGATCTCATTATCTTTCTATCATAGCTTCAACAAAGGTAGTTCTGCAGTTCTTTTTTGTATACTGGGCTTCCATTTTAAGAAAAAATCATTGAAAACTGCTTCAAAAGCAGCAGTTATATATAGAGAGAGAATATAACTGCTAATAAAGAGACAGAGAAGGAGGGAGGGAGAGCGGGAGGTAGGGGATGCCTATGTGAGCTGAGTATCTGATAGCCTTAGAAACACTCATATAGAGGAAATAAATGCATCAGATTACATACTTTGATGGAATTAGTCATTAACATCACCTAACAGACTGTTTTTGTTCTGATTCCAGGCTCACAAATAAACCTCTGACTAAAGTTGGCTTCTTATGGGAGAATATATTGATATTCAATATGAGTTTCTGGTTCACATAGCATCTATATTTCACCATTAAAACATTATCAATATGGTTTCTAAATCAGTGTGTAGCTTGTTTGGTTAGTGTCTATCAGTTTGCTAAGCCTATCTTGAATTTCTACTCTTGAAAAATGGATGCTGGATAAAAGGACTATGTCATGGAAGTGCCACATTGAGACTACCTGAGGCTGACCAGCCAATCTCTCCGTATGACTTCTTTCTTTCTTCCTTTCTCTTTTTCTTTCTTTCTTTCTTTCTTTCTTTCTTTCTTTCTTTCTTTCTTTCTTTCTTTCTTTCTTTCTATGTATTTTTATTTTAATTCCAGTAGAGTTAATAGGTGTACAGTACAGTGATTCAATATGTCTGGTCTCTTTTCTAGACACAACCAATTGGAACTAGAGAAACTCATTCACTTAAAGAGACCATCCACAGTAGGAACTTACCAGCAATGCAATGTAAAAGGAAAAAAAAAATCCATGCAGATTTCATAGAAAAAGACGCAGAGTGGCTTAAAGAGAAACATGAAGTTTTAGCACTTGGATTGTTTTTATCATAGCACAGAGAATGTAAAGGGTCCAGGCCCTCAGTTTTAAAGGTGACAAGAGGCTTGGGAGATTAGATGATCTGCCCCCAAGATGCAGCCTGGACTCCTGGGCTAAACTGTTTCCATTAAGATAACTCCCTACCTCATCATAAATAGTTGCTCACACTCTTAATCTTCTTGGAGCCAATGAAACCTCATATTTTCATTCTATGCAATGATGAGTAAATTTTAAAATAAAATTATGTTTCCTAAGACACAAGAGATATTTAGTCTTTTACAAAAGTTTTTCCCTTCTGGGGTGCCTGCGTGGCTCAGTTGGTTGAGTGTCCAACTTTGGCTCTGGTCATGACCTCATGGTTCATGGGTTCAAGCCCTACATTAGGTTCTGTGCTGACAGCTCAGAGCCTGGGGCCTGCTTCAGATTCTATGTCTCCCTCTCTCTCTGTCCCTCCCCTGCTCATGTCTCTTTCTCCCTCAAAAATAAACTTTAAAAAAGTTAAAAGTTTTTCTCTTCTATTATAAGCAATAGTTATTTAGTTAACTCCAATCTCTACAGCAGCTGAAGTGATCCTTTTATAATCAAAGTCATAACACGTCTTTCTGCTTAAAACCCTGAAACAATGCCCATTCCGCTAAGAGTAAAAGCCAAGTTCCTCCCATACTCTACAAACCACACTTTCATGCTCACTATGTTCCTGCCGCACTGTCTTCCTTGCTGTTCCTCAATACACCACATACCTTCCTGCCTTAACCCTTTGTACTGGCTATTCCCTCAGCCTGAAACTCTTTTTTCCCAAAAAAGCTGAATGACTAATTTTTCACCTCCTTCAAGTCTTTGCTCAAATGTCATCTTCTCAGTGAGACCTGCCCTGATCATTCTATTTAAAACTACTAAACCCATTCCTCTGCACTTCCAGTGCCCCTTTCCCAGATTTATTTTTTTCCATAGGTTTTATCACTCTCCAATATACACCATTTACTTATTTATTATGTTTATTGCTCATTGTCTCCCTCCACCAGAATATAATCTCTTGAAAGCAGAAATCTTGATTTTTTTTCACTATTTATAGTCCTAAAATCTGAAACAGTGCCCAACCCTCAATAAATAATTGCCAAATTCATTCATTCATTCATTCAATTAATTGCCGTTAGAAATCAGAGTCTATCTACCAATAATCAAATGTCATTTAATCTTTAACCAGATATTCTAGATCTTCCAATGGATTCCATTAAGGAGGTGGCAATATACTAAAACAATAATACATTTCTAGTTTCTGAAATTCCCCTTTGGTGTTGCCACCAATAAAATAAAAAGGAGTTATGGTTTAATAATCAAAAGGTAATCAATTTACTCATTTTCAAAGAAATGTCCAAATTACATTAAAAATGAGTATCAAACCAATCCAGAATGTATTGACAAAGAATACTGTTTATTTAACATCAAATTGTCTTTTTTTTTTTTGTTATAATTCTGACATGTTCCCTGGCATAGTATTCTGACAAACTGCCACAAAATGAGAATCTAAGAAATGTGTATGTTTGTATCTTTCTAAGCAGTCCTGACAAAGTACCTGAAGATAAGCACACTGACCTATTCCATGTCAGTATTGCACACATCTTTTCAATTGTTTTTTTCCCCATTATGATGGATTTGTTCTGAAATATCTTCATCCTATTCCCAAGTCCTTTTTGTAAACAAATACAAACACACACACACACCAAAATGGCTGGCTTGGAATAACACTGCAGACAGCCACTGTGTATGGTCCAATATTCCACAACTCTGGGAGTTCCACATACGTCATACATAGATTATGATGTAAATGTTAACAGTGCAAACACCCCCACTCTTCCCTGGAGTTATGCAATGTTCACCTCCGGGTCTGTTCAGAACTAATCGGCCTAAATTGTAACTAAAATTGGTGATCTTTCCTCTTGAAAAATTCAAAATTACAGAGCTAATCAATCAAAGACAATGAGATATGAACAAACTCATATTAAAATAGTATCCTCAAAACATTTACCAATAACTAAAATATGGAGAAGGTGTTAGAGACAGAACTATCTTAAAATGATTCTACATGGTAGGCCACAATACTTGTTTAATTGGCAGTAGGTTTTCTGGTGAATGATAGAAAACTTGATATCCACAATGATCTTACAGCACCCTCGTGTGGATAAATATTTGACAATGTTTTTCTTAATGAGATGTGTTAATCTGTGATATGAAAAAAAAAAAGAGAGAAGGTGGTATAATCCTTTCAAAGACTACTGAATGAGTGAAACCTTATCAGAAGAAGTCTGAATTATTTCCTTAATAATGAAGATGGATTTTTGGCTGATCTAGCCATACTTTCTTTTAGTATTCCTCATTCTTCTTTAAGTTAACCCAAGGTGACTCCAAATATAATTCTAAATAGAACAAAGTGAATTACCTTCTATGGAAGCAAAGTTGCCTCTTGCACCATATGCCTATGAATGAAACCAAGTGGCCCCATTTTAGGGGGAAAAAAGGTTCATGGCTATTGTAACAAGTTAACATAATAATAGATATTTTTAAAGTAAAACAAATTCCACACATGTACATTTACAACTATATCCTTAAAGAACATGGTTTCAGCTAATCCTCTAGATGGTATGGCATGGTAGAAAGAATACTAGATAAATACTAAGATAATGTGGATTCTAAAGTTCATTTTTGAACAAATTCTCAACCTTTCTATATCTGTTTTTTAATTGTTTAAATGGCAGAGTAGAAACAGCAGAAGCTACTAGTTGGTGGCTTCCTAGTATAGTCAAGATTCTTTTGGTACCAAACCATAAATTTACTCAAGCTGGCTTAAGCAACAAAAAAGGATTTTCTTAAGAAAAAGAATAGAAAAAAATACTGAAAAATTAAAGGGAGGAGTATTAACATACTTATGGTCTTATTTGGTTCTACCCACACTTTCCTGATACAAACATCTCATCCTCAATCTCAGATGAGGATGAGGCTTTTTGAAATTGTTTACATCAGAGCCAAGATTTCTTATATAGTCACAGATTATTTGTATAGTCCTTCCCACATTGTAATAAGCAAGTTTCTCAGGTCCAGATAGACTTCATCTTTTGCACACTGTGTCACTAGCAGCTCTGCATGTTATTTTGGGAAACTTGGGGGATCCAAGAAAAGCTACTTTGAGATATGCTGCTTTTGCCCTTGCTTTATATGGCTACCTTGCTCTGGCTAAGTTTTTATGTCCTTTACTAAAAAAAAAAAAAAAAAAAAAATCAGGCGTTTAATCTGTGTGTGTGTGTGTGTGTGTGTGTGTATTCTCACACAGAGGAAACGGGTCTCTTCTCACCAATCTACAGCCTACCTGTAATGATGTATATAACTAAAATGTCCATAACTAAAATAACCCTACCTACCTCGATTTCACACTTGCTGTCTCCAGAACACATCTTGCTTTTTCACATCTCTACTTCTTTAACTATATTACTCCTTCCCACACCTCCTGGAATGCACTTGCCTCCTCCTCTCCTTCTTACCCCCATCAACTCCCACTACCTCAACCCCCAAGAAAAATAAGGGCTCTAAGCAGACACCTAGTAGATGTCCATAACAATAGTACTTACCATGTGTCACATTTCTTCTTATGTCTAATCTTCTATTGGATTGTGCATCACTCAAGAATCAGGAGTATTTTTCATCTTTACATTTCCAGGGCCTAGAGAGTATGTGTTAAGAGATGTACTTATGTGTTTATTTAAAATGGAATTTTATATCACAATAAAAATAGGCCCAGGATCTAGACACCAAAGATCTGAATGTCTTGAATCCTTTCCCTCTTTTCCTTCCCATATAGTCACATGATGATTCATACTGTTTAATCTGGAAAACTTACTGAAAAGGATTTTTAAAAGATCGTTTTAAAGGTCAAACCAGTAAACAAAAATATTCAAGAAGTGAAAAATAAAGTGTTTTCTTTCTATGTCCACCTTGAGAAATCCTGCATGTGGGACTAGCTTCTCCAAGATGAAAAGCAACTAATCCCCTCACTTCCTCTCCTCACTTCCTCCAGTCCTATGTCAAAGATTCAGTGCTCAGTGGCCTCAAAAGTCAAAGGATATATCTATCCCAGCAGAAAATTCATTCCAATACATTAGTAACTGTAAAAGGCTTACTCCCATACTGTGATTGTAGTACTTGAGAAGTGAAGAACAAGATTGTCTCTGTCACATAACTACTGTGACTACTTCCATGTAAGGCCAGCCCTAACCAAAGATAAGACCCAGCCTAAGTTTTGATTACACCTGCTTGAAGTTTTTTTTTTTTCTTTCCCATCATTACTGTGTATACAGCAAGCACTTGATAAATTCCATTCTTGATGAACACTGTTTACCCTCTAAAAGCAGCTACTTACTCCTGTCTTCATGGTAATACCACAGCAATTCTGGCTGTTCAAGACATGGGGTGGTTGGAGTTTACTCTAGTGTTAAAATCAGGAAAAACAGTAGACAGATCCCATAGTGATGAAGACATGTGCTACTCAAGAATGCCTTCACAAAGTGGCCTTCTCAGACTAAGTGCCGCTGTCTGGCATCTGGTTCTCAGACACTGGGCTTCTCAGTCCCTCTGGAGATAATTAGATCCTCAATAACAGATCAACTCTAACTAAAATCATGTATTTACCAGAATGTCTATATAGTTCATTTTTAGTGGTTGGCTTTCAGTGATAATTCCTCTTTCCTAGTAACAGTCATTCTCTAGAGTTATAGCTTAACACAAGTCGGTCTGTGCCATTGATCAAACTTTCCTGATGTGCCCATAGTGGCTTAAAATTTATTATCTTTTAAACTTGCATTCTTCTTTGTTGCATCTTCTCAAGTCTCAGTAAACTATTTGCCTGGATTTTTCACAAAATAGTGTGGAGTCGTACACTATATTCTGGGCTGGGTTTTCTATCCAAGTGGTGAGACAGTGAAAACACATAGCTGGAGAGGAGGTGGAATAACTGCTACCATTTATTTTTGTTCAAGAGGACTATACTAAACTATACATACTTAAGTGGAACAGATTTTAATATATTGAAATAAAGTCATATTGTCTCAAAATCAGAGTAAGTTATGTCTTCTATATGATAAAAACACTCTTCAGCAATTGTGTCTGTGAAGATGTATCAAGACCTCAGTTTGAATCCTAACTCTAACCTTTTAACAGGTGGGTGGCATTGAGCAATTTGTTGAGACTCTTGGGACTGTGTCCTCAATCTCTAAGGAGAGAGTATAATGAATTAAAGCGGTTAGCAGCTCAAGTCATTAACTAAGGTGGTGGGGGGGAGCCTAAATCACAATTATATTTGAAAATCACTTGAATTACCCACAAAAACAATATATTGACTTAAATACACAGCACTACAAAGTAAATCTAGTGGGCACTAAATCTTTAGACACCACTTAAATAAAGAAATAAAATAGAATCCATGTATGCACATGTCTACAGCCATTTTAACCTAACTCTAAAATCATCAGGGTGAATGGAGTATGGATGGACAACACAATTCCAGTGCTTAATAGATGCTAGTATCCTTCCTTTCTTCTGACCTTAGACTACCAGAAAATCTCCCAGAGCAGTCACTCTAATGTGGTTGTATGTGAGACATAGAGAATGACTTATCCTGCGAGCACTCTGAAGGAAGAAACTTTGTAACTCGTATGGGGTTCTCACCCTGGCAATGGCACTTAGAAGCGCCTCACTAAATAAGAGGATGATTTAGAGCCGGGGCCATTTCAAGGTAATAACATCACAGAAATTTTGAAAAACTTTCTCACAGAGCACTACCTCGGAGCCGTAGGCAGCCCTTAGCTCAGGAAATGCTGAACCCAGTGCTTCCGGCTTCCGTAGTCTCGCTCCATTTCGCGAGACCGAGGCTGAGCTCCTCCGCGCCGCCGCTTGGGGCGGTCCCGGAACACTTCCGGCAGACAACTGTGTGTCTGTGATGTGGCCTTCCGGCAGTTTCCAGGTTGTTTCCTCAGTCTCGGGGGCCACCAAGCTGAAGTAGTGAGCACCAAACGGGGTGGGGGCGGGGGGCACCTAGCAGCCCACCTGTTACTGGGTCCAGCAATCTCTGGCCATGGACCGGGACCTTCTTCGGCAGTCATTGAATTACCACGGGCCGTCATTGCTCTCCCTTCTCCGGAGCGAACAGCAGGACAACCCGCACTTCCGGAGCCTCCTGGGGTCCGCAGCCGAGCCCGCCCGGGGCCCGCCGCCCCAGCAGCAGTTACAGGGCAGGTAATGGTACGGCGCCGCCTCTGTGAGACGGGGGAGGGGACGCAGGTCAGGGCCCCACTACCGCCGCCGGGTGGCTGAGTCCTGGAGGAGCAGAGCAGCGGCCGCGAACACGTGAAGATTGCCCCGCAGGTGCCGAGGGCTGAATGGCGGAGGGTCCACGCTGCGGGTGTGAGGGAAAGGCGGGAAGCGGACTGAACTTTTTCTTCCGTGCTGGCTAGCGGAGGCACGGAGTCTTTATCCAAAATCCCTTGGGCTTTCTTCTACAGCCCCCCCCACCCCGCGCCCCGAGCTGCGGGGGCTACTTTTTAACTTTCCCCGCCTACTGGCTGGCGAATGAGGGAGTCTCTGATTAAAACTTTTTCTCGCAGGATGTGCGGCCCAGAGCTTAGGATGGATCTGCTTGGGCAATGAAAGCCAAGAGCATAAGCTTGGCCTTGCTAAAAAAAGGTTTTACCCATAAGCCAGTTTTCATAAGTTTTGTTTCCTTTTAAGAAAAGAGAAGAGAGTTGACAACATTGAAATACAAAAATTCATTTCCAAAAAAGCAGATTTGCTTTTTGCACTTTCCTGGAAATCAGATGCACCTGCAACTTCTGAAGTCAATGAAGACAATGAAGGTGAGTTTTCTTAAAATATTTTGATTGCGGTTTGGGTTATTTTAATGGCACTTGAGATGAAGCAAAACACAAAGCAGTTGTAATTCTGTTAATTTTTTTTTTTCAGATGGTTATGCAATCATGCCACCTTTAGAGCAGTTCATGGAGATCCCTAGTATGGACCGGAGAGAGCTGTTTTTCCGAGATATTGAGCGTGGTGATATAGTGATTGGAAGAATTAGTTCCATTCGGGAATTTGGGTTTTTCATGGTGTTGATTTGTTTAGGCAGTGGCATCATAAGAGATATTTCCCACTTAGAAATCACAGTAAGTTATTTTTCAGTTATTTGATTGCTTGTTTTTGATAAGAGTCATCTCAATGCGAAAATTATGTTTTTGCATCCAATTATGCTTCAGTGTACCCTGCTGCCGTAGTTTCGAGAAATAAATATTGGAGAAAAATAAAATACTCTTTCTTTTTGAAAGAACGGTGATATAGTTACTTGTGTAGTTTCCTCCTCCATTTCTGGTTTTGGAGGTTTATTTGGTCCCTTTGGTTGGCAGGGGTAGGGTCCTTCTTTAAATGCTTACAGCTATCAGTGGATGTGGTGAGATTCATTGGTGTTCCAGGCTTATTTCTCCTTACTGAACATGTTCTTAATTATTTAGTATTTGGCATTAGATACTTACGTGTGGATAATTTAGAAACAAATTTCTTATTTATATAGTTACAGTAGTTAAATGTAAATGGCTTGTGCATTATAATAAGATACTTTGCCCAAGATGAATTGTCTTGAATTTGAAATAATGTGTCAATTTAAAAGGTTTGATATTTGCCGTCTGTCAAGGTAGATGATAGAGGAAGAAAAGCAGAAGGCATCACAGACTGGATGATAGACATAAACTTTGGAGAATTTGCACTGTTTTCACTGGAATTCTCCTACTTTCTGAACAGTTTTAGTTTTGTTTTTAACAAGCACAAAATATCTATGTGTTTCATAATCCATACTTACATTTGGTTCCTAGAACTGATTGCAAATTTTGTGAGATTTTAGTCTTTGAACTGAACCAGAGAACTTGTTGTACTATGCGCACAGAAGTTCCTTATAATTAAAATCCTTAAATTTAGATTTTAGAGTGTTAGTTTTTTTAATGTTTGTGTCAACTATTAGCTCATTGTACTGAACAACTAGGATAAAAGATGATATTTCTCACCAAAGAATGGAATGTCTGGTATTTTAAAATACTTCTCATTGCAGGCTCTTTGTCCATTAAGAGATGTACCTTCTCACAGTAACCATGGGGATCCTTTATCATATTACCAAACTGGTGACATTATTCGAGGTGATCAGTTTCATCATATTAATAAAAAAGTAACAGTTGTCAGATTTTTATATTAATTTTGAAAATCTGTCTAATGAGAGTAGTGTTTGGAAAAATATATGTGTTTTTATGTTAGCTTGCATTTTCTTTTTAATCAGCTTAGTTGTTTTTTTTTTGTTTTTTTTTTTTTTTTTAAGCTGGAATCAAAGATATTGACAGATACCATGAAAAGCTTGCAGTGTCTCTATATAGTTCATCTCTTCCACCACATCTGTCTGGTATCAAATTAGGTGTAATTAGTTCTGAAGAGCTTCCTTTGTACTACAGGTAAGTTATCCATGTTATTTCAACAAATTAACTGCAAAAGTTGCTTGATTAAAAATACCAAATTGTGTCCAACTTGTGACAACAAAGTAGAAAATTAATTTCTCTTATTTCAAAATATGCTCATTTTATTTTTATAACCCTTAAGTAAAAGAAACCAAAATATTACTGTACCTTTGTGTACAAAAATGATATGAGTTTTACTTAATAGAAATGGAACATGCTAATTATTTTAGTCATTTTTATATTTTTGTTGTATGTGTGTTTTGTTTTTTTTTAAGGAAAAGTGTTGAACTAAATAGCAATTCTTTGGAATCCTATGAAAATGTCATGCAGAGTTCCTTGGGATTTGCTAATCCAGGAGTAGTTGAATTCCTTCTAGGAAAACTAGGAATAGATGAATCTAATCCACCATCTTTAATGCGAGGCTTACAAAGGTATAGTAGTTATTATTCTTTGAAGTGGTGAAGTAAATGGTGCTGAGATCAAAAGCTATATAACTGAGGGACATATTTGACTATTCTAAGCCTAGCAGCTGCAATATGCTAAAAAGCGAGTGAACTAGATGATCCTATCTCCTGGAATGGAATCTGTTGTGATGATATGTGTAGAGAACGATGCAGAAAGTTTATAAGAATTTTGGGTTAAAAATACTGTTTGACAATAATAGTCATTCCTGAGAGTTTAAGAATATTCTTTTGTATGTGGAATACAGATTTCTTGCCTGTGATTTACTTTTTCAGAATTGAATTTTTATCTGTTAGAGTGGAGGATTGTTACCAAAAAAAAAAAAAAAAAACAAAAAACATATAGTTTGACTTTAATTTTCTTTGAACAGCAAAAATTTCTCTGAAGATGATTTTGCTTCTGCATTGAGAAAGAAACAGTCTGCATCTTGGGCTTTAAAATGGTATGAAAACTTTATCTTTCAACAATTGCATTATCTAGTCTAAAGGTTAGGATAAGGCAGGCATTCTTAAGTCCTTACTAAGACCAAATTTGTTTATAAATGAATTAAAATGATGTGTTTTTGACATTAGCTTTTTTATAGGTGTGAATGGTGCTATAAGCTTAACAGACTTAAGTTTTAACCAACATTTTCCATGTTTTCAAAAGGAATTAGTATATTGATATATGGATTCATAGATATTTGTTATAAAGTTATTGAAAGGCAAAATACTCTCTATGTATATTGAGAGTATTGCAGACTAAATATTAGCCAAATTAGATTTGTTTTAAAAGTTTATCAATGCTAACGTTATGTTTGGATATTCTGAGAAATGCATGTGATGGTTTACAAATGTCTTTTTAGTGTGAAGATTGGAGTTGATTATTTTAAGGTTGGACGCCACGTAGATGCTATGAATGAATATAATAAGGCTCTGGAAATAGACAAACAAAATGTGGAAGCTTTGGTGGCTCGTGGAGCATTGTAAGTGGATCATGGCTTTTAAGGAATATTTATAAGGTAAATGAATATAAGATTTACTAATAGTTCAGAAGATAAATTCCTCTCATTTATTTCACATCTCTAGATATGCAACAAAAGGAAGTCTGAACAAAGCAATAGAAGATTTTGAGCTTGCATTGGAAAACTGTCCAACTCATAGGAATGCAAGAAAATACCTCTGTCAGACACTTGTTGAAAGAGGAGGGCAGTAAGTGTCAATTTTTTTTTAATATTAAGTAGAGATCTAATACTCAAGCAGCTACTATAAAATCTTAAACTTAATGTAAGGAAGTAGCATCTTTAACTCACTTAATTCAGAACACTCTTAATTTCAATTTTGGTTGAAAATGTTTTTTAAATATAGTCCTTTTTAAGCCTTTTAGTGTTTTTTCCCTTATTACTGAGGTTATGATAGGAGGTTGGAGATATTTTAGTGTCTTGAGTTCATTGTTCTGAATATCTATTCTCCTTATATAGAAATATAAACGTGAAGGTCCAAAAATAAGGGAAGTACTCTTTTCTTGGACACGCACACAAGAGGGTTTTTTTTTTTTTTAATAGAGAGGAATTGGATTTTTAATTTATTTCATCAATCCAGTGGTATAATGCCAGAAGTATGAATTGAGAATTCTGTAGTTAGTTGTGAATAATATTTTGCCATTATATTCAGCTTATTGCTCTGCTCTGTGCAGTAAAATCCACAAACTCAGATTAAATGGAAGAGCAAATCATTAAGAACAAACCCTATAACTTAAGTTACTATCTTGAGATGCTGGCATACTACTTTGCATAGTTGTATCATAAATATTGAATGACTAACAGGCTAGTCTAATTTATAAAATGTGAAGAAATGTAATATTCCAATATAAATATTTTTGGTTATAGCCTACTTTAACAACTAAAAACCAATTTGTTATTAGTAGCATCTTTTTGCAACTGATTTTTTTAAATAGAATTATCACTTTTCTGTTTCATGAATTTGTTTTATTAATCCAGTTTGTATGATCATTCCATAATTCTAAATTAAAGAGATTTGCAATATTTGTTTTCAACTCAAGAACTTCTTTTTGTACCGAAGTGACTGAAGCACCTTTTTACTTTCTCATTAGGTAGACAGCTACTTAAATATGGTTATCTTATTACCCACATATTGGTGTTTAGCTGAGTGGATGGCAACATCATCTGTATGTTATCCAAGCCAAAAATGTTGATAGCCTTGAACTGGTCCCTTACTGCCCATATCCAGTGATACAGAAGTGATCCCATTGAAGCCATTGGGTTTTGGATTTTGTTCTGTTTCACAGTAATTACTTTTTCCTACTTTTGAAAAACCGAAAGTACTTTGCAAATCCTTTCTGCTTTGTATCCACCCTTTCTAATTCTGATTTTTCATAGTGTAGACATGACTGTAATCTAATACTTCTTTCTGAAGGCTACTTGTAATGTACATGTATACATTGGTATTTCCAACTTCATTAGTGAATATTCTGGGAAAATTTTTCATAAACTATTGGAAAAGCCAACCTATGTAATTTTTTTTTTAAATATTTATTTTGAGAAAGAGAGAAGCAGAGAAAGAATCCCAAGCAGCCCCTATGCTGTCAGCACACAGAGCCTGATGTGGGGCTTGATCCCAAGAACCTCAAGATCATGTCCTGAGCCAAAATCAAGAGTCAGACTCTTAACCAACTGAGCCACCCAGGTGCACCCAACCTATATAATTCTATGCTAAAGCTCAGATTATACTAAATTTATTGAAGACATTGGCTGATAATGTGTTTTCATGTATCAGACTAAAATCCCAATGCTTGACCTACATTTGTCTTTAGTTACCAGTAATGGAGTCCTGTTTTTCTGTAATACAGTATCATTAACTGTAGTCACCAGGGTGTACATTACATCCCCAGGACTTATTTATGTTTTAATTGGAAGATGGTACATTTTTACCACCTTCACCCATTTCACCAATGCCACCCTCCCCAACCCCGCATAACCACCAATCTGTTCTCCATATCTGAGTTGCCTTTTTTTTTGGTTTATGTGGTCTTTTTACCAAAGAAATAGTAAAAAGTACCTGATTTAAGTACTGCTTAGTTTGGAAAATGATTTGCTAAAAAATTTTTCTTTAAGTTCTGTCATAAATCTCTGACCTGTATAAATGAGGAATTTGTTTTTGCAGAAAGCTAAACCTTTTGTTTCAAATTTAGGTTAGAAGAAGAGGAAAAGTTTTTAAATGCTGAAAGTTACTATAAGAAAGCTTTGGCTTTGGATGAGACTTTTAAAGATGCAGAGGATGCTTTGCAGAAGCTTCATAAATATATGCAGGTGATTCTTTATTTCCTCTTAGAAATTTAGTGATATTTGAAATTAATGCCAAAACTTAACTTTCTTCTCAGGAAAACTATTCTAGATTACTTAGTAAGACGTTATAAAAAATTTCTTTTTAGATACAGCTTTTCCTAATTGGGTTTGACATTGCTTCATAGTACTTAAAAGTAAAAATAGCCCTATGAGAAAATTCCTACTGCCTATGTGTGGTATGTAGTTTTGGGAATTGTCCTTGTAGTGAGCTTTCCTGATGGTTACAAATTCAGTGTTGTTGTAATTGAGTTAATTATAAAAACCTCTTTGAGAAATATTTTAAACTGCCTTTTCCTGTAATACTGATGATAATGTTTTCTCATGCATTTTCTTCTGATTTGGACCATTGCTGCTGTGTCTGTGACATCTGGTGCTGCTCATCCCCATCCTCAAACTGGAAAATGATTTCTTATGTAATCATGCATCCAACTGGGCTGTGCTATTTTTTAAATGGTTTGTATTTGAACACGGTGATTCCCCCCACAATTCACCTTAATGGAATTTATTTGAATTTATTTATAAAATTTGTGTCCTGTCTAAATTTTTCAATTTTTTAAAAAATATTTTTTCATGTATTTTATTATATATTTTATTTTTTCCCTTTCTTGCACTCTGGGTCATGGGTACCAATGCGATGGCTTCCCCTTTTTTCATGGAATACCAACTGCAATATGGTCCTCAATGTTACTCTGGCTCTTCCAATGATTAATGCCAAACACCTGTATGATTAATTTTTATATTAAAAATATTTCTTTAATGCTGGATATATGGTGATTTGGGTATACCCCATTTGATTTCTGGCTTGGGGGGGGTGGTCTTTTGAAAACTGGGTTTTATGTATTCTGCTATTTTTAACGTGTGGTTTTTTCCGATATCTGGGTTCTAAAAGAAATCTTTGGAATTAAGAGAAAAACAAGCTGAAAAGGAAGAAAAGCAGAAAACAAAGAAAATAGAAACAAGTGCAGAAAAGTTGCGTAAGCTCTTAAAAGAGGAGAAAAGGTAAACTATAACATTCAGTATTTTTTAACTTAAAGCAACTACTGAGTTGAACCAAAGTGCCATATGGAAGTAATGTAAGTAAAAAAAAAAAAAAAGTATTGAGTTATAATCAGTGATACTTTGTAAGTATGTATACCACAAGTTTTTCTGTAAAAGAAATTAAGCAAAGTGGAATCTGAAGGTAGAATTCTGCAAACAAACAATAAATAAAATTAGTAAGTTATTTTAATTACCTGTATTTTATTTAAAAATTTTTTTTTCAACATTTATTTATTTTTGGGACAGAGAGAGACAGAGCATGAACGGGGGAGGGGCAGAGAGAGAGGGAGACACAGAATCGGAAACAGGCTCCAGGCTCTGAGCCATCAGCCCAGAGCCCGACGCGGGGCTCGAACTCACGGACTGTGAGATCGTGACCTGGCTGAAGTCGGACGCTTAACCGACTGCGCCACCCAGGCGCCCCTAATTACCTGTATTTTAGAGAGAAATGTTTTAGAACTACAGCAGTGGTTCTCAACTGGGGGCAGCTTTAACTCCGCCCCCTCCCCCCGGAGACATATTTTGGTCATCATAACTGGAAGTGGTACTAGCATATAATGGCTAGAAGTCAAGGATGCTGCTGAACATCCTACAGTGATGTGGTAGCATACCCCCCCACCATCATCCTACCTCCCCAACAAAGAATTATTCAGGTGTTGAAAATGTCAATAGTGTTAAGGTGGAAAAACCACATATATTACAGCTAGCTGGATATAAGACTTCAGGTCTGTCCTTTGTGTGTTCAGATGGGCTTAAGTTTTTTAGATAATGTTGGAAATGTAACTGTCTTCAGAAATGATGGATTTACTTTCAGTGACAACTGTCTACCCAGTATTTTTTCCCAAAAGTCATGCCTCCTGGTAAAATTGGACCTTGTAGTAACTAAGATTATTATAGTAATTGCTTATCTAAGCCACAGATTTTAGGAAACCTTTAAGGAGAACTAACAATAGAACTTTAAAATAGAACCAAAATCTTTATGAATAATTAAGAAACATTTTTGTACTTAACACCTGATGGGTTAACTGTATTTTTTAGGCTAAAGAAGAAAAGAAGAAAATCAACTTCTTCCTCTTCAAGTGTTTCTTCTGCTGATGAATCTGGTTCTTCTTCATCATCTTCTTCCTCTTCTGGTCACAAAAGGCATAAGAAACATAGGAGGAACCGTTCAGAGTCTTCTCGAAGTTCCAAAAGGCATTTAGCTAATAAGGCATCCTCAAGTCAGATAGATCAGAATAGGAAAGATGAGTTCTTCCCAGTTCCAACCAATACTTTAGCATCTTTTCTTAACCAAAAACAAGAAGTGGAAAAACTACTGGAAAAGCAGGATAGGTTACCATATCAAAAGAAACAGGTAAAAGAGAAAGATAGATGCCCTGTCTCTTCATCTTCAGTTGAAATTCCGGATGATTTTGGAGGTAGGTCTGAAGATCCAAGAGATTTTTATTCTCAGGCAAGTAGTAGCAAAGCAGAAAAACCATATAAATCAGAAAAACATTTCTCCAGTAGAAGAGATTCCTCAGATTCCTTTTACAGGAATTCAGAGGACAAGGTGAAAATTTATGGTTACAGAAGATTTGAAAAAGATACAGAGGGAAGAAAAGAACACTATAGAAGGTGGGAGCCAGGTTCCATGAGGCATTCCACTTCACCAGCCAGCTCAGACTACTCTTATAAATCGGTTGAAAAATATAAAAAATATACTTATTCTGGATCACGTGATTTTGGTAGACATGAACAAAGATACCAGTTAAATAAAAATCAAGGAGAATATGAAATAGAGGATACTTACGAGGAGGACATTAAAACAGAGGCTCCAGAAACAGATGGACTAAATAGCAAAGAGCAGTCAGAAAGTGGAGTTAAAAAAAATTTACCTCAAAATTTACTCAATATATTTAATCAGATAGCTGCATTTGAAAAAGAAAAAGGAAATAAGCCAAAAAATTAATATGCCAAGGGAATCCGCACTCTTACACAAAAGGCTGTTAATGAAAGTTTTGGGTCTTTTATTTAAGTCCAGTGCAGAAATCTCCACTCCAAAAGCTATTTTATTTGTAGAGATTGCAGAAAGCAAATGCTTTTCAGCTATTCTCAAAATATGTTTGTTTCAGTTGTGGGTGTCCTCACAGCTTGATTTTTAGGCTTTTCATGTATATGTTTCTGTACAGTATTTCTTACTGTGATGATTTAAACTTCACCTAAAGATAATTCTTATAGTATTGCTTCTTCACTGTATTAAAGTATATGAGAATTCCTTGGGTCCACCTTATCCTGCTGTTTGAGAGAAAATTAAATTTATTCATTGAACACTTGGATTGTTTTCTTCAAAAATTATTTAACGGTCGTTTCTGTTAAATTCTTTTGAAAGAGATCTACAGTATTTGTTCTTTAGGTGCCATTTTTTATTGATCATTTGAGTAACAATTTTTTGTAGAACCCCTAAGATTATATTGCAGATTATCTGTCTTGCCTAAATGACCTCTGAAGCTTGACTTAATATGGTTTGTGTACCAGCTTAGGAATAAAGCCATGAAAACTGAAGGGGGCTGATTTTGCTTATTTCTCTCTCTTTTTTTTTTAAACCTTGTTAACAGTATAGCCCTAAGAAATTTCTTAACTTTAAATATTGGCAAGACCCTTAGAGTCTATGTTCCAAGCAAGAATAGATCAGAATAAAAAGAATCCTTTTAGCAAAAACAGCAGTGGCAAGAGAAGCACACTGTAAATCTGCTTTTCTCCTAAGGGAAAGAAAATTCAGAAACCGTCCTAGTACTGCATATGTGCAGCTGGGAAGGCACTGGGCATGTTTTTAATTAACCTAGAACTGGCCTGCATTTCTTCTTTTCTTAATATCTCTCTCCTAATGCTTCCCTTGATGCCTCCTTTCGTAGGTCTGAATAAATGAGTAGGCCGACAAAGTCTGGTTTTACTCAGAATAAATTCTAGCAACTAGAGCTGAAGAAGTGACCTGGATCTAAAGATCCTCCCAAATTTGAAAACAGATTTGGAGATAGAGATAGGAGTCATTGTTGTTGATTTATAATGGTCTTTAGAATCTTTCCAATTTCAGATTCTAGACGCTGTAAATGACAACAGACCTTTAATGCTATCACTCTAAGTCACTCTTACTAGGTATGTACTATTTGTGGCTTTCAGACTTCAGCACTGGGGGCCTAATGAAAAAGCTACAGTTGTTTTGCAATGGAATAGAGAAAAACTGGTCAAAAATCATGGTTGATAGCAGTAGAAAGGTTACTCATGCGTTCATCTTTGTACAAGAAACTCATCTTAAAAGAGTCTGGTTCTTTCTGTGTACCTCCTTTATCATCCATACATAGTCCTACATAGTGGTTTTTGTAAAGCATGAAAACTATCTCTTAACATAGTCTTTGGCCTTTAGGAATTGCTAGTACATCTTTAGTATTTTACTTAAACCATTTTATTTACTTGTCAAGAATTGCTAGTGATTAGCAGTTTTTCTCCTTATTATGTCTGTAGTTGCACACCCAGTCTGTGTCTTGACTTAATAAGTAAATAAATTTCTAACACAATATATGGAAGTTAACTCCAGATTTGGAGTTAATGGGGTTGATCCCTGTGTCACCATTTAGCATTATTAAACACATGAGGCTGGAACTGTTACTTTATTTAGGAGTTAAATGTAGGCTTGTATGCTGACCTAGAACCTAACCATCCCACAAATACTGTGCTAGCCTTTGGGTGGTGACTCAACAGGTAGAAGTTATTGTGCAGTTTGTGTCAGGCCCTGTACATTTTGCATATATTTGACTATTTTAATAAACGTGATGTAGGTAACTGTTACTGTCTCAGTATTACAAATAAGGAAAAAAGTAGAAGTAACTTCTCCAAGATCACAGAGCTAGTAAGACAATCCCTGCCTCCTTAGAAGATAGTGTTTAATATTGAAATGCAAGTTGTAAGTAATTTACAAAGTAATTTAGGGCAGAGAATAAGAACTAGTGAACACACAAAGTGACCATAAAATTAATCCGTTTTTAGGTCTCCTGAATCTCACGCATTTACAACTATGTTTTACAAAAAAATTATTCATTGGACTTGGCTATCCCGTTTCCTGGCTATTTCTAAAAATAATAAAATATTCAAATAATGATCAGGAAAGACAGGTTTATTGCCACTACTACCTTTCAAAAGGAACTGCAAATGACACTTTTAAACAATGACAACTGTCATAAATACTTTCTTCCAAGGTTTGAAGGAGAAATACTCCATTAAAGTACATAGATTCTAATACATTTAAAAGCCAGTTTTATAACATAATCATACTCCACACTGTTTCAAGAGTTCAGGGTGTTAGGCACATGGTATATAATAAGGTATAAATTGAATAAATCTGGTATTACACCTCCACTGTAAATATATGGAGTTCCTATTGCAAATCAAATCATACCTAGCTCTCTTCGTTTATTAAATCAAGAAAGTCTTGGGAAAAAAACGTGTTGAAAATACATTATTATTCTTTATGCTTGGTTGTATATTGAGAGCAAAATGTTTAATGTGTTTGACTTCTTTCAAGATCAAAGTGGAGTAATTCCTAGGAACTTAAATATTTTTATTGATACATAGTGCTATCTCTTTTCCTATTAATTGTTTTCTTGGAGGGGGGAGGGTAAATGCTATTTTTTTGGTTAAAAATTTTAGAATCATACCAAAAGAATAAACTAACAGACTTCTCCCCCAGAAGTCCAAGAAACCTGTTTCTTTGAATAAAGAAAACCTAACTTCAGGATTTTCTAGGGTAAGTGAGAATTTTAGTATTATAAACTATTCATAGACCGTGATTCTTCATAAATTGCCTGAAAGATTGTGTTACATTACAATTGAATGTAGTTTCATGGCTAGTGTGAAATAATGAAGCAAACTATTTTCTAATGTAACATCAAAAGAACAGTGAAAAACAATTTTATCTATGCTTACAGAACATGTGGCATTGTTAAGAATCTGCTATTGCTGCTTTCCTTCTCTGTGAAGAAAACAGTGTGGCAAAAGCTAAGAAAATTAAATGTTTCTTTGGCTTATTTAGACCTAAATTCCTTGACTTTTTTTTTAACAGCTTTCACATCTTCCACTGGATTAAACTTTGGTCTAGTCATTATGTATTTCTAAACATGATTTCATTAGGCCTCGATTATAACATTACACAGCACCCAAATGCATAGGGGAGATTCACTATTTTTGAAGTAAGATTTTTGTTTTTGTGTTTACAACTTCTACAAAAGAGATTAAGATGTTTATTTGCTGCCTTTTTTGTTTTTACCATTACTAGAGATGTTGGTAGCACTTGGCCTATTACTTGTGTTACCAATTCCTGGAGAAGAGTCTGGGAAGTTCAGCTCTAATACTTTAACTGAAGTCTGAGAAGCAGAAGTACTTGTACTTCTGGATGATCTAGAGGGAAAAAAAGCATGATTTTAAATTCAAAATTTGTATCAGTAGAGACCCCCTAACTAATAGCAAATGATACCATAGTCCCACAAGAAAATAAAGAGATCAAAAAGTATATATTCTTAATAGTACTACTAAATTTTAAAAGCATAACCATTAAAAAAATTAGTTCAAAGAAAAAAGGCAAGAATAGTTTCAACTAGTTCAACAAATCTGAGAAAAATATTTTCAACTATAATCATTTTAGAAGTGGAATCATTAAGCATTAAAGGTTTTGCAAAAGTCATTATGCATAAAAGATAAAGCGAGAGCCAAGGGAATTTGGGTGCTGGCAAGAGTGACCATAACAATATGTAACTGAAGATAGAAGAAAATGCGAGTCCTATTGACAGGATAAAGTGATGGGGTCATTTGAAAAGCATAACTAGCTATATGATTCTGAAATGGTAAGTTTTAAAAATATGAAAGTACAGCAATGTTCAGGTGACTGCTTCCCATATTTATGTAGAAACAGTTTTGTTTTACTTCAAACACAACGTTTTAGGATGTCCCTTTTTGTGAAAGCTCTATGGCAACTAATGAAAAGCAAATGGCTACTGAGTGTAGGAGATTAGGAATTTTAAAATTAGGATTTCATTAACTTCATTTTGTCAGCAAAGTACAGGAGTGTTGGTTAAACATCTATCTACCTGATAGAATTCTGGAAAAAACTAAACTGCCAAAGTAAAGAATCATTTCCTTGTTAGGAAAATAAAGCAGGAAAAACAAAGTAAAATTCTGACAACTTAAAAATTTGTAACGTGGTTCCAATAATAAAAATCATATTCCATATGTTTGTACATCTAAATTGTCTTTTTATGGTTTAAAAAATTCCCCTACTCAGGGTTGACCATGCAAGATGTAACCTCCAGAATTCCATACTTTATCCTACTGCAGTAGCTGCTAGTCACAAAGCACTCCATGCCCGAATAGAAACTGACGTCAGACAGAAATCAGAAGAGTCTTATCCTCCTAGCTGTTTTCTGCATGTGACACTGACATAGTGGGTAAGGGTCAGGAGAGCACTGGCAGTTCCAATCGCTCTGTGTTTGCATAGGTTAGAGGGTTATTAACAGGTGGTTTCTAAGCCTCCACTTACCTTGCTGACAACAGTGAAGTCTGTGAAGGTGATCTAGAAGTCTGGCGACTACCTTTACTACCAGCTGTAGGTAGTTCTAAACCATTCTGGAAGAATATTCAACAGCGATAATTAGTACCACTGCATTTTCAGAAGAATATTTTTCCACACATAAAGTTAGACCTCACTTTATGATAAATGCCATAAACTGTTTATTTCATGAAGTGTTTAAAAAATATTTTAACTAGAAGGTACCGTTACTACCTGCTGAAAGTATGTTTGAAGGATAATATGGATTTCAGCATTTTCTTCAGTGACCTTGACTAGCATTTCATCAATGATCTTGTGGAAGTGTTTCACTTCACGAAGTTTGATGTCTTGTTCTTCTAGTGTTTCATCTTTTGTGTCTTTCAAAAGTCGGATTTCCCTGGTGAGTTTTGCACACTGTTGGTCAATAGTAGTCAATTATTACTTAAACCTATTTTCCAGAGCTTAATATTTTTTGATGGATGGATGAAGGAGGATTTGGAGTTACCATTTGTAACTCCAAAACATACAAATATCAAAGGTCAGTTTTTAAAAAGACAGTGATACCTGTTTAGTTACTCTCTCTAATTTTGGCTTCTGCTCCCCAATTTCTTTATGTAGCTGAGATGAAAAAGCCTGCTTCTCTGATAATTTTTCTTTGACATTATTTGTTAAGTGCTCTATAACTTCTAAAGTATTTTCCATGCTCTGCAGAAAATAAAGTGTTAACATACTTATTGGTTAGAATCAATAACTTACAACTTGCCAATTTTCAAGTATTCATTTAATTTTAATTCATTTGTTTTTATATAAAGCTTGCTTACCAAACACATTGTTTTCTCTTTCAGTGATGTGGTTTAGTAACTACTTTCTACTAGATTATTTTTATCTTTCAAATTTTGTTTAAGGATCAATCTTTAAGGTGATCTTTAAGGAACTGAATGAAATAAAAATTAAATAAAATTTAATGGATAATTAGCTATAGTTCATCAGCTAATTAAGAAGTCATTATCAGCAGTCCATCCTGTGCTGAGTATTGTGGCTTTAATTAATTTATTTAACACTTTGGTCACTTATTTTTCTCATTCAAATGAGACTTTTACTCTCTATTTCTCTAAACAAATTGCCTTTGTACAAGATAACGAGATAGTAGGTATAATAATAATGATAGTTAACTTTTACTAAGGACTTATTACTAAAGTGTGTAGAATTTACCTGGATATCTTCCTGTAGTTCCCTGATTTGTCTTTGTTTGTATCTGTATTTTTCATCAATAGCTCTTTTTTGTTCTTCTAGTTGGATTTTTAGTTCATACTCATCACCTAGAATTAGAGAATTCTTAAATTTTTAACATGCTGTGTAGAAAGCAAGCTTCAATCTTCTATCTATTAAACTTCTAACATTTTTTTGTTATAGGAGGTTAAATTCCTTACGTCTATTTGTTGAAAATCAATATGGTCGGGGCGCCTGGGTGGCTCAGTCGGTTAAGTGGCCGACTTCAGCTCAGGTCACGATCTCACAGTCCGTGAGTTCGAGCCCCGCGTCGGGCTCTGGGCTGACTGCTCAGAGCCTGGAGCCTGTTTCAGATTCTGTGTCTCCCTCTCTCTCTGACCCTCCCCCGTTCATGCTCTGTCTCTCTCTGTCTCAAAAATAAATAAACGTTAAAAAAAATTAAAAAAAAAAAAAAAAAAAGAAAATCAATATGGTCATGTAGTAGCCATTCTTGTTTTGTCAACATAGCCAATATGCTGCCATTTTCTTCACATTTGAAATTAATTCCCTAGAAAAGTGAGAATTCAATATCACTAGAATAATGGAAATAACACCTTAGCCCTTATTTTAAAGGGGGGAGGTGATTAGTTTTTCTGATTCCGTCAAACATGGTACATTCTTGTTTTCCTTGTCTCACAATGTTCCTCTTTTTAAAATAAATAGCTACAGGGGCGCCTGGGTGGCGCAGTCGGTTAAGCGTCCGACTTCAGCCAGGTCACGATCTCGCGGTCTGTGAGTTCGAGCCCCGCGTCAGGCTCTGGGCTGACAGCTCAGAGCCTGGAGCCTGTTTCGGATTCTGTGTCTCCCTCTCTCTCTGCCCCTCCCCCGTTCATGCTCTGTCTCTCTCTGTCCCAAAAATAAATAAACGTTGAAAAAAAAAATTAAAATAAATAGCTACAGCTTTAATTGCATATATTCATATAAAATTTTTAATAACTCCCACATACTAGATGGAGTCACTTTTTTAAAAGACTGTTTATAGTTGTTGTTGCAACTTCTCAGCACTTGTAAGGTGTTTTCTAGAGCATAGATTTCTTTTTCAGCTTTGTTGATCTTAGCATCCAAACTGTCACCTTCCCTTTGAAGTTCTTCTTTTTCTTGAGCAGCCTATGAAATACAGAATAGAACTGATTGAATAAAATTATTTACAATGGGGGAGAGTGTCTGTTTTCAGGGCAAGAAATAGTTTACTCACAACAATATCAATTTACCTTGGGGCCTACATGTAGCATCAAGCATTTATTTCTTGCACTTGATTTAGAGTAGAACACTAAATCCCCAAGACATTCAAAATATAGCACATAGGATACAAACTGTGATGGAAGTGTAGTAACTAATCAAAGCTTGCATTAAGACTTTCCAACAAAAATTACCAGAAAGCAGGTATAAACTTTAGTGGAGATAGGGTTAACTTGGAGGTGGCTTCAGACTAGATATTCAATAAGGAGAATGTATGTTTCTGGCCTGAAAGAGGCTTAGGAATACTTTCTCATTTTAAGTCAGGAATAAAAGAGGTGAGCAAGGTACACCTAGAAAAGTAAAATGCTTAGTATTTCCAACCCAGGATTTCAACATCTTTGAAAGTTAAGTAAAATTAAAATCAGAGTACTCACTTCAATAGTACATATTAAAATCAGAATAGAAAAAGTTAGCATGACATCTGTACAAGAATAACATGCAAGTTTGTGAAGCATTCCATATCTTTAAAAGAAACACTGCATGATTCTACTTACATGAGATGCCTATTATATATAGTCAAATTCACACACAGAAGGTTGCATGGTGGTTGCCAGGGGTTGAGGGGAGGGAAAAACTGTGACTCTGTGTTTAACGGGTAGAGAGTTTCAGTTTGGGAAGATGAAAAAGTTCTGGAGATGGATGTTGGTGTTGGTTGCACAACAGTGGGAATGTACTTAATACCACTGAACTGCACACTTAAAAAATTGTTAAAGTGGCCAATTTTAAGTGTATTTTACATATTTTAAAAATAAATTTTAAAAATTAGAGAAAGATAATTGCTAAAAGTGGCTGGGAAAAAATACAGTCTATAAATTGCTGAAAACCAAAAATTCCTCAGTAGTAGACATACTCAGTGACTTTTCCAGCTTAACTCTGTCACTGGGCTAGGATGTCAAGAGTTGAATCCAAAAAGTTTCAAAGAATTTCTGTAAATAAAGGTTGACAGGGATAGTACATATATATTAAAAAGTGCCAAAAGACATCTTTAATCAAAATCAACTAATAATTTCATTTGTTAATTTATTCAATCCCTACGTACGTGTATTTAAACAAGAAAGTGGTCATTTATTTATTTTTTTAAAATTTTTTAAACATTTATTTATTTTTGGGACAGAGAGAGACAGAGCATGAACGGGGGAGGGTCAGAGAGAGAGGGAGACACAGAATCCGAAACAGGCTCCAGGTTCTGAGCTGTCAGCACAGAGCCTGACGCGGGGCTTGAACTCGCAGACCCTGAGATCATGACCTGAGCTGAAGTTGGCCGCTTAACCGACTGAGCCACCCAGGCGCCCCAGAAAGTGGTCATTTAAAAAATTATTGGTAATTCCTTAACTCTTAACATTTTCACTTGTATTTATTATGCTTCAAAATATGTTACACATTTTTGTAGTAAAAAGTACATAATAGAAAATATAGCTTAGAAAAAGTTCTTAGATAAATTATAATTCTGGTACATGGAGTATAGAATTGGCAAGTTTTTTATTTGAAAAATACTGTAGTGGGAGAAAGCTAGAATGAATCAAAACAGCTAGATTTTAGTTTTGGGTTTCCCACAAGTGAGTTGAGTAACAATTCACTTTCCTTCTCCAAGTTCAGTTTCTTTATTTGTCAAACAAAGGTGCTGAGTTTGTACATTTATACATATTTTCTGATCTAATTCCATATATACCTCAAACTTCTAGAAACTCCATGATCCTTTTAGGCTCTAAGAGAATAGAGAATGTATAACTTTTATTGTAGATTTAGAAAGCTGATATTAGGGTGAAATTTTTATTTACTCCTTTCTGTCAGCATTTTAAAGCATATTCTAGTAATTTCATTTTCTAATAGTTTCATTAAATTGTGGTCAGAGTTGAGCTGTTTCCTTATAAGGACTATGTAAGATACATTGAGTTTAGTTACAAAGAAATAGTTTCATTTTTATACATCTGGCATATGTAAGTGTTAAGAGTAAAACATTTAAATATGCTATGCAATGAAACATGGAATAATGTGGCAAGCTGTGGACCCTGGAGAGGATGGAAAGTGGAGTGGCATTAGGAAACTGGGAAGGTAACTGATCACCTCTATTCATCTTACATATCCCTTATACTGACATTTATCTAGCAACTTCACTGTGAACAGAAGGCATATACTCTTTTCCTCAAAAAATTTGCCTGTTTTCCTGAAAAATGGATGCATTATTACCACCATCATCATCACAGCAATAAAAATAATGACAGCTAACATTTACTGAGGGCTCATTTTACTCCAGGCACTGTTTAAGAGCTTTACATATATTTCTTCATTTACTTCTCACAGCAAAAGTAATAATATCCTCATTTTGCAAGTGAGGGAACTAAGCACCCCAAATGATTAAATAAATTATTCAAGGTCACTTGATGATGGAGGCACTCTTAACACCAGTGCTTTTAGATAACTCATCGCAGCCCTTGTTAAAAGAGAAACTTAACTGGAATTGCAACATCTACCTTCTTCCCAACACTGAACAAACTAGAGCCTACCCTTCACCCCTCAGGGACTCTCAAAACCAGAGAGGAGGAAAGTCTCATTAGTATAGGGCAGAAGCCTCAAGTAATACAGACTGATGAGTTACAAGAAGGGTTTGACAGCTGGGACTCCTTTCTCATATAGGTGGAATTTCCTGAGGCAAAGTGGCAGGCATATCCTACTCCATGCGTCTGTTAAGAGCATGCTCAAAGAAGGGCTATAGAAGGAAACTTGGAAGATTAAATACAACTCAAAGGAAAGGGAACATCCATCCATGAGGGCCATCCTCTAAAGGTATGAATTGGGAGATGTCTATCAGTGTATGATAGAGGAAAAATGAATTAAATTTTCCATTCCCTTTTAGTGTCTTGAGTAACTTCCCAGACCTCTGTGTAAGGTAAATCACACCTATTCAGGGTATTTTCTACATGGGAAAGATGAATATAGCAGTACTCAGGGAAATGCATCCGATTTCTGATCACTTCTCCATTTCTCCTTATGGGTTACTAGGTAAAGGTAACCATGAAGTGGCAGACAACTCTCAAACATCAGAACAGAGCAGATTCACCTGATGTGTCTGTCTCCCATCTAACATGAAGGCAAAAGAACAGTCCTCTTGCTCTCTGGATATCTGCCTTACCAGAGCTGCAATGGTAAATTGGAGAATAAGATTCAAAGGTGATGTAGCTCCAGGGGATGATGTGGTCTAGGATACAGCCATATGAGCAGATAGCTATGGGGAAGTAAAGCTTTGAGCGTGAGGTGTTGAACAGGTTGTTACATGAGTGTTTATTAAAGACATGCAGGTCTTAGGATAAAACAGATTATAAATCTTGAATAAATGAGGGAAAATGACATGACACAAATGATAGCCAAAAAAAAAAAAGTATCAAAGAGTTGTCCAGACCCCTCTTTGACCTCATGGACTCAAGGTGTATAAAAATACCTTCAGTACCTCCACCTAACCACTAATGTTTTATAGCTCTAATCTAGTAGCTATGAGTGCGCCATGAAATTTGAAATTGCATGGCAAACAAAAAACAAAAAACAATGACATTTTGGTTATTAACAAAGAGCTGGCAAAATACTTGCCAGTACAAAAGATACTTCACTTTATCACAACTATGAATCGATTAAGATTACCTTTATTACATAATAGGCCTGTGTTTTCTCCTCTTCTCCTTCAGGAGGCAGCATAACAACAGTAAGGATTTCATATCTGTTCTTCAGCTTATCAATTTTACTTAGCCTCTCATGAAACTCAGCACTAAAATGGAAACAAAAAGAAAAATTAAGCACTGAAAAACAAATAATGTACTTTTTTAAAAAGGACTACAGTATTCTTATATAAGACATTTGTGTTACTACTGAATTCAAACAGGTTAAATGTGTTTTTTCTTTTCAATTTATAATTAGTGGGAAGGTCTCAGGCTTCACCCTATTTGAAAGCTAAGAAGTTAGCCTGCCATGGTTTAATGGATGTTGGCATGGATGTTGGCACAAGATTCCTAGGTCAGAGAAAAAGGACTTTATCATTTATGGCATACCAAGCAGCATGAGATTCCTGCCTGCAGTGCTCTTGAAATCCCATGAAGCTGAGAAGGAGCTCAAATGGATGCTACACACACCACAGGTTTATATCACAGCTGAGAAACCTCAAGCTAGGTAAGCCAAATATTTTATGATGGAAACTAAGCAAATATATTCAATATTTACTCCACAGGGAGGATACTGCCTCTAGCTTCTGAAGCTATTTGGTGTCCTGCTGGAAGCCGAGCTATCCCAGCCTGATGGCAAGGCCCAGGCTGTGGACGGATTGGTGACTGCAAGGCGGCCCACCGACAGTACTTGTACTCCCGCTCTTAGGTAATTTGGCCTTAATAAAAGTACCTGGGGTATTGTCTGTTGGGGAATTGCCCTTGACAGGCCCCCTGGGAAAAGAACCATTAGGAAAGAAAATAAGGTTCCGCAAGAAATTGTGTGGCCTTACATTTAGCCCTTGACACCCCTATGGAGACTACTCTACTTACAGGAAGGATAACCTCATGCATTTGCCAGCAAAGAGGGCCTGTAAAGAAGAGACTTATGGATCTGAAAGCCCCACTCCAGCACCTAAGGAGTGTATCTCTGGGCACAGGTGACTTCAACCCCTAGGCCCACCTGGCCCCCAGAGGCATTCCAGATGAGGACTGAACTTAGTCGGTTAAGGTACAGAATGCTTCATTGGTTCCTAGGTGCATTGTCTCTCCGAGAATGTATGAGGCATGGGTTTCTAAGGCTTTTTCGGCCCCTTCCTGGCACCTCGGACCGAGGCACACACATTGGTCTTCTGGCTTTAAGTGGTTCGGAAAAAAACAACCGGGAGGTCACGTCCCTGTAACTGTTCCACTTGAGGTGTTGAGAGAGAGATGACCTTTCATGAAAACAGCAAAGCAAATGCTTTATAATTATAAGATTATAGATAAACACAGGTCCATAATGGAATAATGTAAGAGATTAATCAATAATCAAAGGGTATGCGGGAACATTACGAGAAAATCGCCATGTTATTTCTTAAAGGTTGATTCCAATAAGAACATTTTCAAGATTAGGTCAAAACATAGATGACATATGCTACAAGGAAATCACTAGCAAATATAATGCCACGTTTGCTACAATAAATCGGCCAGTTCAACACACTGCTGTTGTCTGTGTCCATTTTATTTTTGTTTTGTTTTGTTTTCACTTTTTCGCTGACGCCCTTCATCCTTCAGGAACCCCTGGTTGCTGGAGCTGGTCTCCGGCACTATCAGAACATCTTTTAAAAGATAGTTTAGGGGCACCTGGGTGGCTCAGTCGGTTAAGCGTCCGACTTCGGCTCAGGTCATGATCTCACAGTTTGTGGGTTCGAGCCCCGCGTCGGGCTCTGTGCTGACAGCTCAGAGCCTGGAGCTTGCTTCACATTCTGTGTCTCCCTCTCTCTCTGCCCCTTCCCTGCTCATGCTGTGTCTCTCTGTCTCAAAAATAAATAAACATTAAAAAAAATTTTTTTTAAATAAATAATAAATAAATAAATAAATAAATAAAATAAAAGTTTAATGGAAATCAAAACCACAATATCACCTCACAGCCTCAGGATAGCATACTGCATGATTCCATTTATATGAAGTATCTAAAGCAGTCAAATTCACACAGAAAGAATGGTGGTTACCAAGGGCTGAAGGGAGGAGGAAATGGAAGCTTAGTGTGTAGAGCATATAGAGTTCCAGTTTTAGAAAATGAAAGAGTTCTGGAGATCTGACACAACAATGTGAATATTAAAGATATATTAAGCACTGAACTGTACACTTAAAAATGGTTAAGATGGTATATTTGATATGTTTTTTACCAAGATTTTTTTTTTTTAAATTTTTTTTTTTTCAACGTTTATTTATTTTTGGGACAGAGAGAGACAGAGCATGAACGGGGGAGGGGCAGAGAGAGAGGGAGACACAGAATCGGAAACAGGCTCCAGGCTCTGAGCCATCAGCCCAGAGCCGGACGCGGGGCTCGAACTCACGGACCGTGAGATCGTGACCTGGCTGAAGTCGGACGCTTAACCGACTGCGCCACCCAGGCGCCCCTTACCAAGATTTTTTAAAGATAGTCCAGAATAGGAAACTTAGTACCGTTCCTTGCAAGGCATACAGAAATATGAGAAACCCACGAAGAATTGTCTCCCAAGATTTAGAATTTTTATATGCTGATTATTTTTTCCTTTTATTCCAGTAAATTCCTATTTTATGAACTTTTTAAAACTTATTTTATAATAATACTAATAATGCTAATATTTGCATGGCAACATGAAGAATGACTCATTTGCCTACTACAACATCATAAAGGTGCACCATCTAACCATGGCAAACAGAGATCTTCAACCTACCAGTTTTCTTACTCTTAAAGAAAGTTGGTGGTAAAATATATTAAGTGACAGAAGTTATGGCTTTGCAGTAACAGTACTACTGCTGTATTATCAAAAAATATTTATTCATCCTTTGTATAACTGGCCTTCCAGCTTAAGATGGTGGACTGAATACAAGTATATCTCTCCTTCCTAAAATGTTAAAGAATAAAAGGGAAAAAACCCACCACAGCTCTGGGAACAAGAAAGACACATTTTGTCATGAATTCATGAAAAAAAATGAGAAACAAATGGGATATGATTGACATGGGGGGAAATGGAGATATGTACAGAAGATTAATGCAGAAGTAAGAGCCATGTTTCACCAGGGTGCCTAGGTGACTCAGTCAGTTAAACATCCAACTTCAGCTCAGATCATGATCTTGTGGTTCATGGGTTCAAGCCCCACATCAGGCTCTGTGCTGACAGCTCAGTGCCTGGAGCCTGCTTCCAGATTCTGTGTCTCCCTCTCTCTCTGGCCCTTCCCTGCTCACACTCTGTCTCTGTCTAAAATAAGTAAACATTTAAAAAGTCAAAAAAAAAAAAAAAAAAAAAGAGCTATGTTTCACCAAAGAAGTGTGGAGAAAATTCAAGCCCAGAAATAAGAAAAAGAGCAAGAATGATCTCTGAGGCCATTTATTAAAGTAATTAATAAAAGGATTGCTACAGAACATTTGGGCCACTCTCCTCAACCCCTCAAAGTATACAGAAATGCTGGCAGGAATTATTTATGCTCCAATGAGAACCTTCCAAATTACGAAAGTTCCTAACATTGTATGTTGGAGCTGGAGAGAAAAGTAAAAAAGAACATGATGTAATTCCAGGCCCCCAGAAAAGTGGAGGTTATTAAAAAACAAAGTTCCATCCATAAAGAAAATAAAGTCTTTATCACCCAAAATAAACTCCTTCAGGGAAAAACTCCTGATGACCCTGAAGGGACAGATTAGCCCAGCACCTACAAGCAGCCATCCCTTTACAGGAGAGACCAGCTGGAAAAAAAGATCTACCTAATTGCAGAAGACACACACACCAGCTAACTATATCAATCGTCATGATTATTAATTAAACACTCGTTAATAAATATAACAGAAAGCCAAAGACTATCAGACATTTTGGGAAGTTAACGGGATGAATGAAAAGAACAAAATGAGCAAACACAGAACATACCCTAGGAGATACAAAAATAATGCATGGGACAAAAGAGAACTTTCAAAGTATCCCAGTGTCTCGAAAAGATGAGAGAATTTGGATCCAAAACTATCCATAAAGCAAGAATGGGCTAGTATGAAAAGAAAGGACCAATGAAGGAACAAAAATCCTTGCAAATAGTTTTCCCTTTTCAATTTAATTATAGTAAATAAGAAAGATTAGATCAGTGATCTAGAGAGAGAGAGAGAGGAGGAGGGGCAGAGAATGAAGAGCAGGCAAAAAGGAAGTGGAGAGGGGGACAGAGAATGAGACTATCTTTAAAAGTAGAATAAAAAGAACAGAAATTTTAAAATGAGAGTAAAATTAAGAAATCCAGAAGACAGATCTAAGAAGACCAATATCCACTATAAATGAGCCAACAAATCAGAAAACAGAGAATAGTATGAGAAAAAAATTAGAGAACTAGTAGAAAAATATTTTCCTGACCTGAAGAAAAGCATTAATGAAGTAATTGCAAGAGCTCACCAAAATTCAAACAAGAAAAATGAAAAAACAAAAATGAAAAATGAAAAGAACCACCCAGACACATAGGGAAATTCTTAAACCCTAAGGATAAAAAGAGTGTCCCAAACCTTTTCAGAAAGCAAACAAAACCAGACACCATACAAAATAAAATGAATTAGTCTGAATCAGACCTTTCATAAACAACACTATCATCTAGAAGAATACAAAACAATGCTTTCAAAGTTCAACTGTAATTTAAATATGAGTAGAATAAATATGTTTTAAACATGCAAGGACTCAAAAATTTCAGAAAACATCAATTCTGGAAAATAATTCAAAACATACTTCAGAGAAATGAAATGAGAATCCAAAAAATAGGATGACAAAGGATACATGAGAGAATATTAAATAAAAAAAAGTATATAGCTACATTGAAATTCTTGCTGGCAACTGTACAGTTTAACACAAGTTATGACAAAGGAGTTCTTTAAAAATAGAGACATAATGTTAAAAACAATAAATAACAACCTAAAACTATAATTGGTGATCTCAACAATATGTGAAAGTTGGAGAGAGGAAATATAGCAATAAAAGATGCTAAGGTCTTATCTCTTTTATGAATGAAAAAAATCAGAGGCTAATTAATCTTCAGTATTCACAGAGAAATGGGAAGGTTAAAGTTTCTTTTGAATTTAAGAATAACCAACAAAAATATTAAAATTAGAATGTATATATTCCAAATAATAAAAGAGGAAACAAAGGAAAAACAAAATTCAGTAAAGCCAATGAAAGACAGGGAAGACAAAAAGAATACCTATCATATGATCCACTTCTAGGTATTTACTCAAGAGAAAAGGAAGTATATATTCATACCAAGAAAACATATATTCATAAAGCCTAATCTGTAATAGCCAAAACAAGAAATAATTCAAATGTTCATCAATAGGTAAATGTACACATAAATTGGGGTAGATGTGTGCAATGGAAAATGAACTACTCAGTGATAAAAATCTAGGGTCAGCAAAACATCCTGCCTGCCCATGAGCAAAGAATGGCTTTTACATTTTTAAATGTAAAGTTATTCCAAAAAAAAAAAAATGAGAGGAAAATTATACTTCATGAAAAGTAAAAATTCTAGGAAATTCAAACTTCAGCATCCAAAAATTTTATTGAAACACATCCACGCTCATTTATTTTCTTAGTATCTATAGCTGCTTTCACTCTACAATGACAGAGTTGAGTTGTTGCAACAGAGACCACATGGCCCACAAAACCTAGAATATTTACTATTTGGCCCTTAAAGAAAAAAATTGCGTGAGATAGCTAACTTGTTTTAGCCTTCAAGATGAAAATTATAATTGGCTAACCATCACTCTCATGAAGTTAAAGAACATCAAAATAAACCCACAAAGATAGAAGGAAAAAATCATAAATGTGACAGCAGCAACTAATAAAATAGAAAATGAATTCACGATAGAAAAAAATCAAGAAACATTTCTTTTTCAAACAGTAATAACATTCATTAACTATAAGAAAGATGATCCCTCCTAAAACAGAGAAGTCAAAAATAACCATTACCAGGAATGAAAAGCTACAAACACTATAGCTATTAAAAAATAATAAAAATCTGGGCACCTGGGTGGTGAAGTGTCTGACTTTGGCTCAGGTCATGATCTCACAGTTTGTGAGTTTGAGCCCCATGTTGGACTCTGTGCTGACAGCTCAGAGCCTGGAGCCTGCTTCAGATTCTGTGTCTCCCTCTCCCTCTGCCCCCCTTCACCACTCATGCTCTCTCTCTCTCTCTCAAAAATAAATATTAAAAAAAATTTTAAATAATAATAAAATGATACAGCGAACAGCTTTATGGCAATAACTGAAAATTTAGATGAAATGGAAATTTTTCCTAGGAAAAAATATAATTAACTAAAACTGACTCAAGAATAAATAAAAAATACGCACTGTCCTATGGTCAATAAATAAATTGAACCAACAGTTTAAAATCTTTTTTAAAAAAGGCCTCTAATGGCTTTACTGGTAAGATCTTTGAAAATTCAAGAAAGATATAATTTTACTCTTTCACAGCCTTATCCAGACTATAGAAAAGTAAGAAACACACAAAATTATTTTATGAAAGCCAGCATAACCTTAATAATCTGATGACTTGACAAGGGCAATAGAGAAAGGAGAATTATAACCATGGATGCAATAATTGTGTACAAATGTTACCAAACAAAATCTAGATATATACAAAATGTAGTATGTGGCAGACAAGTTTTGTTTATTCCAGGAATGTAATGTTGTTTAAACTTTGAAAAAGCAATCAGTGTATTTAATTATATTAACAGACTAAAGGAGCTACATCATATCAATGAATACAGGAAAAGCACATAACAAAAGTCAACATCCACTTTTGATGAAACAAAATAACCTCTTAGCAATGAATCAAAATAGGTGGGTACTCCCATAATCTTCTAAAGAGTATTTTTTTAATTCTACAATTCATACTTAATGATAAAGCAATGAACATTTTGCCTTCAAAATCAGGCACAAGCCAAGGGGACCTGTAGTCACCACTGCTAGTCAGCACTGACCTAAAGGTTAGATAACAAGGGCAGTGAGTCAAGAGAAAGAGAAGTTATAAGACTGAAAAGGGAGACACAAAACTGTCACTGCAAATGATGTGAATGAAATACCTAGAAATCAGAATCTACAGATCAACTATCAGAATTAATAAAAGTTTAAGCAAGTTGCTGGATTCTTAATATATAGAAATCAACTGTATTTCTTACAATGCCAGCAACAAACCAAAAATGAAATAATTTATAAGGAGATAACATTGACAGAAACATTTTTAAAAATAGCACGTAGCTAGGAATAAATCTTTTTTTATAAAATATATGCAAAACCCCCTAAAATGTTTCAATAAATGCAGCTATTGGGTATCCATAAAGGAAAACATGTTATTGAACTCTTAACACAAACCATACACAAAAATCAGTTCCAAGAGAATTATTGATCTCATTGTAAAAAGGATGATCTAAAGAATGAAGGGTAAGTCAAAGGAAAGAGAGAAGAGAGGCCAAGATGGTGGAAGGGCATGGAAGTTTATTTTGCATCTTTCATCCCTGAAATGCAGCCAGATCAACATTAAACCATCTTGCATACCTACAAAACTTATTTGAGGATTAACAAAACAATATGCAAAACTTGAACCACAGAACTTGACAGGTATGTTACACAGAGAGCTGAACTTGGGGAAAAAGAAGCCGTGGAGGGCAGGGAGCTGTTTTTGCTTGTGGAAAGAAGATAGAAATAGGGGGAGAGTATGGTATATGATAATACTATTTATGTTTTTTTTATTTTTTAAAAATTATCCTCAATGGGGGAAATTGCTGGTGGGGTTGTGGGAGGGGGTATGAGATAAATGAGGAAGGGGAATTAAGGAATCTACTCCTGAAATCATTGTTGCACGATATGCTATCTACCTTGGATGTATATTAAATAATTAATTTTCTAAAAAAGAGAGGAAAAAGCATAGATTTATGACTAAAATATGCCCTATATATTAAAAGCCTTTTCAAACAAGGAGAAGATAAACATCCAGTCAGTTCTTCTAACATCAGCCATACATTTTCAAAAACATTTTAGCAGTATTTTAAACTAGAATTATTACCTTATGTTTTGCCGTTCTTGATCAACATATCTTATTTGTGATGCAAGCATTGTTTTATGAACCTTAATTTCTTCAATTCTTTCTTCCATAGCTCTGTGTAATTGTTGTTTTCTTTTTTCCAGAGAAAGTACTTCTTCTGCCTTATTGTGAAGCATTTCTCGAGTACGCTTAACTTCAAGTTTTAAAAGGTTGTCTTCTATCATCAAATCCTATCAACAACAAAATTGTCAGATATTGAAATAATTAATGTTATACCCAAACCAAAATTTTTTTGTTATTGCCACAAAAGTCAAACTTGAAAATACAACATTTTCTAATTTGACCACTGACCAAGATAAGTAGGATTAAATTTAGATTGCTCTGAGTGATGGTTTTTCTTCGTTTTTTATTTTAAGAAAGGGGTTATAGTTATTTCAAGTCTTTAATTATATTTCAATTTGAAATTTAAATTTTACTAAAAGAAAAAAGAAAGAAGTCACTCCTAAAAATGAAATTTACAATCTAGGAAATATGTAAAGCCCTATGGATAAGCACATTTATATTCTAAATTAAATCTCACAAAACAATGTGTAAAAAATTTTTATTCTAAACAATTCAGTCATGGATAGGGGATTGATACAAGAATACACAAATAGATCAATTTTCAGAATAGAAACAAACCCTCCTGAATGTAAGACTTTATTATTTCAAAACATAGCTTTTCAGTTGGAGAAAAGATTAGATCCATACATCTCAAATGTACCAAAAATAAATTCCAGAAGCACGAAAAACTTAATTTAAGAGATGAAACCAATGCAATTACTGGAATAGTAAACATTTGTTTGATTTTTAGTATGATAAAGAAGTTCCTAAGCATAAAAATTATGCAGGGAAAAACACTTAAATATTTGATGTCAAGAAAAGTTTTTAAGGGGGCGCCTGGGTGGCTCAGTTGGTTAAGTGTCCAATTTCAGCTCAGGTCATGATCTCGTGGTTTGTGAGTTCAAGCCCCATGTCAGGTTCTGTGTTGACAGCTCAGAGCCTGGAGTCTACTTCAGACCTGTGTCTCCCTCTCTCTCTGCTCCTCCTCTGCTCATGCCCTGTCTCTGCCTCTCTCAAAAATAAATTTAAAAAAAAAATTTTTAAGATTTTAATGTCAAAAACCTAAATAAAAATTTAAACATAAATGGAAAAAATATTGACAATATTTATGACAGAGTTAATATTTTTACGTACGAAGGTCTTTTGCAAAGCTACTTAAAAACATAAACCTCCTGGGACACCTGGGTGGCTCAGTTGGTTGAGTGTCTGACTTAGGTTCAGGTCATGATATTGCAGTTCACGAGTTCAAGCCCCACATTGAGCTCTGTGCTGACAGCTCAGAGCCTGGAGCCTGCTTTGGATTCTTGCCTCCCTCTCTCTCTGCCCCTCCCCCACTCATGCTGTCTCTCTCTTTCTCTATTTCTCTCTCTCAAAATAAACATTAAAAAAAGTGTGTGTGTGTATATGTGTGTGTGTGTGTGTGTGTGTGTGTGTGTGTATGTATATATCTCCTAATGGTAATATGGGCCAAGATAATAAACTAGAGATCCAAAAAAGAAAGATTATGGAATATATCATAATAGAAAAAATGTTTTAAATATTTTTATTTAAACATAAATATTTTAAATTTTATGTTTAATCATGAAATGTTTTCACGTGTCACCAATTTAAAAAATTTACACTAAAACAATGAGATACCATGTCTGCCCATCAAATTGGCAACAGTTTTATAAATTATAATATCCAGGCTTACTGGTGGTGAATGCAACAGAATGCTTACACCCTGTTGGTGGGAGTATTAACTGAATCCTCTAGAAAACAATTAGGCTTGAAAATAGTTTCAAGACACTGAAAATATTCATTCTTTTTGGACCATAATTATACACTTAGAAATTTTCCCTAAGGAACTCATTGAACAATTACACAATGATACATGTCCATGGTATATGATAATACTATTTATGTTTTTTTTATTTTTTAAAAAATTTTTAAGTAGGCTCCATACCTAATGTAGGACTCAAACTCATGACCCTGAGATCAAGAGTCACATGCTCCAACTGAGCCAGCCAGGCACCCCTGAGATTACTATAACAGAATAACCAAACATTGGAAATAAACACGTATCCAAAAAACAGGAGACAGTTAACTAAATTATGGTAACTTCAGCAATAACCTGTAGAAAGCCCTTAAAAATAATTTTTAAAGAATACTTAATGTTTAATATTTAATGTTTGGAGACATACATGGAAAGAGATCATATATTTTCCATTTTTTTATAATATATATAAAGCCAATTTTCTTCAAAAGACTGAAAGGAAATAATATAACTTTAACACTTTCTCTAGTATACAGCTACTATAGTGACTTATTTAGTTTACTTCCTTATAATTTGATATATTTTAAATTTTTTCTATAATTAGTATTAAAACATGTGGTTTTTAATATATGCATATATGATTTTACTGCACCTGTTTCAAAGCTTTGGCTTTATTAAATTCTTTCTCTGATCTGTCATTGAAAAGGTTTAGTTCATTTATTTTGGTCATGAGGGACTGTTTTTCACCACAATTTTTACTATGTGACTTCTTGATAAAATAAAGATCGTTCTGTAAAAAGGGGGAAAAGGTACATAAATACATATTTTAAATAGCATTAAGCACATACTATTAAACATATCTTACATTAAATTATATGCTCCATTGAATATTTATGATAATTGGGTTTTTAAATCTCACTCTTCACATTCTAATGTTTCCAATATAATATACATGGATATATTCACATACAAACATTTTCATTTTATCACGTATTGATTTTATTGATTTGGCTTAGGTTCTAATTCTGGGAAATAGTATGTATGGTTCAACCTGAATTACTGAATGATTGCCATTTATGGGTAGAAATATGAGGAGGAAGTTCATTATTTGATTCAACCCAAGTCACAGAAGGTATAAACCTTAACAGTCTAAAAACCATAGGGTCTTGTTAACAGCACAAGCTCTAGAATCAGATGGCCTCAATTACACATTAGTCATCTGACCCTGGTGGGTAATCTCTTCCTCAGTTTCCTCATCTCTAAAATAGAGATGGTAACAACACCTACTTCCCTAGGCTACTGTGAAGATTAAAGATGTTACTCTCGATGGGTATATACAACAGTGTTTGACACAAAGAAATGTCATGTATTATTACTATTATTTAATTACATGTATAATCACATCTTGCTAGAGAGAAAAATGCTAGAAAAGATCTAATTCCAGTAGATGCTTAACTGTGTCACACATTCCCAGATACCAGCTTACTGTTTTTATAACAGTTTGCATCTCTCCACTCACCCAGAGCTCAGAACAAGGTTAGTGCTCTCAGTCCTGTCTGGGCATCTAAAGCAAAAACATTCTAGTTTCAAGATGTAGTTCTATTTCTCTCTCCCTCTGTCTTTTTCTTTCTCTTCCTCTCTCCCTCCTTCCTATGCCTTTCTCATTACCTATATTTCTCTGAGAAATCAAAACCCAAGATTGTAGGGGTATCTGGGTGGCTCAGTCAGTTAAGCTTCTGACTTTGGCTCAGGTCAAGATCTCATAGCTTGTGAGTTCGTGCCCCATGTTGGGCTCTGTGCTGACAGCTCAGAGCCTGAAGCCAGCTTCAGATTCTGTGTCTCCCTCTCTCTCTGCCCCTACCCCACTCACATTCTGTCTCACTCTCAAAAAAATTTTTTTTAAATGCCTAAGATTGTAGTAAAACAGTAAGAATTTTTTTTATAAACATGTCATTTCATAAAATTAACTTTTAGAATGAAAAACTTTTAACTGAAGGTGATTTTCAACCAGAAGGACTTTGTTTCTATTATGCAAAAGAGTAGATGGAGTGGGATGGGAGAAGTAATGCAGAATGACTTCACAATGTCATGCTACTATTTAGAAGAGCAAACCTTCATTAGAAGGCTAACTAGCTTTAATATCTTTAAAAATTCATTTCCACTATCAACAATAGCCAAATTAGGGAAAGAGCCCATATGTCCATCAACTGATGAATGTATAAAGAAGATGTGGTAGATATAGACAATGCAATATTACTCAGTGATCAAAAAGAATGAAATCTTGCCATTTGCAACAATACGGATGGAAGTAGAATGTATTATGCTAAGTGAAATGAGTCAATCAGAGAAGGACAAATAACATGATTTCACTAATATGTGGAATTTAAGAAACACAACAGATGAGCACAATAGAGGAAGGGACGGAAAAATAAGATAAAAACAGAGAGGGAGGCAAACCATAAGACTCTTAAATACAGAGAAACAAACTGAGGGTTGCTGGAGGGGTGTTGGGTGGGGGGATAAGCTAAGTGGGTAATGGGCATTAAGGAGGACACTTGTTGGGATGAGCACTGGGTGTTATACGTAAGTGATGAATCACTGGGTTCTACTCCTAAAATCATTACTATACTATATATTAACTAAAAAATATATTAAAATAAATATTTATTTGTTTGTTTGTTTTACAAAATAAGAGCTCACTTTCACCTTGGTAGCCCTAAAGGAATTCAGAGCAATTCTTTTTATAACCACTAGAGGACACTCAACACAAGCATTTCAAATTGTAAATGACAAATTCTTTGGGGTTCTCATCCCATTCAGATCCATGATCTCACTCCTTCACTCTTACTTTCCAGTTAAATTTTAACATAGGTTTTACATTACATAGGTTCCCTTAATACAGGTTTTATATGACCATAAACATTAAAATACTGAAAGGTGAAGAACATTTTTACCTTATTAACAAATAGTCATTCAAAATATTGTTACCAAGTAAATATATGAATAACAACAACAGATGACCCATAAAGGGTCATTTCAGTGATAAAGGGCAATCAAGTTATCTAGAAAAAACAAAATCAAAAATGGAATTTATCAATGTTTTAAATCATGGTACTATTTAAGAGTATTTTGATGGACCAGGGATCACATCCTAGCTCTCCACATACTAGTTGTGTAACCATGGACAATTTACTTAATCTGTCACACAAATAATAATATGTCCCTCACAAGACACTGATAAAGATTAAATGAAATGCTAAAGACATGTAATATACTTGGAATATATTAAATGCATAATCGGGGCGCCTGGGTGGCGCAGTCGGTTAAGCGTCCGACTTCAGCCAGGTCACGATCTCGCGGTCTGTGGGTTCGAGCCCCGCGTCGGGCTCTGGGCTGATGGCTCAGAGCCTGGAGCCTGTTTCCGATTCTGTGTCTCCCTCTCTCTCTGCCCCTCCCCTGTTCATGCTCTGTCTCTCTCTGTCCCAAAAATAAATAAAAACGTTGAAAAAAAAATTTTTTTAAAAAAATGCATAATCAATGGTAATGTTATATTCTCTCTCATAGTCAGTATAGAAACATGAACATTAGTTCATACGTTTGTTATATATGCAGGTAACTTGGCAATCATCTTATCCAAAGTAAAGTCTTAGGAACATGTTGACTTAAAACAGAGTAACTAATGACTAGGATATTTAAAGCATCAAAAGTACTTTGACTAAGTTACATGAAGCTTCTTGATCTGTGTTTCCAAAAGGCCAAATGTAGATTTTTTCTCTTCCAATGTCTTTTTAAGTTCAACAATTTTTGCTTCAAGAGCTTGTTTTTCTTCAGAATTAATTTCTCCTTTTAATCGTGACATTCGGCGTTCCACTTGTTGAATGTAAAAATCCTATTACATATTTTAAAAATAGATAGCAAAGACAAACAAAGTTAAAACCATTTCTACAAATGTAAAAACACAATAAACACTTTCTTATAAGTTTAGTCTTAGGTGTCATCATTTACTAAAGTCACTTTAATCCTTCAATAATTTATAATATAAAATCCTTCTTAACTCTAAGCGGAGAAATAGCAAACTATTCTTCAATAACCAAGATACATAATAGTGACATAGAAGTAAGTAATCTTCTGAAAATATAAGAAGTCAGCTAGGAAGGTATTTCCCCTACTACTAGGATGGAACTGCAGTAAATCCAATGGATTTACAAGGACATGGATTTTCGAGGGTACATTTTCTAAGGGATACACAAAAGGAGTCACAAATTGTTAGCCACAAGTGTGGCTCAACGAACTTCCAATGAATTATTTTCTTAAATAATACTTTAGCATCTTTAATTTTGAGAAACTAAGAATACATTAGACAGGGAAATTAAGATGTAGAGAGGGGTCATATTAAGGCTTCATGAGACAGAATCTATGAATAGAACAAATAAGAAAAACTTTTAAAATACTTTTAAACTATCAGTCTAGAGGTCGGGGTGGGATGTCTATGTTTGCACAGCTAAGACTCAATTTTTCCAGGTCTCATATATCTCACTCCTTATTTTATTTCAGTCCAGGCCTGGTTGCCCTATGTTCCTTTAAAGCATGGCTGTCCCTCACTAGAGTTGTCTATCCTCTTACCAGTTTATTTCAAATCAAGAAAAAAAATAGTTTTTAAGGCTCCCTTACCCTACTACTGACCAAACATGAAACCCCATCTTCAGCATCCATCTATCCCTCCAAGAGTGCTTTCAAAATCTTTGTTTTTTTTTCAGGACATTGCAGTATCCTGACCACCACAACTATAACAAATCAATATGGAAGATATTAATAAGAGTATCATCTACCTGACTGTACATAATTTCTTGCTGCTTCAAGGTTTCAAAATCCAGTTTATATAACTGATGGTTGAGGTGCTTTAGAGAGGAACGAGTTCCTTCAATTTCTGATAAGACAGCTTTTTCTTTCATTGTCTCAGTCTGTAATTCCTGAACTTTCTTAAATAGCACATCTTTCATTATGTTCAATTGAACTTGCACTTCCTGATGATAAGAATAACAGTGATCAATGAAATTATAATACTTTGAAAGGTTTTATTATATGAACATTATAATTTTGGGGGTCACAAATTAACCCCCCAACATTTAGCCCTTCAGAATATAAAAATGCCCTTCCCACAATTTCAGTACATCTCCAACATTTCTTGTAGTCTACTCTATTCTAGTAGATAGAATAGCAGTTTTCTTTTTTTTTTTTTTTTTTTTTTTAATTTTTTTTTCAACGTTTATTTATTTCTTTTTGGAACAGAGAGAGACAGAGCATGAACGGGGGAGGGGCAGAGAGAGAGGGAGACACAGAATCTGAAACAGGCTCCAGGCTCTGAGCCATCAGCCCAGAGCCCGACGCGGGGCTCGAACTCACGGACCGCGAGATCGTGACCTGGCTGAAGTCGGACGCTTAACCGACTGCGCCACCCAGGCGCCCCAGAATAGCAGTTTTCTATCCCCACATCATTCACTTTGATCTATCATCTTTAATTCTACCCCATGTCACTCTGACCTTGGAACTTGGCCATTTCACTGGTTTCCTTAGAAAATAAAAGAGGGGTGCCTGGGTGGCTCAGTCAGTTAAGCATCCAACTCTTGATTTCAGCTCAGGTCATGATTCCATGGTTTGTAGGATCAAGCTCCAGGTTGGGCTCTGTGGTGACAGCATGGAACCTGCTTGTGATTCTCTCTGTGCCTCACTCTCTGCCCCTCCCCCACTCACACTCTCTCAAAATAAATGAACATTAAAAAAAGAAAGAAAGGAAAGAAAATATACTGCTGAAACACAGCCTGTAAGTTCACAAAAGTTGCTGAAGTCTTGAGAGTGTTACAGGGAAGAAATCACATCACTCAATCTCCCACCTTCTTCTGGACACTATCTAGTGGTGAGCAGGTAAATATTTAACCACCACCACCAGCTTTCCAGCAGATGGGAGATTAGGGGGAAGAAGCTGATTTTCACCGTATAAATATTCCCAATCTGGCCAATTTCAAGCTACTGACACGATTCTACTAAATGCAGAGTTGGGATGTGATATGCAGTAGCAGATTATTATGTAGCATTTCTACTGTACAGAGGTTACACCATACACTGTAAATGGAAGTAACCTGAAACTTAAGAGTATAAACAGATAATAGTAAAATGTAGTAAAATAATTTGGAAGTGATGAGTACTGATTACTCAGTACTGATTACTTTTTTTTTTAATATTATGTATTTAATTATAAGTCTATATAATTTAATTTTTAATAATAGCTATGTTTAGCAGCTGACTTGCAAAATTCCAGAAAATATAATTATCAACTCTTGTGAGCTGGTAAGAGCTGGCCCAACACACTACTGGCACTACCCCTTACTCACACCTTGCCTCCAGTTGGCCTCCCCACAAGTGCAGCCTTCTAGGAAACAGAAACCAGTCCCTGATTCCCACTGCTCATTTCTCAAGAGGCAGATTTGTCTTGACCTCAAGGCTTCATGACCATGTGTTCAAGGCTTCAAATAGATCTCCCATGCCAACATCTGTTGAAAGTTATCATTTTATTTTTTTAAGATTTTATTTTTAAGTAACCTCTACACCCAACATGGGGTGTTACAACCTTGAGATCAAGAGTGCATGCTGTACTGACTGGGCCAGCCAGGTGCCCTGAAAGTTATCGTTTTAAAATGTTGAAATAATTTCCCTCTGTGCTCTTACAGCCAGATATGCATATTTCCCTTTGGCAACAAATGAACTTCAATATGAAAAAAAAAGAAAAATCTGTGATTGGCACATTAAATTTTCACAAAGTAAGAAATATAATCTAATATAATCTTATAAAATTCATTTTTATATAATAGACAATTTTTATTAGTTTTAACTCCTTCCCAAAGATTGCCTGGCATTTTAAAGTCAGTGCTTGGTGGTTAATAACATAGTACATCTCCAAAACATAGGGTTAGGATTTTTCCAAACAAAGAACTACAAAACTCAAGACTGTGAATATAACTTTGCTACAGCACAAGCAGCACATATACACTGCCAACCCTATGTTTTTTTCTAATTTAGCTAATTTCAACGATGTCACTCGTTTTTTAAATTTTTTTTAACTTTTATTCAGTTTTGTGAGACAGAGACAGAGCGTGAATGGGGGAGGGGCAGAGAGAAAGGGAGACACAGAATCTGAAGCAGGCTCCAGGCTCCGAGCTGTCAGCTGAGAGCCCGACGTGGGGCTCGAACCCACGAATGGTGAGATCATGACCTGAGCCCAAGTTGGACGTTCAACCGACTGACCCACCCAGGTGTCCCTACAATGTCATTCCTTTTTAATGTCATCATCAAAAGTCCTATTTCATATGAATTTCAGTCTTTACAGATTTCTAGTAAGTTCTAATATAGTCCCATCTCATGGACAACTGAAAATCATTCTCTTAGGAGAAAAAAAAAAAACCACATACACACAAAAAACATAACTTTTTAAAAATAATGTTGGGGCGCCTGGGTGGCGCAGTCGGTTAAGCGTCCGACATCAGCCAGGTCACGATCTCGCGGTCCGTGAGTTCGAGCCCCGCGTTGGGCTCTGGGCTGATGGCTCGGAGCCTGGAGCCTGTTTCCGAGTCTGTGTCTCCCTCTCTCTCTGCCCCTCCCCCGTTCATGCTCTGTCTCTCTGTGTCCCAAAAATAAATAAAAAACGTTGAAAAAAAAATTAAAAAAAAAAAATAATGTGTGATTTGGACTCAAATACTGCTCAAGTCCATATTGATGCATGACTTCGTTATTCAGGAATTTAAATATACAACAGCATACTGAAGAAGCTGGATTGTATCTAAATATAAGTGAAACCATACTGGATATGTAGCAAATGGGGGATTTTCGCCATGATCTTCAGCTGCCCCTCAAAGAAAGCAAAAAAGCAAGAAGTGGTGCAAATTGTGTCAGGTCACAGAAGTCACTTTGAAGTTTTCAAAGAGGAAATGGTGAACCAGCCTTTTCCAGTTCCTCAAAATTGGCCTAAATGCTACCAAGATGTCAAAGAGATTCCAATAGAGTTAGTAAAGTAATGCACTTAAGAGCCCATTTACTAATAAATGGTGCCAGACTGTCAGAGACATTAAATGATAAAGAAATACAGGCAATAAACGTAGACCACTGCGGGGGGGGGGGGGGGGGGGGGGGGGGGGGGATATGATCACAAACAAACAAAACAAAAAAATGACAGCCTACTGTAAAGGTGGAAATCAATTGTAAAACAGGCATTTTTCCAGGTATGTTTACAATATAAGAACATACATATGAATGACAAGCAGAGACGTGGACACACTAGGCATTGGGAAGGGATGAGATCCAAGGTAGAGGGGCTACCTGTAACCTTCAAAAGAAGACATCAATATTAAATGCTTAACGTGAAGCTAAAGGAGAATTAGAAGCTTTAAGAGAAGGTCAGAAACCTCTTTAGAAAGCCACACATAAAAAGAGGTCTAACAACTCAAAATTCTGATTACAAATTACAAATGGGATCACAACAGAAGGCAGAGCCTCTTAAAAGACCTCCTATCCCATAATCGCAAGAGTCTCATTCACTATTGCTAAATGTATTGTGACTCTTTAAAAACTGAAAGTAAACCTTACCTTAATACTTTTTTCCTCCTCCCTTAGCATATCTTCCAAATTGGTAGCTTTCTCTTCTACAGACATAGTTTTCTCAGTTATCTGCTTTAATTTTTTCTTTACAATCTGATTATGATTTTTAATTTTGTGTAACCTGGAGAGAGTTTATGAAGAAAAAATAGAAAACATGTCTAAAAATTAATACAAACAAGGAATAGTTTATCTTCATATAACTTGAAGGTTTCTTTTGCCATAAACCTTTTTATTACCTTTATGTAAACCCTATATATTTATTAAATACATATTTAATAAGCCACAAAAATATTATTCCTAAGCCTTTATGATGAAAAACCCAGGAAAATTTATTTTCACGTTTAATAATTTAGTAGCTATAATTTTTCAGTTATTTAACAAAAACTTAAATATTTAATAATTTTTCTAGAAGTAGTCAAAAACTATAAACATATTTAAATATCTTTTTTCTTACCTTGCTGTTTCTTCATGAATGTCCTTCTTTACTTTGGAAATATTTTTCCGCAGAGCTTCTAAATCACTAGAACTTCTATTCACAGTGGCTTTTAAAGAATCCAGCTATTTATTAGTTAACAGACAGAAATTATATATATTTATTTTACATCTTATAAGGTAATTTCTTTTTTGAGAAGTTCTGTTCTGAACATATTAATTTTTAACCTACATCATACCCATAAACACAATAACGATGTTTCTGTAATACATATTAACAGTTTTTCTTTTTGATCTGATATTACATTTTCAATGACTTATTGTATGATACTGGCAAATTACAGAGTCCCACATAGATGTGTGACAGGTACAAAGAGCAAAAGCTTCACAGTATTGGATTTGGCAATGATTAATTGTATATGACAGGCAACAAAAGATAGACAAATTGGATTTCATCAAAATTAAAAGCTTCTGTGCATCAAAAGACAATATCAACAGAGTTAAAATGCAGTCCACAGAGTGTAGAAAATACTTGCAAAATCATATACCTGCTAAGGGATTAATATCTAGAATATACAGAAAATTTCTAAAACTCATCAACAACAAATATAAACTGATTCAAAACTGAGCAAAGGATTTTAATAGACATTTCTCCAAAAAAGATATACTAATGGCCAATAAGCTCATGAAAAGATGTTCAACATCATCTATCACTAAGGAAATGCACGTCAAATACAATGAAATCCCACCTCACACTCTTCCATGAGGATGACTGTCGCCAAAAAAAGAAAATAGCAAGTGGTGGTGAGAATATGGAGAAATTAGAACCTTCGTGCACTGTTAGTGGGAATGTAAAATGGTACAGCCACTATGGAAAACACTATGGTGGTTCCTTAAAAAATCAGAAACATAATTACCATAATTGCCATCCAGAAATTCTGAGATAATTGTACACCCATGTTCATAGCAGCATTATCCATAATAGCTAAAACATGGCAGCAACCCAAGTGTCCACTGACAGATAAACGGGTAAGCCAAATGTGGTCCACACATACAATGGAATAGGAATCAGCCTTAAAAAGTAAGAAAACCTTGACATATGCTACAATATAGATGAACCTTGAGGACACCATGCTAAGTAAAATAAATGAAATAAGCCGTCACAAAAAGATAAATACTGTCTGATTCATGTGAAGTTAACTTAGAGTAGTCTCCTAGCGACAGAAAGCAAAATGGTAGTTGCTAGGAGCTGGGAAGAGGGGGGAATGGGAAGTTACTGTTTAATAAGTACAGGGTTTCAGTTTTACAAGAAGAAAAGAATTATGGAGATGGATGATGGTGATGGTTGGGTAACATTAGGAATGTATTTAACACTACTGAACTGCATGCTGGGAAATGATTAAGATGGTAAACTGTAGGGGCGCCAGGGTGGCTCAGTCAGTTAAGCACCTGACTTCGGCTCAGGTCATGATCTCACAGCTTGTACTGACAGCTCAGAGCCTGGAGACTGCTTTGGATTCTGTGTCTCCCACCCCCCACCCAAATAAATATTTTTTAAAAAGATGGTAAACTGTATGTTATGTGTACTTTAACAAAATTTTAAAACTTGGAGAGAAAAAAATGAATGAAGTACTAATGCATGCTATATAACATGGATGAACCTTGAAAACATTATTTCAGTAAAAGAGTCCAGACATAAAGTGCTCTGTATGATATGGTTTCATTTATATGAAATGTCCAAAATAGGCAAATCCATGGAGACAGAAAGTAGATTAGTAGTTGCCAGGGCTGGGTAGGTGGAGGGAAGCAGAGTGATTGCTAGTGGGCAAAAGGTTTCTTTTTGAAAGAAAAAGACAGTCTAAAATTAGATAGTGGTAATGGTTGCACATCCTATGAAATATTAAAAACCACTAAATTACATACTTCAAAAGGGTAACTTATTATATATGAATTGCATCTCAATAAACAAATTATGAACAAATGAATGAATGAATCCCTGCATTCTTTTCTGCAATTTAAAAATTTTTAAGAATGAACTATTAGCAATGACATTTAATTTAGGCAAGAAATTTGCTTATTTTACTATTTTAGGATCTTAAGTAATTATTCTTTTTTTGGACAATAAAACATCTTTCCTTCTTTATCAGAAATAAAAAGTATAACAACTTATAGAATGAAATGCTCTACAATATTCCAGTTTCCTGACTAAACAGCAGTAACTTCAGCTAATGTGACTTCAAGACACAAATTTCATAAAAATTCCTTTGTGGCAAACACTCCCTATGGAACAATCTAGTTGGGCATGTGTGCCTGCGAAAGAAGAAATGAACAAAGCAGGAAAAGTTTTGTTCTCTGTTCAAGGTATTTTACCCCTACACTGTCTCACTACCAGACTGAAATATTATCCCTTCTCAAGGTGAGAAACTGAACTTAAGCAAATAGCTCCACCTACTCTGAGTTAAAACCACCATACATATGTAGCACTGGACATGTTATATGTCCACTTCAGGTCATCACTACAACATTCACCTTCACATCTGCCCCTTTGGAAGTTATAATTATGGTTTCCAGTCTAGACCCCTCAGGAGCATTTTGCCTCAAGTCACCTACAAAACACCACGTGTGACAAGCAAGGTGTGTGCTATACAACTCCAGGGGGACCCCTTCATACCACATGTGATATGACTGGCACTCCTGTTGCCTTCACCAAACAGGGCGCCATTGGAATACCCAAAAAGTTCCACAACGTGAAGGGACATAAGACAAAGAACTAGAAGGCAGTTCCTTAATCAAAGGAGAGCCTTTATGCTTATTTTTATAGTAATTTGTCATAAACACACAAACCAGTCTTATTAGTTAACATACCTCATCCTTCAGCTGATTTCTATTAGTTTCATGACGCTGATAATCCATTCTACATTTTAAAACTTTCCGATCAGCAACAGAAATTCTTTTCTCGTACTCTGTGTTATTTCCAATCTCACTTTCCAAAAACTTGATCTTTTCTTTAACCAAATTTTCTTTTTCTCTTATTTCCTGCTTTATCCTTGCTAATGCCTAAGATTAAAAATATGTTAAATATATGTTTAATATGATGAACAAAATAAACAAAATGGAAATTAGTTATTATTTTTCTATTAAACCAAATTCAGTATTTGATCAAAAATTCTTAGGACAATATTTTCTTTAAAGAGTCTATTTTTAGAGGCCCTGGGGTGGCTCAGCTGGTTAAGCATCTGACTTCACCTCAGGTCATGGTCTCCCAGTTCATGGGTCTGGGCCCCACATTAGTCTCTGTGCTGACAGCTCAGAGCCTGGAGCCCACTTCAGATGCTATGTCTCCCTCTCTCTCTGCCCCCCTCCCCCCCCCCCGCCTGCCACTTGCACTCTCTCTCTCAAAAATAAATAAAACATTTAAAAATGTATAAAAAAAGGTTTATTTTTATATGAATAAAAACAAAATATTAATAGGCTATACATCAGTATCTATAAGCTCATATTTTTAAGGATTTCTTTCTCTTTAATCTGGTACTTGGCTAAAGAGATGAGAAAAATATCAATCTTTTATCAACAAAAGGTGACATCTAAAAAAACATAACAGTGTTGAATATTTCTACATAGAAAGTTGGATTCCAATGGTTTTTCCAAATATTTCACAGGACTAGTTTTTTTTTTTTTTTCATCTTTTGAGAATAAAATTTTAGTTATTGGTTTCAATAAGAATACCTTCACTCAAGACCTTTGGTCTTGGGAATACAAAATAAACAGAATATACAAAGTAGTAACTGAGATGTGAACAAAGCACCATGGGAACAAAGAGATGATGAAGTCTACCTGAGAAGAATTATCAAAAGGCATTACCTAAGAGGCTTCTTTTAAGTCAGACCTAAAAAAATAAATGGATATGCATAAATGCTCTAATGTGGTTAAGGTGTAGGGTAGGAAAGCAGGCATAGAATGGGCATATATTAAGAAGGGGGAGGTACAGATGAAAGGAATGAGGCTGGAAAGGTAGAGGTTAGGACCCAACTGTGAATAAATTCAATTTTCCAATTGCCATGTTAAAAAGCTTCAATTTTTAAAAAAAAATTTGTGTTTTTTTGAGAGAGAGAGAGCCCAAGTGGGGGAGGAGTCAGGGGCGGTGGTGGAGAGAGAGAGAGAGAGAGAGAGAGAGAGAGAGAGAGAGAGAGAGTCTTAAGCAGGCTCCTTGCTCACCACGGAGCCTAATGCAGGGCTCAATCCCACAACCCTGGGATCATGACCTGAGATGAAGTCAAGAATTGGATGCTGGACCAACTGAGCCACCCAGGCATCCCCCAAGAGGTTCAATTTTTAAGCAATGTGAAACAAAGAAGATTTTAGAGCTGAGGAATAAAAAGGCCATCTATGATTTTACAAGTGATGTTGACAGCAATGTATTGAATGAATTGGAGGGAGAAGGAAAATTTACTCTAAAATGTATTTCTTTCAAGTTTTCCCAAATGGGGTCCCACGAAACAACTAATCACAGAAAATCAGGTTGGGGGAGGGTATGTGAAATCATATAATTTCAGAGGGTATCTGAAATCAATAAATTTTAGAAATGCAGCAGGTAATATTGTACATATTAGCATATTAAGTGGATATATATCTGAAATGTACATTTTTTAAAAATCTTTATTCAGTCTAGTATTCCTATATGTTTTCTATAACAATTAACATTATATAATGTAGCGTTCTATAGATCTGCTGTGTTTATTCAACCAAAGACAGGTCAAAACTTCCTAAGTTCATATATGTCAAATGACCATTCTAGAATTTTCTGCCTTATATTGATTTTTCTACCATTTAATCAGATACTCTAACACCTACTTCAACATTCACATTTTTTAACAGTGTTATCTACTCACAGTTAAGTTTATGTAGGTGATGCTGATAAGTACAGCAATGTCCCAAAATTTCTACACTGGAATAAAAGCATAATAGAAAAATATTTTTCCTTTTCCAAATGATGCAAAAGTTTATTTTAAGAAGCCAATTTCAGGGGAGTCTGGGTGGCTCAGTTAAGCATCCAACTCTTCATTTCATCTCAGGTAGTGATCTCATGGTTCATGAGATGGAGTCCCATGTCAACCTCCACACTGACAGCCCAGAGCCTGCTTAGGATTCTCTCTCTCCCTCGCTCTCTGCCCCTCCCCTACTCTCAAGCACGCTTTCTCCCTCCCTTTCTCTCTCAAAATAAATAAGTAAACTTAAAAAAAAAAAAAAGCCAATTTCAGGTTCATAGGTTCATATACTCAGACTCCTGCCAAGAAGACACTAAGAAGGCAGGAACTGTTTTGGAGGAAGAGGAACAAGAGATTAAATCCTCTAGCGGTATGAACTGGCTTGCACTGGCTCACCAGAACTGACTGACACATCTCTTTTCAACTCTGTTGAGCAGAGTCATGTTGGTATGGAAGTAGTTTCACCACAGAAATCAGAAATGCTACAAATGGGGAGCCAGTTGTTAAACACTCAGAAGCAAACCCCTACCTATGGAGCCACTTCTTAGCATCCTCCCTATTCTCTTACAATACAGACAACCAGGAGATGTCAATAAGGAACCAATATGAATATGACCAGAGACCAGCTGTATATTTTGCCAAATCAGCAGGCTGAGTCAATTTAGCTGTGGGGTTGTAAGAGAATGCAGTTCTATTGCACATAGATCTGCAGTCTTGGATCTATCACATTTGATTTACAAAGAGGAAGCAGTCAGGACTTGATGTTTAAAGCCAAGATCAGCATTAAGAATTAAGTCGAACTCATAGTCAAAACTGGTTCTCCCTTGTCCCTCCAAAGAAGGCATAGGCCACTTTGTTGATAAAATGTTGGTCACTTACAGACATTTAAAATAAAATATTTATATTTAAGTCACATATAACAAGTAAACCTCATACAGATATGAGAATTCCAAACTTCCAGTGACCTGAGCCACTTGCCAAATGCCTTTCCATGTAGTAGATTTAGAATGGAAGTTAAAACATCTTCTCATCTGCTTTATTTCCTCCTCAATTCCTTCTCCTTCCCAACTTTCCCTAATCTTCCCATTTTTACTCACCCCTATTTTGTTCCTTAATGATTTTCAAAAAACTTCTAAATTAACCTCTGAAAATAGCAAAAGATAACACTAGGTCTATGTTTAATCAGTGTGGTATTCCTTCCCTTCCATGCTTCTAACCTATTATGGGTGCCTCAGTTTCAAAAGTGAAAGCTTTATCACAGTTTAGGTTTCTTTCCTGACTCTCCCTTTTTGTTTCTTGACTATCCATGAAGCTCATTTCCCTACACCAGTAATTACTACCAAATAGCACATACGTTAAATTCAAAACACTGTGGATAACCATGTGTAAGTCAGAGCATTGGCTTTACTGCACCAACATTATCTATTGACTTTCTCTTGTTCCACATTTCAGAGATGGCAGGATCCAGTCTTCAGCATCATTATACCATAAGTAAATAATCTTCATAAAATCACATATCTAAATGGAAAGAGTTAAGCTTGGAAAACATTTACCAAAACTATTAAACCCTGCTACAAAAGTGACTTTCAAATAGCAATGTGAGTTACATTTGAAATGAATGGGTTAAATACAAAAGAGAATAATTTTGAACATTGCAAGGACCAAACAACTACTTTACCAAGGCACAGTTATCAATGTCTCGATCTCTCTTCTGCATCTGTTCTATTGTGTTCTCCCACTGTTTAATGAGTTCTTGTCTTTCATTATGAATTTTACGAAAATCTTGTGCTGCTTTATCCAATTCTAACTGTCAAATACAGAGCAAATAACATTTTTGTGAATTTAAGTGCTTTTGCATACATCCCTTTGACAATTAAGAAATAAAAATACTCACTAAACTAACCTGTGCACTTAGAGTCTCTGTAAGTTCGTTGTCAAGTACCTTTCTTTTCCGATGACATTCCAAAGTCAGTCTTTCTAATTGCAATGTCAGTGCCTATGATGTAGTTACATGTAAAAATATTCATAATTATTGTTTTATTCACTTAAAAGCTATTAGCATGTCTTACGTTAAGTATTATTATATTATAGATACACATTTATTTGCCATCTAAAACAACTACGAAATAATTCATACATTTCCTTTTAATTCCAAAGGGTTGCAATGAAAACTAAACTGTTTCTAAAAAGACTTTTAATACTTTTTAGTTAGAAAAAACATTAACAATTTGTCATTTAAAATAATGCATTTTGTATCATATCTATTAGAAAATAGCATGTTTCATAATACAAAAGTATTAACAGATTTAATTACAAGTAGATTTTAAGTAATGGTTATAATAATATATTAAGTAATCAATAGCACTATAGTCTCAAATCAGCAAACACTATGTTAAATTCAAACCGTTATTTAGATAAAAGTAGTTAAAATATTTATACAACATTTTAGTAAAAAACTTTCTTCTCTGAAATACTTTTGAGAATTCTTCTCAATCAGAATTGAGTCTGTGGATTCCTAAATGGTCAGAGGGTTTCAGAGGATCTATAAAACTCTCAGTAAAATTTTGTAACTATTTGAGTACAGTCATTTTTCTAAAGAGAGGATCCTTGGCTTATTAGATTGTCAAAGGAGTCTCTGACTCAAAAAAGTTTAAGAACTACTGCTTTAAAATTATAAATCAAATTTCGGTAAAAAGGATCACATACTACAGATTCAGAGAAAACCTAACATTACAATTTATAATTTCTCACCCTAATTTTATTATCATCTTGTTGTGCGTACTTCTGAAGAATGAGGGCATCACTATCTTTATGAGCTGATTCTTCTAACCAGGCTTCCAAGGCTTGCTGGTCCCAGTTCATCTGACATTTCAAACTATCCAATTTTTGAGTAGTTTTAAATATGTTAGTCTAATTTCCAAAGAAAAGGGTTAGGGGGAGATTACAAAATATTATTTACTATACAAACTAAAATAAAACATTAAATACTATAGAACATATTAAAAAGGAAAGAAGAAATCCTGTTCTTACCACCACATATATGTGTGTGTGTGTGTGTGTGTGTGTGTGTAACATACCATATTTAATCATGTAACCACATTTATATTTAATTCTTTAGTTATAAAATAGAAGGGAGAAGATTATAAAAGATGAGAATCATAGTTGAGCCACAGGTTGTTTAAAAAGGCTTTAGGGAAACTCCCCCAGAGCAATCTCTAATATTAGTCACTCCACCAAATCTGAATAAAAATAATGTACTTGATATGCTAACTAAGCCTGAGACAAGTCCCCTACAGCTCCAATCAGATTGCTGCCACTAAGAGGTGGTATGCAAATTTTAGAAGTACTTCTAATTGAAATAAATATAGTTGTTAACGAGATAAAAATGTTTCTGTAAATGTATTCATTTAACAAATCTAGATCCACAAAAGAAAACAAGTCAATATGCAAACAAGTACAAATTAATATATTAAAATATGTATGCATACATATACATATATATGTGTGTTTATATATATATATATATATATGCATATGTAAAGAGAAGAATCAAATTTGGAAAGAACGTCCAAATCAGGTAACTAAAAATGAAGGAAAAGAGAAAAAGAGTTTATAGTAGCTTAATATTAGAGTCATAGGCTGATAAATTGATATGAAAGGTAAAAATTTTGAATTAAAAATGAAAATATTAAAAGTAATTTTTAATGTGGCCCTTAAAAATATATGAATAAATTATGCCTAGTATCATATGATACTTATGAATAAATGATGCTTAGTATTGCATAGTAGATAGCCAGTATGGTACTCTGCACGTGGTATAGCTCAATGACTATTTGGCAAATGAATAGTAGGAAAATAAGTGCAACATTCTATCATTGTTTCATTCAAATGACAACTCCGCAAGCCTTTCATTGTCCAAAAAACAATGTTTTTTGTAAATGTCAGGAAACCAATGAATGCCCTTCCCATACAGAAAAGAAAAGAAAAGAAAAGAAGAGAAAAGAAGAGAAGAGAAGAGAAGAGAAGAGAAGAGAAGAGAAGAGAAGAGAAGAGAAAAGAAAAGAAAAGAAAAGAAAAGAAAAGAAAAGAAAAGAAAAGAAAAGAAAAGAAAATCAGTGTTTGTTGGTGAGGGAAAAAAGAACTAATAGCACAAAATTTTAAGTAACATTTCAACACATACTTCCTTATCACTTTTCTTTTCCTGTATTGAAGCCATTTCATTTTGTAGTCGTTGGATTTCATCCTTCACTCGTCCCAGTTCTCTCTCAGCAATGATCTTAAAATGCTCTTCACTTTCAATCTCATGCTCTCTTGCTTTACAAAGAGACTACAGAATAATTTACAAGATAGAAAGACTTTTTAATTTTTAACATTATACAATATTTATAATAACCCATTAGCCCAAAAAAAGTTCCCACAAAATACTTAGATTAAGTACTAGTAATTCCACTTCTCTGAAACCTAAGCCATGTTAGACTTTACAATTCAGTGTAGTTGGTGTTGCTTACTAGTTGTAAGAAAGTCAGTTCATGGAATGACCTAGAAGAAAATACTGTTGTCAGCCATTTTTAGATTTTATGTTGGTCTAGAAAAACTGCAGAAAATCAAAGTTTATATGGTAAGAGTTAAAAAGATATAACTCATGACTTACCTAAAAAATAAATAAAATTTATTTAAAAATACTTTAGGAAATGGGTTGTTTCTATAAACTGACTACATAAGCTGATTGCAGAGATAATTTATAAGTGACTATGTAAACACCGATGGTTATAAATATTTCATAGAATATATTAGTAAACAACCATGCCTTTGTGTTAAGCTTTACTCAATAAAATTGTATTTATTGACTACTGAGTTTGTAGTGCTTCTAAGTTATCATCATCAGTATTATTTTTACATTATTAGAGCTGTTAATGCTATAGGAAGTTTATTGTCTTCTATAACTATTATCCGATTTAACTAAGGTTTGACTATAATGAAATATACACCCACAGAGAATTTGACTTTCTTTTTTTTTTTAATTTTTAAACATTTATTTATTTTTGAGAGACAGAGAGAAACAGAGTGTGAGCAGGGGAGGAGCAGAGAGAGAGGGAGACACAGAGTCTGAAGCAGGCTCCAGGCTCTGAGCTGACAGGCTGACAGCAGCAAGCCTGGTGTGGGGCTTGAACCCATGAACCACAAAATCATAACCTGAGCCAAAGTCAGACCCTTAACCGACTGAGCCACCCAGGCACCCCTAGAATCTCTGACTTTCAAATCCCCAACTCAGTGGTTTAATAACTTAAAGAATGATGTTGTCCAGTTTATTAATTAATCATATCAGGATTCAAAACTCTCAAGTATTGCTTCTAAAAGTTCATCAATTTGCTGCTTCCTAATAAAATCTGTAAACCACACAATGGTTACTTATCAATATTAATTATAAATTGGTATTAAAAACATGCTTTGTTCACTATTAAGAATTACATACCTTTCAAAGAAAGGTAGATGCATTTTTAAAAAAATAGTTTGATATGGAAGTTAGTAAACTCTCCAAGGCTGATTTGCTGAGCTATTTGCTGGGCATCATCAGGGAATGATGTTCTACACATGAATAGATTGTCCATAAAACAAATATACTTATCACTCTAAGTTTTAACTTTTATTATTTGTAGTAATATTTCTAAAATGCATTATACTTTCCCCAGTTATCTTAACTAGTGTCTTAGATATAATTTAACTTTCCTACTATCTCAGGATCCTAAAATAATGTGGTGTCCTAAGGGCTACTGAAATGTGTGAACTATTTGTTCCCACTCAAAAAGGCCCCAGTGGGTCGTGCTGTAAAAGTGAAAATGAGGTGGAAATTCTGTCACATGTTATATTAGGTCTATTTTGGCTTAGAATTTTTCTCATTGCCGTCACTGTACCCTTCTCATATAATCTGCTGCCTAATATTACGTTACACTGTATGAATGATTTCTTCTTTCAAATGAGTTAATTATTCCTCGAACTTGGTGACGGTAGCGAATTCCTCAAAAGCCTGTTTTTCCTACTTACTTTCAGGTTCAAGGTTACATTTACAATAGTTAGCTATGCTAAAGTTTCGTGTATGTCTAAAATAAAATCACAGATGTATATGCAATGTGAAATGTTCATGACTACACATGACCTAATCAACATGAATGTCAAGATTACTATACCTGCGTAAACGAAAACTCTTGCTTAACATTTTTGAAGTGAGAAGTCATAGCATTAATTCGATCTTCATAGTCACGTAGCTGATCTTGCAAGCTTGACTTTTCCTCCTGCAGCTTTGACAACTGTAAATAATACATGTGATAATTTAGACATTGCTGTGGGAAAATTAGCACTATATTAAAATAGAATAGAAATCTCTAAGATTTCTCAGAAATCTTTCAGGAACCACCGCTAAAACGCAATTTTCATACAGCAGTACTTAAAAGGAAAAAAAGAGATCCTATTACATAATTAAACCACAACATCTCTAGAGCAAACAAGAGCATAATAACAGATGTAACAAAAACACAGAACACAAACCATAAATTTTAAAAGCAGCGGACATCAGGTATAACAAGCTCCTCCCTGATTCAAAATAAACAGATTTTGGACAGAGCTTAACAGAACAGAACAAACTTCCATGTGCTTAAGACCTCTTTCTTAATGTATGTTGTGTGTCATTGAATTAAAACCCTGAGTAGAAACAAAACAATGTAAATGCATAGCAAACACACAAACAAAAAACTTTAGGAAATTACAAGATAGATTCCCAGGACAATTAGAATACATCACCCCTCAAAACAATATAAAAACTCAACATAACAAAAATATCCTTCCTTATAGTCTTGATCTGTGGTTCCCAAATTTGGGGCTACAACCCAGGAGGAGCACAACAAATCCACTAAGTGCAAAAGACGCTATTTGAATGTTTTAAATAAGGAAGTAATAAAATACTAATGTACTATATGTTATCTCCTATATTTCATTAAACATAGTAAATCATACTAAATATGTATTTTTGTTTTTATTTCATTAATTTCAGTTTTTCTTCTAATTCCCTCTTTGGTTCACTTTGTTATTCTTTTTTAAAAATTTATTAAGAACAGGTTTTAATTATTTTACTTTTTTGTCACATTGATGCTATAGACTAAATGTCTGTGTCACCCTCAAATTCATATGCTGAGGCCTTTACCCACAATGTGATGGTATCTGGAGGTGGGCCTTTGGGAAGTGAGTAGGTTTAAATTAGGACATGCAGGTAGGACCCTCATTGTAAAATTAGTGTCTTTGTCAGAAGAAGAGAGACCAGAGCTTGTTTTCTCTTTGCCATGTGAGAACACAGTGAGAAGGCAGCCATCGGCAAGCCAAGAGGAGGGCTCTCACCAGAACCCAACCACCCTGCCACCCTGATCTCCACTTATAGCCTTCAGAACCGTGAGAAATAAATGTCTTTTTAATAAATCATGTCTTTTTACTCACTCACTCTATGGTATTTTGTTATAGCAACCCAAGCTAACTAAAGCATGGATTTAAAAATGAAGGCATTTAAGGCATTTAAGCCTGTAACTTTTCTCTAAGTAAGATTTTTCCTATTTCCAGCGGATACAGGTATGAAGCAGTCTCTTTTTATTGTTTTCTAAAGACTAACTTTTCCCTTTCAATTTCTCCATGATAGAAGAGTTATCTAGGTTTCTGAGAAATTGGCCTAAGTATTTAAGATGGAGGTGTTAGTCAGCTCAGGCCGCCATAACGAAATATCATAGACTGAGTGGCTTAAAGAATAGAAATCTATTTCTCTGAGTTCTGGGGGCCAGGAAGCCCAGGATTGAGGTACTAGAAAATTTGGTTCTGGTGAAATCTCTCTTCCTGACTTGCAGACAGTGCCTTCTAGCTGCATCTTTAAATGGTGGAGAGAGAGAGCACTGGTCTCTCTTCCGCTTCGCATAAAGATATAATACCATCATGGGAGCCACATTCTCATGACCTCATCTAAGCCTAATTACCTTCAAAAGGCCCCACCACCAAATACCAACACACTGGAGATTAGGGCTTCAACATTTGAATGGGAGGGGCAGGCAAACAGTCCATAAAATGGAGAATAATTTTTTAAATCATTTACTATAAATCCTATTGGCTTATGATCAGAAAAATATGGCCTATAAAATTCCCACCACTCATTTCTCTAATTTTGGTAAAATGTACATAAACATACATTTTATCATTTTAACCATTTTTCAGTGTACATTAAGAAGAGTGTCATTCATCGGGTTGTCTAGGTAGCTCAGCCCATTAAGCATCCAAATCTTGATCTCAGCTCAGGTCATGATCTCACTCGAGCCCCACGTCAGGGTCTGCACTGGCAGCATGGAGCCTGCTTAGGATTCTCTCTCTCTCTCTCTCTCTCTCTCTCTCTCTCTCTCCTTCCCTCCCTCTCTGCCCCTCCCTTGCTTGTGTGCTTTCTCAAAATAAATAAACTTAAAAAAAAGAAGAAGAATGGCATTAAGTACATTTATGTGTTGTGCAACAATTGCCACCATCCACCTAAAAATTTTCATCTTCCCAAACTGAAACTCTGTGCCCATTAAACCCTAACTCCCCATTCCTCTTACCCCCCACCCAGCCTCTGGAAATCACCGTTCTACTTGTGTCTCTATGAACTTGACTACTCTAGGTATGTCATATAAGTGAAACCATACAGGATTTGTCCTTTTGTGTCCATCTTATTTCACTTTGTATAAGGTCCTTAAGGTTTATCATTCACTTTTTATTTTTTAAAATTTACATCCAAATTAGTTAGCATATAGTGCGACGACTATTTCAGGAGTAGATTCCTTAGTGCCCCTTACCCATTTAGCTTATCCCTCCTCCCACAACCCCTCCAGTAACCCTCTGTTTGTTCTCCATATTTATGAGTCTCTTCTGTTTTGTCCCCTTCCCTGTTTTTATATCATTTTTATTTCCCTTCCCTTATGTTCATCTCTTTTGTCTCTTAAAGTCCTCACATGAGTGAAGTCATATGATTTTTGTCTTTCTCTGACTAATTTCACTTAGCATAATACCCTCCAGTTCCATCCATGTAGTTGCAAATGGCAAGATTTCATTCTTTTTGATTGCTGAGTAATACTCCATTGTATATATATACCACATCTTCTTTATCCATTCATCCTTCAATGGACATTTGGGCTCCTTCCATACTTCGGCTATTGTTGATAGTGCTGCTATAAACATGGGGGTGCATGTGTCCCTTTGAAACAGCACACCTGTATCCCTTGGATAAATGCCTAGTAGTGCAATTGCTGGGTCGTAGGGTAGTAGTTCTATTTTTAGTTTTTTGAGGAACCTCCATACTGTTTTCCAGAGTAGCTGCACCAGCTTGCATTCCTATATCATTCACTTTTAATGCATTAAGGTTTTCATCCTGGTATAGTAAATGATCCACCTTTGTTAAATGGTTTACAGACATATTTTTTAAACTGTTTATTTAAGGGATATATGCTCTGTTTTTACTTTTACTGCATTATTCATACCTTTATATTCTTATTTTTGTCTATTAGAACTGTCCAATTCTGATGTCAATATTGAAGTATCCTACTACAACTGTATTTTTGTCAAAGTCTACTTGTATTTATAATAGTTTTTACTTTTCTGTACTTAGTTGTTATGTTGTTTGGTGCATACAGCTTTATGACTTTTATTTTCTTCATCATTTACTAACTTTTATGATTGCATAATGAACCCAGAGCAAAGGCATCTGCTTTCCTAATGAAAGCATAATGATTAACTCTCCACAAGTTGATAATTCCTTCCCCACAGAATATCCAGGCATTTTTTGCTTCTTTTAAATATAAAAGGACATGCAAGGACCACCAGATATTTATTGAAGACTTACATCAAGTGAGAGATATCAAGATAAACAAGTAAAAAGATCCCAAAGGAAACATAATTCAAGACACAAAAAAGAACTAAACACACACACACACACACACACACACACACACACACACACACTTAGATTGTAAATGATATTGTACTACTAAAAGAAGACCAGGTGCTACAAAAAAGCAACAAATAACCTGAAAATCAAAAATATGATATAGTTGCCAAAAAAAAACTACAATGTAAACATAAAACAAAACCCTAAAAGCTTCCAGACATTAAAATTGCAACCTACAAAGAAATGGAAATATTTCTAATAGCAGATTACTCACCAACATCACTACTGGAAGATAATATTTTTCCAAATTCTTCATAAAAAAAATTTTAACCTAGAACATTTGACTCAGCCAACACCATCAAATGTGAGATTAAATAAAAAACATTTTCAGATTCAGGGTTTACCTCCTATACACCCTTGTTAGGAAGACACAAGAAAGTATTCCTTATGTTGAGATAAGGAGATAAGGAGATAACCCAAGAAAGAAGATATGTGACAGGAAGTAGAGCATCGACCACGTAAAAGAATAAAGGGAATTCTGTAGTCCACAATTGGGAAATAGGTCTGTGGAAAAACAGTCCATATTAAAAAAACACAGGACTCCAGAAGGAAGGAGTAGAGGCAGAAAGAAGGTATCTTGAAGATCTGATACTGTGATTAAAAGAATACAAACTTAAAGCAAGCAATGCAAGAAATCAATTGGCAACCAAGGATGCAAGGAATCAAAAGCACAAAACAATGGACACTTCTTGAAACAACTATTTGAGGATAGGACCCAACTAGGCAAAGATGAATCAAAGTGAAAAATCCAAGAAAAGATAAACTGAATAAAAGTGGCTACATTAAGGACCATTAAGCCAGTTTAAATATAAAATTAAGGCTGGGGCGCCTGGGTGTCTCAGTCGGTTAAGTGTCCGACTTTGGCTCAGGTCATGTGATCTTGTGGTTTGTGAGTTTGAGCCCCGTGTCAGGCTCTGTGCTGACAGCTAGGAGCCTGGAGCCTGCTTCAGATTCTGTGTCTCCCTCTCTCTTTGCTCCTCCCCTGCTTATGCTCTGTCTCTCTCTGTCTCAACAATAAATAAAAACAGGGGCGCCTGGGTGGCTCAGTCGGTTAAGCGTCCGACTTCGGCTCAGGTCATGATCTCGCGGTCTGTGAGTTCGAGCCCCGCGTCAGGCTCTGTGCTGATGGCTCAGAGCCTGGAGCCTGTTTCAGATTCTGTGTCTCCCTCTCTCTCTGACCCTCCCCCGTTCATGCTCTGTCTCTCTCTGTCTCAAAAATAAATAAACGTTAAAAAAAAATTAAAAAAAATATTAAAAATAAATAAATAAATAAAAAATAAAAACATTAAAATTTTTTTCATATAAAATTAAGGCTAAACACTTGTAGTAAATTAAAGGCACTGAATGGAATAAAAAATAAAGCTTGATAATATAAAAATAATAAAGCCACTATTTTTTAATAGTGGTAATATGGGTAAAAGATGGTGTAAAGAAGTGAGAGAGCTAATTTCTTTGCTTTAAAAATGAAAAATGAAAGGGCAGGGAGTCAACCCATAACTGCCTACAAATGAAACAAAGAATTTTTTAAACAATAATCTAACCATTTCTTCTTATGCAGTTTTTCTTAATGTTAAGAAAGTTTCTTAGCAATCACTATCTCCTGTAATCAAGTAATATTTACCTGAAATTCAATAATTCCTTTCTTTTTTTCTCTTAAGACAAATAAAATTAAAATTTTTATTAAATAAAAATGTTTATGTTAAAAACAGCACATATAGTAGGATTCCATTTTAATAATACTTCTGTCTTATGCAGAAGAATGAACCTGGAGCACTTTCTTACACCATACACAAAAATAAACTCAAAATGGATGAAAAACCTAAATGTAAGACAGAAAGCCATCAAAATCCTAGAGGAGAAATCAGGCAACAACCTGATTGTTTGACCTCAGCCACAGCAACTTCTGGAGACTTGACATGTCTTCAGAGGCAAGGGAAACAAAAGTAAAAATGAATTATTGGGACCTCATTAAAATAAAAAGGTTTTGCATGGCAAAGGAAACAATCAGCAAAACTAAAAGGCAACAGACGGATGGGAGAAGATATTTGCAAATGACATAGCAGATAAAGGGTTAGTATCCAAAATCTGTAAGGAATTTAACAAAATTAACACCCAAAAAACAAACAATCCAGTGAAGAAATGGGCAAAATACATGAATAGATATTTTTCCAAAGAGGACATCCAGATGGCTAACAGACATGAGAAGATGCTCAACATCACTCATCATCAGGGAAATACAAATCAAAACCACAATGAGATATCACCTTACCCCTGTCAGAATGGCTAAAATTAACAACTTGGGCAGCAACAGATGTTAGCAAGGATGTAGAGAAAGAGGAACCCTTTTGCACTGCTGGTGGGAATGCAAACTGTGAAGCCTCTCTGGAAAACAGGATGGAGGTTCCTCAGAAAACTAAAAATAGAACTATCTTACGACCCAGCAATTACACTACTGAGTATTTATCCAAGGGATACAGGTGTGCTGTTTTGAAAGGGCACATGCACCCCAATGTTTATAGCAGCGCTATCAACAATACCCAGAGTGTGGAGAGAGCCCAAATGTCCATCAACTGATGAACGGATAAAGAAGATGTGGTGGGTACACACACACACACACACACACACACACACACACACACACACACAGGAATATTATTACTCGGTGATCCAAAAGAGCAAAATCTTGCCATTTGCAACAATGTGGATGGAACTAGAGTGTATTACGTTACAGGAAGTCAGTCAGAGAAAGATAAATATCATATGATTTCACTCATATGTGGAATTTAAGATACAAAACAGATGAATATAGGGGAAGGGAAGCAAAAATAATATAAAAACAGAGAGGGAGACAAACCATAAGAGACTCTTAAATACATAGAACTGACAAACTGAGGGTTGCTGGAGGGGTGTTGGGTGGGGGGAAGGACTAAATGGGTGAGGGGCATTTAGGAGGGCGCTTGTTGGGATGAACACTGGGTGTTATATGTAAGTGATGAATCACTAAATTCTATTCCTGAAATCATTGTTACACTATATGTTAACTAACTTGGATTTAAATTTTAAAAAACAATGATACTTCTGTCTGTCTTTTCTATCTATATAACTGTAGACTATGATGTCTGGAATATTTGTTTAATGCCATGATAGTCACTTCTAGAGTCAATAGTGGGTATTTTTTATTTTTTACCCTTCTGTTTGAATATCTTAAACTTATTAGAGTTGCCTTTTTAATGCCACTGTTTATTCAGGTAAAGTGATTCTGGCCCTCACTCTTCTTTTTATTGCTCCATAATATTTTTTAAATAGCTAATATAATTAATACGTATATAAAATCATATGAGACAAATATTATGGAAATAATAAAAAAAACTAATATTTGATTGGAACTTTAACCCACATTAACATCCTTAGAGCTGTAAACAACCCTGTGAAATGATTATTTATTTCAAGTTTATATAAGAAGAAACAGGTTCACTGCTGGTAAGTAGGATCTGAACCCAGGGCTGGAAACTTGTTAATATTATTATTCCTCAGTACTCAGTGCCAAATTTCTGCTTTTTGGTTTTTTTAGTGCCAAATTTCTTATATTCCCTAATGTTGCCCTTCATTAAAACAAAGCAACAAAAAACTGCAGCTATCTAATTTAGACATTAGTAAACAGGTCAGAATATTTTGGAAAAAAAAAAAAACTTCAAAAAACAGTGATGGATTTTCATTTTCTTTTCCAAGGGAAGAAAACCTTCTCTTCCATTCTACAAAGTAATGTAAACGTCATCTGTTTCTGGATCCTCCTCTACACAACACACTGCCATGTGACAGAACTTTAGACTAACTGCTAAAGGTTTTTAAAAGTTTTCTGAGCCAGATGCAATTTTATTTTTAACAACTACTATGCATTCATTGGTTGCAAGCCGGTGTAAAATATTCCTTACAACGTAAAATATTTTTATATCACTCTGTGACAACATCCTCACTTTGAAAAGCTGTAAACTGCACATTTTACATTCTTACTAAAACGTCTCTCTTGAAAATATTTCTTCAAGTCCCTTTCAACTTTAAATGTCTTAGGCAGAAACTCAAAAAGTAATGTCAACCAGAGCGTGATTTGCTTATAAACATCCGCAAACAACTGTTGCCAGGAAAACCTCAGAGTTCCTTTGCAAGCCGCGCTTAATTCTGAGGAAGGGAAAAGGGGACGCAGGAACCAGACTTTCCTCTCCTGCCCCTGAGGCGAAATGGAGTGGGAGGGGAGAGAGTAACGATTCAGACTTTATAGTCGCGAATATCAATCATCCTTCAATATACATTTTGTAATGCTTTGCAAGTACCGTAATGGGCAAACAGGTTAGGGAGGAAGGAGATGGTGCGGTGAGCATTAGACAGAAAGAGATAAAACTGGGGACGGAAAAGGGAAGAATAAAAGGGTTGGGGTATTCCTGCCAACCAAGAAACTACCCCCTCTTTCCCGGCCTTCTTCACCTGACCCTTACCTGATCTTCCAGGATCCTGTTCTCCTCGTTTGCCACCGGGATGGCGAACCCATCGTCCCAATGCAGCTCCGCCAAGAATTCATTACTCATGATGGCAAAAGGATAGAGAACCTCTGACAGGGCGGGGAGGAAAGATCCACCTTCTCGTATAGCCTGGGAGCAGCACACGAGGCAACTCCCTACACCCGCAAATCTCCCCAGTAATTACCACGATAACCCCAGCAACCGCCCCGCGTCCTTAGTTACCAAACAGGAAGTGCTCAAGCAGGAAGGCAAAACTTCCGGTTGAGAACTCTTGCCTCGGTCCGGTCCGGAGCAGCTTTTCTTTTAAACTTCCGAGGAAGCGAAGCAATTACTCCACAGGTTCGCTGGGGTTGGCGGCCCCAGCATAACTATCCCTCAAGTTGCAGCTCGGGATCGTCCCCCGGGGCGCTCCCAGAGAGTGTAAAGTCTGTGGCGCCTGCGGTCTCCGGGGGACACTGGTAACGGGAATGGCATTGCGCCCCGCAACTGCTGGATCACACGCAGAAGATGAGAGCTATCGAAAACAGACTTTTCTTTTCAAGTGGTGTTTGAGTTTCATCCATAGATGAAATCTCGTCGGCTGAGGTAGACTGATATTTTGAAGCAGAATTCACTCCCTAGAATCACTGATGTGTGTTTCCATCTTTTGTTTTAATCTCCTGGTCTTCCTCCCCGTGTTCATCTGCCCTTCGCAGCGTCTTAGCTGACCGCGGACATGGACTGCAGCAGGGTTTGGTAGTACCCCCACCCCCGCCTCACCACTCCTACACTTTTCGCTGTACGTTTTCTTTCTTTCTTTTTTTTTTTAACGTTTATTTATTTTTGAGACAGAGAGAGACAGAGCATGAATGGGGGAGGGTCAGAGAGAGGGAGACACAGAATCTGAAACAGGCTCCAGGCTCTGAGCTGTCAGCACAGAGCCCGACGCGGGGCTCGAACTCACGGACCGCGAGATCATGACCTGAGCTGAAGTCGGCCGCTTAACCGACTGAGCCACCCAGGCGCCCCTCGCTGTACCTTTTCTATTAACATACACAAATCTTCAATTTCACATAAAAATCTGTATTTCTTCCTAATCTCCAAAAAAGCTAGGCAACACTGAGTCCACATTATCATGAAGGCATTCGGCTGAAGAAGAGTCCCAGTTAGAGTGGCAAGCACTACACCTATTCAGTAATTTGAATTACCTGCTTAGCACTGGTAGGTATTTGAGTTTACTGCCTCTGTTGGTTAGCATCTCAGAACTGGAAAGGATAAAACTATCAACTAATCTAATCCTTTTATTTTCCAAACAAATAAACTGAGGCTCCCTGAGGTGAAGCGATTAAAGTCAGCAGAACCTAAATGAGGATACAGATCTCCTACTACAAACTATGCTGTCTGCAATGAGAGTTGTTCTTGGCTGAAATACCCTCTATTACGGCATCATGAACATAAATTAACTTTGCTTATCGAATAAGCAACTATCTGTAGCCTTTTTTGCCCTTTTGAATTTTATTTTACCATTATCTTGTTACGCTTTTTATTATGAAAAGTTTAAATATATATATGTGTGTATATAGAGAGAGCGCGCACATACCCACCCACATACTCATTATCTTGATTTAACATTTATATTTTGCCACATTCACTTCATCTATATTATTTTGCTAAAGCATTTTAAAACAAATCAGACATCATATTTTACCCCAACTACCTGAGCATACATCACTAATGTTTAACATTCAATGTTTTCTAACACAAACACAGTATTACTATCACATCTGTCAAAATTAATAACATCAAAATTCTTGAATATCATCTAATAACTGTTTCATATTTATATTTCTTCAATTGTCCTGAAAATGTCTTTTTACTGTTGGTTTGTTATTATGCTTTTGAAATCTTGTAGTAGCTTTGTCTCTTTGTGTTTACATGGTTTTCCATATATTGAATTATATGGAATATTTCTCTAGTCTCAAAGACTAGATTTAGCTTTTTGTGTTCTTAAAAACAATTTATATTTTTAAATTCTAACACTAGAAACATTTTATACATGTGGCATATTTTACAGATATATTGAATGCAGCATACATTATTTCACTGAATGAAATTTCACTCAGATGCAGCAGAATTCTATTATTCTTAGAAATGACTTTTATACATTTGACTATGCATAGTATATTTCATGAGTCAAAGTTTAATGAACAAATCCCTTTACTGAAATAATACTATATCTATATATACAACTACCATTTTTAGAAATAATTTTCATATGCATGTCTTTATAGACCATATAAAATGCAGCACAGTGTGGTGAAACATCATTCACTGTAGAAAACGTTGTACTTATTCACATATACAACATTCTTAGAAATATCTTCAATAGATGGTAGAATTACCACGGCATTTTATTCCTCACTTCTGCAATGCCTAAATTCCCAATGTGATGGAGGAGAAAGCTTGTAGAGGAAATTTCAACCTATTTGGAATAACGAAATTTTAGAGTCTAAATAACCTTATAAAAGATGATCTTCTATTTTATAACAATTTACTCATTTCTAGTAATGAAAATGTTAGCATCCAGCATATATTAAGATGGCACATCGTTATTTATACTTGAGATTTGTTATGGCAGTGTGCTTCCTAAAATTATTAGTGTTGCTACTGCCCATGTGTCTTAAACATTCCTTTCTAATTTCTCATCCCCATTACTAATATGAATACTGAGGCAGCTGCCTCAGCCTGTGCCAATCTGTTGATCCACCCCTCTCAGTGTTAGCAGGAGCTGCCAAAATGCATGCTTGCAGCTGTCTTTGCTGTGTACTCCTGTAGGCCCAAGGACATAAGAAGTCTGGCAGCCAAATTCATGCAAAGAGCCACATTTCCTGTATCTCAGGGATTCTATCTCTTGAATTTCAGGATGACAATTATACAGTGTTGAATTTTGTGCAAAATGTCCATGCCTCCTCCTAATTCTACATTTCTGCCTTAAAATGATAGTCATGCTTTTCCACCTCATCACCATGGCATTCCATATCATCTAGTTCCCACTTTTATAATTCTACAACTTCTAGATTATAACTCTATTGACTTATTAAAATCTAGAGTTGGAAACAAAACCCAAAGTTTTTCAAGCCTTGTTGCTGACCATGAAATACTCAATTTAATTACAAAATGCTAAGGTAGATGCTATCCCTTTACTGCTTCATTCCCAAGTAGATAACTTCATCCAGATCACACTGTTCAGGCTAAAATATGAAGAGATTTTGGTTTTGCAAAAATAATGTGAAGAAAAAAGAAAGAAAGAAAGAAAGAAAGAAAGAAAGAAAGAAAGAAAAGAAAGAAGAAAGAAAGAAAAGAAAAGAGGAAAAGGAGGAAGGAAAGAAGAAGAAAGAGGAGGAGGAGGAGAAGGAGGGGGAGAAAAGAAGAGAAAGAAAGAGAAGGAAAGAAGATAGGTGTATAAAGGAAAAGATATCCTTCACCTCCATGCCAACCTCATTCCCAAGAGGTTGCCACTGTTGGCTTGTGTCCTACCAGCATTTTTAAAAATAAAGCCATAGGGGTTCCTGGGTGGCTCAGTCAGTTGAGCGTCCAACTTCAGCTCAGGTCATGATCTCACTGTTCGTGAGCTCAAGCCCCGCGTCGGGTTCTGTGCTGACAGCTCAGAGCCTGGAGCCTGTTTCAGATTCTGTGATTCCCTCTCTCTCTGCCCCTCCCCCACACATGCTTTATCTCTCTCTCTCTCTCTCTCTCTGTCAAAAATAAACATTAAAAAAATAAAAAAAATAAATCTATAGATATATTAGTTTTTCCTATAGAAACAGAATCATATTATAAATATTCTTTTGCAGATTCATTTTATCACTTAACAATAGTGGCCATATTTCTGTATCAGTACATTAGATCCTTGGTCTTTTAACAGCAGCTTAAAATTCAATATTATCCATCAATTTTAACTTTTTAAACAATGCTACAATGAACATCTTGTAACACTGTATTTCATCAAGTCTGGGGTATACTTATTTTCGTATTTTAGTATCTCTAAAATTGGGATGCATATTTCAATCAGTGGTGTCTTCAATTTGGTGAATAAGATATAACCTTGCACACCTATGTGTGGGCATTAAGTGTATGGCATATTCTTAGAAGTAAAATTAATGAAAAACATGTATAAGCAATTTTATTTTGATAGATACTATTAAATTATCTTTCAAAAAGATTTTACATACTGGGGTCCCTGGGTGGCTCAGCTGGTTGAGCATCTGACTTCAGCTCAGGTCATGATCTTGCAGTTGATGAGTTTGAGCCCTGTGTCGGGCTCTGTGCTGACAGCTCAGAGCCTGGAGCCTGCTTCAGATTCTGTGTGTCCCTCTCTCTCTGCCCCTTCCCTGCTCATGCTCTGTCTCTTTCTGTCTCAAAAATAAACATTAAAAAAAAAAAGATTTTACATACCAACAGAATATGGCAGTGTTCTTGCATACTCTGTATATTATAAAGTAATATTTTACAACCTAAAGAGAAAAATGTGGTGTCTCATGTTTATTGACAATTTTATAATTATGAGACTGAGCATCACATTTATTCTGCTAAGAATTTATCAGATCCTAAGACAAATAGCGTATGATTTCACTCATATGTGGAATTTAAGAAACAAAACAAACGAACAAATAAAAAAAGACAAACAAAAAGACTCTTAACTACAGAGAACAAACAGATGGTTACCAGAGGGGAGGTGGGTGGGGGGTAGGTGAAACAAGTCAAGAGGATTAAGAGTACACTTATGATGAACACTGAGTAATGTCCAGAATTGAATTACTATATTATATACCTGAAACTAATATAACACTGTACATTGATTATACTGGAATTTTTAAAAATAAAAATAAATAAAATGTATCGTATCCTTTGCCCATTTACTCCATTAGGTTGTCTCTTCTTTTTGCAGTGCTTTCTATTTTATGGACAGTATTCTCTGTGTATGTTTGTATCTGACATGTGTGTATGAACAATATTTTTCTCCCAATCTGTTTTTGGGGTTTTTAAAACTTTACTTTTGGTATATTTTGCCATAAACACCTCAGAAACTGCTATTGTCACCATTAGTATGCTTCATATTCCAACAGGTAAGTTTGTCATCAACTTGCCAGATCTGTGGGCTGCATTCAGCTCAGCTTTTCCTTCCCTAGTTCTTCTCTCCACTTTTAGGACTGTCCGTTTCCCATTAACCTCTCAATTTCATTTGTTCCTTTATCTTGTCCTAATTAGCTTCTTAATGTTGCTTTCCCCAAGATGCAAAGCCTGCCTCTCTACTCTTCTCTTCTTAGACTTGCTTCCTCGGTGATCATATCCATTTTCATGGCTTTAAATACGATTTCTGGGGTGCCTGGGTGACTCAGTTGGTTAAGCATCTGACTTTGGCTCAGGTCATGATCTTGCAGTTCGTGGGTTCAAGCCCCGCATCAGGCTCTATGCTGACAGCTTGGAGCCTGGAGCCTGCTTTGGATTCTGTGTCTCCCTCTCTCTCTGCCCTTCCTCCATTCACACTCTGTCTCTCTCTCAAAAAATAAACATTAAAAAAAGTTTTTTAAATAATAAATACCACAGGTTTCTTTAACGACTTCCATTAGCATTTCTCTGTCACAGATCTTTCTTCTACACTCCAAACGTATATCCAACTGCCTTCCTAACAGTTCCATTGAGATGTCTCCTAGATGAGATGTCTCAAATCTAATACACAGGCCCAAGACAAAATTCTTGATTTCATCCCACACATATTCCAAGCCTCTTTTTCAGTCTTCCCTAGCACAGTAGAACCAAAACCATATACCCAGTTGTACAAAATCAGATCCCACCTGTCAATACCGATTTCTATCCTCTTCCTCACCTCCCACCTCCAATACATCACTAGGACATATCACTTCCACCCGCAGGACTATATTGATTCTACTTCTCTCCATCGCCACCGCCGCCACTCCAATCCATCTCCCCACTTCCACTCTTGTTCCCCTAAAATCCATTCTCCCTCAACAGTTAAGGTAATCTTTTACTTCCAACAACTCATTTTGAAATGTTTCCCACATACAGAAAAGTCAAAATAATTTTACAGTGAGCATCAATATCCCCTTGATCTAGATGTTTCCCAGATCCTACCATTAACTTTTTACTACACTTGTCTATCAATCTATTCATTCACCAGTCTGTGTTGATGCATTTCAAAGTAAATTGCAAGAATAAATATACTCTCCACCTAAATGCTTCACCACACATGTTTACTTTTGTTTATATTCTTTCCTATATAGGTAACATTTATATACAAGGAAATACACAAATCTTGTGTTTTGACATATGCATACATCCAGTTAACCTAAACTCTTAAGATGTAGAACTTACCACTACTCTAAAAGTTCCCACTTGCCTCTTTCCAGTCAATCCTGGCTTTCACCTCCCCCCAACCCCCAGAGGCAACTACTATTCAAATGTTTTCTCTATCATAAATTAGTTTCTTCTCTTTTAAAACTTCAAATAAATGGAAAAGTACTATGTTGTGCCATTTTGCAATGTGTTGCCTTTCAGCTCCAAATTTACCCATTTTGTCTGCTCTGTGAAGACAGATATGGGCTCTTCAAATATTTCTCCTTTGACCATTGGTACAAAATCAAGCTTTATCAACAGAGGGCACATAAGAGACCCTACAGGAGGGAAAATGTGTTTTTTCTTCCTGGTTCCAGTGTTCTCACATGGCAGGCTCCTGAGGCACGCACAGCTTCTCCAGCATCTGGTTCCTGCCTGGCACAAGCAGTATCTGTAGCATCAGGCTCCTGCAGTGCCGGTGGCTTCTCCAGCTCCCAGCTCCTGCAGTGCATAGCAGCTTCCCCTAGCACCTACCCCCACCCCAGCTTGGGCAGTTTTTCAGCAGAGTGCCTCTAATGAGACATCTCCCCATTCACTCCCCAGCAAGTTCAACCAGCAGCACAAGGAGTTTTGCCATTCAGTGAGCCCTGACAGGGTCTTCTTCCTAGGACACTCTATCTCAGAATTAAGAATGATGACTGCTCCTTATATCTGGTATTTCTGCATTTCTTTAGCTTATTTATTTATTTATTATTTTTTTTAACGTTTATTTATTTTTGAGAAGAGAGAGACAGAGCATGAATGGGGGAGGGTCAGAGAGAGGGAGACACAGAATTTGAAACAGGCTTCAGGCTCTGAGCTGTCAGCACAGACCCCGACACGGGGCTCAAACTCACGAGCCGCGAGATCATGACCTGAGCCAAAGTCAGCTGCTCAACCGACTAAGCCACCCAGGTGGCCCTAACTTATTTATTTTGAGAGAGAGAACATGTGCTCCAGCAGGGGAGGGACAGAGAGAGACGGAGAGAGAGGGAGAGAGAGGGAGAGAGGGGGAGAGAGGGGGAGAGAGGGGGAGAGAGGGGGAGAGAGAGAGAGAGAGAGAGAGAGAGAGAGAGAATTCCAAGCAGGCTCCTCACTGTCAGCACAGAGCCCAACGCAGGGCTCGGCTTCACAAATCACGAGATCATGACCTGAGTGGAAGTCAAGAGTTGGACACTTAACCAACTGAGCCACCCAGGCACCCCTCCTGTTATTTCCTCTTAAAGCAAATTTTTCACATTTAGTAATTTTACTTGACAACTCACCACAATTGGTAGTTAATGTTTTTATTTGCTTGTTTGCTTATTTTTTTATCTTTGCCATTAGACTATAATATGCACGACAGTAGGGACCATATGCACTGTGTTCACCCTATATTTGGAAACTAGAACAATACCTGTACAAGTAGTGCTCAATAAAAATTTGCCAAAAGAATAAACATGAATTAAAAGAGGCATTTTAAATTTTTATGTAATTAAATCTGTTGCTCTTCTTCAATAACTTTTGTTTTGTACCACACTTAGAGAAAGCCCTTTCCAGAACACTATAAAAATGACCTCCAATAGTTTTTCTAGTACTTTTATAATATGTGTTAAAATTTTAATGCACATAAAATTGATGTTCGTGGTGAGAGGAAGTAGACTCATAGCTCTTTTTCAAAACAAATAGTAATTTTCCCAGCACCATTTGTTAAATAGTCTATCTTGCTTTTTGGTTTGAAACGCATCCTTTTTATATACTCAATTCTTATATATACAAAGGTATGTTTCTGGGTGTGTGGCATTTCATTGATGTATTTACCTATCTCTGTAAAAGTACCACACTGTTTTGGGTAACACAGCTTCTTAATATGCTAGAGTCAAACACACCATCCAACACCACCATCACAACTATTTTTGTCTATTCTGAAACACTTCTTTGAAATCAAATTGTTAAGTTCCTCATCCCCCGCCAAAAAAAGAGAAAGACCCTAGGAATTTCACTGAAATTTCTTTGAATATACATAATAATTTCAGAAAAACTGAAACTTTTATTTTATTGTCTTCCTACCCAGGAAAATGGTGAATGTCTCCATTTTCTCATATTTTCCTTTATGCAATTCATTCTTAATATAGTTGTATATGATTCAGATTCAGAGTATTTACACACACTCAGAAGAAACTTCCAAGAACGCCAGTGGCTATAACATGTACTTCACCATGCAATGTTTTTATGCTTCTGCTGCTGAAGTAGTCACTCCCTCCAGAGGAATAGTCAATATTATGAAATAGATAATGACTTGGATAAGGACCTAACAGTCTTATGGGAAGAATGTCAGAGGAGTCTTATAACTGTCCTATTCCTCAACCTCCCTACTTGTGTAAAACACATTTGTAGTGGTGAATATATTGACCATTATCTATAACATCTTGCAAACCTGTACATTTCATAAGGCTGTCTCAGATATTTGACTGCTCTGATGCACCCTGTTAATGAAGAAGATGGATATAAGTCTTTACAAAGGAACATTCACCTCACAGCCCAGTCTTATGCAGTATTTTTGAAATCACTGTTCTTTTTTTTCAATCTTTTTATCATTGTTTCTGAAACACAATAATTACTTAATGCTTGCTGAATTAATGAATGGATTATCCCCAAGGATTTATTTCTCCTGGTAACAGGAGGCCATAACTATACTTAAAACACTTTCTACTACAGAGAAACAGTAGAAGAAAAACCTCTCTACTTACAGACTAATATCCTTTTCTAAGAAATACATGTCCACAAAAGTTATTTTGCCCATGGTAACCACTGCTTTGTAAAAAAGTATTACAAAATCGAGTCAGGTACAGTAGGGTATGTGTGTGTGCACACACACGTGTTCATACACACACAAATGTACATGTGTAAAATCAATTGCTGTAGATGGGTAACTTAAACAGTTAACAATTGTCTGTGACTATTTCTTAGCTGCAAGGACAAAGGGAAAAAGAAGGTCCTTTATATCAAATATTCTCACCTATCCAAAAACCACTTACAACCAAAGAATTGGCTAAACCAATACTATACAAACCTTTGACATTCATGGGTTCATACTTTTGCTAGTGGAAATACATATTTTACAGATTTTATTCATTTACTCTAATCCAGTAGATGGTGCTACATGTCTGTATATGTAAAGTACCACAAATGCCCTTTTTTTTCTTTTTTATCTTTTCTCTCTTTTTTAGCCAGAACTCTCACCAAGGTTTACTATTATAATAAAGCTTATTATTCCTGACACCTGAGACAAATCTCTGGGTGTAGCATTAAAGATGTACTTAAGTAGAAAACCCCCCAGAAATAATTGTGGACCAAATACCAACCGAATAATCTATTAACAGTTTTTTTTTTCTTCAGCTCATTTTCACTCTAAAATGACAAAATCTTTAGTGTCACACAGAATTCTATGTCAGTCCATTAAAAACATCCAGATGCAAAGTCAGAATCCTTCTTATTCTTCTCAATATTACTACTTGCTATTATTATGAAGCAGCCATAACAATGATAATAGGTAACAATGAAAGTTTAAATTTAGGATTGTAATGGGTAGATCAATATGTAAATTTACCATGGAAGAAGATAACATACGGCAAAAAACATAGGTATATAAATTTTTATAAAGATAAAATTTATTGTTAAATCAGCAATTAAGCTTGACCATACAAATTGTTTCTCTGTGAATCATCAAAACCTGAAAGCTTTATAAAAGTAGAGACTCTAGGTATCAGCACAAATAATCTGTATCACCCAGCAACCTGCAAATGGTTAATTTATGTTAATTACATATTATAAACACAACTAAACTGACATATAATCTGAATCAGAAGTTATATATTTTTTGTCTCCTTTTACTGTGCAGATTGTAATGCTATTAGCTAACAAATTCAAAATGCTTTGAAATCATTTTATTGTAAATCAAGGGTAAGGGGACATCAACTACTAATATAAAAATTAGAACATTTTCAGTACTGTATTAATGTATTGTATTAAATTTTGATTCAGTTAATGGTGATATGATTTCATAATGTCCTTTTGCATTATTTAAATTTTTTTACTCTTTTCATTGTATCCAAAGAAAAAGGAGAGCTATAGTCACTAATTTTAGATGAGTTCTATACATAATAAAGGTATTAATAATCTGCTGACCAAAGGCTTAATAAAATGGTTTTATTCAGTGAATTAGATCACTTTAAGGACTAGATTTTAATACAAATATAAGGGAGTCAGTAGGAACCTTTTAGTTGACTATTTTGTCATTTATGTTTTCCTTTATTCATATTTTCATTAATGCTTTGACCAGTCCTTGAACAAACTCAAGGAGGCAAAACTGAATCAGTTATTCCTAAGTAGACTACACAACATGAAAAAGCCACGGTCTTAATCCAGGAATGACATCTTGATGAAAAAGCTAAAAAAAAAAAAAAATACAATTCATATAGTTGGTTATAATATAGATAAGATAAGATAAATCAACTTATATGTCTATTGAGAGCAAGTTCAGGGTTGGGTGCCACTAAATCTCCTTTGTAACTAGCTTACCTGGAAGCAGTAACATTGACCCAATGACTAGATGAACCACAGCGACACAACTTCTTAAAGGAAGTGGCTTGTTTTTGTCTTTCTGAGATACGATAATGGACATAAAAGCAGTTCTTCATTCATAAAAGAAACATCACATTTGTTAAAACATTGACCAAGCCCAGGGTGCCTGGGTGGCTTAATCACCTGAGTGTCTGACTCTTCATTTCAGCTCAGGTCATGATCTCATGGCTCATGCGTTCAAGCCCTGTATCAGGCTCCATGCTGACAGTGTAGAGACTGCTTGGGATTCTCTCCTCCCTCTCTCTCTTTGCCTCTTTTTTTTAAATAAACTTAAAAATTTTTAATTAAAAAAAAAATTGACCTAGCCCTTAAGTTACAAAATTGAAAATGAGGTTATTCTTTCCCTCAAAGAGTTTAACCATTAAGCAGAGAAGCTGCCTCCTAATCGGTAACTGCCTTCATAATCGACCTCTCTGATACCATTTCCACACCTCAGCAAAAAAGATCTTTCTAAACCTCAAATCTCAGTATATTATCCTTCCCAATCAAAAACCTCTCTTTGGCTCTCAGTGGCCTCCTTAACATGGCTTATAAGGTCCACTCTTCCCATATTTGCCCAGCTAATGTCAACCTTCCCTGATGTAAATGTGCTTCCCCAGCATCATATTTTCACTGTCATGACACTTACACTTTCTACTTCTCCACCTCCCCTATTACACTATAAGCAACGTAAGTCAGAGAGTGTGTAGCTCATTTAACCCTGGCTTCCAAGCATTAAGCACACAGTAGACATTCATTCATTGATTCATTGTATAGTCATTGAGCACCTAATGTGTGACACGCTCCCTGTAGTAAGTGATAGGGACATGTATCAGTGAATGGAACAGACTAGGATGCTGCCTTCCAGAACTTTCATTAAATTAACTAAAGCAGACAGAGTGCACACAGTTTGGAAAAGCTATCAGGAATCATCAGGAAAGCATGTCTGTCTCCAGGTAGGAGGGCATCAGGGACAGATGAGTCACCTATTGAATAGGGTCTTACCTGAAACTTCAAAGATGAGATACAAAGGTTTCTGGTGAAAAGTTGAGGGAGAAAGTTGTGAAAAATCTTGAACCTGGGAGATAAAGGCAAGTGAGAAATTACAAGTAGTTCAACACTGCTGAATGGGGAATGGGGTGACTTTTGTGGCATAGCATTTGCCTAGGAGGGCAATATGAGATGAGGCTGGGAAAGTTGAAAGGTACCAGGTCACAAAAATATTTTCTTGTAGATAATAGGGATACATCAAATAATTGTGATTGGGAGACACAAATGGAAAAGAGATCAGTAATGATGATCTGAAATAAAAGAGGCAGATGGTAAGACTTTGTGACTTTTTGGAGGTAGGACTAACCAAGAGAGTGGTCTTCTCATCCTGTTGGAAATATCAGGGACCAGTGGGCTTTGGATGAGAAAAGCTAGTTCCAAAATCTGCCAGCAATACTGTCCCACAAATAGCAAAGTTTTCAAAACCTCCTTAAAATTATACTGTCAAACTGTAAATGTGTTTTCACCTAGCTTTCTAAACCTTATATATTCTCCCATGTGTTTGACAATCCCCCTCTTTAAGTCATTAGAGCATGTAGTAACACCCATAGGTTCCTGCAGGTTTGTGTATATCATCAGTGTTCTTATTATCCAGGGCCCGTGGTAGACATGGAAAGGCAGAGAGGAAGTATATAATCTGTTTCTTATGCTGTCCTAGCAATTAGTAAAACAAATACTGGTAATGGACTGGTAACGGGCTCCTTTGCATTTAGCATTGCTTTTCAAAATAAAACAAAGATTCTTTCATTTCCCTCTTTTTTTGTAAACTTTTTTTATACCTTTATAATGAGCATTAATTATTTTATGATCAGAAGAAAAACACTTTTTAACAATATCCCCCCCCCCACCAAAATCCTTGGGAAGTAATGAGGAGTGGTGAAAACAGTAAACAAAAACATACCCACCATATAACTACTATGTCAAAAAATGTAGGGTAAAGATACAAGGAAACGTGTGTTTGTCATGATGCCGTACACACCATCCATGTGAAACCAGTATAAAAACAAGGCTGGTATGGGGCCGCAGCCTGCACCTTCCATACTGCTATATGGAAAAAGCACCACTCCACAGGGCTAAGAAACTTGGCTTTTTCATAAAGCATTAAAAGACACTGCAGAGAGGTGGCCTGCTTTTATTCAATGAGCTATAGCTGTCCACATAATATGTAAGTTTACTCAAAGTACTTTTTATCAGCTGTCAATGTGTTTCTTAGCCTGCATTTGGCTATCTTTCACATAGCAAAGGAGAAAGCAGGGATTATTACATGCTTTTTTCCCTGGGAGAACTAATTGTTGCCTATTACTTAAGTGAATTGTGTTTGGAAGTAATTGCTTTTCTTCTGCTATGTTCTATAATATTCACATACAATCTACTCAGTTTGGTCAAAAGTTGATGATGTCTGCATATACATGCACCTAGACAGTTGGAAGTGGTTGAAACTGCCTGGCAGATGTTGTCGGTGTTGAGACATCTGTGAAGGTATACTGAATCTTTCCTCTTGCAATCTGTTCAGAGTGTCTGCCTATACTCTACTGTAGACTTAGAATTTTATGCTCTCCATTGTTTTTCTTCTCTGCACACTGAATGCTGATTTCTTGTTATTCCCATGTCATTACCATACTCCAAACTCCTTTGTGAATGAGTTTCTTAAGTTTCAGTGAGGATTTCTGAAAATACAAACTATTCTACCCTCTTTCTTTTAACTCTACCTCTCACTGAGGTTCACATAGAGGTGGTTAGTAATGGTAGGAGAAAAAGAGACAGAGAGATGCACACATTAACCAACAGTTTTCTTTTATGAACAAGAAAATTGGCCGTTTTCCTATTAGCATATGAGGAACCTAAGACTGTCTCTTGTTGTCAAGGCAACAGCTGTTCCTTGGGTAGCTGCAATAGAAAAGAAGCCAGAGCAATCTTTATAGGATCAAGTCTTTTTTATCATCAAATCATAGAAAGGAACCTTGAGAGTCTACCCAGGCTATTCTCCTGCCTTTAGTTAATACCTACTAAAATAATTTAAAGCCAATACAAAAAAAAAAGTCCTATTTTAAATAATTCTGAAGAGATTACATAGCTTATGTTGGTAATCATTTGCAATGTTTTATGGTTCATATTACTAATATTTTTTCAATCATTCCAACTTAAATCTTTCATGCTGCAGTTTGAAATCCACTTCCTATAGTTCTATTCTCAGTAGAAGTAAACAACTGTACACTTTTCCTTCTAAGAGAGTCTTGTCTATACTTGAAACAATAACAAAATTGTCTAACTTAAATTCCCCAGAATGAATAATGCTAGGTCCTTTTCTCTTTCCAGACATATGTATTGTAGGTCTCTGATGACATCCTATATTCTGCAAGATGCTAATTAGGGAACCCAATCCACCTTGTTACTTATAGAAAGCTGACCAGTGGTGTCCAAAAACAGAAGAATACCACTCCATTCTCAGTTTATCTACTCAAGTCTCCTAGGTCAACATAATCTATAGAATTCTATTCATCATAAGTTTTCGTTTGCTTGTTTGGGTTCTTTGTTGTTGTTGTTTTGCATAGACTGGCTAATGCAACTTTTGCTGCCTGGTTTGAGCATAATCACTCATTCCCCACTTGGCACTTGGGCAAATGATTTTTCTTTCCAAGTAGCCATCTATCACTTTTCCTTGTAGAATCAGGTCTTCTTGGTTCTTCAAGATGAAGTTCGCTCACTCCCTCCCTCACACTGGCAGGTTTAATGAGCATACTTTCTGCCTTCACTGTCCATGTCACTAATATATGCTGAGCAGTCACAGGAAGGCATCCTGAAAATATGTCTTAAAAGGGATCTATGTTGATCAGCCATGCACAAAAGATGTATCACCTAGAACCAGATATTTCCTTTCTCTCACTGGATTTCCTGTGTCATTTTGACCTATTACCTTAGTGTCTCAGCCATGGATGACATACTTTCTGGTCCTGATTTTTCTTGTCTTTAAAATGGAAGGCATCTGGCTGGTTCAGTTGGTTAAGTGTCAGACTCTTAATTTTGGCTAAGGTCATGATCTCACGGTTTGTGAGATGGAGCCCTGCATTAGGCTCTGCACTAACAGCACACAGCCTGCTTGGGATTCTCTCTCTCTGTCCCTCCTCCCTCATGTATGAGTGCTTGCACTCTCTCTCTCAAAATAAACAAACATTAAAGACATATATACATACATAAAAATAAATAAAATGGAGAGACTGCAAACATAGACTAGTAGTTCACATTTATGGATTCCATTCTCTATGCTAGGCACTATACCAAGCACTTTATTTATATAAACTCGTCTTAGTCTCACAGCATTCCAGTGAAGTATATATTTATTGTCATTCCCATTTTACAGAAAAGGGAAATAAAGCTTAGCATGGTCAAGATATCACAAGATCTTGACTACCAGTGGCTACTGGGTGATAAACCAGAATTTGAGATAAGGTGGCCTGACCTCCCATACTTTTAATCACTTTGCCATGGGGGCAGGAAAGTGGATACTCCACTTACATCCTGCTATAACAACTATACATCGGTAGAATCTTTCTGGAAAGTAATTTGGTAATATGCATCAGAATCCTTTAAAAATGCATATCCTTTGCTCCAATATTTATTTTTTTTCATTTACCAAACACTTATGTGGTACTTACTATGTATCAGGCACTGCTCTAAGCATTTTTCATATATTAAAAATGAAACTTTATGACAACACTATAAAGTACTAATATCTCTTAAATTTTACAGAAAAGCAAATGGGGCACTTAGAAATTGAGCCATTTTCCCAAAGTTTCACAGTTCATAAGATGTAAGGCTGGGTTGTAGCTGCAGAACCATATATTGATATATGGATAAGAGAAGACAGTAAATAAAATTATATTATGTTAAATCTATTTTTATTTTAAAAAATAAAAAAATCAATATTTTAAAAATATTTTACTTAAAAAATATTTTTTATTTAAAAAATATTTTATTTGTATATGGGCACAAAAAACAGACTAGAAGAATATGAACAGACATAAATGGTGGTCTCTGAGTTATGAATGGATGATTTTTTTTCTTAAATATACTTGTATTTTTCTTTCTTATTTTTACAATGAAAATATGTTTCTTTTCTAAATAGCAATTCTTAATTTAAAAGCAACCTAAAGAAAATCTAATAGAATATCTCTGGAGTCTTTTTGACAGCAGGATGGAGCTTACATTATTTAAGTTTACATGAACAACGAGGCTTGGCTGTTCATGTAAGCTTTTTAATTTTAACTGGAAATCTAGTCTCCCTAGTCCACCCTTTTTTTTTTCATTTTTTTTATTTAAAATTTAAATCCAAGTTAGTTAACATACAGTGTAATAATTTTAGGAACAGAATTGAGTAATTCATCACTTACATCTAACACCCAGTGCTCATCCCAACAAGTGCCCTCCTTAATGCCCCTCACCCCTTTAGCCCTTCCCCCCACCCAACACCCCACCAGCAACCCTGTTTGTTCTTTGTATTTAAAAGTCTCTTATGGTTTGCCTCCCTGTTTTTATTTTTGCTTCCCTTCCTTGATGTTCGTCTATTTTGTATCTCAAATCCCACATGAGTGAAATCATATATTTGTCTTTCTCTGACTGATTTCGCTTAGCTTAATACACTCTAGTTCCATCCATGTTGTTGCAAATGGCAAGATTTCATTCTTTTTGATTGCTGAATAATATTCCATTATATATATACACTGCATCTTCTTTATCCATTCATCAGTCAATGGACATTTGGGCTCTTTCCATACTTTGGCTACTGTTGATACAACTGCTATAAACATTGGAGTGCATATGTCCCTTTGAATCAGCATTTTTGTATCCTTTGGATAAATACCTACTAGTGCAATTGCTGGGTCATAGGGTAGTTCTATTTTTAGTTTTTTGAGGAAACTCCATCCTGTTTTCCAGAGTGACTATACCAGTTTGGATTCCCACCAGCAGTGCAAAAGGGTTCCTCTTTTTCTGCATCCTTGCCAACATCTGTTGTTGTCTGAGATGTTAATTTTAGCCATTCTGACAGGGGTAAGGTGGTATCTCATTGTGGTTTTGATTTGTATTTCCCTGATGATGAGTGATGTTGAGCATCTTCTCATGTGTCTGTTAGCTATCTGGATGTCTTCTTTGGAAAAGTGTCTATTCATGTCTTTTGCCCATTTCTTCACTGGATTATTTGTTCTTTGGGTGTTGAGTTTGAGAAGTTCTTTATAGATTTTGGATACTAACCCTTTATCTGCTATGTCATTTGAAAATATCTTCTCCCATTCCATTGGGTACCTTTTAGTTTTGCTGATTGTTTCCTTCACTGTGCAGAAGCTTTTTATCTTAATGAGGTCCCAATAGTTCACTTCTGCTTTTTTTTCCCCTTGCCTCTGGAGACATGTCAAGTAAGAAGCTGCTGCAGCCGAGGTCAAAGAGGTTGTCACCTGTTTTCTCCTCTAGGATTTTGATGACTTCCTATCTTACACTTAGGTCTTTCATCCATTTTGAGTTTATTTTTGTGTATGATGTAAGAAAGTAGTCCAGGTTCATTCTTCTGCACATTGCTATCCAGTTTTCCCAATAGCATCTGCTGAAAAGACTGTCTTTTTTCCATTGGATAGTCTTTCCTGCTTTGTCAAAGATTAGTTGGCCATATGTTTGTGGGTCCATTTCTGGGTTCTCTATTCTGTTGCAATGATCTGAGTATCTGTTTTTGTGCCAGTACCATACTGTCTTGATGATAACAACTTGTATTACAGCTTGAAGTCCAGGATGTGATGCCTCCAGCTTTGGTTTTCTTTTTCAGGATTGCTTTGGCTATTCAGGGTCTTTTCTGGTTCCATACAAATTTGAGGATTGTTTGTTCTAGCTCTGTGAAGAATGCAATGTTATTTTGATAGGGATTGCCGCATCCTTTATTGATATCAAGCTAGCAAGGAAGATTACTTGATTTACTTTAATGAAGATTTTATGTGATTTAGTAACAACTTCTAATTTATTAATTTGGGAAAGCCCACTTAACATGACAAGCCATTTAATTCCTCTTGTTACATCCCTGGGCTATGCTGAAGGGGGTTGTGATTCTAGGATACAGTAATCGTTAAGAGCCAGGTTCCAGGGATCAGGCTTCTATAGGTTCCATCCCTACATCCACCCTTTTTTTTAGCTGTGTGAACTTGAACTCTCCAGGCTTTATTTTCCTCATCAGTAAAATGGGGATACTACAACACTAAGAATATAGGGCTTTTGAATTTATTGAGATAATATGTGTTAAACACCACTGTATCATCTATATAGTTGCTACACAGTAAATGGACGCTGTTTTTATTATTATCACTTATTATTTTTTTAATGTTCATTTAAAAAGTACATCTGATGCCTGGTGGCTCAGTCAGTTAAGTGTCCAACTCTTGAGTTTGGCTCAGGTCATGATCTTATAGTTCATGAGTTCGAGTCCTGCATCGGGCTCTGCACTGGCAGTGTGGAGCCTGCTTGGGATTCTCTCTCTCACTCTCTCTCTCTGCCCCTCCTCTGCTTGTTCCTTCTCTCTCTCTCTCAAAATAAACAAACATTAAAAATTTTTTTTTAATTTTTTTAAGTACATTTGAGAGGCCCCAGGGTGGCTCAGTCATTTGAGCATCCGAGTCTTGATTTCAGTTCACGTCACGATCCCAGGGGCATGGAATGGAGGCCCCCCTGAGGCTCTGCACTGAGCGTGGAGCCTGCTTAAGATTCTCTCTCCCCCCCCCTCTCTCTCTCTCCCTCTGTCCCTATCCCCCACCTGTACTCTCTAAAATTAAAAAAAAAAAACCCTTTAATTTGAAAAAAAGGTACATTTGAAGTTCTCTAGTAAAAGTTACCATGCATTTTTTCTTTAATGTTTATTTATTTTTGAGAGAGAGAGAGAGCTCACAAGCAGGGCAGGGTCAGAGAGAAGGGGATAAAGAATCCAAAGTGGGATCTGCACTGACAGCACCGAGCCCAATGTGGGGTTCAAACTCACAAACTGCAAGATCATGTCCTGAGCCGAAGTTAGACACTCAACTGACTGAGCCACCCAGGTGCCCCACCATGAACTTTCTAAGTGGTATTCCCACCTGAAGAATTTAAATTTTTCTTTAGTACGTAGATTTAAAAAAGCAAGGCATCATATGTAATCAGAAATATTTAAACTTATCAAACTGTCAACATTTTAAATGACCTTCATGTTTTCTAAAGCCAGTTTTAATAACCAATGTGATTACTATTCCTGTATTGGTTAATAATGGACCATTTTCATGAACTATTCAGAATCCATAGTCAGCCTACACTGATTGTTTTGACTATGCCACAGACTGTTTGCTTTTGCATATGGATACAGTCTTGAATCAAAATGTGGGCCTTCATACACCCTAATCCTTATCTGACACCCATGCTGTATTGTTTAACTACTGCCAGTTTCCATGGGAAAAAAATATCAGGTTAAATTTCCTGTGTCTTATGGAGAAGAAAAAGATCAGTGAAATAGCTTTATCCTTTAGCACACTAGGGCCATTTTCAAGAGAGACTCCTTCTGTGTTTCCATGTAGGGAGTAATGAATGCGCACGCATGCGCACGCACACACACACACACACACACACACACACACACAAAACCTCTTTTTAATAAATTAAATTAAGGGAGTGGCATTTCCATCCTTCTAACACTATTTTATCTGAATTCAAAAGAAACAGCTTTGGGAAAATTCTTGCTGTCTTTTGCCAATAGAGTTGTTACACCAAAATCTGAACTGCCTTTTCAACTGGATTTGGTCACATGAGTCAAAGCAGAGCTTGTGTTGTCATATGTCTCCCTGCTCTCCCCACTCCCCACATTAGATGAGCCTCACTGCTCTTCACCATAATCCTCCCAGCCCCACTCTCCATGTTGGTTGAGCCTCACTGCTCCAACAAGTAATGCACTTCTGACACAATGGGGGATGGCAGGGGAAGTGTGAGGAAAATCAGATAATATAGACACAAGCTTGACAGACTTGATTCTCTTCGAGTGCCACATTATGAATTGGCCATGTGAAACATGAAGGTATTATCCTGTCTTATCTGGTGGTTGAAAGGGGTGCAGCCTCCCTAATGGCATGGTTTTCGGCTTGTTGCCAAAGGATTCTCACTTTAGCTGCTTCGCATATTCACCCAGAATGCTGTCTCTTCACCTCTGTTAGCTGTTTTGACTCAAACGTGCTCCAAGATGAGAGAAGAAAACCTTTCAGGACCAGGTATTGTCTCTGCCAAGTGGGTCATATGAAGAGCAGGCCAATTCTGAACCCAAGTTAGAAATGCCTGCAACTATAGAGTGAGTTTAGGGACTCTAGGTTACCCTAAAGAGAACCTAGATTTCATAGTTTTTCTCACTCCCATCTATCTCCACAGGCCTGGCTTTAGTCTTCTCACAGGAAACTTGTCATTCTGGGATCACTATCTTCCTATTTCAGAGAGGAGAGTGTAGACACACAGGCACGCACACACACACACACACACACACACACACACACACGTTTCAGAGTCTGCTTCCAGCATGCTCCACAAGTGAATCTAATGCCTAATCTAGAGTTTGAGAATAGTTGCCCATAGCATTCCTATAGTTCCATCTAGAGACAAACTCAAGGGTAAGCTTTTTAAATTTATGAGTCACTCTGATAGAGCAAAAACAAAGTTCCCCTTATTGCTGACAATAATTGGAATAAATATATAAAACTTTTGAAAAGACACCCAAAATGGGTACCTAGCTTTTATTAAATGTTATAAGTAAATGTCTCAGTTTGCCAGACCAGTAGCACAGCCTTTTTACATCACAATTAATTCTACAAAAACCAGCACACAGACCATCGTCTAGCTGTTGTTGGTGTAACTCTAAAGAAAATTACTTACTTAAGGTATCTGAGGTTCAGATTCATTATGGGTAAAATGTATTCTCTGCTTAGCTCGCAAAAATTTTCTAAGGATTAAAGATAAATAAAGAGCCTTGCCCAATACCCAGTTGGTGTATAGTAGGCACTCAATCCAGACCAACTTTTTTCCCTTCTCTATTTCTGTGACATCCTTTGCAAACAACTAGACTTTGCTCTCCACTGGACCAGTAACCTTAATTTACCTATTTGTTCATGAAGCTAAATAGCCACTCTGTTCAAGTAATACATACCATCCTAGGAATTCAAAGGTGTTTTTAGGTAATATTTCATTAAACTACATAAAAGTCTGATGTTGAAGGAGGCAAAGATTCTCATCTTCATTTTACACGCACTTGAATTCTTGGAGGTTATGTGCTTCCAAGAAAACAACCAATCTGTGACCAAGATGTAATTAAAACCCACGATTTCTAATTCCCAGGCTTTGACTCCAACCTCTGAAAATGCTTCAATTCAAAGAAACTAATGGCACTTTGGTCTCTGGAATTAGATCCTGTTATCAATGACTTCCACATGGAAAGATCGTTCCAAAATGTGTAATTAACCAAGAAAATGCAAATAAACCAATTTGTACCTGCTATTTAGAGGTGAGACATAGAAATGGCTTGAGTTCATTATTTGAAAACTTAACCTTTTTCTGCTTCTAATGTAGCTCATGTTCTCCAGTTGTTCACATATTTTTTCAAAAATTACATTTTTAGTGAAATATTTTAGATTATTTGTGATTCTATTACCAATGCAGAGCTTGGACTGGAAAGAGAAATACATGTTATCAAGCACAATGGGAAGAAAACGTTCTTTCAATGACCTTTGGCAATTCAATTTAATAACCATGTTTTAACTCTGCTGTGTACAAGGCCCTGTGCTGAGTGGGGTAGGAGTTAAACTCTCAGTCTAGCACAGCCAGAAACATGGTAGCACTTGGGCCAATGTTACTGAATGAATGATCATAGTGGAATAGGTAAATACCTAATTATACCTTCTAAAAAGCAGACCGTAATTGTATAATAAAACAGGTCTATAATGGTTCGGTCTAGACAGACTGCCCAAAGGAAGAAATTTTCAAGCTGGACCTGAAAGACTATTTCTTTCAAGTAATAGAACCTCAACTCAAACAGTTGAGGAGAGAGGGGGAGAGGGGGAGGGGGGGAGAGAGAGAGAGAGAGACAGAGAGAGAGAGAGATTGATTATGGGTTGGCATTATTAAAATAAGGACTGGAACACAGGAACTTTTAGTCTCTCCACCTCTCTTATCTGATTCTCTTTACATGTTGGCCTCATTGCCTTCTGCATGTATGCTTTCTTTTTGTTTAGGGGATACAGTCACTGGTAGCTCTGGGCTACACATCATTCCAAACTAATGACTCAGAAAGAAATAATCTATCTTGCCTACCTTCATTCTAAGAAGGACTTCACTTTAGGGGTACCTGGATGGCTCAGTCGGTTGAGCATCCAACTCTTGATTTCATCTCAGGTCATGATCCCAGGGTCATGGGTGGAGCCTTGCATTGGGCTCCACACTGAGCATATAGCCTGCTTGAGATTCTCTTCTTCTCTCCCTTTGCCCCTCTCCCCTGCTTGCTCTCTCACTCTCTAAAAATTAAAAAAAATAAAAATAAATTTAAAATTTTTCAAAAGGACTCTAATTGGCCCAGCTTGGGCTACTTGTTCATTCTTGGATCAATCATTGTGGCCATAAGCATGATATGTTTGGCCTGGGTCATGTAGCCCAAACTGGGGCACTACTGTGTTTGGTAAGGCTTTCAGAAACACAAAATTGTAATGGGAGAGAAGAGGATTCTTTTAGAAAGAGGAGTTCTGGGTAAACCAAAAGAATGAATTCCATTGTAGTCTATTAAGACAGATTGGCCACGTCCAGGCCAACATGGAGAAAAGGGTCATTCTAAGAAGAACAGTTTGAGCAAAGGCTCAAGAGGGAAAGAGGAAGAGAGAGGGAAGATTCAGTGTATGTTGAGGAAATGGATGGTATTGTTGGTACACAGTGGGGAAAAAATGGAAGAATGGTTGGAGTCAGATAGTGTGCAATTTGAAGCTCTCTAAAGAAGATGGCTCTATGTTCTTTAAGAAAGGTACAAGTTCTTAAGGTTCCGAGACTCACATAATACACTCTACATTTTAGAAAAATAATTCACTTATATCATGGAAGATACAGTGGATAGAAATGTTGGAGACAAGGAGATCGGGTAGGAAAGGTATGGTGGGCATGTTTTTGTCTGAAAACATTCATTCCCTCATGAGAACTTCCTCTCCACTCGTAGAGTCTTTGTGGGACTGTCAATCACAATGTCCCACAGAGCCATAAGGTTGGGTCAGGGTTAATGCTACATTTCCTGGGACACATGATTGGTTCATGGGTAAGCATGTGACTCAGGTCACATGGAGAATCTGGGTTCTTTCCTGAGGTTTAACCCATGAATCCTTTCAGTTAACATAGTCTAAGTATATAAGCTGAGAGTTCCCAGCAACCATCTGGCCATTACATTGAGTCTGTGTAAAACACATGCCAATATATTAGAAAAATATAGGTAAAAGGAAAAAGAGAGCTCTAAGGATGTTGTGTCAGCCCTGGATTGACAATGTCTTAAAATTCTCAGCTGCATGTGTCAATATTACTCTTCTTTTGTTTGTCTTTTAACTGCATTTATTTCACTCAACAACCAAGTATAAAAAAATACCTGCCATTTACTGAATACCTATTTCATTCCAGGCATGGTGCTGGGTACTTTATGCACATCATATTAAATGTTTACAATAAATCTGAAAAGTAGACATTATGATTCCTCATTTTATAGAGGGAAAAATCATGACTCAAGTAAGTTAAGTAAGTTCCAAAACTTTATTTAATTATCAAGAGTTGAAGATTATGTTCTAAAGACTTGTTCAACTCCAAAGCCTATCTTCTTTCCACTTTACTATATCTATGCCACATTGCTTCTTTTCCATTAGAAAGCTATATACTCAATGAAATAATAAATGCCTGAACTAAGACTACAGCAGCCAGAATAGGAGGATAAAACAGAATCAAGAGATATTTAAGAAAGGGAAATAGGGGCACCTGGGTGGCTCAGTTGGTTAAGTGTCCAACTTCAGCTCCAGTCATGATCTCACAGTTCATGAGTTTGAGCCCCGCATCCGAGGGGGGAGCTTACTTCAGATTCTGTGTCTCCCTCTCTCTCTGCCCCTCCCCCACTTGCACTCGGTCTCTCTCTCTCTCTCTCTCAAAAATAGATGAACATTTAAAAAAATAAAACAAAAAAGAGAGGGAAATAATGGTTCTCAGTGACCTTGTTTTCAAAGAGTCTTAAATATTGAGGAAACATAAGAAATCTTAGAAGATTATGAAATCAGGTTAATCTAAGTATATATAGGAGGAAACCCTGGCTGGAAAGGAAAAAATCATGTTCCATTTAAAGTGCTTGTTAAATATGCAAATAGAGCCATCCAGTGAGTTACCAATATAGTTCTGGTGATCCTTAAGAAGATCACATTAGATATATAGGCTTGAGACTAATATATCTATTCCAGTGTTTATAGCCTCTGGAGTGGATGAGATTGTTCACAGATGGCCCATAAAGTGAGAAATAAAAGATAGCAAAAGGTGAACCCACTAGATGTGAAAACATCAGCATTTAAAGAGTAGGTCTTTATTCATGCTCCCTCCCTCTAGAGTGCTCTTTTCCCTTTGTCTACCTCATGAATGTATATTCATCTGTAATGACATGACACAATCATAACATTACTTCAAGGTTTTGTTGGATCTTTCATTCTTCATCCTCTAATAGAATTGAATGGTTCAACCTTTGTGCCAAGCCCCTGGGACTTTGCACAATAATATTCTTATTGTAATTCTTATAATACTTTTATTCTGTAGCACTGAGGACAAGAATACAGACTACAGATTTAGAAAGACCTGGGTTGAATTTCCACTTTGTGATCCACTAGTTGTGTGGCCTTTGGCAAATTATCTAACCTCTTTTGAGTCATGAGTTTCTCCTATGTAAAACAAAAAAAATGGGGGTGGGGACGAAAATACTTCCCTAGCTAGGTTATTTTGAGGAAAAAGGATATGTATAAAGCTTTTGGTACAGTGACTAGCATACAGAATACACTAGACTAACAGTAGATATTATTTGTTTATAAATTTATTTCTACTTACCATACTTCTGTGTCTTACTCATCTTTGTGTCTCTGTTTTCTGACAAAGTAACTGGCACCAGCCAGCCTCTCAGGAAATGTGTGCCGAATTCATGCATGAGTAGATAAGAAGTCAAGAAGTAAGAGGGTAATCAGGAGGAAACAGGGACATGGAACGGAGGGAGAAGAGCATTTCAGAAAATATGGAGTGCTAAACAGTGCCAAATGCTCTAGAAAGATCCAGCAGAACAAGGTCTGCAACTATAGCATGAGATTGGACAGATAAGACTTGGATGATCATTGTAATTCCAATTCTAGTGAAAGGTTGAGTTTCAAAGGAGATTATAGTGATTGTTGTATAAATGAGATGGGGGGTTATAAAGGCAGAAAGTCTAGACAACTTTGCAAGAAGTTGATAAAGGGAAATAAAGAAACATGGAGGTAACTTGAAAGTGAGACAAATAGGACAGTTTTTTAACAATAGGAAAAAATTTCAAATATATATAACCAAAATGGAGGACATGATTGTGTCAGGAAAAATATCCAAAACTTCGAAATGGGCATAAACAATTATTAAATGTCCTCCGAGGATCCTCCAGGATTTATCTGCTTTTGTAGCAATGTATAGTACCTCCAATTAACTTGCTATGAACTATTTTACAACTCTGTAGAGGTGGAAGTTTACTTGCAAAACAAACAAACAAACAAGCAAACCTAAATAGTAATGCAATTATTCTTGGTAATGGCAATACAAATAAATTTTGTCCAGTAGAGGTATAATTGACTTTTGCCCTATAGAAAAGATAACCTCAAACATACCATTTTATTGCCCTAAAGAATACTAACCAGTTTTCCATCTACTAGTACGTTCATTTCTGCATTCCTAACTACTTGCACATATCTCTGCTTTTCAAAGTCTCCTTCAATATGATCATAATTGTTTCAATGACAGTCCTTCAATGACTAATAAGTCGAAAAATTTTTGCCAGGGCACCTGGGTGGTTCAGTTGGTTAAGCATCCAACTTTGGCTAAGGTCATGATTTCACAGTTCGTGAGTTCAAGCCCAGCATCAGGCTCTGTGCTGACAGCTCAGAGCCTGGAGCCTGCTTTGGATATTCTCTCTCTCTCTCTCTCTCTCTCTCTCTCTCTCTCTCTCTCTCTGCCTCTCCACCACTCATGCTCTGTTTCTTTCTCTAAAATAAACATTTAAAAACTTTTTGCCATGTGTTTACATTTGTATGATAGTCATTTGTATGAGTATGAGACTTGTATTTTTTTTAATGCAACAAATGAATTCTATTCAACAAAAGTTAACAGGCACATTTAAATAGGCACTTATATTAAAAGAATAACTGACTAGAAGAAATTTTATTTTAAACACCTTACAGTAACCTACTTGCAGTTGTGCTGAACTGAGCTCTGTTGGCTATGAAGAATACTGCTCATGCACAGGTATGAATGAATGATATATACATTTTTCAAGTATTCACTGAATACTGTCTTATAAACACACATACATTAAATTTGAAAAAGATACCCAGATATACTTCATTTTTGTTGCTGTTTTGGAAGAGGTTGTCTAAAGAGAAGACTATGTGGTTCTGGCTCACGAGTCCTGTAATGAATCCAGCATAGACTCCATTGGACACCAAGTCTCCACTCCTCTCCAGACATCAGATGGTACTTGTCTGGAAAGTTCTCTGGGTAACATGACATGCCGGTACTTGTAGTGCTCATTGAATTTTCAAACACTCTGAAAGTTATAATTTAGCACTGGAAGAGTGCTATTGAAGGAAGAGCAGAGAAGAGATAAATGTCTATACAACATTTTGGAAAAGGAATTCAGCTAAGAAGTGGGTCTGTATGAAATATCTTGGGAAGTGGAAAGGAAGACAAAGAACTTTCTTTTTTTCTTGATGAAAGTATGTAAGTCCAACGTTTGATCATGCATTGCCCAATTTATTCTCCACTGACTATATAACTAAATAAGTTCATTTCATATCAGATCATATCTCTTTTCCCCATCCCCACCTTTGTGGGCCATGATAAATGCTGTGTGTTCACTTGGTGTGAGAGGCACTGTGCACTTGTTATTATGGAAGGTATATCTACTTTCCCTTCTCAAATGAATAACAAAGCAAATGGTCACATTTTCCTTTAATTCAAATATCTGTTATGTATTCCTGATTTAAAAATACTTCGGCTTTCTGGAAATATTCAAATAGTCTTCCAGGAACACAGGGAACACTCAAAATATTGATATAAAGTATAAGGTCAATTTGGCATTATCTATTAAAGACATTTCAAGATGTGAATAACTTCTGATTTACTAATTCCACCTCTGGAAATTTATTGTAAAGGAAACAATCAAAGGCTAATATTGTATTTTAAAATGTCCATTGTAGGGGCGCCTGGGTGGCGCAGTCGGTTAAGCGTCCGACTTCAGCCAGGTCACGATCTCGCGGTCCGTGAGTTCGAGCCCCGCGTCAGGCTCTGGGCTGATGGCTCAGAGCCTGGAGCCTGTTTCCGATTCTGTGTCTCCCTCTCTCTGCCCCTCCCCCGTTCATGCTCTGTCTCTCTCTGTCCCCAAAAGAAATAAACGTTGAAAAAAAAAATTTTTAAATGTCCATTGCCATAGTCTTATGGTAAAAAAAAAAAAAATAGCCTTAATGTTCTTCAATAGAGAAATGATTCTATAAATTACAGTGCAGTGGATTATTGTATCATCAGTATAATCCCATTTTTCAAGATTATATGATAACATAGGGCAAGTGTATGCAATGTAATGTTTAACAAAAAAAAAAAATCAGGACACAATTACACATACAATATGAGGCCAATTTTGTAAAATGTATACATAAAAAGATTAGAAAGAAATACAAATATTCCGTGCTATCAAAATTCAGTTCCTGAATTCAGATAATAAGCATCCAGACAGTAAGAAATATCTGTATGTTAAAATAGTAAATATTTCTGAGTGAGAAATGACACATTATCTTCTTCTACTCATATAGATCATGCACATTTCCTAAATTAAAGTGCTTCCTTTGTAGTTAAAAAGTTAGTAAGATACAAATGTTTATATTTTTACAACAGATTAAAATTTTTTCCTTTAACTTCAGCTTTTAGGGAAAACAAATTAAATATTTATCTGCGTCTCTATGACTCTATATCATTTCAAATCTCAGTAAAGGCACTTTTTCTCCTTTGCCGTCAGATGGTTATAGAGAAAAAACCTAAACCAGATATGACTAAGTAAAGCAACCTACAAACGCTCCAAATCTGTGAGTCATCTGGAGTCTTCTCCCTTCTCAGTCCACACTAGTCATTCATCACTAAGAACTGCATATGTTGCCTCCTTGATGTCTTTCACACTGTCCACTTATTACCATCACCACCACTATGTTCAGTTCACCAGCATCTTCCTCAGGAATGATTTCACAGCTTTAACTTGTCTGTGTACTTTCAGCCTTGCCACCTCCCCTTCAGTCCACACAGCAAGCTGAGTGATCATCCTGAAGTGCAGATCTGACCAGGTAAAATCCCTCAGAGGCCTCTGATACTCACTGTTCAGTGGATAAAGTCTCAACTCCTTAACACAGTTCCCGAGAGCTTCATCTTTTGGTGTCTACTCACTTCTCCAGCCTTATATCTTCTAACCTTTTTGTCATAATCTCTGCCCCAGCATATGGAAACACTAGCACCAGAACCCATAGAACATACCAAGTTCTCACTCACCTCTTGGTCTTTGCACATTCTAGTCTGTAGAATGGCCCAGAATGCCTTTTCTTTCTCCCTTTCCCATCATGCCTAACAATAGCTGACATCTGGTTTTCCTACAAGTCTCAGCTGAGATAGCCTTTCTGAAAAAGGCTTTCCTCAACCTCTTGGTCTGTATAATATGCTGTTTAATATGCTTCCATGGTATCCTATTACATGCACTTATTGTACATGATGATATCAGAGAGTATGCTAGAAGATTTGACATAGATTATAGTATAATGTATTTTATCATAACTACTGATTTTTTTCTTGATATATTTGTTTACTTGTTTGGATTTTGTTTGCTTATTTTTCTTTTTTTTGTTCTCCCTAACTAAACTGACCATAAGCTCCTTGAGGAGAACTGCTCTATCTTATTTACTTCTATTGTCTCAATGTCTAGCACGGTGCCTGGTACATAGCAGGAGCTCCATCATAACATGAATGAGTAAATGGTCAAATGAATGAAAGCATCTCAAAGCCAAATAAAAATGGCTCTCTTGGGGTGCCTGAGTGACTCAGTCAGTTGAGCGTCCAACTGTTGATTTCAGCTCAGGTCATGATCTCAGGGTCATGAGATCGAGCCCTACATCACACTCCATGCTGGGCATGAAGCCTGCTTAAGATTCTCTCTCTCCCTCTGCCCCTCACACACTCTCTCTCTAATAAAAAATAATATTTTCAAAATGCCTCTCAGGTTACCCCCTAGACCCTGAGTTAGCACAGGTGGAAAGCAGCCACTATTCTATCAGCATGGATGAATGAGCATACTATTATATATAAGGCACAGTGAAAACGTGGAAAGCAGAGGTTTAAGAAATGAAACAGGGGCGCCTGGGTGGCGCAGTCGGTTAAGCGTCCGACTTCAGCCAGGTCACGATCTCGCGGTCCGTGAGTTCGAGCCCCGCGTCAGGCTCTGGGCTGATGGCTCGGAGCCTGGAGCCTGTTTCCGATTCTGTGTCTCCCTCTCTCTCTGCCCCTCCCCCGTTCATGCTCTGTCTCTGTCTCAAAAATAAATAAACGTTGAAAAAAAAAAAATTTAAAAAAAAAATAAAAAAAAAGAAATGAAACAAATGAATGTTAACTGATAAAAAAAAAACAGTGTCTAGTATCTTTAAAAATGTCACTCATTGTTTTGGGGGTACCTGGATGGCTCAGTCAGTACAGCATGCAACTCTTGATCTTATAAGTTCAAGCCCCACACTGGACATAAGTCTATTTAAAAATATATATGTATCACTCATTGTTTTTACTTAAACTGAATATCTTCATTTTATCTTTCCCAGAACTTGAAGTCATCCATTTCTTTTCCTGTGATTTCTTTCAACTGGTTCATTGTCTTTTCACCATAGAGGAGATGTAGTGCTCCGCTGCTGCAATCCCCAAAAGGACATTCTACACAAGTGACCCTTAGTGTGTACTATGGAAAAAGGAGGTCCTAAATAATTTTGGGAAAGGCTGCTTTTGATATTTCCTGCTCTTAGAAAGGTCCAACACAGACGGCACACACTAACAGCTGAGAAAAATTTGTTAGTTTAACTTTTCCGAAGCCTAAATATCAAACTTCTTTGAGCTTGGCGCCCAAGTAAAATCTTTTATTAAATGCTGATATAGAGACAGATGACTGGATTCAAGGTCAGGAGCCCAGGCTCCAATCCTGTTTGTACCACTCCATATAAGTCACTTCAGTTCCAGAGCTTCAGTTTCCTGACTTGTAAAATGAGGAAGTTGGACAAGATAGTGTCAAAGATCCCTTTCAGACCTAAAATTCTATTTTAATTCTATCATGTCAAATAATTTGTTGATCTACTTTTCATGAGAGATACTTAACAAAAAAATATGTCGAAGATTATTTAATGCAATCATAGAGAACTGAACTTTATTGCACTTATATTCTGCTTTTTAATTTCACATCATCATCTAGACCTTTAGATGGACATTCAGATAACTAAAACCTATTTGATCCTCATTCATGAAAATAAAAAATAGTTAATTTGGCCATCTCTGCAATGGTCTTAGATACATAGTGCCACTTTCTTCTTTTCCCTCCTGATAAGTAAATGAAATAAAACTAATGGATATACAAGTACAAAGATATCATAAGGTTGAGACCTCTGAGTCTGACAAACAAAAAGCCGATTCTGCGCCTGCAGCATGCTGTAGACACATCTGGCTTACTTTAGCTCACAATGGAGAAATATGAATTGTGCTAAAAAGCACTATTTGTGCAAATGCAAATAATATTCCATCTGCTCAGGATTTTTTTTTTCTTATATAGCTTTTGTTCCAGTGTGGTAAAAGCCTGTTTCTTTACCCTGAAGTGCTCCTGCTGATGAAGAGTGAAGTACATGACAATGAACTAAAATCCATTATCAAACAAATACAGTGAGCTTTTCAGTAAGTCATCACAGGGAATGTTGCCTTTTTCTCTGGCATTAAGTTGAAAGCGATTTGTGCTCATGCAAATAAGACAAAGTGGTAGGGTTTTTAAAAATTTGTGTGTGTGTGTGTGTGTGTGTGTGTGTGTGTTCCACACATTGTAGTTTGCTCTATAAATCTTCCATTTTTATCTCTTTCTTGGTGCGGGAAGGGAGCAGAGAAGCATTTTGGCAGCCTTCTTTAGATTTCCTTATGGTTTGAGTAGTGATAAGTTCTCAACAGAAGAATTTGAGCTCTGCCTTATGCTGTCTTGAATAAACTTACTTGGGAATTGGGAGAACTGCTTTCCCAGCTCCTAAGAAGAGCCTAGGGCAAGTTGGAAGAAAACTTAACCCCTGTGCTACTGAAACCAAACACAGTAAATTTCAAGAGATCCAACTTTGGGATTTGCTGGTGGTGACAAAGGTAAATCGTCCAAGTTCAATCTTAAATTAAACATCTCTCAGTGTTCATCCATTCCTTTCAGTGAGCTGGGCCTTAATCTAAGGGCTTTGTGAAAATTACAGTCTTCCTAAAATTAATAGGCTACTTTTCTATTTGCAGGAAGAATATAGATCTGGATGACAGTTATACTACTACTACAACACGAGACTTTGATAAGCCAACTCCAGAAAGCAGTCGGATTCGGGGAAAATGTATTCAGCTTTCTTTTCAGTCCCCTGGGCCCTCAGCTTTGACCTTTTTTGCGCTTCCCTGTCCCCTTCTCCTAAGATCTATGATTTCTATTTTGACAAAACTGAAAAAAAACAAAAGAACTTGATCCTTTCTTCCTAAGATCAGAGAAGTAGGGCAGAAGAAGATTATAAGCTTGTATGAGCATGAAAACACACTTTTATTTTACACAAAAATTGAAGGCTTATTTTGTAGCATCTTTGGCTGTTTTATTTATATCTGGTGATTTTATTCAACATTAGTTGAGTTTTAAATAACCTAACTAATATGTTGGTCTTTGAGAAATCTGAAGAATATTCTTTTATGGAACAGAGCATTTTTGGAGGTTTGTTCTTTTTGTAATATTTATAGTTTATAAACTTCAGATTATGCATTTCTCTTTCAGGTTTAAGTTTTATAATACTATTTTCAATTAACATTGATTAGTAAGTTTGAAATGTAATGAAACACAGTGATGTTAAGATTCAATGAAATAACAGATGTAAAAAGCACTGGAATTATTTGAGAAAAAATTGCTGTAGACATCTAAGATGTTAATGCTGTTAATGCATACAATTTATAGTTCTGGGGGGAAAAATAATTGCCAGAAAATGAATACTATTTCTTTTGTAGAGTACACGATAAACATCAACAGATGATTATTTTCTAATTGCTTACTTTCTAGAACATATATTAAACTACATTTTATAGCCCAAGTACAACCTGAAATTAAGCACTTGAATGCACAATTGTATAATATCAACAGTTTTGCAGTTAAGCTACCTGCAAATATTAACATTCCCCAAAGAGTTCAACTGAACAGCTAAAAATGTGATCTAAGATGAATTAGTAATTTAGAACCAAAACCTACTAAACTATAGCGGTTATCTTCCTGTTGTGTCTATAATTACATTTACAATCTTATGGTGTATTTTAGAGCTACTGAGTATTGTAAAGAAATAAAATAATACTTGCCCTACTAAGGCCTCTTATATCAAAGGTGATTTCCTTTTATGTTAAGGCAAGATAACTTTTCACTTTACTCAACTTCAAAGGAAAACGCATTATTCCAAATATGTTTTAAACTTCTAACATAAAATCCTTACACGTTAAACCATTAATATATGGTTGGTCATGAAAATGTCTCATTCTACTCACAATAATGTCTCAGTTTAATTAGACCCTGAAAAGTAAAGGATTTAAATTCAAATCCTGGCCAACATTAATTATAGAATTCTTAATATTGTAGCATGCCCTTTAGTAAGTTCCTAGGATATGTCCTATGCTAAATAAAAAAGAAAATTAACTTCTGAGGACAAAGGACTGATTATTGTAAAATATTATATGTATTGATATGTGGTACATCATCCTAAAGTCCTTTTCGAAGATTCAAAGAAACAACAGAACTCTGAAGTCCTGGAACTTTGAAGGACTGGAATTTCCACCAGTTGTCTTTTTCCACATGGTATGGTGTCAAAGATCTGCTGTTTCTAACAACTGTGAATCTGAACATTTTTTCAGCCTCTTTAGTAAGGAGATGACTCCCTTTGTCACTCTTCTATGGTCCCTCCTCAATCCTAGTTAAATGGAGAGTTGCTTCACATATAACAGCCACTGTCAGGGAAGAAGGACTCCTGGGCCATTTCATCCACAGTCGAACAGGGTCTAGCAGTGACTGAGAATGAAAATGCACAGGCACATGCTAGGTCCTCTCCAGGTCTGTTCTGAGATCCTTGCCAGCTTCTTGTCACTTCAGTTAGAGAGGACTTGCTTCTTTACCAATCAATTAATCTGTAGGTTCTTGGTGGGTTTTTTTTTGTTTTTTTTTTTTTTTAGGATTTTATGTTTAAGTAAGATGTGCATCCAACCTGGGGCTTGAAACCACAACCCTGAGATCAAGAGTCACACATTGTACTGACAAAGCCAGCCAGGTGCCCCTAATCAGTAGGTCTTTATCAAGCATTCACCTTCGTAACAGTTCTATGAACTGCCCCCTCTGGCAGCATACTAAAGGGCAAAAGGCATTGACATCCCAGTCCTACCAATTACAAGCCAGCTCTGTGACCTTGGTCAGTCCCTTAGCTGCAATTTTAAAGTGTCTCAGTCTCTCATCTGTAAAATAGTTCTAATACCTGCCCCATTTGCCTCTTGGCACTGCTCCAAAAACTAAAAAAAGTAAGTTATAGACAGAATGCTTTGAAGATTGTAAATACAAAGCAGATAGAAAGTAGCAGTAGTATTGGACTTTATTCTGATTACTAAATTTCTGTAACTTCTCAAGGAATAGGTCTTAAATAATTACAAAATTGCAAAAAAAATATTATGAAATGCACTTCAAATATCAAGTGAACACTGTCAACCCTAGGTAGTTTGGTAAGTAGTCAAATAATTTGAAAGTTATTGCAGGGCAAATAATACAGTTTATTTTATTGTATTTTATTTTATTTTATTTTATTTTATTTTATTTTATTTTATTTTATTTTATTTTAGTTACTATTTCAATTTACTTCTTTATTTCAGCCAAAAATTGCGGCAATGACTCTGAATTTTCCTAAGTCAATAAGAAACAATTCATGGTCAATTAATACTTTGTAATTTGGTCTTAGATTAAGGCAATAACAAAAATTAAATAGGGTGTCACTAATGTTCAGTGCAGAATTCCTTCTTGGCATTTCTTAGGATGTTTATATGTTTTTCCAAATTCCCTGTTCTGAGAGAAAAAATTTTCAGGAAGTTGGATAACAGGAAATGAGTCATAATTATCTTTTGTGTATTAAAGGCTTAGCAATCAACAGATGTATCATATTTGAAGGAATCCACTACCACCAAGTCAAAAGCAGAAAATACTGTGTGCTTAAGTAACAGCTAACCCACTCGGAACCATGGGTCTGTAGCCTCCTCACCAATCCCAAAACCAAAAAAAATAATATTAAGTAACCAAAATGTATGTTATAATACTCAGGCAGTAAAATTTATAGTCTGCTCATAGGAGAGAACTTATGCCAGTAATCAAAACCAGTTTAGTCTTTAATGAACATTTCTAACTTCTTTCAAGGCCAAAAGTGATTTAAAGAATCAAATTAGGAAGGGAGAGAAGGGCTGGAGAGGCAGACTTTAATTTATTAACAAGAAATGACTATATATAAGGAAAAGAAACGAGGAGAGACACTGTAAAAACCAAAGCAAGAATTCAAAAAGGGTGGCTGTGTAGAGAGTTGCTTAATGATGTAACAAATGGTCTTACACACTTCAGATGAGCCCTCTATAACAATCTACAGAAGAGTCTTGGAAATTTTTGCTTAGTTCATAAATGATTGAAACTCATACCAGAAAAATTAAAATATAATAAAAAGGTTGATTATTGAGTGTTTAGTCCTTAGGAAGCAATACACTTTGGCTATACAGTGTAACTCACTTGCCAAGAGCTCAGAGTACCCCGATGTAACTATTTCTACCTTATTTTCAATCCAGCTAAATTTTACCACAAATAAATGAAAATGTTATTGGCTCTCTATTTCTGTGGAAAGTGTTTAAGATAATACTTCATGTGGTTTGGTTACACCATGATAAATTCCTAGTTCTGTCCCTTACCCAGAACAAATCTCATTGATTTAGTATTATTTTTCCTCTATTTCCCTGTTAGCAACAACTAGTCTTATTTTGTATTTGTGACTGTGATTACAAGCTTTATAATTCATACCATAACAAACCTTTGCCATTGTATGAGATCTATGTATGGCATAGAGCCATTGCATTTATAACAGTGTGTCAACTAGAGTAGTCTTCTCGTAGGATCTGTTTTCAACTGTTTTGACATGTTATCTCATGACTGCTGCTTTTGAAAAAAAAAAAAAAACAGATTTGTATAAAGGCTTTGTTAGTTTTTCTTTAATAACAGCTCACAAGTGATATGTAACTAATGGATCCCAGTGCAGGATGCTCATAGACCAAGAGGACATAAGATAATCCATTGATCTATGGAAAGAAATAATGAGCTTATATTTATATTTTTCTTAAAAAGGAATAAAATAAACACTAGAAGTATTATATAGTTGACATAGACACCCTAAATTGGTCAACCTAACTATAGTTAACATAGACACCCTAAATTGGTCAACTTAACAGGAAAGGTTTGTCAGTACGGTGAAGGGAAATAAGTGATTTTAGCAATGCAGAGGGTCAACAGGAAAGTTCTACTTGAAAGTCTATAAACTTTCAGCATATTATAGCCTATTGCAGCTTATGTGTGAGACTAAGTATACACACAGATGTTACTTTAAAGAATATAATCTTGAGGGCGTTTGAGTGGCTCAGTCAGTTAAGTGTCTGACTCTTGATTTGGGCCCAGGTCATGATCTCACAGTTCATGAGATTGCGCCCTGTGTGGGGCTCTGAACTGACAGCACAGAGCCTGCTTGGGATTCTCTCCCTCTCTCTCTGCCCCTCCCCCACTTACACTTATGCTCTCTCTCTTTCTCGCTCTCTCCCTCTCAAAATAAACTAATTTTAAAAAAAGAATAGAATCTTTACAGTATCTGAAATAGGTTGGGAGTGACCATGAAAAGCCTGGTATGTTATAGGTGTTTGTAGTAGTTTCTTTAAAAAGCCCTTTAAAAGAGTTGTTGAAGTTAATGAGGAGAGTTGTGCCACTTTTTTAAAGATAACTGCTCATGATTTGTTGACCTTTTCTATGATGGTATTTGGCAATGGGGTGTTATCGGCAGATACTTTACAAAAAATTAATAATAATGATGCTGTTAGGAAAAAGTTTTTTGTAACATCAGTGAACAAAAAAAATGATTTTAAATTAGTTATTTCTTATTTCTCTTCCTAGTTCCTTCCTTTTCTGTGAATTTTTATAATGTATACAATAATATGCAATGTTATATATATCTAATATACACTCTATCATGTATACATGCACAGTAATGTATCTAATAAATAAATAGATTGAAGCTACATGCTCATTTTTTGCTGGTATAGATGAGTGATCGACTAACCCATGCATAATGACAGCAACATTTTCATATTTAATGACATCTTGATGATGACAACCACATATTATTGCTGGCAATAGTCTAAAGCACTAAGGAATCATGCTTTTATTTGCTTGTCACACTAAACTTGGAAGAGGGAATATGTATCAATCAGGATGCTTCCAACTTCAACTAACAGTGACCTTCCAGAAATAGTGTGGGCTTTCAGACAAAGGGATATAAGGGCTTCAGGATCTACTTCACATTATTTCCTCAGCTTTTTCTTTCTCTTTGAGTCAGCTTTAGTCCTCAGACTGACTTGCCTCACAATCTCAAGATGACTGCCACTAGTAGACAGAAAAAATGGAATTCCTTGTTCATGTTCAAGAGGAATGTATGTGTGTGTCAGAGACAGGCCAGAACTATCCTGCCCATCTGTTACTCCTTTCAGAAGCCCTAAGCAAGACTTTTCTCAAGTGTTATTGGCCCAAATTGGCTTAGACAGGACTCTATCTAAACCAATTTCTGTTAACCATGATGAGGCCATCATAACTGTTGGAGTAAAGAGTTAGAGTAAAATGCCTAGTGAGGAGTCAACCACAATGTTCACCGGATACTATTGTCCCCATTTTACAGATCCTTCCCACTTCACTTACCCCAAGTGGGGTAAATAGTTTAACCACGGTTACCTAGCAAATAGGTCATTGACTTGACTGAACTGATAAATTCTTGTCCTCTTCATAATTATCATTTATTGTAATTGTAACTATTTTATTATGGCCAAAATAGTGATAAAAATAACCAAGGTTTGTATTGCACAAAAGAACACAATATTAGGGGAGAAATAATACCTGCAGATAAACAGATGTAAACAGATCTAATAGATAACTGAGAAGTCAGAAAGTATCATAAATCTATGAGACTTGTTCAATATAAGAAATAGGAAAAAGTGGCCTACTCTATGAAAAAAATAAAACTAATACCCTACTTCTTCATAAATACAAAAATTACTTTCAGGTGAATTGTATAAAATGTAAAAAATAAAACTAGGAGTACCTGGGTGGCTCAGTCAGTTAAGCATCTGACTTCAGCTCAGGTCATGATCTTGTAGTTCACAGGTTCGAGCCCTGAATCAGGGTCTGTGCTGACAGCTCAGAGCCTGGAGCTTGCTTTGGATTCTGTTTCCTTCTCTCTCTGCCCCTGCCCCAGTCATGCTCTGTCTCTATCTCTCTGTCTCAAAAATAAACATTAAAATAATTTTTTTAATAAATAAAACTATAAAAAGAATTAATTTTAAGCAATATTTTTTCTATTTTCCAAAAGTAAAATATTTGGAAGTAATATTTATAAAAGTATTAAATTTTATACTATTACAAATAAAAGGAAGGATTTCTTTTTCACTATAAAAGTGTAAAACTATATATATTTTAAAACATAATATTAAAAGGCAAAAAAATGCAAAATGATTAAGGATTTATATTTTAATATATACATAGGTCTTATAAGTCAATAAGAAAAAGATAAATACACCAACAGAAAAATGATAAAAGGATAAGAAAAGATGATTCTCCAAAGACTATTCAAATACACATTTAAACAGTTCAAACCCACTAGCAACAAAAAAATGTTTGTTAAATAAATTTATACAATAGACCTAAATTAGAAACAATCTAAGCATTCAAAAATAGCAAATGGTTTGATAAACTACTGTAAGGTCACCCAACTGAATATTTTGCAGTCATTAAAAATTGTGCTTATAAAAATATTTAGGTCATCAGGAACGATTAATATGTTAGTAAATTAAATGTGTACCAAATCTTAGCAAATACAATATGATCTCAATTAAACATATAGATAAATGTATAGAAATTAGCTGAAAAGACAACTGAAAAATCTTTGGAATATGGAAAGATTTTCATTTTTTAACTTAGTGTTCTATAATTCCCAAATACATATTCTATAATGAGCATCTCAAGTATTTTCATATTCAAGAATATACTGATATCCTTCATATTTTCAAAATCTCCAAAATGTACAAAATTTTGTATTCAGGGATGTACACACTGAGGAGTTATATGTGGAGATCATACCAATACACTATAAAACCACATATAAGATCTAAAAGAACAACAACAACAAAAATATTTTTATATACCTACAGATGACTAAAGGGAAGTTATATATGGAAATCATACCTATAATACTACCAAAAAATGTATAAGATCTGAAGCACATTTTAAAAAGCCTTGGGTGGGTGGGGACACCTGGGTGGCTCAGTCAGTTGAATTGGTGACTTGATTTCACATTAAGTCATGAATTCATGGTTCATGGGTTCAGGCCCCATGTTGGGCTCTGTGCTGACAGTGTGGAGCCTGCTTGAGATTCTCTCTGTTTCTCTCTGCCCCTCCCTCGCTTGCACTTCCTCTCTCTCTCTCTCTCTCTCTTTAAATAAATAAATAAATTTAAAAAAAATTAAAATGTTTTTAAAAAATAAATACATAAAAATAAAAAGCCTTACAGGAGCACCTGGGTGGCTCAGTTGGTTGAGCAACCGTCTATTGCTTTCAGCTCAGGTCATGATCCCAGGGCCGTGGGATCAAGCCCCAAGTCGGGCTCCACACTGAGCATAGAGCCTACTTAAGATTCTCTCTCTCTCTCTCTCTCTCTCTCTGTCTCTCTGTCTCTCTGTCTCTCTGTCTCTCTGTCTCCCCCTCTGCCCCTCTCCACTGCTCATGCCCTCTCTCTAAAATAAAAATAAAAAACTTAAGTAAAAAAGCCTTACATACCTACAGCTGATTAAATGCACTAAAGTAAGGTTAATGTTTATCAAGCACCTACAAACTCAAAAGTAAATAATTTTTATACATGATCTTATTCAATCCTTCCAACAAACTATGAGTAAGGTATTATCCCATTTTTATAAATGAAGAAACTGAGGCTTAAGTGAGGTTATATACCTAGCAAGAATAACATCACTAGGTAATGCCGTAACGAAGTCTCAAATCTAGCTCTGTCAAATTCAAAAGTTCCTAGCTTTTGAATCCCATTCATGCTGCAACCCCATTCATGTACAACCCCATTCATGCTGTCTTTCAAGCAAGTTACAGAGAAACAACTGATAAATTAAATGATGAATTAATTCAAAGCAACCGGTCTGAAAGGAAAAGTTACAGTTTTTGAGGAATAGCATGTGATTGGCTTATTTGTTACACTTTATTTTGGCTTTTTGTCTGAATTATCCTGAAAATTTAATTCATTTTCTATTCTCAATTTAGATTTATGTTTCTTCCTAGTAACCATTAGAACTGATAGGAAGCTGTGTTTACACAATGCCAACCATGCTGACAATTTAAAGTATCTAAAGGAATAGATGTTTCTCTTTTCATGCAGGTGCTAGACTTTATGCAGATGCCTGGGGAGGGAGTAATGACACTCTGATTGTCTTCAGTGGGATTTCTTGGCTCAAACCACCACTGCCAAGGTAAAAACATGACAACTAAGAAGCTTCAGCTAGTTAAGTATTTTATAAACAGATGATTAACATATCATGGTTGACTGATCTTAAATTCTGTATTCTATCTTTCTGAGATAATTCACTTTGCAAATTTCAGAATAGTTTTATTTTAAAGGCATCATAAGACCATGTAATTACATGCTGAATTTTTAGAATTAATGATGCTGGATATATAAATAGTATTTTTCATCTGGTTCTCTGAAGGAACATTTTATCATTAAACTTTATTAGGAGGAAGATGACTCTATGTGAACACTGCTGTAGACAGACCTGAAAATAAAATTTTCCTCTGATATCTTACAACAGCAGAATTTCAAAGTCATTTGTAAGTCTTCTAGTTGTGTTGCTAGGTTTGTTTTCCTGGTATTCTTTTTGAACATCTATTTTGAACATCAGTGTAAGTTCATTGGTTACCTTTGAAAGATTCCTCCCAAAGAGGAAAACAAAATGGCTAGTTAGAATTCAGGGCACAGATGAGGAAAAAAAGAGGTATGTGTCTCCCTCCCTATTCCACCATAGTTTCCTAAAACTGTTCCACCCTTACCTCGCACGTACACCACAAATACATATTTTCAATTTTATATGTATTAAAAACTTATACTATCAAGATATTCTTAAAAACTCCACTGAGTTATACACAAAGCTTGTATCAAAACACTATAAAAAAGATCTTAACAAGAGAAACTGATGAGCATATTTTATTTTCCAATATTAGGTTAAACTGCTACTTGAGTAATATAACCATCCTTCCTGGCATAGGATGCAATTGTCTTAAAAACTGATCTCTTTATATTGAGATTTTATGAAATGGCTTGAAAGTGGTCTTTATTTTATCTTTTTCAATATGAACTGCAGTTGAAGTCACTTTGCAAGCAGTACTTTGATAGCTCTTTTAACACCACAGCATGGCAAGGGTAGAGCCTCATGGATGCTTACTCAGCCTTCAAAGACATGGTCACCTGATACATTCTAAGAAGCCTGTGATCATAATTGACCAGAGCAAAATAATTAATAGAAATTAGTCTTAAATGATTGGGAACTTTGGGCTTCAAAATCCTCTAGAAATAAAAACTTTTCACTTGTCCTTAAAACCAAAAGGTCAAGTATTCATTGACCAATAAAGACCCCTCCCCCACCATCTAAAAAACACCCTTCGAAATCCAATTAACTCTTTCACACTCTTCATTTTCTGTTTTTATCAGAAAGTTAAATTTGCCATTCTATACTCCAATAAAAGTTAAGTTGTTTTGATCTGATAATTGTAAGATGTACTGTATGTATCTTAATTTGTAAGTTTTTAATGCTAAAGCTCAAAGCTGTTCAGATATAACAGGAGCACTGGAAATGAGGTACAAAATGCTGGAATTCAAATTAACCAATAAATATATTTTAATATATATCAGCAGGACTCTAGAGGATTCCATTAATGTTGAAAAATAGAAAGGATTTAGGTTAATTTGGTAAGAAGGCAGGTCAGAACGTTTACAACAGTGGTATAGAATTGTATAGAGATGCAAAATTTTTCAAGAGAGCAGAATTTTTTCAAAAACGCTGACTCTAGCTGTCACAGCCCTGCCTTGGCTAAATCCAGTAGAGAGATAGGAGGACTTTCTAATTTGCTTTCCTTCTATTTTAATAATAGCTGTGCATAAGTAATTTATGAAAGGCCAACCAGGCAGTGGGCAACAGAAAATTAAACTCATTTTATCTGAAAGCAGGTGGATTTCTATATATCATTAGCATGCATAGAATTCTCACAATGTTATTTCTCATACTGATGGAATGTAACCAAATAATATATGAGTTTTTTGCTTATGCACGAGTGAAATTTTTAGATAAAAGTGCCAGCCCCAATGGCAATTTTCTGCAAAACGAAAACTAATTCTGCGAAGCTTCTTATTACTGGAAAGACTCATTTGGCTTGCATTAGAGACTGACATAAGTGACTTTAGGATTTTACTAACAGATTAGATGAGATGTGCCACATACTGTAATATCATTAGAGAATGTAACAGCACTGGAACGCTTTGGGGCACTTATTAAGGGTACCAGCACAAGTAAATTGTTTTCCTTTATGACACAAGCTTTTGAATTTTTTCTCTGATTAAAATGCTTTATTTTTATGGATTCTTTTTCTAACACTTAAAACAACTTTTATTTTACACTCCCCAAAATTGCACACAAATTATGTTTTGTATGATTCAGCTCAGTGTTACTAAATGCATTATCTATGCCTTATTTCATGAATATCACCTAGGCAGAGGGTAGATACGTATTAAGAAAACAGCTTACACAATACTAAAATCAGAACTCTTCTAACAGAATATTATCCTAACTTACAGCAAAGACTAATCTTCATGACTCCGAGGAATTTTTGCTAATAGTACCTTTCACTAACTCAATGTTTGTGTGGGTTCTACTCTCAGCTTCTAACAAAATCTGAAAATTAGATCATTAAAAGTGGTTATTATAATATGAATACTCCTATTGTTCTGTTTAACTTCCATCCTAAAATTCATTCAAGTATATGAAATATTATAGATTTTTTTTATTCTGATGAATCTTCCCTTATCAAAAATTATGTATCAAGCAAAATATTTCTTGCTAAGGTAGGCAAAAAAATGTAGGGTGAAGATGGAAATGCTTGTCACTTTATAAAAGAACCTATGGGAAAAGCTAAGGGTTTTGAGGGAATTGATTTTATACTCAGTATTTTTTCCGTTCTGAGTTATCTTTTCCCAATAAAAGTTTTCTACCTCTTTTTTGAGACAGAGTTTCTCTTTCTTTTTTTTTTTCCTTTTTCAAAGTCCCTTTACACTTCATCGACAGAGAAGGAAATTAATGAGAAAACGTATATACAAAGTTACCTAGAGAACAGCAGCCACACAAATGCGTTTGAGGATGAGCTATTCAGTGTCCTAATCTACAGAGTGGTGAGGGTAAGGTTTTTGGAGTCCCACACACAGGAGATTGAATCTCAGCTCTGCCATTTTACTAGCCACCTGATTTTAGGCAAATGGATCTCCTCTGAGGTTTTATTTTCTCACCTATTCAATGGAATCATGCTAGCATTGACTTCAAAGGTTCTCTGTGAAGAAGATTACATGCAAACGGATCACCCTGTGGTTCATATTCTATCTCTACAGCAGAAGGGGAGGCAGCTGGAAACAAAGTGTGGCCTGATGGGTTGAAAATTGTCAGACCAATTCTGGTAGATGTTCCAGATTTCTACAAGAACTCAAGAATGTATTAGCTATTAAGTAGAATGTGAAAATAATCAATGAGACAATCCTCTATGAAGTACCTAGATCCAGGGACTCTTCAATCTAGGAAGTCAGTCAGTGCTATGCTCAAAGCCCTGGGAGCTGGGCTGGGCAGAGTTATTCAGAGTCATCTGTGTGCTTAATGCTATTTTTATTAGCACATTTACCACACTGTGTGGGTATTATTTACTTAAATATCTTTGTCACACCTTGAACTCTTTGAGGGCAGGGACTTTGTCTTTTCAGCTTTTTAATTCCAGCTGCCAGTACACTGCCTAATACATAGAAATCAGTAAAATGAGTGCCTATGAGCATTCTGTGAACTTGTAAAAATATTTGAAACCTGAAAAGAAAATTTAGTTCAAGATACAAAAACTTTAAAGATTTTTTTAATGTTTTTTTTTTATTTGAGTGGGAGAGGGGCAGAGAGAAGGAGAGAGAGAATCCCAAGTAGGAATTTGACTGTGAGATCATGACCTGAATCGAAATCAAGAGTCAGATGCTTAACCAACTAAGCCACCCAGATACCCCCAAAAAACTTTTAAAGTAAATTAACAAGTGCTAATTATATTTCCACAAACTGTCACCCTAATGCATTCTTAATTGTCTATGAAATTTAATATTCATAAAACTTCATTACATTAAAAAAGGTATATTTTCGGGGCACCTGGGTGGCTTAATTGGTTGAGCGTCTGACTTTGGCACAGCTCATGATGTCGTGGTTCATGAGTCAGAGACTCACATCAGGCTTGCTGCTCTCAGTGCAGAGCCCTCCTCAGATCCTCTGTCCACCCCCCTCTGTCCCACCCCATTTGCACTCTCTTTCTTAAAAATAAATTAAAAAAAAAAATTTTAAGAAAAGGTATATATTCTCATCACAAAGATTTTTGAAAATATACAATTATTGCCAAGATATTACAGTCAATCTTAAACAAGTTATACATAGCTAAAAAATTCTAGATGTAAAAGTATTATGATCCTTTTAAATTGTTTTTATAGAAAAAATAAATATAGTTAATGTGGGATGTCTGTGCATTTTGAAGTGATATGATGTAGGGTAGGGCCTATAAAAGTGGGAGGTCTTTAACAGCCTGATAACAGTGGAAGAGGAGGCCAGAATTTAAACAGGCTGGCTGAGGCACGGTGAAACTAATCAAGAAAAGCTTCTTAGTGGAGGTTTCCCTGATCTTCAGTATAAAGGTGGGAGAGAGAGATGGTTTGGGAGAAGGAGAGTTATGCCTCACCAGAACTAATCTTATAAGTAAGCAGAGTAAGAGACTGGGAGTATTTTCCAAGGTTCTGGACAAGACCCCTTGACTCACCTGCACCCCCACCCTCCTCCAAAAATTTTTCCTAGGTCTTTTGAGACTTAAAATTCTACCAATAAAGAATAATTTTATTATCTAAAACTTGCGTTGGCTGGTAAATGTAGATATGCCAAAGAGACATAACACTTCAAACAATATAATTGATTTCAACCACATTGTGAGTTTAAAATCTTTCTTGGGGTTAGATTTGATAGGACAAAGAACATGAAAGCACTCAGTGACCAAGCAGGGAGCAGTAAGCCAGATGTCAGGGATCAAAGGTGCAAGGGGTCCACTGTGGACTGCATTTGAGACAGCTTGCATTCCTGGGCAGAACCCAAGATAAACACAAATTGTACTGAACCATCTGCTAGAGAAGTGAGTTGTATTTGACACAAAAACCACTGAGGGCTCCTGAGTTATGGAGCAACCTGGTCAAACAGCAAGAACAGAGCATCACTTGGACCTGAGAAAGGAACAGGAAGCACATAAAACACACAGCAGCAGCTACATTCTTATTGAGCCACTGAAAGACAGAAAACACAGATTCATCCTCTAAAGTTGTTAAGGACAGAACAGTCGATCTTAACATATCTACAGCTAGTTGTTTTATGTATTTAATTCTCAGAATTTACCCATATGTCCCAACTAATAGGTGGACTAAAAGGGTCTCTAGAAGAAACCTATCAATGTTTCATGGCCACTCAAATCGAATGCATGTTGTAATGTTTAAGGTTAGCAACATCCAGGAAAACACTCTACTAAGGCAATGTATTTTTACTTTTTTAAGTTATTTATGTATTTAAGTAATCTTGAGAGAAGAGTTGTTTTACTTTGTTGCACTGCATACTTATTTATATCTTGTGTTTTCCATGGGTGAAATGATTGGTACCCACGGTAGTATTAATGAGTTCCCCCATTCTTCCCACAACGTTCGATTTCCTAATCTCTTTCCTCTGTTCTCACCATAAAATGCTCAATCTCATACCCTGTATTATTCAGACAATTTCAGCTCAATCAAACTGAGGGAAGCATAAAAATCATTCTGCTACAGTTTATCTCTAATCTGAGGAGGAGTCTAATTATTGATATTCAAAGGAACTTTAGGAATGTTATGAAAATGGGTTAACATTTATTTTAGGAGGACTCATCGCGATCTTATTTAAAACAAACAATTTCATCCTTTCAAGATCAGGGAATTAGAAAAAGAATATTTTTCTCAAAGTGTGAATGCCACAAGGGTTTCTCACATTGATTCATTGCTTATAGATGAAAACAACTTAAGCTGATTTTTGTTGTTTATAGAGTAAGTGTAAAATGTTCCACCAAAATAGGTAATGACATTTTTGTGTCCATAAATGTGCATGTAAGTCCAATTATGTGTTTGTTGTCATTTAAACATCACCACCATTATTGAAACAGAAGTGCCAGTACTAATTCTTGCTGTCACATTTTCCAAAAATGAAAATAAGGCTTTTAAGTAAAATGCTAAGGTTTTCAATGTGAATTATTCATTCTTTGCATGGCCTCAGCAGAACACCCTCAGCAAAATAGCTAAACAAAAGCCTACCAGGGTTCTGGTTTCTAATCTGGTTAAGAAATACATTATAGGATTTTTTTTCTAAACTTCACAGTTAATGGAAAAGTTTTCCTTTCCTGAAACTCAGGGAAGAGTTCAAGAAAGCTTCTCTAACTGCCACAGCCTCCATCTAATTGAAGTACCATGAGCAGACCTTGAAAACAGTGGCATTAGTCACACAGCTAAACAAACTACCTCTGATGGCACCAGTCAACCAATCAGAACCATTCCCCACATGATCTTTGTGGGAATAGCAATCCATTAAAAATAACTGAAGCAATGATCTTTCATGCCACCTTTCTTTCACATAGGACCACTTCACTGGTAATATCTTAGGGGAACTATTAACTACTTCAGTGTCCTTCATAGAGGGCACTCTGCCTGTTCCAACGTTTATTTCCACTGTAACATTTTTTTCTCTCTCTCCCTCACAGAAGTGCCTTTTAGAAATTAAAATAATTCTCACTGTGGCTCTAGCAGGTAGATAGGGAGTGAAGAAAAGAAGAAATGGGTAAGAGAATAAATGAGTTGAGAAGAAAAACACCTTTTCTCCTACACCTGGCTTTGAATTTCAAAGCTATCAAAGAAAAGTAATGCACTCAATTATAATATCCAATAGTTGCTCATCTTCACCACTCTTTGCTATTAAGGAGAATAAATCTACGTGTTACAAAACAGCTCAAACTAATTAGAAATAAAGTTTGGGATCATAATCCATATAAACTGGGAGAGTCGGAGCATGAGAGGGTAATCAGCAGTGGTCCACCTGCACCATACCACGAGTTCCACACTGGGGTCTGTATATTACTGTTTTTTCATGTCCAGTGCTCTGTGCTCAACAAATGTTTTATGAATAAGTTCTCTGCCATAAGGGAACAAATCAGGGATGAAATTAGCCACTATATCACTAGATATCCTACAGCCTGCATGGTAGCTGCCTTTGCCATTGTTTTATATTGGCATGAACATTACCACCACTTTATTTTAATACCAGGTTTTACACTTACCAACTTCTTTCTCTTATAGGAGCTTGTTACATTTTCAAGAGTGTGGTTATAGCAATGCACACAAACTCTTAGCCATGGAGAATGATTCCCATTAGCTAAACTGTGCAGAATAACTCATATGGTGCAATCCCTATCCCACTCCTACCCCCAAACCTACTTGCTAACTGGTTGATTAAAAAACACTTTCTCCATCTCTTTGCACATCTTACATGGTGAATAAATAACCAAAGGATATTAGGGAAGTATCACTGATTCATATTTTTAATCATTACAAATATCCACATCCACAGTCTGAATTGACTGATTGGTTGATGTAACAGGATGAAACTTGGGTATATTAACAAGATCTCTCCCTTCTAAGAATATTATATTACTTTGTGACTTTTTTTCACTTGGCCAAAACTATTCATTATTCAGAGAAGGAGGGATGACCTACAAGAAGGCAGAGTACTTAGGGTGCCTGGGTAGCTCAGGCAATTGAGTGTCTTAACTCTTGATTTTGGCTCAAGTCATGACCTCACAGTTTATGGGATCAAGCCCCACATATGGCTCTGCTTAAGATTCTGTCTCTCCTCTTTCTGCCCCTCCCCCCACTCTCCCAAAATAGATAAAGTTTTTAAAAAAGAATGCAGAGTACAGATGCATTCAATTCTTTTTTTTTTTTAATTTTCTTTTAATGTTTTTATTTATTTATTTTTTTTACGGTTCTCAAAGCTTTTTTTTTCTTTTTTTTTTATATATATATGAAATTTATTGACAAATTGGTTTCCATACAACACCCAGTGCTCATCCCAAAAGGTGCCCTCCTCAATACCCATCACCCACCTTCCCCTCCCTCCCACCCCCCATCAACCCTCAGTTTGTTTTTATTTATTTTTGAAGGAGAGAGAGAGAGACAGAGCACGAGTGGGGGTGGAGCAGAGAGAGAGGGAGACACAGAATAAGAAGCAGGCTCCAGGCTCTGAGCTGTCAGCACAGAGCCTGATGTGGGGCTCGAACCCACAAACTGTGAGATCATGACCTCAGCCGAAGTCGGATGCTCAACCGACTGAGCCACCCAGGCGCCCCTCAGTTCTTATTTTCTGATTACTATTACAGGCTCTTTAGAATTCACGGCTGTGTGTGTGTGTGTGTTTGTGTACATACTTAGGTGGGTTTTTTTTTTTTAACGTTTATTTATTTATTTTTGAGAGACAGCATGAGCAGGGGAGTGTCAGATAGAGAGGGAGACAGAGAAACCCAACCAAGCAGACTCTGCACTATCAGCACAGAGCCCAATGTGGGCCTCCAACTCAGGAAAACATGAGATCATGACCTAAGCGGAAATCAAGTCAGACACAACCGACTGGGCCACCCAGGCCACCCTGTACTCCTTTAGTTTTATTGTAACACTGCAACTCATACACTTTTAACATTTAAAACTGAGTATCATCCTTCCTTTCCAGTGAAACAAAAAGAAAATTTAAAAATAAATAGGAACAAAATTACAACAGAGAATGTCAATTCCAAATAAGATCCTATGGGTTCTGCTGATTCTCTCACTGAGTGACAGGTCTCAAGTCATCATTAAGAGAGAATTTCATTTTAAAAGTGCCATCTTCGGGGCGCCTGGGTGGCGCAGTCGGTTAAGCGTCCGACTTCAGCCAGGTCACGATCTCGCGGTCCGTGAGTTCGAGCCCCGCGTCAGGCTCTGGGCTGATGGCTCGGAGCCTGGAGCCTGTTTCCGATTCTGTGCCTCCCTCTCTCTCTGCCCCTCCCCCGTTCATGCTCTGTCTTTCTCTGTCCCAAAAAGTAAATAAAAAACGTTGAAAAAAAAATTTAAAAAAATAAAAAATTAAAAAAAATAAAAGTGCCATCTTCAACTGCAAGGATGTCTGTTAAACATCACAATTAAACATGCCAAAGGAGAAGCCATGTTGTCAAAATGCCCCTTACCCCACCCAAACATCTCAAACCCACCCTTTGCTAACCTTCTATAACCCCATTTTTAAAGTTTTTTTTCTTTTTTTTAAACAAGAGAAAGTAGACCAATGCATGTTGTTAAATGCTAACTGTCCATATTCACACAGAGACACAAAGAACTCACAGGCTTTTTAATTTTTTTTTAATGTTTATTTTTGACAGAGAGAGAGAGAGAGAGAGACAGAGCATGAGCGGGGGAGGGGCAGAGAGAGAGGGAGACACAGAATCTGAAGCAGGCTCTGCAGTAATAGCCAGGTTCTCTCATGAACCCGCAAGATCATGACCTGAGCCCAAACCAAGAGTCGGACACTTAACCAACTGAGTCACCCAGGTGCCTCTCCAATCCATTTTAACCTTCTAACACTACTTTCTTTTGTATCCTCCTCTGTCCTTTAACTTCCCCTTGTCTAGACAACCTCTATTTGCTATCTGCTTGCACTCTGTCTCTCTCTCTCTCTCTCAAAAATAAATGTTAAAAATATTTTTTAATAAGAAAAATAAAATGAATTGGAAAATGAATCCTGCACCCAGCTCTTTGAGCCAAGCTTCCCAAACCCTTACTGAGTGTGCTCCATGTAAACCCTGCAGGATTAGACGCAAACTTGAATTAGGTAGAAACTGAATTCCTGTCTCTCAGTGGAATGAGAGCTAGAGTCAGACATTAATTTTACCTGTAGAAAAATAAAGTGCTTCTTGACACAACTGGGTATGTGGTGTGTAAGTTTACTCTCAGTTCCCCTGATGATGTGTTGTTCTATGTTGAGAACTAAGAGTGTGGGTTTCACCTGCTCTACATGGCTAGCCAGTCACTTGGAGGACACAAAAATAAAATTTAATCACATAGCTCTCCTGGAAAGTTGTATTTTTACTGGAGCCCCTCAAATGAAAGTACTATAACCCCTGAATATGGTTCTTTGGGGCTCTACAAAAAAGAAAGTTTCTAAATTTTCATTCCTGGAATTATTTGGTTTCCTTGCTGCAAATATCATACAATGCCAAAATAATAGATACAGACAATAACAACAACAATAGCTTTCTTGATGATAAAAATAATAGCTACCTCTAAGACACTGCCAAGCCCTTTATATAGGTTACTTCATTTAATTTCCATAAAAATCCCTTTGAAATAGCTGCTATTATCCCCAACTTATAGATGAATGTACCAAAGTTGCACAGCTAATGGGTGGAGGAGTCAATGGATGAACTCAGTCAGGTGTGTCACTCAATGGAGCCTACAGGGTTAACACTATTCTACTCTGAATACATCTCTTGGCAATTAAAAACAAAAAAACAACAACAAAAACCTCAAGAATATGGTCTCCAAAAATGACATTTCCTTGAACTCTTAACTCTTCATATTTTTATATCTTGAATTCTCAGTTTAAACCTCAAAGTATAGAATGAGAACAAAAAGATACTTAAAAAATAAATTCTTCAGAATCCTAACCCATATTGATGTTTTACTATTATTTTTTTTTAACTACAATAAGCTTTGTATTTATTATCAAACTGCTTTTTTCAAGCTACAAGTATAGAATTTGACCTGGTATTCATGACCAGGGTTTCTGTAATTCCAAGTCAGAGTTATAAAAGAAAATTATGAGACAATGGTTGATAATATTGAAAAAAATTCATATTTACAGGAGATTTTTCAAGTGACTATGATGTCTATTCATGGGAAGCAAGCGTTTGAAAAGACAAGTATATAAAGAAGTTATCCTACAGCGAACAGAACAAAGCCCATTAATGACAATGATGTGAACATTCAAGGAATTATTAAAAGAGCCTTTCACTTTGAGGGAAAATTAATTTACCCAGAATTTAGTGCAATTGTTGAAATAAGAAAATCACGGAAGCAAGGCAGCAGACCTCATGGCCAAAGTTTTGCCTAAAGCAAAAGCAGTTATGAAGGAGACAGTGTTCTATTTTTCTCTTTTACATTTTGTTGAAAAGTACTGGAGGCATATACATTAGTGGCTTGTAACATTCTTATTTCTTTAATCGCACAGTTTTGTTCCCCTATCAGAACTTAAATAATTAATAGGTCTATGGACATTTATCTCTGCTTTGCCTATGCATATTTTAAAACTCCTGTTCCCTGAAAATTAAGAGAAAACAGCTTTATTTCATAAAATTCCAGGTTTTTAAAAAATATTTAAATACATAGAGTGTTGCAAAAAAAGGTAGGTGTTTATCAGAGATACTTACTTTGAGGCAGAGAGATGGCTTCTCTGGCTACCTTCACAGTAAGCCATTTTTGTTCAGGAAAGTAGCTTCATTGTTCTAATTCTAAGAGCCTATAGTACTTCTCTCCCCAAACTAACCAACAAACCAACAAGGAACCATACAAGAAACCAGGAAAAATAAAAAGAGATATTAGACATGTCCCTAAACCTCACATTTCATATAGTGTTCCCGCTTAGGGAGAAATTCCTATTTTCTCTGTTTGTCATTCTATAGTTAAATTGAAACCTTGAATACCACTGCTTCAAGGAAGAGAGGAGAAAAACAAAATTGGTCAATTCTTGTTTTTTTTAACTTCAGAGTGCTCAGACCCTATCAATTTAAATGGCAATTTAAGAAATTTTCAGGAATCATCCCATATAAGAGGTAACTCTAGCAAATGAGTTGTGTGTCTAATGTTCTTTTTAGACCATAAATTCAGAAAAAGATGGTATTATGGATCAGTCACCAATAGTCAGGGATAGTTTCACACTGGTTATGTTTGAGGCTTGAATTTCCCCCTTGGAGCACAAGTTAATTTCAGATGAAAATAGATTGGTAATCTGATCCAAGAACTGGTCTAAGCAAAGAGCACAGATGATAAAAACAAGACTCAGCAGTGACCATGAGGGTTTCCAAGAAAGCCCATCTGAGAGGAAAATCCATCAGGATGACCACCCAGTCCATTAGGTTCCTCTATCTGTAGCCTATTAAGTGCTGACTTTTTTTCATAAATATCACTGTGTCATGAATCAAAAATAGCTCTTAATTATAGGGTGGATTTAGCATCATTGTTTTAAGAATTTACCTCCAATCCTTTATGACATAAAAGGGCTATGTGCTCCTATTAAATATGAGAGCTCCTTTGCTTCCAGATAAAAATCTGTCCTCTAGAAATTTATTATCCTTAGTTTTTCTAAGCCTTTGCATTTCAGGCAACCCTTAATTCCCTTAAGAAATAGCTAAACCATAACTTTATACCTGAAATATTCCTGATACCCCCAATTCCTGAAACACTGTCCCTCATTCACTGTAAGTGGTATATGTAACTTAATTGACATTACCACACAATCTTAATCATCTATTTACCTATACTTCTTTCTTACTAGATGGTGTTCAAGAACATAAATAATAGGGGCATCTGGGTGGCTCAGTTGGTTAAGCATCCAACTTCGGCTCAGGTCATGAACTCGCGGCTTGTGAGTTTGAGCCCCGAGTCCGGCTCTGTGCTGACAGCTCAGAAACTGGAGCCTGCTTCAGATTCTGTGTCTCCCTCTCTCTCTGCCCCTCCCCCACTCATTCATATTCTCTCTCTCTCTCTCTCTCTCTCTCTCTCTCTCCTTCAAAAATAAGTAAAACATTTTTTAAAAAAAAATTTAAAGAACATAAATAACTTGTTCATCTTTTGAATCTTAGTTCCAAGTCCAATGTCTGACATATGTTAAATATCCAATAAGAGTTTTGCTTTTTTTGGTGGAAGAGAAGAGAAATGAACTTTCATTGTGAGTACCTGGGTGACCTCAATTAGGCAGATCAGAAACTATAAAAGTAAAAATTAGAACCGAGAAAGCAAGTGGGGAACTTGTTCCCCCAGTCAAGCAGTATTAAACTGTGACTAAGGTAGTTTAACTTTGAATCCTTCTTACTTAGGGCCTCCAGGACCCCTGGAATCCCCATGATGTCCTTGGCTGCTGGGAGCTCTTCACTTGGATCTGCCCTCTCAGGCGAGATCCCACGTCCCATGCTTTTTTTCTATTCCCTCTCCCCTAAATCACCATGCTAGTGTCTCTCATGACTTACTGGTCTCGACTAGCAAATCTAAAATTTCAGAGTGTGGAAATATGTCATTGTGTTTCTCAGGTGTGTTCTGTAGACCCAAATACCCTGATTAAGTTTCATTAAAAGGGATTTTCCCATTAAATTTGGAAGTTGTTTATACAAAAACTCCCTCTTATAAACTCAAATTGTACATTAACGTTTTAAAGGCTCAGAGCAGTCTTATACTAAAGAAACTTTATTGATTCCATTTAATCCTATATTTTCCAAAATTATTTGACCAAAAAACACATTTTTATACCCCTTCTTAAATGTCTCATGGGACTCCTGTTCCACACAACAAACCCCAGGAAGCAACAGATAAGGGTTAGCAGTTCCAAGTGACTTATTTTGAAACAACAGGTGTTTTCTAAAGACAATGTTTTAACCCAAAGGCCTGATTGTTTGGTAGGAATTTTGGGTGCTTAGTGATGGAGCTTTCAAGTAGATAGTCTCTATGGAGCACAACAGGTTATGCCATGATGGAGGAACTTTTTTATGTGTTTATTATGCACCAAGCAATGTACAGTATGCTTTTACCTGTCTTTTTCCGGTTAATCTGAAAAACAATCCTGTAAGGTAGTTATATATTTACCCACTTTAAAAATGAGGAAACTGAGTTTAGAGGTTAAGTAGCTTGCCCAAGCTCCCAGAATTAGTAAATGGGGAAGATGAGCCAAATCCAGTTCTTAACGTATTAAACCTCATGTTCTATCAATGTCCTCATGCTACCGGAATGTATAGGTCAGTATTTCTTAAAGCTTGGTCCTAAAATGCTTGTCAAAAATTTGGATTCCTAGGCCCTATCCCAGATGGGATAAACCTGGGTTTGGGGGCTGGACCAGGAACACATATTTTTAACAAACCCCTCAGTTATCATACACACTCAAGTTTAAGAAACACAGTTCTAGTATATGTTATTTTTACCATATTGTACCACTATCATCTAATCAACACATGTTTTTTTAAATTTTTGTTTTTTTTAATGTTTATTTGTGTGTGTGTGTGTGTGTGTGTGTGTGAGAGAGAGAGAGAGAGAGAGCGAGTGAGAGAGAGAGAGAGAGAGTGAGAGTGCAAATGAGCACGAATAGAGGAGGGGCAGAAAGAGAGAGAGGGAGACAGAAAATCCAAAGGAGGCAGAGAATCCAAAGCAGGCTCCGCTCTGTCAGGGCAAGAGCCTCACTGAGCTCAAACTAATGAACTGAACTGTGGTATCATGACCTGAGCAAAAGTCAGATGCTTAATCGACTGAGCTACCCAGGTATTCCACATTATTTTGGTCTTAACTCACATCATTTTATTCTCAAGGCCAGCACAATCAAGTCTTATCCTACATTGTCTTTGAATGTTACCAGATAACTTCACCTAATTAAGGCAACTCATACCCTGAAGATGAAATAGATAACAAATGAATTTCTAACACTGAGCACATGTTGATGTTATAGGTAAAACTCACCATTTTTACTGGTTATCATGGTTGGCAAAAACTTGAGAGCAAAAGATATATAATGACAGTATTTGAAATTACCAAAGAAAACTCAAGGCTTTGACTTCCTTCAGCTAACAGTGATTTAAAAGAAAAAAAAAAAAAAGATTTTGCATCTCTCTTATAATTGATGGCCCTTATATATTTTCTTCTACACTAATTCCCTAGACAAACCAGCTGACCTGTCTGTCAAATAATCTGCCATTAAGCCCGAAAAAGCCAAGTAATGGTCATCCTTCTCTTCTCCAGATCATAGGAAACATTTTCAACTATATAGTGAGGTGCTTTGGCAAAGTAATAAGAAAAAAATAGCTGTAATACAAGTTTGTGTGGAGGGGGGCAAGAGAGAAAAAGTTGAAAAGGGCCTTTCCTCCTTGTTTTTTGTTTCTCAGAAACCATCTCTACCTCTTGTCTTCCCAATTATTATTATAGGCATTGCATAATATAACTGGTGTTTTGGTACTCTGTACTTTGGTTTCTCCTGCATCCAGGAGAAACTTGGTTAAAAGTGAAGAAATAAACAGAATGAAGACTGGATATTAGAATAAGAATCTAGCTGGCATGCAAACACAGACTGGTGGCCATCTACTCTGAAATTCATTCTCACCTTCTTCCTGACTAATAAAACACCAGCACTTTACTGCCCAGAATAAAGAATACAGTCCCAGCCTTCCTTGCAGCTAGCTATAGCCATTAAATTAAGCAATGGGTTTAGAAATACACTAGAAGAGCTTTGTGGCAGCTTCTGGTAATCTCCTTTACCTTCCATCTTCTATACTCCCTCCCTCCTTCCTTCCTTCTTTCACTCTTCCTTCCTTCTCTCATCCCTCCTTCCTTCCTCCCTCCTTCCCTTCCTTCTCTCACCCTTCCTTCCTTCTCTCCTCCCTCCTTCCTCCCTCGCTTCCTTCCTTTGCTGAAATACAAACATGATGACTGGAGCAAGAACTTCTGTTTCTGGACATGAGATAAACTCAGAATGGCAAAGCAGCAAGAACACAAGAGTTGAGCTCCTTGATGACCATGGAGTTATCACATCAGCCCTGGACTCATTACCTCCACATTAATTCCACTTGAAAGAAAAGTAAACTTTTAATCCTGTTTAAGTCTCTATAACTTTGGACTGGACATCACATGCAGTCAAATTCAATGCTAACTGACACAGCCTCTGTTTGCCTAGGGACTGTAAAGCAGGACTCTGGATGTGAATTTGTTTTGCTGTGAGTAAATAAAATTTTAAAAGATGCTGTAATGATATCTTTGTTTAACAGCAACAACAAAAATCCTAGTTACCTTAACAGGATATTCAATGCATAGCTACAACACTATGTGACTCCACGAGTCTTCAATGGAATTACCTTGAGGGCCACAAGGTGGTATAGGAGATTGCAAAGAGGCTGTACATATTTACATGTGATTTAGACAACTTTTTCTTACACAAAATGCAATGTCTGAATTGACTTGATTTTAAGGTAAAAATTAGGTCTCTGGTATTCCTATAGTTCCTATACCTGACCTTTTCTCTTCCATTCTAAATATTATTTTCCTAATTGTGATGATTCTTGACCAACACTGAAAATTTGGGGAAAAAATGTTTTTCTTTTCCTTTGTTTCTCTTTGACCTTTGGGAGTACACAGCAAGGCAAGGGAAATGCCAAAATCTAGAGGAAGTTGTAGGGAACCCAAGGAAGAGGGGACACCTCCAAAATCCTTTCTGCATCTCAATTGTCATAAACCTGGTGGCAGTTTGAAGAGGAGCGGTTTACACGTCTGCTTTTTCAGAGCAAGTCTCACATTGGCACCTTCCTCTGTTGTTGTTTTTCCTAAACTTTTCCAGCTCTTTCTTCTTATGTAAATATATAAGTCCTGCACCCCATTTCATGCTTTATTATTTCCAAATAGCAAATGCATTAGGCCCTTTGATTCATCTGTGGAGAATGCATTTTGAAGCAAAGCTTAATACCCTGAAATGGTTAGTTCATGGGGTTTTAATTTTAGGAATATCAGAAAAGCATTAATTCATAGTCTTCAATTGGCACAAAAACTCAACGAATCTCCTCATGGAAAATCTCCCCCTCCTGTCGTCCTTTGCTCAGAAGTGTGCAGGAGACTTCATGCAAATCAAAGCCCTCATAAAACTTGTGTGCTACCTGCTGGCTTCCTGGAGTGTCTGTCTGGACCACAGTCTTGAAGAAAACCATCTTCATAGGGGAAGGAAGTCCTTGAAGCCTTACGGTGGTCAACCGAAAGAAAACTCATACCATCTCTGGTCTTCTAAAATGTTTTCATTAGAGACCCAGTTTTAGTTCCACAGCCAAAGGCAAGGCCCAAAGATCCTGATTTTATTTTCTGCGCTGATCAGAGTAACCTGATTATTTGGCCTTTTTGTGAAAAGAGTATTGTTAGGTCCAGATCACAGGAATATTTACTCAAAATAGATGATGGCTCATAAAAACTGCATAATGCTAAGTGGTAATTTTGTGACTATTAACAACCAACAGGTCATTTTTTTCTCCAACTGCATAGCATAATTTTTTGTTTGCTTACTTGTTCAGGCTATGCGTACTTTTTTTTTTTTTTTACTGAGTAGGATTGGTATATAATTTTGAGGTATACAACTTCATAATTCTACCTCTTTATTCATTACAAAGTGATCACCTCCAAAAGTCTAGTTACTATCCATCACCATATATTTGACCCCCTTTGCCCATTTTGCCCACCCGCTAACCCTCTTCCCTTCTGGTATGTGTCTATATGTGGGCTTTTATTTGTTTTTTAGATTCCACATGAGTGAAATTGTACTGTTTTTGTCTTTCTCCTATTTACTTTTACTTAATACCCCCAAGGTCCATCATGTTGTTGGAAATGGCAAAATTTCAGTCCTTTTTTAATGGTTGAGTAGTATTCCATTGGATATATACACCATATCTGCTACATAAGCATAATTTTTGAGCAAATAATTCTACCATTTAAAAAAGTAGTTTATAGTAAAAAAAAAGTTGAAAATAATTACTGTAAAAAAATAACAGAAGAAATGCTACTGCTTCTTTCAATTTTCTTAATGTAAAACTAAATGAAATTTCACCTGCAAAAATGTTCCTAATAAACAAAATGGGGGGTGGGAGGTATGAGGAAAGCCTTTTTAATAAAGTGATACATTGCATATCTTTTCATTTCTTTTTAAATGGCCTCTATATTAGTTTATTTTACCACTATAATGTCCCACTTGGCTATTAACTGTAAAAACAGTTCCTTACATGCTTCCTGGCTGTTTGGGGACAAGAGAGGCTATTTTAGAACTCATCCTAATGTTGGTTTATGTAGGAGTAACTTAAAAATCCTATGTCATTGTCTTTGGTGTTTTGTGTTCTGACCTTGAGCTCCATTTCTAGTAACTAGATTTCTATCTTGACCAGGCATCTTACCTTATCCCTTGAACTGAGTAGTGACTTCCATGCTCTGCACTGTATTCTTACCTTGACACCTACTTGATTCTCCCCAGTCACCTGTGGCTTTGGAGATCTGTCCCTGAATTCCAGTCTGAAGATGGAGGCTAGCCACCTTCTTCCACTTTTGCCTCAGGCTTCTTCCTGAATCTCCACATGGTTCCTAGTGTAGGATTCTCTGTTGATCTTTGAGAACACCTTTCTCTTAACTCTACCATTTAATGTTGCTATCTAACCAGACACCACCTATTGATGTCTCTGGATATCCTCTTGCATCCAGCTCGGTTTCCTCCAAGAAAGCACACCCCAAAAGACATGTCAATTTCCCAGGTCCTTCATGCCCTGCTTGGCCAGACTCTAAACTTCCCACCAACCTCCAGTCCTAAGACTGATTCCTTAAGATTATGTTTTTCCCATGTCTGCCAACCCATTAATTCTAGGTTTTGAGTTCTATGAAGAAAAAATAAAAAATTATTGTCTTTACCTAACGTCAGGATTCAAGTATCCGATACAAAAACAAAACAAAAACAAAAACAAATTCTCAACACTTATTTTAAAATTCTGGAGTCCCAGAGTCAAGAAGAGATTGTATATATGATCTTGTAGCTTCCTACTCATTGCAGACATCCTTGACAGATGATCCTCAAACCTTTCCAGACAACCTGTCCCATTGCTAGATATTTCTTCCTTATATTGAACTGAAATCTGTAGCACTAAACATTCTGCCTCCTTAATGAACTAGGGAAAAAAAAGATCATGTGAAACTCCATAACCATTCATCATTCAATGAACATGGGTAGCAGGCACTGCACTATAGTTACAAAAGAGGAATCAGGGTGACAGAGGAGCAAGCGGGAGACAAGACGATCCTATCAACTAAAAGGGAAAGCTGAGTTTCAAGAATGGGCAGGCTACTTGGGGTGAGATGGGAGTCTGGAAGGAGAGATTATTTGAATCAGATGAAGGAAGGAACAGACATCTGCCCTTTTCATTGCCCTAGTGCCCCAGTAATGACAGATATTTCTACACTAGAAGCCAGGCAATTCATAAAAAATTATGTAGAGCTACTGGGTTCCTGTAATGCCAAGTTCCACTGCAAATTAGTTTTCTTTTTTTTTTTTTTTTAACATTTCACAGGTGACAGTAGTAGTTTCTAAAATATAGAAAAAAATTGGTAATTTTTAGAGTAAAAATTATCCAACCTTCAATTTCTTCAGCTTCCAAGAAAAAGAACCAGAAGCCAAAATAATAATAATTAGATCCAGATTCTAGTCCCAGATTCTGTCTGATCTTGAAAAGGCCATTTAACCTGTCTGAGCCTGAATATCTCCATCTGTAAAAAAATTAGAGTTTAAATATGTCTTCCCACATCACAGAGTTGTTGTAAAGTTATAAAAACAGAGCCACCATTAATCTACTCTGACTCTGGGCTAGACTGCAAGCTCTGCAATTGAGGTTCATTACCTCATAAACCCTCACAACAATTTTGTAAGATAAGAACCACCATCCCCATTTTCCAGATGCAGAAACTGAGTCCTCCAAAGTTTCAGCAACTTTCCACTGGAACTTTAATCCGCACATATCTGACTCAAAAGTTCTTTCTCTTAACTCAGTGCTAAACTGTGGAAAGGATTAGCAACTAGAAAATATGCAAGGATATGTTAATAAGAACTTTTGTCTTCCCCACAATATGCTTTGTTTACATGGTTGGGTTTCTTATTACTATTACTTTCACTGCAAAAAATAAAATAAAAAAGCAAGACCATTGTAAAAATTTTTTTCAAACAATACACAAGTATAGTGAGTAAAACCTTCATACACACACACTTTGCAACTTGCCAATTTTAGTCTTGCGTTACCTCCCATATTAACAATTTCCAGAACTTTTCTATGTACTACACATATACATATAGATAACATAGAAAGGATTACAGCACACATATTCTGAGATTTGTCTTTTTTCATTAATCAATGGCCTTATTTTGATCTATAGCTATATTTCATTCTTTTTAATGGCTGTATAACATTCCACATGTGGTTGTACCATATTTATTATCCCAATGTTGATAAACTCTTAATATGTTTCCAATTTTCTGTCATTGCAAGAAATGTTATCATGAACACCTTTGTATGTGCATCTTTGAGCAAATGTGCAAAATATTTCTATAGGATTATTTTTAGTAGTAGACTGTTTGGATCAGGTAGTTTAGGTATTTTTAATTTTGATGGGCATTGTATCAACTCACATTCTACCACAGTATGAGTGTGCTCTTTATATCCTAACACTGGATATGAGTACGCTTTTAAATCTGTGCTACTTTAATGGATAAAAAGATAACTTGTTCTCATTTGCATTTCCCTGAATGCTAGTGAAATTATGCATCTGTGTTTACTACTTAGTTGTATTTCATCTTCCAGGAATTAATTGCCTCTCCATATCCTTTGTTCAATTTTCCATTGGAATATTTTTCTTTTTCTTGTTGGATTTTTAGGAGAACTTTACATATTGTAGATATAACATCTTTGAATATTGCATATATCACAGATATTTTCTTCCAGCCTTTACTTGTCTTAGTATTTTTTAATGGGTCTTTCTTTAGCTATAGAAAAGATTTTCATTTTGTAGTTAAACTTGTCACTTCTTTTCATTTATGACTTGGCAGTTTTGTGATTTGCTTAGAAATGTTTTCCCCTAGGGCACCCGGGTAGCTCAGTCAGTTAGGTTAAGCATCTGACTTGGGCTCAGGTCAGGAACTCATATGGCTCGTGGGTTTGAGCCCTGCGTCAAGCTCTGTGTTGGCAGCTCAGAGAGCCTGCAGCCTGCTTAGGCTTTTGTGTCTCCCTCACTCTCTGTTCCTCCCCCACTCGCACTCGGTCTCTCTCTCTTTCTCTCTCAAAAATAAATAAAGATTTAAAAAATCAAATTAAAGAAACATTTTTCCCTAATGTTAAAAAAAAAAAAATTCTCCTATATTTTCTTCTAGGATTTTTCTGGCTGTGTTATTTTGTTGGCTTTGTTGTATGTTTACCTGCTTGTTATATTATTACTTCCTCTGGACTTTTTTGTAAACAGAAGGGGTGTAATTGCCAGGTTTTTTTTTCAAATTGGCAACCAATTATCTCAACACATGGATTGAAGAGTACATCTATTCCACTGATTTGAAATGTGCTTTTATTATAACTACATCCCTATGTATACATTGATCTTATGTTTATGTTCTGTCCCACTGATTCCTTGGTCTATTCTTGAATTAAAACCCCTCTGCATATTAGCATATCTTGACTAGCATATCATCTTCTTTTGCTACTGATAAGGCAAGTCTCTAAACATAGTTCTCTTCCTAAATTTTCTGTAGTATTATAAACAGTGATGCCAAGGGGCCCATGTATACCTTACATGCCCATTTATTCTTGTAACTTTGCTAGACTCATGGGGAAAATGCTATTTTTGATGAAAACATCATTAATGCATTCCATGCCAAGAAAAAGAAAACAAAGTCTCAGTTTGAAGCTACTTAAAGTAGCAAATTCAACCACTACATCTTTATACCAAAGTCATTATGTCCCTGACTGAGTGTTCTGAGAACCCCAACCCCCTGGCAACCCCAACATTTCCTTGTTTTCCCAATAATATGGTCAAAAGATAAATGCCTTTCAAATCTGGTTCCCTTGGAAAAGAAATTCACCAAAATCCTAGTTTTCATAAGTGATAACACATTGACCATGTAATTTAGAGCATTCATTTTAACACACATTTTAAAATGATGATGATATAGATATATTTAAATAATTAGAGCCAGAGTAGTCCAGAGATTTAAATTATGAGCCTTAGAATCAGTCCCCTGGATTCAAATTGTTGGTCATGGTAAGCTAACTTCTTTGGAGACTCAATTTCCTCATCTATAAAATAAAAGTTAAAATGCCTACCTTGTCTGCTGTTTGTAAGAGTTTGAAAAATGTGTGTAAAGCATTTAAATACTGCAGCACTTAGTAGGTATCCAGTAAATTGTGATTTTTATCATTGTTACTCTGTTGTATCTCTTGCACACACATAGCAGTTTCTCCTTTCAAAGTGCTTTTGTGGATCTTTTCTCTTGATGTTCTTTTTATGGATGAAATATGGGCACAGAGACATTGAGAGGGAGGGCTGCTGGCAACTGCTGGCTGCGGTGGCGGGGAACGAGGGCGCTGAGGAAAGCACTGTGCCCTGCAGAATCTCAAGGACTCAGTCCTCCCGCATCCCCAATCAAGACCTAAGAGGCAGAGCTTCTCTGAAAGCATTTGAGTGTTAGAAATTTATGAGGTTTTTATAAGATGATCCATTTAAAATAGATCACATTTAATCCCATTTAGGATCTGGTTTAGATGAGCTTTTCTATATAACCATTGTAAATGAAAAATACTGTCAAAATTCTAATTTCCTCACACTTGCACAAAACCAGTGGGAAAATAAAGTTGAGTTTACATTTTGCATCATTTGATCCTCATTTTAGGCCAATAAATTACAATTTTAAAATGCTTGGTGTATCTAACTTGCTTGCCTGTTGAATTAGCCAACCAATTGTGCTATATAACCTTTGTTGGAGGTGCTATTTAGAAGTAAGCTTAACCAGTGGGGTGATGGTTTCAGTTTAAGCAATGAACAATTGTATTTTTTTCAACACTGTAAAAAAATTCACTTTCTACCCACGTGCTAAGAATGACTTGCCTAGATGTTTTCGTCTCACCTCTAGAGCACTGAGGAATAGGCTTTGGTATATGTGCAATGTAACACAGAATAACAAGGGCAATAAAGAAACCTCAATTTGCTCACAAATGGGTCATTTGGGGACCAAGTCAGAGAGTATGTCATCGCAGTAGAGGTGGGGGGGGGAGTGTATAAAAAACATATTACAGACCTTAATTATTGTTTATTCCAAAGTAGAGTGTTAGCTTCTGGGACTTTGTGTCCAATATGGACCCTTTCAAGGCATAAGATTATATAAAAACTGACATCTGATGCAAAAGGCAGAGTGAATAACATATTTTAGAAGTTTACAATATAATATCCAAAATGTATTTGAATCTATATACGATTTTCCTTGTGACTGGTAATGTGATAAAGATACAATTTTAAGCCAACTCTTAAATGGACAAAGCAGTAACCACATTTAGATTAAAAACAAATTAACACTTTAAAAAATTTAATAAAAAGGCCACTTGGTACATATGTGACCATATATTTTTACATTTTTCATTTGCAAATAATGAAGCCTCATATGGATTGTAATAATTGTTACAGGTTTTTAATATTGGGCAAAGCACAAATACAAAATGTACTTGAAGCTCAGCTTTAAGTAGATTATGAACATTTAATATAGAATGTTATCATAATATTCAGAGCACCAAATTGCAGACTTCTGTCACCCACTTTCAAGCATGCTTCTGAAGATCATAGTTAATTCTGCTGATTTATGGTAATGCTGCAGCATTATCGTCCACAGCATCAGAAACCACTAACAAGCTTAGTATAAGCTTGGGCTGAAATGGTTTGAGGTTTAAATTTCTGTAACGATTATAAAGTAGAAGGAATAAAATCCCACTTCAGCAAAAAAAAAAAAAAAAAAAAAAAAAAAAAAAAAAAGTACCGCATTTCCACTCACTATTACAACCATCCCCCACCTCCCAGTAGTCTTCCCCAACTGCATCAAGAAAAGTAACTTTTAATAACTGGCATTTCAAATTTTCCAATAGTCTTCTCTGAATGGTAATATTCCTAATTCAAACATATAATGCTTACAGTCTTTCCTTGCTGAGGAACACTACTCCAGAAGTGGTTACCCTACCCTCCCTTCTAAAATGGTTTTTCAGGGGCGCCTGGGTGGCTCAGTCAGTTAAACGTCCGACTTCGGCTCAGGTCATAATCTCACGGTCCGTGAGTTCGAGCCCCGCATCAGGCTCTGTGCTGACAGCTCGGAGCCTGGAGCCTGCTTCGGATTCTGTGTCTCCCTCTCTCTCTCTGCTCCTCCCCTATTCATGCTCTGTCTCAAAAATAAACATTAAAAAATATATAAATAAATAAATAAATAAATAAATAAATAAATAAATAAATAAATAAAATGGTTGTTCATACATACATACATACATAAAATGGTTGTTCTTTTTAACACAAATTCCAGGGGGCACCTGGGTGGCTTAGTCCGTTACGTGATTCTTAATATAGGCTCAGGCCATGACCTCATTGTTTGTGAGATGAAGCCCCACATCGGACTCTGCACTGACAGCACAGAGTCTGCTTGGGATTCTCTCTCTCCCTCTCTCTCTCTCTCTTTCTCTCTCTCTCTCTCTCTATCCCTCCCCTGTTCTCTCTCTCTCTTGCTCCCTCTCAAAAAAAATTAATAAACATTAAAAAATAAAACAAATTCTATTTTGGAGGCCCCTTTGAACATTAATTTACATTACATTTAATCTTCTAGAAAATAGTTAGAAATCAGAACAGTTAATAGCCATTATCCTCTTCTGGCCAAATTATTATGTCTTGTTAATTTGTGGACCTTAAACAGATGAGACCATTTGTTGTCTTATTTCCGGCTACTAAAGTCAAAGGAAGCCTGGGCTTAAATCAGCACAGTAAGATAGGGGCCTGCCTACCCAGACTGTTACCCAACTGTTACCCAAAACTCAGTGCATCATTGTCACTGAACACAATGAACTGATGCTGATAGCAGCAAGGGATTTATGACATCTTCAAGGTGAAAAATGCAGTAACAACAACAACAACATCCTTGCCTCAAGACAACAGAGCAGCTCCCGTGGTCACAAATCCATTTCCAAAAAAGTGAGCTAAAGGCACTTGTGCCTATAGCCTCCTGCTTGGAATAAGACAGAAACAGATTAATCAAGAACAGTCTTTCTGTTTTCTATAAGAAAGTAAATTTATGCCACCATTCAGATCTTTAGCAAGTGTCTTTCTATGAAAAATCCAACGCTTGCCTTTTGTTTCTTGAGAAATAGCCACAGTTGATCAAATAGGATGGGGCAAGGGGAGCACTTGTTCCACAAAGGTACATGCCAGTGGTCCCGGGTGGGGCAGGTTTGGGTATAGGTCCACCATTCTTTCTTCCTGAAAGAATAAGAGATGGTCCAGCAGCATGTACCTCCCTGAACTCTAATTCTGAAACTAACTAAAAAATAATCTGGCACTTAGGACACAAGGAAAACACATGGGTAAAGAAAACAGAATAATAATGTGTGTTAATTTACACTTCACATCTCTGAACCAAAAATTAAGAAGGAGTATGTCGTGACACCTGTTTTCATTTGAGGGCAAAACCTGAGTACCCTGCTGGCAAAATCTTGTTCACCAAAAAAAAAAACCCTGAGAAAGTTTTCCTTCCTCTAAGAGGTGAATTTATTTGTGTGGAGGAGATGTGTCTTCAGAGTCTAGGCATAAAGCACTGAACTCTGGTTTTAAGGACTGTAGCTGATGGGAGTAAAAAGAGTAAAGGGGTGAAGTACAATGAGATTGGTGGGAACTAAGGAAGTAGGAAAGGAGACGGAAGCGTCTGCAAGGATTTGTACAACAATGGTAAGGAAAGGTATCCAGGGAACGAAGGCTTTGGGATTCCTCACCAAATCAGAGCAGCAGCAAGGTCAGTAGCAAATTTTCATTATAAGTTAGTGATGGGTCAAAACAAACAAACCCACGAAGGAGAGTAACTCGAAATTTCACACCTTCCAGAGCCCAGAGCAAAATGGGGAAACCACAGGTCTCCCTAAGATTTCGCATGGATCATCTTCTGAAGTTCAGACACTGACTCCTCACTATGGCTTTCTTTTCAAGATGTCATTCTCCCGCCTCCATACTCACTACCAAACAAACATAGAAATCTACTACTGTTCTCCCCATGCACTCCATTTTCTTCCAATCTGAGAGCCATTTGTGTGTATAATTGAAAATTAGCAGTGCAGCTGTTTGAAGAGAGTAATTTATCACAGCGCATTGTTCGTGCCTGACACTTTAGACCTGGCTCTAACAAGCCAGTGGTTGCTGGGGGTTGAGCTACAGAAAGTGATTCGGCTGTAATGCTGCGTTTCCCCTGCTTTGTTGCTAATTGTAGCCTCTTTTTCTCCATTGAATTGGGAGTTGAGTAAAAGAGCTTGTTTGCTCTGTGCGGTGAGGCTGCCAGGGCCGCTTGGGCTATTATCACAAGATACTCTTGATCTTTTGAAAAGCAGGAAATAGAATTTTTCTCCAACAGGGAAAGTAATTTGCGATGCGTCCATTAGTTCTTCATTAAAGCAAGATTAAATTGCACGGCAAATCACATCTGTGTTTGGATGATTAAAGGGTGGCATTTTAGAGGCCAAAACTAATTACTAGTCAAAATGAATGGGAGTGAAAAAACAGTCATGTTTTTACATTAGATAGTGTGGCTTGTAATTAGATTCAAGCTAATTCCACTATTTCTTCTCTTTTAATGAGATGAGCCTGTCCTCATCTTTTTCTAGGCCATGCTAACAGCCCCAAATGTATAATTTTGATAATACTAAGAGTTTACTTTATTGAAATTTCTTTGCTACCTGCCACAAGTGACTTTTCTCTCCAGTGGTACTTCATTATATAGAAACACAGGCTACTCAGCAAGACAGTTTACAACAAAAGTCATTCCTACAGGAAAAAAAAGAGTAATTTTAAATAAATATGTATAAATGTATACATGTAAAAATGTATTCTTTTAATGTGACTGAAATTAGCCATCTCCACAAATGTACGCAAAACAAATCCTTCTCAGTTGGGCAACTAAAACAAGTTTCTTTAGCAATGAAGAGTAAAGAGTAAAGTTTGCATGCAGTAAAGTATTGAAGGGCTCCAAATTCAACGTGCATTTGGGTGGGGTTTTTTCCTGCCATGCAATATAATTTTTCTCCTATCTCCTGTATGTTTTTACCTTTCCCCATGATTAAGGCATGTTATGATAGCGTCCCCTCTCAGTTCACTTTTTGTTTTTATTAAAAACAAGCGTGAGAAATTAAAAGCATTGCATCAAGGAAAACAAACGCAGTCTAAGACACTTTGAGCAACCATGATATTTCTCAAATACAGGTTAAATTTGCTCTCAGAAATCTGGTTCAATTTTTGATGGTAAGGAATTGGTGATTTCTGAAATAACCACAGATCATGTTTAGAGGAGTCAAGCAGTAATTGAAGGAAAACAACAACAACAACAACAACAACAAGTAAACGAGCATTAACTCTGACCTAAGTGCTCTTGGATACTGCCTCATCAGAACCACCTTGAGAGGATCAGAATCCATTCAACCCACTGGACTCAGTTTTTGAACACACCAGCTTTAAGGCCCCTGTCAAGCAGGAGCATATTAAACAGGACAACAAAAAGGTTTCCCTTTCTGGCAATTAATTCAGACTTTGACATCAGAATTTCCAAATCTCTTGCAATTAAGGCATTATTTTAATAAAACTGTTTCTAACAAAGTCCCCGTCGCATCTTCAGACCAAAGATCGCACTTTCTCCCCCAGTGTATTAGCAAACCTAGCACCTTTTATGGTAATGGGATAAATGAATAATTGGACAAAAGAAGAGAAAAAAATGAATGGAATGAATTGAGGGAAAACAATCTCTGCGAATCTTTTCCTCAGTACTTTATCAATGAAATTTATGAAATGTGAGCTATTCTTCTTATGGTGATATAGACAATCCACACACAGCATTTTAAAACATGTGACCATGTAATATACATATGCTGCCAACAAAAAGAACAAGATTCCTGAGATCTAGTAATTGTACAAGACACATGGATTTTTATATTAACTATTTTTTGTCCATTTACTCTCTATTCATTCATTCCATTTTTCAGCTGAACTTTATTAGGTTAATTACATTTTTAACTGTTTATACTATAATTTTCATATAACATTGTATACGTGATGTTTCTTAAGACAACAATAATCCCTATACCAGTTCCTATTTTGCCCTTTTACATCTTGTCACAACGATGTCACAGTGGCACAGACAAGCATTCAAAAGATTTTTCTGGTAGAAAACAGGAGACGTACAATACAACAAACAGAGGCAGTCACACGGGGTGGCTTGTATATTGGTTGTTCATGTGTGTGGTGCTTTGACTGCGATGCAAGTAAACAGTCAGGAATGATTTCATTTGACAACAAATCAAGAAAATGGGTAAAACCAAAGTTCACGATCCATGGTTCCACATGAACAAGTGGGTACTCACTGGTGCTCTTGTTGGCCACGTCAGGAGAGGGTTCAGAGTTTGAACCACCTCTCAACCAAATGTCGCTAGAAAGAAGTCTGTACTCAGCAACCTTTACTGAGGACCTATGGAGAGCTCTTTTCCTGGTGCTTTGGGAACATATTTCTTATCAAGGAATTTGAACTACAGATCTTTGCTAGTGAATAAAACAAAAAAACACCTAGCACCTACTACACATAACATTAAAATCTCTTTCTTATGGCTGAGACCCTTGAAAGCTGTAAAGCAACAATATCAGTTGTCATTCCACAAATATTTATAGAGGGCCTACTGTGTGCCAGGTACTTATCTAGGTACTGGGGATATAGCAATGCATAAAAAAAGTTCCTGTTCTCATGGACCCTATAAAACATAGAAACAAATATCAACAATAACTTAAAAATTGTCTCAAGAATTAATAGGCATTGGGGCACCCGGGTGGCTCAGTCGGTTGGGTGTCCGACTTTGGCTCAGGTCATGATCTTGTAGTCCATGGGTTCAAGCCCCACATCAGGCTCTGTGCTGGCAGCTCGAGCCTGGAGCCTGCTTCAGATTCTATGTCTCCTTCTCTCTCTTTGCCCCTTCCCTGCTCATGCTCTCTTTCTCTCTCAAAAATAAACAAGCATTGGGGCGCCTGGGTGGCGCAGTCGGTTAAGCGTCCGACTTCAGCCAGGTCACGATCTTGCGGTCCGTGAGTTCGAGCCCCGCGTCAGGCTCTGGGCTGATGGCTCGGAGCCTGGAGCCTGTTTCCGATTCTGTGTCTCTCTCTCTCTGCCCCTCCCCTGTTCATGCTCTGTCTCTCTCTGTCCCAAAAAATAAATAAACGTTGAAAAAAAAAAATTAAAAAAAAAAAAAATAAACAAGCATTAAAAAAAAAAGGAATTTAATAGACCTTTAAAACATAATATACTAGAGGAAAATAATGGTGCTTTTTAAGCAAGACATATCCAGGTCATCGCGACTTCTTTCTTAAATGCAATTCAGGTACAAAAATAATCACAAAGTTGTGGCTTTCTGTCATCACTGCTGATCACCTCAACTCACCTGGGCTAGAGGGACAATGCCCAAAGAAACCATGAAGAGGGGAAAAGAGCAACTGTGCTCTCAATAGGTAGCAACTGATTGAGGGGGAGAACCGCTGGTCATCCAAAACACCTTACTCCTGGCTGCCAATAACTCTTTCCTCAGGGATTAAAGACTAGTTGGAAAGATAGAACTTTATTCAGGATCAACCTGGAAATAGGCAGTAAATCAGAACTTAATGACATGTATTTTTTTTAAAGACCTGGCAAGTTACCCTGAGGCCAAACAACATGGCAAAGTGCCAGAATCGCTATTTGTTCCACTCTATAGAACTAAAGCGCTCCCTGCCAGTCCTTCTCTGCAGATAACCCTAGAAGATACAGAATGACTGCCAGGCAAACCCATCCTAAAGCATCTTGTACTGTGTTTTTCCACACCGCCTGCTTCCTGGAGGAGAAATATTTGTTAGTGCCCAAGTGCCATTCAAGATCTTAAAGCCCATTTGGATGTGATTATTTTCCAATTATTGGCTTAATCAGAACTATAATCAGAAATAACTGCTCTGTGTACCCTCAGAAAATAAGAAGACATAAGCCTTAAATTGTGGCATAACTAACTTGTTTTATAAATATCTTTTAATGTAGTTATTATAATGCCTGGCTGTGGGGGCAGAATTCAATAAATGCTGTGACAAAGACTATGTATGTGTCTCAGCTTGAACTCGGGGTGGTTTGGCTAGACACAAAACCAACAGTCTAAGATAAAGATTTCCAAAATAAATACTCAAATTATTCTATTCTAAAAAAAAGTCCCTTCTATCTATTAGTCTACAAATTGGAGAAGTAAAAAAATAAAATTACAAAGATCATACCTAAGCAAAAAAGACCATTTTCCTGCACAAACTCTACACTAGGAGAAACTTAGCCATGGAAGAAATTATTGGCAAATTTGAGAAGAAAGATCTTAGTGAGGCTTTCCAAGGCCTGCCTGCTGGGAGGCTGGGGGGACCAGGAGAGGGAAAGAAGTTTAAATATGTGAAATTACTTTTTTAAAGTAATGGAAGCCAAAATGCTTCTATAATTTTATGTCCAGCCACCCTAGCACTACTATCTTACACGTATATGATGATTATGACACCACTTTTAGCAACAACAAAAAAATTTTTACACACACAACCAGGTTAAGATATAGATAGGTAGATAGATGGGGTGTGTGTGTGTGTGTGTGTGTGTGTGCGCGCGCACATGTGCACGCAGCCCCATATGTAGAGTTAAGGATATATTTTACATTTTTATATACACCAAGCTGTGTGCATTGGTTTCAAGAACAGTGGGTAAGAAGGCAACATGGAAGACTTTCTAGTTTTGTTTTATTTTTTATACCTTTGGCTTTGTATTGACAGCTTACAATGTCTATGGTTTTTTTTTTTTCTTTTTCCTTTAAATGTAGACGGAGTGGAGTTTGTGTCCAGCTAAAGAGTATCCTGTGTTCCTAGGCTTTGGTGAACAGTTTGCAGCCAGGTCATTTTTGATGCTCTGGGGAAAGAGCTCAGAAAGCCAATTCCTCAACCCCACCACCCTCCTACTGTAAGAGTGTGGAAGAAGAGTCTGAGAGCAGACCTGGCTGGAGTGTGTGACAGGGACCCAATTGTTTATACTCAGCAGAAGAACTGCCCAAGGGCACTGCAGACACTCTCAGATGCTTTCCAACAGGATGCCAGAGGAAGTAACCTGACCCATCAAAATCTGTCCTGACCTTTTCTTGAAAACAGCCTAGCATTAGCAATATTCCTCCCCTCAAAATAACTTTTAAAATGCTTGCATAACAAAAAAAGGCAAGTGTGCACAGAATAAAAACAATTTAAGGGAGAAATGGCATAGGACTGGATTAACCATTGTGTAAACCTGTTACAGAGAGAGAACTCCAATATTACTGCTTGTATATTTCAAACCATTCAAAGGAGGGCCAGAAGGACATTACAGACTATAGGCTCCACCCACCACTAACGCATATAGTGAGAAATAAATGGTGTGTCAGCATTGTTGCACACGCGTGCAAGTGGGCTCTTCATTCCCTTCACTTCTTGATTCTCTCAATTCTGTTTATTTTTTTTTTTCAACCTTTTTTATTTATTTTTGAGAGGCAAAGAGAGACAGAGCACTAGCTGGGTAGGAGCAGACAGAGAGAGAGACACAGAAACTGAAGCAGGCTCCAGTCTCTGGGCTGTCAGCATAGAGCACAACGCGGGGCTCAAACACACAAATTACAAGATCATGACCTGAGCTGAAGTCCACTGCTTAACCAACCCAGCCACCCAGGCGCTCCTCTCAATTCTCTCTGTTTAGCAGATGAGGAAACTGAGTCAAGAGAAGTAAAGTTAACCTTCCCAAGTCACACAATTCAACTAGGTTTGAAACCCAAGTCTACCAAACATGAAATCCCATATACATTCTTCTTGACAATTTCTCCAAAAAGAAGTTCCTGCTTTATATAATTAAAATGATAATGACGATGACAATGCAATTAAAAATAATTCTGGTTAGGGCGCCTGGGTGGCGCAGTCAGTTGGGCGTCCGACTTCAGCCGGGTCACGATCTCGCGGTCCGGGAGTTCGAGCCCCGCGTCAGGCTCTGGGCTGATGGCTCGGAGCCTGGAGCCTGTTTCCGATTCTGTGTCTCCCTCTCTCTCTGCCCCTCCCCCGTTCATGCTCTGTCTCTCTCTGTCCCAAAAATAAATAAACATTGAAAAAAAAAATTTAATAAATAAATAAATAAAAAATAATTCTGGTTAATGTTTACAACTAAACTAAGTAACTCACACAATAGTTGAAGTATTTGTCCTCTTTGCAGCAGAACTCCCCAACACTCTGATGGTAAGACTTAAATGAAGACTGAAAAAAAATGTTCGGTAACCTTACCAAGTATGAAGCAGAGGATATAGCAAATTATTTTTTAAAGTAATAAAACTATATTTTTGAAGAAAAAAAAAAAAAAAAGAATATATAGGTCAATGAAGATATAATAAAGGAAATTATGTAAACTACTTAGAATTAAAAGATAATGAAAATAATACAAATAAAACTTGTGGAATTTGAAAAAAAAAAAAAAAAAAAAAAAACAAAAACAAAAACAAAAACTATATTTCTGCCATCATAGAAAAGGACTCTTTACATTTAGATTTCATTCTAGCATTCTAAAAATGTTTATTTATTTAAAACTAGGTTTATACTGTACTGATTTTTATCCTTGCTTTAAAATGCTTAAGGGGCGCCTGGGTGGCTCAGTCGGTTGAGCGTCTGACTTTGGCTCAGGTCATGATCTCACAGCTCGTGAGTTCAAGCCCCGTGTCAGGCTCTGTGCTGACAGCTCAGAGCCTGGAGCCTGCTTCAGATTCTGTGTCTCCCTCTCTCTCTGCCCCTAACCCACTTGCATTCTGTCTCTGTCTCTCTCAAAAATAAATATTAAAATTTTAAATAAATAAATAAATAAATAAAATGCTTAAAAGGTAGCATAGTTGAAAATAATGAAAGTAACCTAAATGTCCTTCAACAAATAATGGTACCAAAAGGAATCTAAGTAGCTATTTAAAATAATAAAATAGATCCACAGGAACTGAGTTGGAAAGCTGTCCAGAATGTACCATAAAATAAAAAAAGCAAAATGCAGAATATGGAATATATGATTCCATTAAGACCAAAAAGTAACTACACATATGTGGCTATGTGTACAAATATAAATGTGTGTATATATACATAGGTATATGTATCCTCCCCCTCCATGAATGTTTGTGTGAGCATAGGAAGACTCCTGAACAGTGGTGGTCTCTGGGGTAGAAGTAGAAAAGTAAAAGGGACCAGTTGCACCTTTAATGAGTTTTATAAACTCATTAAATTATTTAACCGCTTTATAGTAAGTATGTGTGTCATGGACTTAATGTATGTGACCTCCAAACCCCCAAAATACGTGTGTTAAAACCCTAACCCCCATTGTGGCTGCATCTGAAGTAAGGAAATAATTAAGATTAAATGAGGTCATAGAGTGGGGCCCTGACCTAGTGGAATTAGCATTCTTACAATAAGAAACACCAAACAGTTTGCTCTTTCCTTTTTCCCCTCCTACCTTCCCATCCCTCAGGAATAATCATAAGCTGGTTCATGTAAAGGGTGCACCAAAGTTCAGGACCCTGGAGGATAGAGAATTAACCAAACTTTGGTTAACAAGTGTTTTGTTGCAAATGATCAGTGGGGACAAACAGTTCAACTGATCATCTATGTGGCAAAGAACAGGAATTTTGAGGGTCTGTGCCTGGCTTTATTATATTTGTTTTATTATCTTTTTAAAGTGTATTCATTTATTTTTGACAGAGAGAAAGCATGAGTGGGGGAGGGGCAGAGAGAGAGGAGAGAGAGAAAATGCCAGGCAGGCTCCCCACTATCAGTGCAGAGCCCAATGCAGGGCTCAGACTCACGAACTGTGAGATCATGACCTGAGCCAAAGTTGGACACACAACCTTACTGAGCTACCCAGGCGCCCCTAGAGAAAATCTTTTTTTCCCCCCAAAGATTTCATTTTTAAGTAATTTCTCCACCCAACACAGGGCTCAAACTTACAACCCCAAGGTCAAGAGTCAAATGCTCTACCAACTGAACCAGGCAGGTGCCCCTGGCTTTGCTATATTTAAACAAGGGAGGCATCAGTGAGTCTTAAGTAATTTTCCAGAGCACAGAGAGTGATGGGATTTCTTAATGTTACTGTTTTCCAGGTTGAGAAGGCTCAGGCAAAATTCAACATTGTCAAATTCTGCAAGTGAGATTAAAAATAGCTACCATTCCACTTTCTTGAGAAGCTACTGGATATCCTTGGTATTATGCTGGGCATGTTCTACAAATATTTTCATATTTTCATAACACTTGTTTAATTTCATAACAACCTGAAGTGCTACACTATTTTCACAAATAGGAACCAGGCTCATGGAAGGTATCATTCTCAAGGTCACAAGACTAGTAAGTAGATGCAGATTCTCAAACCCAGGGCTTTGTGACTCACTCAGTCCCCTACATCCCACTGCCTTCATGAGGTCACATGGAAAGGGTCTGTAACTGGAAAGTCAGTGGGTTTCTTGGTGATCTTTAAGGGGAGCAGGGATTTAAACAACCAAATCTCTGAGTTATCCTGAGTGGAAGGTGACTTAGAAAAATGAAACTTTGTGTGATAGAAAGAACACAGGTTTTCACATCAAATTGCCTGGTTCTGGGTCCTAGGCTTCTTTTTCTCAATAAGACATTTAGATGAGTCACTCAATTTAGTTAAGTCTCAGCTTCTCCACCTTTGGAAAATAGAGATAAAAACAGTATCTGCCTCACAGAATCATTTCGGGGTTTCTCTCATTTGATCATGTATATTAAATGCTTTGTAAATTATAAAGCATCAATACAAAGTTAGTTAATTAACCATCTTTGTCCTTCCTTATCTTATCAGCCAAGCAAATCTGAGATGCTGCTATTAAGATAGGACTCATCCAAGTTGGCTAGAACATTCTATAGAGTTGTTGACATGTGAAGCTAAAGCGGTTATTTACTTCCACAGACAAGTATGTGGAACATTTCTAACAGGAGAATGATGCAGGACTAATAATTTAAAACTGACAGGGTCATCTGGGATTATGGTGCTTCATATGAAGAAGATGTGTTAAACAATCAGATGAAAAGAAACAGGGAAACTCACAAAGCACTTGACCAATAACACTGTGTATAAAAGCTAGGAGTGCTTTACTGAAATAGTGAAAAGATACACTTGCAGTCATAACATAGCAATGCACTCAATCCTCATTATACAGTGCTGCCTACAAACACTGGTAGAGTTTATTCTTTTTCCATTATAATAAAACCCCACTTTTGAGGATTTATAATTCAGCCAAAATAATTTGCTACAGGAGTGTTTCAAAAGACCTTTTTATAACCCTTTGAATAAAACCCCAACATCAGAAAGTCTAAACAATAAAGGCCCTGACGCTTCTAAAGCAGTTGTTGTTACATGAGTGTTAAAATTTTTGGTCACATGGGCTTGATTTCTATTATGTGAAGTTCTTCTAGATCACATCTTACTTTAGTTAATAGGCACTAATAGGAAATGGAGGGCTTGAAAACAGGTTGTTTTGATATACTTTCTATTAAGAGAATGAACAGAAAAGGCATTTGAATATAAAGAAAAAAAGTTTATGTGTGATTGCTAGGAAGTCACTTAGTCCAGCCCTGATAATTCAGATTTACAAAATACAAAGATTTTATTTTGCCTAAACTATAATAAAAGCAATGTGCCTGAGGAAGTTTATTGAATCTATCAAGGTACTAAAGGGACAATGGGAAATACTGTAATAGGAAAAACTGCTTAGTCCTAGATTTCTGAACTTTGTCCTCAAGAACACCAGATGTTAATAATGGCCTATCCTGAAACAAAACAAAATAAAAGAAACAATAAAACAAATTCAGTGGGTTATGTAAATTTGGAGTAGTCTACAAAAAAACTAAATCCTCCTTGGAAAGTCACAGACCATCTCTAGCATGTTAAAAATTCTGAAAAATACATTTAGACCTGTTTAATATGCTGAACTTAGCACTGTCCACAGTTATTTTTACCCTATGTCTCCCTTTTCACAATCAACCATTGTTAATCATGAAAGAAACATTAATCAGTGATTTAATACACAGAGTTTCTCTTCAGAGGGGGAGAGACCATCACACCAGAATCCCTTGTTAAAAATACAGATTCCAGGGCCCAAACCCCAGACCTTCTGACTCAGACTCTAGAGTTGAGGCCCACATTCTGTATATTCTTGACCCTTAGCTCCACCCCTCCCATTACTAAGTACACTAAAGCTTGACAGCCACTGAGATGGTATCCAAAGGCCATCCCCAAAATGTCAGATATTGTTCTTCTGGGCTGGAATAGACACATTTTTTAGAGATTATATTATCTCTTATTCAGAATTAGTCTCATTATAGAGGCGATGACTGGGTGGGCAATGTGGTCAAATTAGTGAAACTAAAAAGACACCTGTATAAAGTGGCTTTACAATGACATAGAAAGCCTCTTATTGAAAATCTCCTATTATCAGTCATGGTATTCAAAATTCCAGTGCTAGAAATCCTATTGTTCTTGGATATATAAATTGACAACAATTTTTTCAAAAGCAATTTTACATTAGATATCAAAACCCTAAAAAATGTGAATGCCCTTGACCTCAGTGATTCCATTTCCGAAAAGAAAATTTAAATTCAGAAAAATAAACTTTGCACAAAGATCTTCATTATAAAATGTATAATAGGGAAATACTGCAAACAACCAAGCCTTCTGACAGTGTGTAAATGAATTCATATTTATATAATACTATATTAGGTATTTATATCAAAGTTTATAACAACATGGAAAATATACTGTAATGCTAATTGTATTTTTTTGGGCCAGTTAAGAGATAACTGAGAAAACATCAGCCAAAATGAATGTGATGTATACGTAATATGATTGTAGATTAATATTTTTCTAGATTTTCCTCAAAAAATGACAAAGAAATAATAATGTGCAAATATTAGATGCTGTTACAAAATAGAAATAATGCAACTAAGAAATGAGAAAAAAAGAGAAAGAGAAAAGTTGATTGCTATGTAGCAAGGTCTCTTAACCTCAGCACTATTAATTTGGCTCAGATAATTCTTTGTTGTGAGGGCTGTCCTGTGCAACATAGGATGTTTAACAGCATCCCTAGTCCCTACCCACTAGATGCTAGTTGTGACTACCAAAAATATAGCCATTGCCAATGTCCCCCAGGAGCAAAATCACCTCCATTGTGAACCACTGCTATGTAGGTAATAGGTTAAAGAATACTATTAAAAACTAATAAATCAGACTCAAGACCAAAAAGTATATATATCTGATTTAAAAATGGGCAGTGGTGGGGCACCAGGGTGGCTCAGTCAGTTGAGCAACTGACTTCATCTCAGGTCATGATCTCATGGGCCATGAGTTCGAGCCCCACGTCAGGCTCTGTGCTGACAGCTCAGAGCCTGGAGCCTGCTTCTGATTCTGTGTCTCCCTCTCTCTCTGCACAACTCATGCTCTGTCTCTCTCTGTCTCAGAAATAAATAAACATTAAAAAAAAATGGGCAGTGGACCTGAATAGACATTTTTCTAAAGAACACATCCAGCTGGCCAGGAGACACATGAAAATATGCTCAACATCACTAATCATCAGGGAAATGCAAGTGAAAACCACAATATCACCTTACACCTGTCAGAATGGCTAAAATTAAAAAGACAAGAAATAACAAGTGTTGGTGAGAATATAGAACAAAAGGAACTCTTGTGCACTGTTGGTAGGAATATAAACTGGTACTGTGACATGGTGACCTGAGCTGAAACCAAGAGTCAGATGCTTAACGTACTGAGCCACCCAGGTACTCCAACTGGTAGGAACATTTAAATGGTCCTTTAGACAAACTACAGGAAGCTAAATATGAACTAGCATGAGAGTGGGAAACTCCTGGGAACAGTAGGGATTGGGGGATCGTGCTGCAATATTGTGAGCTTTTTCTAGCACCTTCACCAGGTTCTCACAGAGAAAAACAAGAAATATGCCCTCTTGGCTCTGCAGGGAAAGAGAAAGAGTAAAGCACTGGGAAATATAAAAATACACCCTAAGCTTTCTCTATAACAAAGTCCCACTTCCCAGGGGAAATGACTTTCACAGAGTCATGTGGAATATTTCTTAGTCTTCTCTGTTGAGAACCTGGTAGGATTCCTTGGAGTAAAGCATTCCTCCCATTCCTATACACTCTACCTGTCCTGTCTCAACTAAAGGGGTTTAAAAAAAACTCAAACGGTGTCAGGGCTTATGCTGGGAATATTATAACTGGGGGAAAAGAGGGGGGCAGGGAGAGGAGGGGGAAGAAAAGAGGAAAACACATGTGAAGGTCACGGTCCCAAGAGAAGACCTACTAAAACACTGAGATTTAATTGGAATATTATAGAATGCTCCGCCACACTTTACCACCACACCAAAGTGTTCCAATATAATGAGCTAATTAAAGCTAAAGCAAAACATAGACTCAGAAATATTTAGGAAAGCCCACATTCAAAAAGAGAGAGAAAAACAAGGAAAACAGAACAATTTGCAGCCTCAGCCAACTTTAGTGACCAGCAAACAGCTCAACTCCTAACCACATTAACATAAATCCTCACACTAAAGGCCTCTTACCTCAGCTCTTTATATCTGATATATATATCGTATTCAGCTTTCAAGGTATGCCAAAAGGCAAGAAAAAAATCAGTCTGAAGAGACAAAGCAAGCATAAGAAACAGACTCAGATATGACACAGATGTTGGAATTGTCAGACAGGGAATTTAAAATACCTATAATTAGTATGTTAAGGACTCTCGGTAAATATTCAAGAACAAATGGGTAATTTAAGTAGAGACAAGGAAACTTTAAGAATCCAAAGAAAATGTTAGAAATCAAAACCACTATAACAAAAATGAAGAACGTCTTAGATGATCTCATCAGTAGACTGGACACAAATGAGGAAACAATTGGTGAGCATGATGATGGATCAGTAGAAACTCCCAAATTGAAACGCAAAGGAAATTTAAAAATAACAACATCCAAAAACTGTGGAATGATTTGAAAAGGTATAAAATGCATATATTACAGGGTACAAGAAAGTGCTCAAACATAAAACACAGTAACAGGGGTCTGTTGACTGACACAGGAATCAAATGAAAGAGCTCCCAATGACCAAAGTTGGAAAAAGTTGAACAATAAACAAGTATTAGATTATAATCCAAAACATAAAATATCCATGAGTCCATACTGATATAAGTAAATGGGAAGAACAGATAAATCTCCAGAATAATCCTACATAATTCATGTAGATACTTTATCCTCAAAAAAGGGGAGCATAACTCCCTACTCTGAGTGCAGAGTGTGTATACTGACCTCCTTATAAAGAGTAGTATGAAAAGAGTAACTTTACAGTGGAGAAACATGACAAAAACTACCTCAGCCAAGTGCTTGAGGTTAATGCCAAGTAATAAGTCATGTTGATATAATATGATGTGATAAGTATGTCACTTTATGTCTGTGGTTTTCCTCCCCAAAACCCATAACTTCAGTCTAATCAAGAAATACATCAGACAAACCCCAACTGTAAGATCTTCTATCCTATACCTGACCAATACTCCTCAAAATTATCAAAGTCATCAAATAAAGGAAAGTCTGGGAAACTGCCACACCTAGTGGAGACTAAGGAGACATAACTACATGTAATGTGGTATCACAGATGGTATCCTAGAACAGGAAAAGGGCATTAGGTAAAAATCAAGACTATATGAATAAAAAAACTTAAAAAAATCAAATATGAATAAAGTATGGACTTTAGTTAATAATAGTGTATTAATGTTGGTTCATTAATTATGTCAAATTCCATACCCTCGTAAGATGTTAACAGAGGAAACTGGGCATGAAGTGTTTGGGAAATTCTTTGTACTATCTTTATGATTTTTCTATATATCTAAAACTATTCTAACATTAAAAGATTGATTTTTTTAAAAGTCATATGGAAAAACAAAGATGCAATGCAAAAATAAAATGGAAAACACTAAAAAAAAATTATATGAGGGGCACTAGTCCTACCTAACATTAAAACATACTAAAGAGCCTCTATAATTACAACAATATGCAAAAGTAGACTAACAGACCAATGCAATTGAATAGAAAGCCCAGGAATGGGCCCAAATACAAGTAGAAATTTAGTATATGATAAAAGTGCCATTTTAAATCACTGAAGCATAGATTTGACAAATAGTGCTGGGATGGGGTGCCTGGCTGGCTCAGTAGGTGGAGCATGTGATTCTTGACCTCAAGGTTGTGAGTTCAAGTCCCATGTCGGGTGTAGAGATTACTTAAAAATAAAATCTTTAAAAATAAAAAAATAAATAGTGCTAAGTCAACTGGCAACCACTTGGAAAAAAAATTAGACACAGACCTTATACCATATACAAGGATAAACTCCATGGATTATGAATTATAAATATTTTAATAGAAATGTAGAGGACTAGAATAAAGCATGAGTGACTTCCTCTTCAACTCCCATTGTTGAAAGAGGCTTAGGAAGCCTCTCAAAATCCAGTGTACATTTAAAAAATTTATAAATAGGAGTACAATTTTTAAAATAAACTTTATGGCAAAAAAAAACCCACTACTAACAACATCAAAAGACAATTGACAAAGTGGGGAAATATAAAGAGATAAACTTCTAAAAATTGAGGGAAATATCCACAACGTATGGGAATTCTTATAGCTCAATAAGAACACAAACCACCTAATTAGGAAAATCATCTGAAGAACACTTTACCAAAGAGGATATACAGAGAGCAAATAAACACATGGCACGACAGCTGACATCTCTGATCATTAGGAAAATGTAAAATAAAACCACAATGAGATACCACTACACACAGACTAGAATAGCTGAAATTCAGAAGACTAACAATTTCAAGCAATGGCAAGAATGTGGAGCAAATGGAAATCTCAAACACTACTGGTGAGAATGCAAAAGGTACAGATAATTTTTAACAAATAGTTTAGCAGCACCTATAAAATTAAACATACTTAGTACATGATCCAGCAATCTCAGTCCTAAGTATTTATTCAAAATAAATGAGGTTGTGGGATGGAGCTCTGCCTTGGGCTCCACGCTGGTGTGGAGCCTGCTTAAGATTCTATCTCCCTCTGCCCCTCTCCTCAACTTGCATGCTCTCTAATAAAAAAAATATATAAATATATATGTTTTTGGGGCACCTGGGTGGCTCAGTCAGTTAAGCATCTGACTCTTGATTTCAGCCCAAGTCATGATCTCACAGTCATGGGATCAAGCCCTGCATCAGGCTCTGCACTGACAGCAGGGAGCCTGCTTGGAATTCTCTCTCTGCATCTCCCTCTCTCTCTCAAAATAAACAAATACACTTTTAAAAAAAAATAAATGGAAAACTATCGTCAAAGACCTGTGTAAAATGTTTATAACAAGTTATTCATAAAGTCAAAAACTAGAAACAACAAAAATGTCTATCAACTGGTAAATGGATAAACAAATTGTGGTACATCCATACCATGGAATACAACTCACCAATAAAAAGAAACCACTAATACATGTAACATGTATGAATTTCAGAAGCAGTGTGTTAACTGAAAGAAGCCAGACACAAAAGGCCATATACTCTGCGATTCCAATTACATGACATTTTGAAAAAAACAACAGTATAGGGAAGGAAATCAGTGAATGGAACCTGGGGGTAAAGAGAGGGAATTGTGCAAAGAGGCATAGAAAATTAGAATAAAATTTGTTAAAAATAAGGTAAGGGGAAAACATTGTAGGATTGTATTGGAATGGAATTGGGGTATAAACTCATGGTTTTTAGTATATAGATATAATGTGTGTGTGTGTGTGTGTGTGTGTGTGTGTGTGTGTGTGTACATAAAATTCCTAGGTTTATCTGCTGATAAGGTCCAGAGGCAATGACATCCCAGGACTAATGGGCATTGTTAGCAAGTAAAGAAGTATTCAGAAAATGATGAGGAATATCAAAAGGACACAACAGCCACCAACTGAAAGGGATTCCCAGTGGTCAAATCTGCAACAATTTGAGTAAGAAAACAGTGACATTAATGGATTTGGACCAAAACTAATGATGATGATGATGATGATGATGATAATAATAATAATAATAATAATAATGGATTTGAACCCCCCAAATAAAATAATCATGCATGAGTCCATGCTGATATAAATAATTTAATTAATAAATAAATAGGGAAAAGGTAAAGCTGTTCCTTACAGTAGTATTCCACCTTCCACCTAATAAATGCTAAAGGAAATAGAAAATTACTATTTGAGGGGCACCTGGGTGGCTCAGTTGGTTAAGGGTCCAACTTTGGCTCAGGTCATGATCTCACGGTTCATGGGTTCAAGCCCTGCATCAGGCTCTTGCTGATAGCTCAGAGCCTGGAGCCTGCTTCGGATTCTGTGTCTCCCGTTCTTTCTGTCCCTCCCTGCCCACTTGCACTTTGTCGGTCTCTCTCTCAAAATAAACATTAACAAAAAAAAAAATTTGTTTTAAATTACCATTTGACAAACACCACAATAATTATCCCAGGCAAGAATCATCAATGGATGCTAGAATTCACTGGCAAAATTATGATGAGAAACAACTGATGTATGTAGTCTCAAAATATCTCCCCACAAAGATTGCAATGTGGAAATCTTACATCTACAGCAGAGAAAATCCAGCAGACACCATGCTGACCAAGAGATCAGTGTCACTAGCCAGTGGGACAAAATGATATTAGTGCCTCCTGATATAATGCACTAAAAAAAGCCAACACTACTTTTGTGGTATTCTCATCAAAAATGCATAATGTGGGGGGCGCCTGGGTGGCGCAGTCGGTTAAGCGTCCGACTTCAGCCAGGTCGCGATCTCGCGGTCCGTGAGTTCGAGCCCCACATCAGGCTCTGGGCTGATGGCTCAGAGCCTGGAGCCTGCTTCGGATTCTGTGTCTCCCTCTCTCTCTGCCCCTCCCCCGTTCATGCTCTGTCTCTCTCTGTCCCAAAAATAAATAAACTTTGAAAAAAAAAATTAAAAAAAAAATGCATAATGTGGGAGTGCCTGGGTGGTGGTTCTGTTGGTTAAGCAACTCTTGATTTTGGCTTAGGTCATGATCTCACAATCATGACATCGAGCTGCTCCATGCTGAGTGTGGAGCCTGCTTGGGATTCTCGCTCTCCCTTTCTTTGCCCCCTCCCAACTCGCATGCATGTCTCTCTGTCTCAAAATAAATAAATTTTAGAAAACATTTTTAAAAATGCATAATTTGGGGTGCCTGGGTGGCTGAGTCAGTTAAGCATCTGACTCCTGATTTCTGCTCAGGTCATGATCTCACAGTTATGAGATCGAGTCCCACATCAGGCTCCATGCTGAGTGTGGAACCTGCATGGGATTCTCTGTGCCCTCTCTCTGTGCCTCCCCACCCCCCGCTTATGAGTACATTCATGCAGGTGCGCTCTTTCTCTCAAAATAAACTTTTTAAATGTATAATCTGAATTCAATATTGAGTAAATATCAGACAAAACAAAATTGCAAGACTTTTACAAAATAACTAGCCTGTTACCTCCATAAGTGTCTAGACTATGAAAGACTAAGAGTAATGAACTGTTGGAGCACCTGGATGGCTCAGTCAGTTAAGTGTCTGATTTTGGCTCAGGTCATGATCTCATGGTTCATGGGCTCAAGCCCTGAGTCAGACTCCACACTGACAGTGCAGAGCCTGCTTGGGATTCTTTCTCTCTCCCTCTCTCTCTCTGCCCTCTCTCACTTGCACTCTCTCTCAATAAACAAATAAACTAAAAAAAAAAAAAAAAAGAGTAATGAACTGTTTCAGGTTAAAGGAGATGAAGGAGACATAGCAACTGAATGTAACATATGATCCCATAGCAGAAAGCGGACATTAGTGGAACAATTGGTAAAATTTGATAAGGTTTTTAGATTAAATAGTATTATATCAATGTTAATATCCTAATTTCAAAAACTGTACAGTGGTTGTTGTTAAGAGATAATTATCCATGTTTTTCAGACAGAGGCACTAACTGTCTTTGTTTTGAGCTATCTTTTCAGGAATGTTTATGTAACAGTCTTGGAAGATATAGTATCTCCCTTTAGAACAAAGGGCAGGTATAATTAGTATCCATTATAAAAGATCTGGTTTCCTTAAATTTAGGGCTCCTTTCCTGTAATGCAACCCACTGCATGTGTGGGCATCTATCTATGGGGAACTCTTCACATGGCCCTGTGGGAAGTGCAACACAGGAAAACCTAAGCAAATGTTGATGCTCCAACTATTACTATTACTATTACTGTGAGTAATAAACTATCCTTAACTTCTGACCCAGGAATCTCTTGTCTTTTACAAGCACATAACTGTGGTAGGCTGAAGGAACTTTAGGTAGCCTCTAGGAGCTGAGACAACTTTAGGCTTATAACCAGCAAGAAAATAGTGATGTCAGGCCTATAAACAAGGACGTGAATTCTGTCAACAAGTTCCAAGTTAGGCTGGAAGAGAACAGAAAGGAACACGGTTCAGACAACACACTGATTGCAGCCTTCTAAGACTCTGAGCATGGGACCTAACTAAGCCATGTCTGGACTTCTGACTCATAGAAACTGGGAGATGATAAATGTGGTTTTTTTTGTATACCACTAAATTTGTGGTGATTTGTTATGCAACAAAAAATTAATACACCATGAAACTGAGCTCTACTCTGATGTCAATGTCCTTAAGAATCTACCAGTGTAGTACATTTTAGAAGGAACACTTTCGTTCTGCACTTAAGCAGTTAAAGAGCCTCAGTCCTCTACAATGTGTTAGAAGCAAAATTAAGTCTTTCAAAATATTCCACAAGCAATAGGGTTATATGCTCTCCATAATAAGTAAATCTTGGTAATTTTACCTTCTCATCCACTACTCCATAGGGAAAAAACAATGACTTTCTTCTTTTTGTTTATTTGTACAAGCATGTATCACTTCTAAACAATACTTCTCAGTAGCTAGAATGAAAATTACATTAGAAAAAAAGAAAAGAAGTAGAGACCAATTCTATTTCAGATGCTTCTTTGATAGCCCACTTCTGGCCAAATGAAGTCTCAGATGGTTCCCACTTTTCATGGGAAAATGGCATTTTTCATTGGAATAAAGAAGCTACTCTGAAAAATAAAATGGGGGAAGAAGCAGCAGCAGAATTAAGAGTTTCTTGAGGGCAGATCAGGGCATGGAATGGAACAGAAGAGATACCTGGTGACTAGAAGCTGAGAGGAGATTTATAGAAGAGATGGTTTAGAGTAATTTTTCTGGAGAAATTTTGAGTTTTTGGTCGGAGACCCCTTTTTGTGCCTTCATAAATTTATCAATAAAACAGCAAACATGTTCCTAGGTTTGGCTCCATTAGATTTCTTGTGAATGCATCAAGGTTAGATGCTGGCAAATACAGAGTCCTTAATGAACAGAGGCAGTCGACATCTGCTTTTGTTTCAAGGTTTCAGATCGAAAAGATGTGGCACAGGGTTCCTGAATTAGTCTGGGATTTTTACCAAGCATAACTCTAAGGATGATGAGAATTTTGAAAAACTAAAGTCTGTCATCTTCTCTTATATCAGCTTTATCTTATCACAGAAACAAAAGCAGAGAAGTTTTTTCTCAATCTAAGAGAACCCCATGTAGTTTGCTGACATTTGTTATGGTGACAAAAATGAAGAATTAGGGGCACCTGGGTGGCTCAGTCGGTTGAGCATCTGACATCAGCTCAGGTCGTGATCTCACGTTCATGGGTTTGAACCCCGCGTTGGGCTCTGTGCTGGCAGCTCAGAGCCTGGAGCCTGCTTTGGATTCTGTGTCTCCCTCTCTCTCTGCCCCTCCCCTGCTTGCACTGTCTCTCAAAAAATAAAATAAAATAAAACGTTAAAGAAGAATTAGAAGTAGGAGAAATTGCGAAGAGTGGCACTACAGCCAACTGAGACTGTTGAAACCAAGTTTACATTCAACAAATTTTATTTTAAGTTTTAGTTGAGTTATTTTCTTTTCTTCCCCATACAATTTCTATTGGGAAAAATAAGTCCTTCACACCAAGTCCTGAACACATAATTACTTTCTTCTGTTTTACCAAAATAATGATAGTCTCTTTAATTCTCAAGTTTTTCCTAGCTTCATTAGTAAAAATAAATAAATGAAAACCTGAAATGTGTAACCTTAATTAGTAAACATGTAATTACTGTTTAAACAAACCATGCTTGTAATATTCCAAAATAAACATTTTTTTCAAAATAAAATTTATTGAGTTTTTTACTAAACAGCATTATGTTACAAAGTCTGTGTGTATTTTCTTTTGAAACTTGTGTTGTATAATTTTTTTTTTTTTTTTAGTAATCTCCACATCTAGGGTGGGGCTTAAACTCACAACCCCAAGATCAAGAGTCATATGTTCTTCCCACTGAGCCAGTCATGTGTTGCATAATTTCAATCTATCTATCTCTTCTCTCTTTTCTTTTGGTGCAGAGGATATCTTTTTTTTTCCCCTCTCTCCAAGGTTTCAATCTGTCCAAAACTTCCTGTCAGGTCTTATATTGCCATCCCTCTCAACCTCACTCCACCTTACCCTTCTCTCTCCAAATACATGGACTATCTTCTTAAAGTATGCCCAGAAAGTCAAGACAGAGCATCAGGGTGATAGCTAAGGAAAAAAAAAAACTGTAAAGCCCCAACCATATGGCACCCTAGGATAATACAGGTACCACCACTGCCTCTCAAAGCACAAATTTCTTTTAATTAAGATTTCTATAATAGTTATAACCTGTCATAACTGATCATATCAAAAAGTCATCTGAATTTAAAACAGTTTGAGATTTAAAAACTGAGAACTTCATGTAAGAGTCGTTATAAATATCTCAGTCTATAGGTTAATAAAAAATACAGGGTAGGTAACAGACTTCAGCAGGATTTACGCTTACAGCTTTGCACTCTGTGAATTTTAAAGTTTTAACTTTTTATACACATTTGCTAGTGCCCTCTGGTGTCAACATGGATGAGAATAAATACTATGACATAGGCTCCTCTTATAATGCTGCTTTTCTTTCAAAAATGCAAATTGAGGGCGCCTGGGTGGCTCAGTCAGTTTGCCTGACTTCAGCTCAGGTCATGATCTCACGGTCCGTGAGTTTGAGTCCCGCGTCGGGCTCTGTGCTGATGGCTCAGAGCCTGGAGCCTGCTTCAGATTCTGTGTCTCCCTCTCTCTCTCTCTGCTCCTCCCCTGCTCACACTCTGTCTATCTCTCTATCTCTCTCTAAGATCAATAAACATTAAAATTTTTAAAAAAATGGAAATTGAAACTATTTACATAAGATTAGAACAGGCTTCAACTTTTTCTGCCCTGGCCTCACTGAATGAGTCAATGTGATTTTCTTCTTAATTTTTTCTCTCTCTCGTAACTATGAATACTGGATAATCAGCTTGGAAATGGTTCAGAGATAACAGAAATATCACCCTCTACATCTTCTACCTCCAGCTTTTCTTTCTTTCTCACCCTAGTTTCACCTTCTGATTTCATTCATGAAGAGAGAAAAGGACAAGAAAGAATAAATGTTGCTCATTTACATCCCTGCTGTCTTTTATACCATCCTCCAACTAATCCCCAGACTACCTTCACTTGAATCAATAGTGTCTCTTTGCAGTACACTTCTGCCCCAAGCCCTACAGTCCAATCTGAGTTTTGTCTACCAGCTACTAAAACAAGGAAGAAAAGGCCTTTTATTCACCACACATGAGCAGTGATGATCAATCTGAGAGAAACATTATAAAGATCTCCATTCATTTGTATTTTTCTAATAAGAATTCTGTTTTAAGGTCTAAAGACCTACTGGGGAGCCTGGGTGGCTCAGTCGGTTAAGCATCCAACTTCGGCTCAGGTCATGATCTCACAGGTTTTGAGTTTGAGCCCCGCGTCAGGCTCTGTGCTGAAAGCTCAGGGCCTGGAGCTTGCTTCAGATTCTGTGTCTCCCTCTCTCGCTGTCCCTCCCCTACTCATACCCTGTCTCTCTCAAAACAAACATTTAAAAAAATGTCTAAAGACCTAGTAAACTGTTAGAAAGTCAATGATAGTTAAAAGAGAGAGAAACACTGTGCCATTGTAATTCTGTTGAACACCATGACTTTATCCATTTATTCCAACGAGGAATAAAATAATCAGATAGTGGCCTACAATCTTGAGCAGAGGGGAAATTTAAGAGCTATTATGGCCACTCAGGAAACAAGCCTCTTCTGAAATGGAACTGGTATCCTTTTCCCCTTTTTGGCAACTAATGGTTTTCCATAAATAACTGGCCCATGGGTGAAAGAGTCACATACCTTTTCATATGCCAAGTGGGGCTGCCAATCTCTTTGTCTGATTTATCTGTTGAATTTACCTCAGGTTGATTTTCCTCAAAGTAGACTAGATAAAGTAGGGAGATGAGAGAATACTGGGAATATAAAATAGTTCTTTTAGTTTAATTGCTTCAGCTTTATATTTGTTTAAAAACTGCCATAAATAGTTCCCGTGTTTTGCTGGTTTGTGTTTTAATTGTTTCAGCTTTGTATTTGTCTAAAATCTGCCATGAACTTTCTTATACTCAGCAGATCAATGTGTAAATTCCCCCTGGGTTTCCATAGAACATTAGTCCCATGAAATGCTCCATGAAATAAAGATTCTGCAGCCATATAAACTTGAGAGCAGTACAATTAAGGCTGCCTCCTGGAGATTCACAACGCACAGTAGCAACTTAAAGATTCAGACTAGTCAGGTAGGAAAGAAACCAGTTTAATTTTGTTAACTCAGTGTTACCAAAATTTATTTGACCACAGAATACTAATTTGGGGGTTTGTTTGTTTGTTATAATACTCTTAGCATCAGGCTAGTATTCAAAGAGCATACTTTAGCGTATTGACTTAGAAGCTCCTAGGCCAAGAATGTTTTAGCATTTACTATTAGCATAACAAGTTATTTTCCTTTATATAATTTTTTAATGTTCATTTTTGAGAGACAGTATGCATGTGCATGAGTGGGGGAGGGGCAGAGAGAGAATCCAAAGAGGGCTCTGTGCTGGCAGCATAAAGCCCAATGCAGGGCTCAAACTCACTAACCATGAGATCATGACCTGAGCTGAAGTCAGATGCTTAACGGACTGAGCCACCCAGGTGCCTCCAAGTTATTCTCCTTTAAATGTGTATGTATGTATAAATCTAGACCAATGGTTCTCAACCACAGATGATCTTTGTCCCACTGCCCCCAGGAGGCATTTGTTAATGTATGAATACATTTCTGGTTGTCACAATTTGGAATTGCTATTAGCATCCCTGGTAGAAATCAGAATGCTAAACATCCCACAATGGACAAGACATCCCCAAATAACAAAAAACTATCTGGCCCATGTGCCAATAATGCTAAGATTGTGAAATTCTGATGAAGACTGTGGTTACCTCTGAGGAGTGAGATTGGAGGTTATAAGGAGGAAAGAGTTTCACTTCTTTTTTTTAAATTTAAGCTTTAGTTAACATACAGTGCAATATTGGTTTCAGGAGTAGAATTCAGTGATTCATCACTTATATACAACACCCAGTGCTCATCCCAACAAGTGCCCTCCTTAATACCCATCAGCCATCTAGCTCATCTCCCACCCACCTCTCTCTGATAACCAATAGTTTATTCTCTATCAAGAGTCTTTTATGGTTTGTTTCCCTCTCTTTTCTTTCCCTGTACTCCCCCCTTTCCATATGTTCATCTGGTTTGTTTCTTAAATTCCACATATGAGTGAAAGAATATGGTATTTGTCTTTCTCTGATTGACTTATTTTGCTTAGTATAATACATTCCAGCTCCATCCACATCATTACAAATGGCAAGATTTCATTTTTTTGATAGCTGAGTAATATTCCATTGTATGTATATATCACATCTTATTTATCCATTCATCAGTTGGTGAACATTTGGGCTCTCTCCATGAGAATTTCACTTTTGATTTTGTACAATCATACTTCAACTACTTTTTTTTAATGTATTTTTTGAGAGAGAGAGAGAGAGAGAGAGAGAGAGAGAGAGAATATCCCAAACAGGCTCCTTGCTGTCAGCACAGAGCCTGACATAAGGCTCAACCCCACCAACCATGAGATCATGACCTGAACTGGAATCAAGAGTCGGATGCTCAACCAACTGAGCTACCCAGGTGCCCTTTCAATTACTTTTGTAATTGGAAATATAATTAAGCAAAGTAATATATATACATTATTTAAAAAGCTGGGATTCCTGGCTGGCTCAGTTGGTAGAACATGGTAGACCCTTAATCTTAGGGTCGGGAGTTTGAGCCCCATGTTGGGGAAAGAAAGAAAGAAAGGAAGAAAGGAAGAAAGGAAGAAAGAAAACTAAAAATATACCAAACATAAATTTTAAATTACCTAGTCATAACCACTGTTAAACTACTGGTAGAGGAGATTAGAAATACTATGGTATGAATGCACATTCTAGCCTCACATCCCACCCCAGATTTCTAGAAATAGAAAAATAATATTGGTGCACCTGGGTGGCTCAGTCAGTTAAGCATCTGACTTAGGCTCAGGACATGATCTCATGGTTTCTGGATTCAAGCCCCATGTCAGGCTCTGTGCTGACAGCTCAGAGCCTGGAGCTTGCTTCAGATTCTGTGTCTCCCTCTCTCTATGGCCCTCCCCTGCTCACATTTTCTTTCTCTTTCTTTCTCTCTCTCTCTCAAAGATACATAAACATTAGAAAAATTAAAATAATAATAATAATAATAATAATAATAATAATAAATCCACAACCGCCTAGGATAACAATAAAAGATGATTATGGTGGTATAGAAAGCATATAACATATGCTTCCCACGGGGAAGCAGTGGAGGTTATTTAAGGAAAAATCACAGCCCCATAGTCAGAAATTAGTAAAAGATGTGCAGAAACAGCTCAAGGAGTATTTTGAGACAGAGGTGGCAGACACGGGGAGCTGGAGGAAAGCTGAAGAAAAGTAGATGATTATTTAGAAAGCCACAGAAAGAACAGCTAGGTAGGTCTCATATTTACTACCCCACCCCTATTTATCTAATGTGGAGCAGTAGAGGGCTCCTATTTCAGGCAGGAGCAGTGAGCGTGGAGCCCTTAGCCCAGAGAGGCAGCTTAATGCCCAGTGTTGACGGCAACTTTGAAGATATGAAGAGTTTCTTCATATGAAGGTATGTAGAGAATACTCCATCTATAACCTATGCCACCTCTCCCATTCAATCACTAGAGTCAAGTAAAAGAAAAAGAAAGGCACAGCATTCTTAGAGGACACAAGTAAATCCAAAACAAGATTCAAAAAAATATATATACGTCAAATACTCAAGAAAAAACAGTTCCAGTTCTCACAATAACAGATGCAAAAGCAAATGTGCTCTGGAGGGATATACCTTCACCCAAGCAATTGATAGTCTTCAACTTGATGAAATATGGTATTACCACTGACTAAGGCTTAGTTTTAGATTTAATGTAATATAGTCAGGACAGCTGCTATGAAGACACCTTAGGAGCACCTTAACCAATTTATCTTGCTAACATTTTTTTCTATAATAAGATCTATGTTTAAGCCAAAAAGGGTACTTCAATAAATATTTTTTAATTTACGTGAAAAAAGTATTGTGTCAGTTTAATTGGCAGGATTTTTGCTCTTTCATAGTGATATATAAAATAATGGCATTTTAGATTCTATAACATAGATACAAAAATCCTAAACTAAGTCAGTATACAGAAAGTACCATTTTTATCATGTGTCAGTTGGGTTTATGCCAAAAATACAAGATTGTTTTATTTTGTTGTTGTTGTTTTCTTTTGTCTTTTTTTTGCAAGATTGTTTTAACTTATGAAATCAATTAATGTAATTTACCATATTAGCAGATTAAAAGAAAAAGCGTACAATCTTCTATCTACATGCAGAATAAGACTTTTAACAAAAATTTAACATCTAGGCATGATAAAACTCACTGCAAATTAAGAAGAGAAGATAATTGGGGCGACTGGGTTAAGCATCCAACTTCAGCACAAGTCATCATCTCACGGTTCACGGGTTTGAGTCCCCGCATTAGGCTCTGTGCTGACAGCTCAGAGCCTAGAGCCTGCTTTGGATTCTGTGTCTCCCTCTCTCTCTCTCTGCCCTCCCCAACTTGCACTCTGTCTTTCTCTCTCTCTCAAAAATAAATAAAACATGAAAAAAAGAAAAGAAGATAATCTCTTTAACTAATAAAAGGTATCTACAAACAAACAAACAAGGTATTGCAAACATTATGCATAAAAAAACTCGAAAGCTTTTGTTCTGAGATCAGGAACCAGACAAATACGCTTATTATGACCACTTCAATTCAATATTGTACCAAATTAGAAAATATAAGCAACTCTTAAAAATCTGTAAAAATTAGAACACAATTTTTTAAATGGGAAAAAGTGTTGAACTGCACAAGATGAAAAATACGAATGACCAATAAACATGACAAAATATGGAATTCTACACACTGCTGATAGGTATGTAAATTGTCTCTAAAACTTTGAAAAAACCGTTTAGCATTATTAGTAAAGTTAAAGATATACAAATTCTATGCCCTTCCTGGCTCTCTTAGATACAGGTTTTAAAGAAATTCTTGCACGCGTGCACCAAGATAGTTGTGCAGGATATTTATAGCAACATTGTTCATAATAGCAAAAAACTGGAAACAGCCTAAATGTCATCTAAAATTGATAGATAGGCAACCCTTTCTGCCCACAGGTCCTGTACCCATGCTTTAATAAAACTACCGTTTTTTGCACCGAAAAAAAAATTTAATGGATCAATCAATTGTGGTTTATTGATACAACTAAATAGTACAAAACAATGAAAATGAAAAAAATTGCAACCCACACCACTATGTGAATGGATCACACAAACTGATGAAAAACAAGTCCAAAAGAATACATAGAATACAGAAGAATACAAAAGAATACATATGATTCCATTCATCTCAAGTTCAAAAACAGGCAAAAATGGACTTTAGTGTTTAGGATGTATCATGGTTTAAATTGTGTCCTGAATAAAGACATATTGAAATTCTAACCTGTGGTACCTGAGAATGTGGCCATATTTGGAAATAGGGTCTTTGCAGATATAATCAAGTTAATATGAGGTCATCAGAGTGGACTCTAATCCAACATAACCAGTGTCCTTATGAGAAGTAGAAAAGACAGACACAGGGGAAATGCCATGTGAAGGTGGAGGCAGCTATTGAAACTATGCTGCCCAAGCTAAACAATACCTAGAGCTCCCTGAAGCCAGAAAAGATAAGGAAAGGTCTTCCTCTAAAGACCTCAAAAAAAGTGTGGGTGTGCTAACACCTGATTTCAGATTTCTAGTCTTCATAAATGGGACAGAATAAATTTCAGTTGTTTTAATCTACCTAGGTTGCACTTTTTCACAGCCCTAGGAAACTAATATGGACATTAAAACTGTAAAAAACAAAAAACAAAAAAAGCAAGGAATTTATTATCTCAAAAGGAAGGATAGTGTTTATCCATAGAGTCTCTAGAAGTCAGGGACAAGGCTGTAATGGGAATGGTACTGACACACCTTTTCTACCAAGCCACCATCAACATTGCTCTTTCTGCATAAGGTGTGTTAATAGACGATGATATATGTGAATGTGGACATCCTTTTCTTTATTTTGCTTAAGATTCTTAGACTTCCTATATCTGCAGCAGGTGTCTCTCATCAGTTCTGAACCATTCTCAGCCATTATCTCTTCTTGTATTGCCTCTTCCTCCTCTCTATCCTCTCCTTCAGGAATTCTGACTGGGTACATGAAAGACCACATGACAGCCTCAGAATAATTTCTATTTTCTACATCATTATCATTCTGTGCTGCATTCTGTGGAATATCTTCATATTTTTTGCATTGTGCAACCATTATAGTAATGATTTGTCAGAACAAGTATCATCAATGGATGCTAAATCTACAGGGGAAAGTTTGAGGACCAGCAGGATATTTGCATGATCTCAAAGGCTATCCCCCAAGACTGTTTATTAGTTACAAGGAGGAAAGCAGTAACTGTATGGTGGAAAAACTAGAAAACACTTTGCATAATCAAAATTAAACTCTCCAATGAGGGACACAATATCACCTATGGAATATTCTGGCCAGTGATATATAACCTGAATCAAATCATGAGGAAAGAGCCAACTTTTCTCATACAGGGTTCCACAACAGAATTAGCCTTACAGAAAATGACTTGAGTAGCTATTTTGTCAATACTCCATTCTAGATACATAGGAAAGAAAGAAATTCTACACAGTGGATACCCCAGGGCTTAATTCTCTCACAAAATACAGTTAAGAAGGAATCCCCAGACAAAACCAAACTGGGCATTCTACTGTAAATAACTAGCCCATATCCTTTAAAATAGTAATGCCAAAAGCTGAGGAACTCTTACAGATTCAAGATGTGATGACTAAATCAATATATGACCCTGGACTGAATTCTGTGCTGAAGAGAAAAATGTCATAAAAAGCAATATTGGAACAACTTGACAAAATTATAAAATGGACTATAGATTAAAGTACTTTATCAATGTTAAATTTCCTGAATTTGATAACTATATTTTTTGTTGCATTAACAGGGCATTATTGTTCATAGTAAATGTGCCCTAAAGCATTAGAGGGATAAAGTGGTACATGTATGCAATCTACTCTCAAATAATATACATATATATAATAATTACATACACATGAAATCAGCTATATTTTATAGGTATGATATCAATCTTCAACCTCCCGGGTTATATGAGAAATGCAAATTAAAACAAGATACGTAAAAATGACAAATGACAAGTATTAGGCAAGCAGACAACAACAAATGTTGGTAAGGGGGGGAATGGTAACCCATGAGCACTACTGGCAAAGGTATAAACTAGCACACAAATTCTGGAAAGCAAACTGACAATGCTTAGCGACTCACATTCAGATCCATTAAAAAAATTCAAATATATCAATAATCATAATCAATCTAAAAGGACTAAATTCTCCACTTAAAAGACAAAAACTGTCAGACTGGATGCAATAACACAAAATCTACCTAGAGAAGTCAGGCGTGAACTATCAGGAAAGCCATGCTCATAGCTCAGTTTTTGTTTTTGTTTTTGTTTAGTAATGGATTAAAAAAAATCAGGAATCCACTCAAATGTCCATCAACAATTGAAAAAAATAAATTTTCAATAAATTAGTATCTCTAACACTTTCTAGCAATGAAGGCAATTAATAGAACTACACACATTAACATGTAGGAATTACAAAAAACATTTTATGGGGAAAGCATATCATAAGAGTTCAAATAGTAATATTCCATTTATATAAAGGTCAAAAACAGGCAAAACTAAACAATATATTGAAGAAAAGTGAGGTGATGTTAAAGACAAAATCCAAGATAACTGTTAGCTCTGAAGAGGAGAGGGCACAATTAGGATCAAATATAGGCCAATAAGAAAAATCTCAATATATCTGAAAAGCAGACCGACAGCATATAGACTAAATTCATTTATCACAATGCAATAAAATTTGAAATTATAATGATATCCAAATACATATATATGTCTGTTTTAAAATTATAAAATCCCATTTTAATCACTTTGTATTAAAGAAGAAATCAAAGGGACAATAAAACTACTCTGATATGAACAGTAATAGTGCCATGTATTAAAATGTACAACCCCAGAACTTGTCCATGTCTTGACATAACTACATCAAACCTTTTGAATGATTTATCCAATAAATCTATACCATCAAGATTAATAATCTCAATAAGTAGAAAATTGAGGGGCGCCTGGGTGGCGCAGTCGGTTAAGCGTCCGACTTCAGCCAGGTCACGATCTCGCGGTCCGTGAGTTCGAGCCCCGCGTCGGGCTCTGGGCTGATGGCTCAGAGCCTGGAGCCTGTTTCCGGTTCTGTGTCTCCCTCTCTCTCTGCCCCTCCCCCATTCATGCTCTGTCTCTCTCTGTCCCAAAAATAAATAAAACATTGAAAAAAAAAAATTTAAAAAAAAAAAGAAAATTGATTTCATTATTCATTGTTTTTAAACATTATAATGCTGCCCTCTATATTTTCTTATTGTTTTTCTTTTTTTCTGTTTTTCTATAATTTTATTTATTTTTTATTTTTTAAGTTTATTTATTTATTTTGAGAGAGAGAGAATGGGAGGGGCACAGAGAGAGGGAAAAAGAGAGAATCCCAAGCAGGCTCTGCACTGTCAGCACAGAGCCTGATACAGGGCTCACAAACCATGAGATCATGACCTGAGCCAAAATCAAAGTAGGACACTTAACTGACACTTTATTGTACTGTTCATTAAAATATTCTGTAAAATGGGGCACCTGAGTGGCTCAGTCGGTTAAGTGGCAGATTTTGGCTCAGGTCATGATCTCGTGGTCCACGAGTTGGAGCCCCACGTTGGGCTCTGTGCTGACAGCTCGGAGCCTGGAGCCTGCTTCAGATTCTGTGTCTCCCTCTCTCTTTGCCCCTTTCCCACTCATGTTCTGTCTCTCTCGCTCTCAAAAATAAATAAACATAAAAAAATTATAATATTCTGTAAATTTGAAATTTCTAAAAATAGAAAGCTAAAGAAAAAATACAGTATTAAATAAATTCACTAAATTAAGTGTAAATTTCTATGGCCCTATGGACATGAACTAAAATTCCTCTTAATTATAGACTAAAATATAATTTTCTGAGAATTTTAAGTAAGGCTTGGAGTAAGGAAAGTCTTCTTAATTAAATTTTACATGAATTGCAAAACCATAAAGGAAAATGTTGGTAAATGCTGAAAGTACGATTACTTCAAAATGGAAATTTTCTGTGGGATGAAAAACAACCTCATGTAAGATAAAAGACAGGTCACAAATAGCAACCAATAAAGGATATAATACTTAAAAACTTAGCAAGAAATATGCAAGATCTATATGAGGAAAACTTTAAAACATTATTGTGGAACAGGAAGCATGAACAGATATATTGGCATAACATGTTCTTGTGTATGAGCACTAAACTTCAAAAAGCCGGTTAATACTCCCCAAATTAATCTTTATATAAAATGCAATCCCAGTAAAAAGATTAACAGATATGTTTTGAACTAAATAAGCTTCAATTCACTGGAAAAGTAAAAAAGAATTGACAGGATTTTGTTTGAAAAACAAGAGCAAGAAGACTGTCCCTACAAGATATTTAGTATTAAAAAAAGATATTTAGTATAAAAATAATAGTATTGTACTTGCATATGAATATACAAACAGCTCAATAGAACAGGAAAGTCCAAAAAAAAAAAAAAAAAAAGAATAGAAAAGGAAGTCCAGAAAACGGACCAAAAAGCATAAAGTAAATTGTGATTAAAAGCAGCATTTTAAACCAGTTAAATAAGTAGTTTTAAAATGAGCAAGTGGATGGCAGGGCAGTCCTGCAGATTGTTCATCTCTTGCTGTTCTTATAGAACAGACCCAGAGACACCCCATCTTCCGGCTTCCAACCACCCTCCGACCTCTTTTCCAGTCACAACCCACAGAACCATCTCAGCCATCCTCTGCCTCTGGGACCAGCCAACACCGTTTTCTGACTTTAGCTCTTTATTTAAACCTATCAACCGTGAACTCCCAGATTTGTGAGAATTATTCCACCCGGATGGAAGCCACTGCCAAGTGCTTCGTCCAGAGGCATCTGCGGGCCTCTTAACACCTACCTCTCTCTGGCTTCTATTTCCACCCACCGCGTGGCTCTGAAGGCGTGGGCCACTTCTGTTAAGGAGACCTGCAAGGCTATCCAGAGTCCACTGAAGATGCAAAACCAGAGCAGCGGCCGCGCTCCCTTGCAGTCAGAAGCCGACTCAAGGTAAGTGGGATGAAACCCCGGATGCCACGGAAACCGCCTCCAACCTGGAGAAGAACCAGAGCCAGGCCCTTTTATATCTGCGCGCCCTGGGTTCTGCCTGCGCAGACTCACTGACTTCCCAGAAAACCACTTCCTGGATGAGCAGGTGAAACTCACGAAGAGGGGCAACCACCTGAGTAAGTAACCGCTTCAGGCTGGCTGGCCCTGAGGCTGGGCTGGGCTGGGCTGGGCTGGGCTGGGCTGGATGAATATCTCGGGAAGGCTCACCCTCAAGCAAGACTGGAAGCCTCCAGAGCCCAGCCACCTTTGAGGGGCCCCTCTGGCATCCCCCTGGCGTCAGGGCTTCTGCCTTCACCTCTCCCTGAAGCCACTGGGCAGCCTTCTAACCCCTCACCCAAGCCCTGGACCAAATGGAAACAAGAAAGCTTGTTGCAGAATTAATTAATTAATACGACCAAGCGTGTCACTTGAGCACCTATGAAGTGAGGGAGGGAGGAACTAGCAGCAGTTGGGGAAGGAAGTAAGTTTTAGTTCATTCCTCACATCTTCAAAATGGACTCCAGAGAATCCAAGATTTAAATGTAGAAATGTAAGCCATAAAGAACTGTAAGAAACCATCGGAAATATTTTTCCATAATTGCACGGTAAGGAAGAGTTTTTGGAGGTGGGGGTAGGGGGATGGGCTTTCACATTTTAGAAGCCGTCTAAGAAAAATCAATGATTTGACCCTGTGAAAATTTTTAAATTTCTTTGTGGGAAAAAAGAGCACAAGAAAAAAAAAAAATGACAAACAGGAAATAATTATTTGTAACTCATATCAATGGAAAGGGATAAATTCCAAAACATATATTTAGGTTTTATAAATTAGCAAGAAAAGCAACAAAAACACAATAGAAAAATGTAAAAGATATCAATAGTTTATAAAAAAATAAATACAAATGTCTCTTAAGTAGGGGCACCTGGGTGGCTCAGTCAGTTAAGCATCCAACTTTGATTCAGGTCATGGTCTCAAGGTTTGTGGGTTCGAGCCCCCCATCCGGCTCTGTGCTGATAGCTCGGAGCCTGGAGTCTGCTTCAGACTCTGCGTCTCCTTCTGTCTCTGTCCCTCCCCTGCTTGCACTCTGTCTCTCTCTTCTTTCAAAAATAAACATAACAGGGGCGCCTGGGTGGCGCAGTCGGTTAAGCGTCCGACTTCAGCCAGGTCACGATCTCGCGGTCCGTGAGTTCGAGCCCCGCGTCGGGCTCTGGGCTGATGGCTCAGAGCCTGGAGCATGTTTCCGATTCTGTGTCTCCCTCTCTCTCTGCCCCTCCCCCGTTCATGCTCTGTCTCTCTCTGTCCCAAAAAATAAATAAAAACGTTGAAAAAAAAAATTAAAAATAAACATAACATTTTTAGAAAAACGTTTTTAAAAAAAAAACCAAATGTGTCTTAAATACATAAAAATTCTCATCAGCTCATTATGAGAGAAATGCAAATTAAAACTATGTTGTCATACTATATTTCACCTATTTGTTTGGCAATGGTTAAAAAATTAACACACTGTTGAAAACGCTTTGAGAAAAACTCACTCTCAGACATTGCTGGAGGAATACACTATGGTACAGTCACTATGGAGGACAATTTAACATTACTGCCAAAACTACTATTGCATATCTTCTTTGATTCTAGGAATACATCCTAGAAATACAGTCCTAGATATGTAAAATGACATCTATAGAAGGTTGTTATTGCACCATTTTTTGTAATAGCAAATTATTGGAAACAACCCAAACATGTGGAATTCTGGTAGAAAAAGACTACCCACAGAGTGGATAGGCAAACCAGCTGAGTGTGTTAGAGCAGGACACTAGAGAAAAAACTTTTTTCAAAAAGATGAGAATGATCAACAGTTTCAAATACTGATGAGAAGTCAAGTAAGATGAGAATAGAAAATAGACAATTGATAGATACTGGGAAGATACATATATTTGATCATCTTTAAAAATAATATGGTAAGGACAAAATGGAATGATGAGATCAAAAATCTTTATTGGAATGGGTTAAAAAGAGAATGGGAGATGAAGTAGAAGCAAGGGGAATAGGTTGTAGCTGGAAAGTTTTGGTGTTCTCAAAAGATGGATGCTAGTATAGGAATGGAATAATCCTGTAGAGGAATAATAATTTACACTACCCTCATAGCTGCTTGGGAGAAAGAAAAAGAAAAAAGGAAAAAAGGGGGGAGGGAGACACATGAGATTATGACAGTATTCCATTTAAACTGGAACCATGAATAGTCCCCAAAGAAGGCTGATTAATGTTAAGATCTTTCCATTATTATTGAACTTAGATTAGTTGGACATTTTTCCAGTGGTCTCTCATAATCGAAGGTTATGTTAGTGATGAATATTACTAGAACCTTGTATATGTCTGATTAGTAAGTATCATAGAAATTCTTGCCACATAAATAAACTTTATTGTCATTCAGCTCATCAGTGGTCCTTCCTCAGGGTTTCCACGGCCTCTGATTCGAAGGCCCTTCACTAGACCGGCAGAGCCTTATCTGCCACTGTTGTTATTAGCAATAAATATAAATGATGCTTTTTTTTTAGTGTTTATATTTGTCCTGATCTCTCCTGATTTTGTAACTTCCTTTTTCCATTGCTGTTGTTGTTCTACTATTTGCTCCACCTAGAGTGATTATGTAGATATTCTGTTCTCATCTAACTCGTCATATATTTAACTGCTGAGAATAAGGATATTATAGCTTCAAGGCCGGTGGCACACCTGCACTTCAGAAATTTATTGCGGTTTATTCAAACATGGCATCTAATGATAGGTATGGTTTAAGTGATGCTGATAACAGTAATAGCAAATTCAAATTTTATAACTCTGTAACAGTTTAAATGTTGCTCTTTTCTGTAGACTGCTCTATTTGCCTGAATTTTAATGGCATTACAATAATATTCCACATTAAATTACTTTGAGAACAAGAAACTCAAATAAATTTTAAAAGATAATACTGTTTCTTCATTATTATGGGCTTTTTTCATAGCTCATTTATGGAATGTTAACTCAACATAAGAGCTACATCATTTTCTGCCCTAGGAAGCCTTATAACCTAATGGGGTAGACAGACAATGAAACAATTACTATAAAGTGAGAGAGAAGCTCTCTTAGCAAAGTTCTGGATGCAATGAGAGCACATCATAGAGTCATCAGAGAAAGCCCGTGCAACAGGTCTTTTGTATACTAATGTCGAGGTCTCACATGATGTCCTCATCAGTGGAGTTAAGGGTGGTCTTGCTGAAAGCCAGATGCAGAGAACGAAACTAGATAAATCCTCAAGGCTTTATCATTGTATTGCCATTTGCATCTGAATACACTCAACCAAAACTATCCCTACCTGGATGTAGAGAGGTGACAGGTCACGGATCTAGTTTATTTATCCTTTATACCTGAGTATGAATGTATTTATTAGATCCTGTCCAGAAAGCACATTTTAATAAGAAGTTAAAAATAGCATCTTCAGGCCCAGGAACCCTGAAAGATACTGGCAAGTAAGAGAAAAGGGGACAAAAAGAGGAAGGCAGAAGCTACTGTAAGCAGATACTACTTATTCACCATTTGTGCTCACAGGAGCTCTGGGAAATGTCCCTCGCTGTTCCCTGTTTCCAATTGAATCTGAATTCTCTCCATTGCTTGGTTAACATGTTTCCTTTGCTTCACTTTTACTCTAGATGGCAGCAGCAGAACAAAATAGAAGAGAAAATTCTAGTTTCAGTGAAATTATTCACCTGCATCTACTGAGTAAAAAAGTCTCACAATGTTATTTGAATTAAATCATGCCCTTTAAAATTTTTCTTCCAGTGTAGGAGTACATCAACAATGTTTCAATAATTAAAAGTCAAGGTACAGATGTTGTCACAATTGTTCAACTTGTTAGGCCACTCATAATATAATATTTATAAATAATTTTTATTATAATAATAATACCTCTGGGTGAAGACACTGCTTATATTCACAAGTTTACATTTAGAAGCTGAGATGTCAAGGTTGAATATAAAATATACTTTTAAAATTGATGGAATTTCATCCAATAAAGGGCCAGATAATCAAATTGACAATAGAAATTCTCTGGCTGAGGGATGCCTGGGTGGCTCAGTTGGTTGAGCATTGACTTCAACTCAGGTCATGATCTCATGTTTGACGAGTTCAAGCCCTGCATCAGGCTGTGTGCTGACAGCTCAGAGCCTGGAGCCTGCTTTGAATTCTGTGTCCCCCTCTCTGTCTTCCCCTCCCCCTCTCATCTTCTGTCTCTCTGTCTCAAAAATAAAATAAACATTAAGAAAATTAAAAAAAAAATTCTCTGGCTGAATATATCAGAGAAATAAAATGGTATGATTTCTTTAATAAATTTATGTTTTTAAAGTTGTTTCAAATAAACATGCACACATGAAACTGGCTTTTATATACAGTATGTATTTATATATATAAATATATGTTTACATATACAATATATATTAAAATTGCAAATAGTTTATAAATAATTGAAAATAAATGATTTCATTTTAAAATAAAATTTCCCCTCATCACTATTTAAACTGAGAGGATTTATGACCCCAGAACATGATTTGTAGATGAGATTGCAGAAACATTATAAAAATGAAGAGGCACAAAGAGGATCCAGGAGACTAAAAGAAGGATGAAAGTTGTAATAATTTTCAAAAAGAGGCTTCTAAAACACATAGTCTACTGAGGTTGACATTGTATTCTCACACAATTCTAGTCTGGATTGAACAGAGATTTCCTAAAAGGTTAGGAAACACAGTAGTCCAGGTTTTATGCCTCATGGGTCGAGAGGATGCAACTCACATCTCTGTATTCATAGGTGTATGTATTGATTAAGAAAATTTTCCTGCAGAGGTATTGAAATATATTGGAGAAGAGTCATTTTTTATATAGAAGTGCCATTTGGACTAGCAGTGGCCCTGTTATCATGAGTCAGAAGGGCTTCATTAAAGCCCTACGAAACTCTTTTTTGTACTAGAATTATTGGCTTGATAAACCAGAATTAATTATTCAGAATCTTTAGATTACCACTGTTCAATCATTTTGTAACTAGGTTGATAGAGAAGCGGCATAGAATTGTGTCAAGGACCCAGGCTTCAGAGTGAAGATTTTAGTTGGATTTTATAGCTCTGCCATTTATTTATAAGTCCTGCTGGTGTTGGGTGAATTGGAAAGTAGTCTGGCACCATGTAATTGGAATCTTTATATGTAGATCCTTTTGATCTAATGATTGCATTTAAAAAATCTTACATGAGGGAAAAAACTCATGAAGGTAGATAAAGCTAATGCATAAAGAAGTTCATCATCATGTGGTTTACAATAGTGAAAAAAAACAGGAAATGATGTGCAAGAAAGGAATGGTTAAGAAAATTACAACATATACTAAGATTCAGTAATAAAATAAATATTTATCAAGTTTTTAGTAATGTACCATCTATCTTGCTAGGCACTGGAGATTCAGCAGTGAACATGAAAGATACAGAACCTGACTTTCCAATAATAACAATCTAAGGTCAAGTTTTAAAAAGGTAAGAAGAAAGTCCTTATAATACTATAATACTTAATAATGCTATAAAACCTTTATTATACTATCTGTTACATAATTTATATATGTAGGGGCACCTAGGTGGCTCATTCAGTTCAGTGTCTGACTCTTGATCTCAGCTCAGGTCTTGAGCTCAGCGTCACATGCAGCGTGGAACCTACTTTAAAAAAATTATATATGTATAAATACAGAAAAAATATTGGAAGAAAATACATCAAAATGTTAATAGTTGTTATTTCCAAGTCACGGTAATACAATTATTTTTCAACAACTTTCTACATTTTCTACAGTGAGTATGTTTAATTTTTTTTTTCAATCATGCAAAAGAATTTTGTACCAAAGGTTAACCATGATAAAAAGAGAATTATATCTAATGACACTCAAAAGCCAGATCCACTTCATGGTAAGAAAAATCTCTAAGCATATAAGGACAAATTACACCATCTTTATATGATTTCCATCAGTGTTTTTTGTAAAATCTGCTTCTTCCTCAGCATTGGGAAGATCTGTTCTTCTGCAGAGGGATGTTGAATGTTGGCAGGACATTCCACCCAGGTGACACAAGGGGGTGCCCAGGTCCTGCTTCCAAATGCTTCCCTTTGTCTTCCAGGAAAGAAAAAAAAAATTGAAACCTGACATTTGAATTGATGACCACTTAAAATGCTTTAATAGACTTACGTGTACAGTCTAACCTGAAAGATCTTTGAAGGCATGATCCTCTGTGCAAATCACCTCCACTTTCCTGCATTTACTTTATAAGAAAAAATATCGCAGGAGAAAAGAGGCCTTTTAAAGCACAATTAAGAAGAATGGAGAAAGACTAAACAGCCAAGAATAAAGAGTTGTTAAACAAATTATGGTACATCATAAATAAATCAGGAAATAACCATTAAAAATGATATTGATGTGTAAGGACATTAAAAAGCAATTTTTTAAAAAGCAATTTATACAAGAATATGTAAAATATGATCTAATTTTTATTTTAATATATCATATGCATAATTAGACAAATCTAGAAAGATATATGCCAAAATATAGTCATTATCCTTAAGAAGTGACAGGGTTTTTTACTGCATTCTCTCTGCTTGCCTACATTTTATAATTTTTGTCTATGATAAAAAAGATTTTTTTTAAACAACAAGAATAAATGAGTTATTCCCAAATAAAAATAAATAGTGGTTCTTAAAACCTTTGCTAACTAAATATATATGTAAATCACTGCAAATTTCCCAAAGATATGGTGATAATACTGCTGTATTTTCTGAAGACAGATCCACTTCATAACTGTTGTTCTGGTGTAACTATTAATAGTGCCCTTTCAGTCTCAAAAGTTTGAATAAGTCACCCAACAGGTGTATTTTTAATTTTTGTCCAGGAAGTTAGCAAACCTTGCATCTTCTGCCCTATGTCAGCAGGCTGCTTCTAATCCAAAGGTCCTTAATTCTTTGTTCTACCAATGTGCTCAAATGCAAGGCTGGCCCATAAATTCTGAGATTCTCTGGGATACATTAGGATCAGTGTGGGCCCAGGGTACATTCCAAGACCCATTTGGATCACAATCGAGACAGAAAGTCTTTTTGAGACCCCAGCTTGACACCTTGGCTAAATGTCCTTAAGCCTAACTTTTGCATCAAGCATTATGTAAAACCAACAATTTATTGCCTTGCTGAAAATTCCTTGGATTAAAAGTAACAAACACCGGGGCGCCTGGGTGGCGCAGTCGGTTAAGCGTCCGACTTCAGCCAGGTCACGATCTCGCGGTCCGTGAGTTCGAGCCCCGCGTCGGGCTCTGGGCTGATGGCTCAGAGCCTGGAGCGTGTTTCCGATTCTGTGTCTCCCTCTCTCTCTGCCCCTCCCCCGTTCATGCTCTGTCTCTCTCTGTCCCAAAAATAAATAAATGTTGAAAAAAAAAATTAAAAAAAAAAAAAAGTAACAAACACCACTCAGATAACAAGAGTATATGGAAAATGTTCTAAATTAATCTAAGGATATCTTCTGGGACTTACAGAACCCGGGGAAGCCCCACACAGAACCAGAGCCAGAACCAGACAGTGCGGGCAGCTAACTCTCTCTTTCTCTTTCTTTTTCCCTTTCTTTTCTTTCTCTTCCTCAACCTCTTTCACTGTATGGGATTGCATGCTTTTCTTTCACTGTGCACATTTATGTCATTCTTGCTCTGCAGAAGTGCTTATTTGGCTACTTGGTACACAAAGCCAAGTCTGCCACACTGAGTGTCCCTACATGTTCTCTCAGGTCTAGCAGGAATTAATTAGTGCCAGCACCTGTGAGTCCAAATTCCAAATTCCCAAGGGACAAACGCTGAGTTGTATATCAATGGATTAGTTTCTCTTGAATCAGGTATCTACTCTGGCTCAATTATGTCCTGGAGGAGGTAGAATAACAGTGGTAAAATGGCCCATCCAAGTGGATTAGGGATGAGGGATGTACTCTCGGTAGACACCCCCATGAGAATCTGCTAGCTTTCCTTCCTTTAAAGAAATTGGCAGGTTTCTCCTCTTCAATGACATACTCGTACTAAACAGGATGAAAAGAAGGAGCTGTTAGTAACTCAAATCCACACACCACTGGTATTGTGATGAAACTTCCAATGACACCCTCAGCCATAGTTTTCCCCATAGCTGCTTCATATTTTCTTAATTCTATTGCCAACTTCCAAGGGAACTAGGAGCATAGTCCTTACCCACTTTCTTCCAAACTTAAGTCCTATGATGCAGAGTCATAAGGAAGGCACAAGTCACCCATCTGAAGAGCAAAATCTTTATTCTTTTGCTTTCCAACCATTTACTCATGTAACAAACATTTATTGCATTGCTACCATATGTCAGAGCCTGTGCTCAGTGCTGTGGGAAGAGATAAGACACGGCCCTTATTCACAGGCATTCACAATGTACTGAGAGAGTCAAAGAGATAAAAGAATAATTATGTTACAATGTGATATGACCTACAACAGAAATATATACAAAGTGCGCTGAGCGCAAAGAGAAAGGGTCTAAATCATCCTTGGGGAAATCAAGAAAGATGACTAAAATATTATATTTTATTTGGGTGCTGAAAGAATAAGACTTTTCCTGATGGAGATGAAGGGGAAGATTCCAAGTTAAAATAACAACAGTAATAAATAGCTACCATATACTTAGCATTTACTACATATAGATACTCTGCCACATGCTGAACATGGATTATCTTGTTAAACCTCGAAACCCAGCTGGTCTGCCTGTCACTCCCCTATGCACATGTATCTCAGGATCAGTCACTTAGAACACAAGATCCTCAAGAGGACAGAACTATGGGCACGTAGGGATGTTAACAAATGCCAATTGCTAACCTGAAAATATTCTATATTAGCGTGTGTGTAAGGAAACAAGCAGTCTCATACACACTGCTGATGGAAGTATGACTTCCTGAAGGACAATATGTCAACAAGCATCAAAATTCAAGCTTAGAGATTTGCCTTAAGGAAATAATTGAGAATGCAGGCAAAATTAAAACTACAAGGATGTTCATCACAATACTATTCGTAATAGCAATCTAAAATGTTCAACAATTGTTGCCATAAAAAATGTTGTAAAAGTATATTTAGTGAATGAAAAGATGTCCATGACAAGTTCAAAAATCAGTACTTAAGTAGAATATATAGAATAGTCTTATTTTATTTTACAGGTGTATATATATACATGTATATGGTGTAGAAATTAAAAATACATACATATTTTTATTGATAATTTATTTGAAAGAGAGCACACACAAGCATGCGCACAAGAGTGGAGGAGGGGCAGAGGGGGAGGGAGAATCTTACACGGGCTTCATGCCCAGCTCAGAGCCCTGTGAGACACTCAGTCTCATAAAGATGAGATCATGACCTGAGCAGAAACCAAGAGTCAGATGATTAGCTGACTGAGCAACCCACACACCCCAAAAAATGCATACATATTTTAAGTGTGCATATATATGTCTGCAGGTTATGTTTTATTATACTTACATATATTTTAGTGTGTACACACACACTTATATGAAACACTAGAAAGATACATGAAAAGATGTTCAATGTCGCTCCTTATCAGGGAAATACAAATCAAAACCACACTCAGATATCACCTCACGCCAGTCAGAGTGGCCAAAATGAACAAATCAGGAGACTATAGATGCTGGAGAGGATGTGGAGAAACGGGAACCCTCTTGCACTGTTGGTGGGAATGCAAATTGGTGCAGCCGTTCTGGAAAGCAGTGTGGAGGTTCCTCAGAAAATTAAAAATAGACCCACCCTATGACCCAGCAATAGCACTGCTAGGAATTTATCCAAGGGATACAGGAGTACTGATGCATAGGGGCACTTGTACCCCAATGTTTATAGCAGCACTCTCAACAATAACCAAATTATGGAAAGAGCCTAAATGTCCATCAACTGATGAATGGGTAAAGAAATTGTGGTTTATATACACAATGGAATACTACGTGGCAATGAGAAAGAATGAAATATGGCCTTTTGTAGCAACGTGGATGGAACTGGAGAGTGTGATGCTAAGTGCAATAAGCCATACAGAGAAAGACAGATACCATATGGTTTCACTCTTATGTGGATCCTAAGAAACTTAGAAACCCATGGGGGAAGGGAAGGAAAAAAAAAAAAAAAAGAGGTTAGAGTGGGAGAGAGCCAAAACATAAGAGACTGTTAAAAACTGATGGGGCGCCTGGGTGGCGCAGTCGGTTAAGCGTCCGACTTCAGCCAGGTCACGATCTCGCGGTCCGTGAGTTCGAGCCCCGCGTCGGGCTCTGGGCTGATGGCTCGGAGCCTGGAGCCTGTTTCCGATTCTGTGTCTCCCTCTCTCTCTGCCCCTCCCCCGTTCATGCTCTGTCTCTCTCTGTCCCAAAAATAAATAAACGTTGAAAAAAAAAATTAAAAAAAAAAAAAAAAACTGAGAACAAACTGAGGGTTGATGGGGGGTGGGAAGGAGGGGAGGGTGGGTGATGGGTATTGAGGAGGGCACCTTTTGGGATGAGCACTGGGTGTTGTATGGAAACCAATTTGACAATAAATTTCATATATTAAAAAAAAAACAAAGATACACCTTAGGGGTGCCTGGCTGGCTCAGTTGGTGGAACACACAACCCTTGATCTAGGGTTGTAAATTCGAGCCCCGTGTTGGGTGTAGAGATTACTTAAAAATAAAATCTTTGAAAAAAAAGAAAGATATACATTAAAATTTATCAGTGATTTCTCTGGCCAAAAATTTGAGGGATGGATAATATTCTTTTGGTTTATTTCTCCTTTAAAATTATTCTACTATCAGTTCGTATTATTTATGTAAGCAAAACCCAAATGAAAGCTTAATATGTCATTTATTGATGGTAATTAATAATTTAATTGTTTGTTTACATTTACCAAGCCAAAAACAAGATCTCAACATAAAATTATTTGATATTTATACAACAGTGGTATCTCTGAAAGTTGTTGTAAATGTGTGCCTCTTTGAACTATATTTCCATAGAGATTATTTACATATCCGTATTAGTTTAGCACTTCCCAATAATTTGAACTTTGGTAAGTCACTTAAACTCTCTGAGCTTCAGATTGATTATCCATAAAAAAATAAATAACCTCTCTTACGACTAGTTCTTGTCAAGATGGAATAAATGTACCTGTGCATACTTTATAAAACTTTATACTAATATTCTCTTTCGAGAATCTTCTAATTTTTAAGATTATCCAACATTTCTAAGTCCACAAAGACATGTGCAGTATGTTTCTCAATTATATGTTCAGTATGTTATTCAATTATATGCAATCCATGAGGCATTGCCAACCCAGCAAGACGGCGTTGTTCTCATTAATAGGTTGGGCCACTGTTCTTAAAGCTTTGGAGATCTACCATAAAAATAGGAGTTTATCTTGCCTGTTGAAAGTTCCCGAGAGGTGCACCTGGGTGGCTAAGTTGGTTAAGCATCCAACTCTTGGTTTCAGCTCAGGTCGTGATCTCACAGTTCATGGGTTTGAGTCTCACATCAGGCTCTGTGCTGACCATGCAGGGCCTGCTTGGGATTCTCTGTCTTTCTCTCCCTTTCCCTCTCTCTCCCTCTCCTCTGTTCATGCTCTCTCTCTCTCTCTCAAAATAAATAAATAAACTTTAAAAAACAAAAAGGTTTCTGTGAAACTGATTCAAGCTTAATACATTGAATGATCCTATTCAGCAAGATGCCAAGCCTAACAAAATAGCTAATAATAATGCTCATGCTAATTTTAACTCCCTGCTCTTTTTATAACCATATACAGAAGGATCCAAAACTAAAGAGTCATGCTTCTCCCTAGTATGGTCAACAAGTCAGTTATTTCAGTCATTAAAATTCCTTTTTCACTCTACCTCCTTATGCTCTTCATAACCTGAGAAATCAATTTACATATGCTGATCATGAGATTTGATTCAACCCCCATTTCATATGTTGAGTTCTATCTCTGTCTCTTCTGGCTTCATTAGACACCTGTTTCCTGTACATTATTGGAAACCACAATGTTATGCCATTAGAGACTTTAGTTATAGAAAGTAATTTTCTTTACAATAAAATTCTTTTCTACTTTGCACGAGCAGAGTCCTTCCCTCAGGTCAGCTTTTGATGAATAACTCATAAAATCATATTGGCAATGCTGGTAAACATATTCACTTGAAGAAACCAAGGCGATCCTAATTTTGGAATCTTGAAATCTTTTGGCATCTCTGAATTTGAAAGATGATCTGGTTGATGAGCTTACAACAGTGTGTTCTAATCTTCTTTGGGTCTATGACACCATTATGAACATACTGGGACACATCTGAAGGGTGTTTCCCTTCCCCACCCTGCCTGTCATCCACCAGCCCAGGGAAATATTTTGATATACTATTTTCTACCCTAAGCACTTACCAGAATGAATAATGGAAAAGCAACTGCAAAGGGAAACTGAACTCAAGGTGTTCTTTGTCTATCAACAGTTATATCATCCAATCCTTACTTAATTATAATTTGTTGTATTGGCTTCCACTTTAGACCATCAGTTCTGGTGCTATTTACCCATTAGCTAACATAGTGCTTATTACAAAGTAGGTGCTAAATAATAATATCTGAAATGAATGAATCCTCTCTCCCAATCCTGGTTCACATTTTCATCAACAAAATCAACCAGTCAAGAGGAGGTGGTCAAGAGGGTTGCTATGTGACTCAATCTTAGAAAATACAGTCTATCAGTGCTGGGTAAAGTTTGGTCTCTGAAATGTGAATCAATCCCCAGTATTACTTATAATAAAAACATTTCCACAATGACAAATGGGTGATATTCAAGTAAAATGTTAAAATATGTTATGCTGGGTTAATGGCAAGAAGTCCTTCACATATTTTATTTTAAAATCAATAGCTACTATCACCTTTTGTTATCAGTACTTTGCCTCTAACAATGGCTCTTTCCTCATAATAGGAACCTAGGCTTATTGAACACAAACAGGTGATGAAACTGTCTTATGCACTTTGTATAAATGAATTATTGATTTATTCTTGACAGTATTGTAAGGTAGAGATCATTATTAAGCTTATTTTATAAATTAGAAAATTTTAAAAGAAAAGAAAGCAGTAAATTAGGTAAATTGTCCAAGTTTCCAAAACATGTAACAGAGTCATAATTCACATCTGCTTCTTTGAAACCAGAATTCAAGCTCTTAATCTACTAAACTCTATCACTACTGTTTAATACTCAGGATTGCCAGGTTTCTTTTAGTTTGATTCCATTATATTCAGAGAACATACCTTGTATGATTTCAATTAATCATAATTTTCTAAGTTTTGTTCTATGACTCAGAATATTGCCTATTTTAGTGAATGTTCTTACTGCATTGAAAAAAAAATATATTCTACTGTTATAGGGTAGAATTTTCTATGAATATTAATTAGATCTAGTTGGTCGATTGTGTTTTCCAGTCCTATATCTTTGTTAATTTGCTCTTTACTTGTTCTACCAATTACTGATGAAGGAGTTTTAAGACTCCCAACTATAATTTTTATTTGTCTAGTTCTATCACTTTTTTCTTAATATATTTTGGAGCTTTGTTGCTAGGTGCATACACATTTAGGATTATTATGACTTCTTAATAAACTAACCCTTTTATCATTATGTAATGTCCATCATTATCCCCGGTTATTTTCCTTGTTCTGAAGTCTACTATGTCTGATATTAATCTAGTCACTCAGCTTTCTTTTGATTAGTGTCTGTACTGTATATTTTTTCTATCCTTTTGGTTTTAATCTACTATATTGTTAAATTTAAAGTAAATTTCTTGTAGGAGCACATGGTGTTTTTTATCCATTCTGGAAATTTCTCTTTTTTAATTAGTGTGTTTAGATCATTTACATTTACTGAAGTTATGGTCTATCATTTTAGTATTTGCATTTGGTTTCTTCTTGTATTTTGTTCCTCTGTTTCCATTTCCTACACTCTTTTAGATTATTTGAAATTTTGGTACTCCATTTTTTTAAGTTTATTTATTTATTTTGAAAGGGAGAGAGAGAGCAGGAGGGGGACAAAGTGTGGGAAGAGAGAATATCAAGAAGGCTCCACATTGGCAACACAGAGCCCAATGCAGGGCTCCAGCACACAAACCATGAGATCATGACTTGAGCCGAAACCAAGAGTCAGATGCTTAAATAACTGAGCCACTCAGGAATCCCTGTACTCCATTTTAATGTACCTATTATGTTTTTAAATTATGTATCTTTGCATAATTTTTTTACTGGCTTCTCTAAGGAGTATAATATACATAGTTAAGTTTTCACAATCTACTTAAAATTAATATTTTACCACTTCAAGTGGAATGTAGAAATCCGATCAAGATATAGATCCTTTTAGTGCTCCCTCTTTATGTTGCAGTTGGCATATGTATTATAAATCTACATATATTGAAAACCTCATTAGACAATGTTACAACTTTTGCTTTTAACTGCCATATATTGTTTAAAGAACTTAAGGAGAATAGTCTATTATATTTGCCCACATTTTTACCATTCCAGTTTCAGGCTCCTCTCTGGTGTTATTTCTTTTCCATCTGAAGAATTCATCCATTGTTTCTTTTACAGCAGTTTGCTAGTGATGAATTCCTTTAGTTTTCCCATATCAAGAATGTCTTTATTTCACTTTTATTAACTGAAAGAAATTTTTACTGGATATAGAACTCTGGATTCTTTTCTTTTTTTAAGTTTATTTATTTATTTTGAGAGAGAGAGAGAGCATGAGTGGAGGATGGGCAGAGAGAGAGAGGGAGAGAGAGAATCACAATCTGGCTCCATGCTGTCAGCACACAGCCTGATACAGGGCTCAATCCCACGAACCATGAGATCATAACCTGAGCCAAAATCAAGAGTCCTACACAAAACCAACTGAGCCACCAAGGAGCCCCTGGCTTCATATCTTTCAGCACTTTAAAAATCTTGTGGCAATTCCCTTCCTTCTGGCTTGGCGTTTTCAATGAGAAATTCTCATTTATTCAACTCACTTTTCCTTTATATTTAATGCTTCATTTTTCTCTAGCTCCGTACAGGACTTTTTGTCTTCAGTTTTTAACAGCTTGAATTTCATGCACCTGGGTGTGGATTTCTCTGAATTTATCCTGTTTATGATTCACCAAGCTTCTTGAATATATACGTATATGTTTCACTAAATTTGGGGGCTTTCCAGCCATTAATTACTTTTTTGTTTGGGTTTTTTTCAAGTGTTTTTTTAAGCTTATTTATTTTGAGAGAGAGGGAAAGAGAGAGAGAGAGAGAGCAAGCATTGTGAGTGGGTGGGGGAGAGGCAGAAAGAGAAAGAGAGAGAGAGAATCCCAAGCAGGCTCTGTGCTGTCAGTGTGGAATCATGACCTGAGCCAAAATCAAGAGTCAGATGTTCAACTAACTGAGCCACCCAGGCACCCCATAAGTGTTTATTTTAATCACCTGGTGCTCATCAAGACACGTGCACTCCTTAATCTCCATCACCTATTTCACTCATTCCTCCTGCCTACCTCTCTTCTGGTAACCATCAGTTTTCTATAGTTACGAGTCTGTTTCTTGATTTGCCTCTCTGTCTCTCTCTCTTTTTTTCCCCTTTTGCTCATTTGTTTTGTTTCTTAAATTCCACGTATAAATGAAATCTTATGGTATTTGCCTTTCTCTGACTGACTTATTTCCTTTAGCATTATGTTCTTTAGCTCCATCCATGTCATTGCAAAATGGCAAGATTTCATTCTTTCTGATGACTAATATTCCATTGTATTATATATACCACCTCTTTTTTATGCATGCATCAATCGATGGACACTTGGGCTGCTTCCATATCTTCTTGGCTATTGCAAATAATGCTGCTATGAGCATAGGGGTGCATGCATTGCTTTGAATTAGTGTTTTGGCAGTTTTGGGTAAATACCCAGTAGTGCCATTGCTGGATCATAAGGTAGTTCTATTTTTAACTTTTGAGGAACCTCCATACTGTTTTCCTCCATAATGGCTGCACCAGTTTAAATTCCCACCAACATTGCAAGAGCGTTCCTTTTTCTCCACATCCTTGCCAACACCTGTTGTTTCTTGTGTTAATTTTAGCCATTCTGACAGGTGTGAAGTGATATTTCATTGCAGTTTTGATTTGCATTTCCCTGAAGAAGAGTGATGTTGAGCATCTTTTCATGTATCTGTTGGCCATCTGTCTGTCTGCTTTGGAGAAATATTTGTTCATGTCTTCTGCCCATTTTGTAATTGGATTATTTGTTTTTTGGGTGTTGAGTTAAGTTCTTTATATGTTTTGGGTGCTAGCACTTTATTAGATATGTCATTTGAGATATCTTCTCCCATTGTGTAGATTGCCATTTAGTTTTGTTGATTGTTTCCTTCAATGAGCAGAAGCTTTTTATTTTGATGTAGTCCCAATAGTTTGTCTTTGCTTTTGTTTCTCTTGCCTCAAGGACCTATGTAGAAAAAAGTTGCTATAGCAAATGTCAGAGAAATTACTGCCTGTGCTTGCTTCTAGGATTTTTAAGATTTCAGGTCTCACATTTAGGCCTTTAATACATTTTGAATGTATTTTTATGTGTGGTGTAAGAAAGTGGTCCAGTTTTCTTCTTTTGTATATTGCTGTCTATTTTTCCCAGTACCATTTGCTGAAGAGACTGTCTTTTTCCCTTTGCATATTCTTGCCTTCTTTGTCAAAGATTAATTGACCATATAATTATGGGTTTATTTCTGGATTTTCTATTGTATTCAACTGATCTATGTGTTTATTTTTGTGCCATCACCATACTGTTTTGATTACTACTTTGTAATATAACTTGAAGTCCAGAATTGTGGTGCCTCTAGCTTTGCTTTTCTTTTTCAAGATTGCTTTGGATATTCAGGGTTTTTTGTGGTTCCATGCAAATTTTAGGATTATTTGTTCTAGTTCTGTGAAAAATACTATTGGCATTTTGATAGGGATGGAATTAAATGTATATATTGCTTTGGGCAGTATAGACATTTTAATAATGTTTGTTCTTCCAATCCATGTGCATGGAATGTCTTTCCATTTCTAAAGACATGGAATACTTCATAAATTTGCATGCTATTCTTGCACAGGGCATGCTAATCTTCTCTGTATTGTCCCCCTGCTTGTGTGCTTTCTCTCTCTCTAAAAATTAATAAATAAAAAAGTAAATAAATAAATAAATAAATAAATAAATAAATAGCTATACAGATTGTTAAGAAGCTTCTTCTAAATCTGTGATGCTGGTTTAATGTGACTGCTAAACTCACAGGCACATACCACCACTGTTCTCACAGAGAATCTTTTTTTTTTTAAGTAGGCTGTACACTCAACGTGGGGCTTGAACTCATGACCCCAGGATCAAGAGTTGCATGCTCTATCAACTGAGCCAGACAGACACCCCTGTTCCCACACAGAAACCTGAGTATTTAAAGCTTGGAGCCACACATGGCTGAGCTCCAGTCACAGCAAGGCAATCAAAGGAGCCTTCTAACTTTGGGAAATTCCATGTTCTCTTTGTTCCCATCTTATTGTGGCTGTTCACAATGAGAGATAAAAGGTCAGGACTTTAGCTTTCAAAAAACCAACTTGGACAAATCAAGATAAATACAGTCCTGAACTCATTTGCATGAATGAATCCCTAGTCAATTCTTCCAGACAGAAGATGTCTTTGAGGGGAGTCTGGCATGAGCTTGAAAATATTATCATAAAATTCATGTTTGACTGCTTCTTCTTTCCCATTCATGGTTGAAGTTCAATGGGTCAGAGATAGGTAAACAGTTAATGGTTTTAGGTTACAGAAATTGAATAATAAAACTTCACATTTTGAGAAGGAAGAATATGATATCAGAAGAAAATTCTCTCCCCTTTAAAGAAATAAAGGAATAAAGAAAAAATAAAGAAAAGAAATTTTAATTAGAGGGAGGGAAACCATGAAACTCATCACTTGACTTGATAGCAGCTGTTGTTTTTGTTTTTGTTTTTTTCCAGACACTTTGTTATAAGGCTCTATGTTGATGAGAAAGCTAAAAGATACTGAATATCACTTATGGCAAATAAAATAAATAAATAAAAATATTGAAATGAGCAAAGAAAGATAGTCAATTCTGTCTCTTCCACAAGAATACTATTGTTATCTCAGAGTTTAGGTAATATTAACTAAGACAATATATGTGAAAAGTGACTAAACTATAGAAACAGAAAGTAGAGCAATGTCTGCCAGGAGTTGGAGGTCACAGAAGGAGGTGATCTTAAGAAGCACAGGGAAGGGCAGGGGCTCCTGGGTGGCTCAGTCGGTTCAGCATCTGACTTCAGCTCAGGTCACGATCTCGTGGTCCGCGAGTTCGAGCCCGCGTCGGGCTCTGGGCTGACGGCTCAGAGCCCGGGGCCTGCTTCCGATTCTGTGTCTCCCTCTCTCTCTGCCCCTCCCCCGTTCATGCTCTGTCTCTCTCTGTCCCAAAAACAAATAAATGTTTTAAAAAAAAAAATTAAAAAAAAAAAAAGCAGCACAGGGAAGGGATGCCTGGGTGGCTCAGTCGGTTAAGCGGCCGACTTCGGCTCAGGTCATGATCTCGCAGTCCGTGAGTTCGAGCCCCACGTCAGGCTCTGTGCTGACAGCTCAGAGCCTGGAGCCTGTTTCAGATTCTGTGTCTCCCTCTCGCTGACCCTCCCCTGTTCATGCTCTGTCTCTCTCTGTCTCAAAAATAAATAAAACGTTAAAAAAAAATTTAAAAAAGCACAGGGAAATATATGGAATGAGAGAACTATTCCTTAATTTAATTGTGGTGGACTTGTGTGCATTTGTCAAAACTTGCAGGGTGAATATTACTGCACTTAAAATGTACCTTAATAACAAATATTTTAATTTCCTGGCACATAGTAGGTAGTCAAGAAGAGAAACAGAGAACTCAGTTTTTGCTTTAGATGATGTGTTGTGTTCTAGAAAATGGGAAGAATGTGAGGGCCAGTCTGTAAGTTTCATATTCATATATTGAAAAACCAACGTGATCAGTCTAACAAAAGTTGGATTGCCTATAAACCTTGTTTCTATCATTCCCTGTTGATAAGATACAGGATGAGGGTTTTAACAGAGTGGCGGAGGGGTAGTCCCTCTCAGGTCTCTCTAGTTTGGAGGGAGAAAAAGGGATTCTTCAAGTAAAATGACTCAGCAGAAGTATATTTAATGTCACTTTAAAAACCGGAGGCTGAGAGCACAGTTGTGATAGCACTCTAGGTCACAGTCACATTGGTCAGTAACATTTGAATAATTGAAACATGAGATTTTCTCACAATTCTCAGGTACAATGAAAAATGTGCTCCCACAGACTGTGAAGGGGACAGAACATGAGGCATGTGGCAGCCACTGAAGTGGATGGAAGTGAAATAGGGTCAAACAATGGACTATTTTGCGAGCTAAAGTTTTTGACATATTATAGGTTTATTCACTGCTAATAATGTTAAGAAGTTAACAGTTCTTGAGTTCTTACATATAATGTCCAGAAATTTGCTAAATGTTTTACCTTTATTATTCACAATATTCTATTACTATAGGTATTATTATTGACTCCATTTTATAGATGGGAAAACTGAGGCTAGGATGTTGAGTCACTTGCCCAAAGTCACAGAACAAGTAGGGGTGGCAGAACTGGATTTTTTTTTAAATTTTTTAATGTTCTATTTATTTTTGAGAGAGAGAGAGAGAGAGAGAGAGAGACAGAGTACAAGTGGGGGAGGAGCAGAGAGAGAGAGAGAGAGAGAGAGAGAGAGAGGGAGACACAGAATCTGAGGCAGGCTCCAGGCTCTGACCTGTCAGCACAGAGCCTGACACAGGGCTTGAACTCGTGAACCATGAGATCATGACCTGAGCTGAAGTCAGACGCTTAACCGACTGAGCCACCCAGACGCTCTGGCAGAACTGGAATTTGAATCCAGTTTCTTATAATCTGAACTTTCTTTTCCTGATCACTGTCCTACAATGGTTATTTGCTCAGTGAAAACGCTTTTTATTGGGTCTTCTAATAGCAATATAGTATTTATTGGAGGAAAATATTCCTTTCTTTTATAAATTGCATGTTGCAGACAGACCTGTGAAGGAAGATAGGTGGATTGAAAATTCAAAGCATTTTAGATTTTTAAACAAGCACCTGAAAGCTTACATCTTTTGTCTGAGGCTTAAATAGGGCTTTATTTCTAAAGGAAAATAGCAAATCTTTGTGGATATTGGCAGCATTTACTGAGGGTGCTAAGGCCTACACTTCCAACATTAACACAGGGCACTCTGTCTGACCTTGCCCTGGAACACCAGAGGCAGTAAGCAAGGTTTGGAAAGCTGTGCCTTGTAAAAATGGGATGAAATATGCCAGAGCCGTGAAAGATTGCTGAGCAAATATTAAGGTCAAGAACTCTCTATGAGTCTTATTCTAAGTTGAAGCCAACATCTGGAAATCAAATTCTCTATTTCTTAAGACTGACAATGATCCTACACCTCTTCAGACCCAACACACGGAACAATAATAAAGTTTCATAAGCATCCAGGACAAAGAGCTTTTATTATATGATGGTTCACCTTTGATGAAAGAAAAGTTCTGAAGAATCAGGGTTACTTTTCTTTGTTTAGGAAAAATTAAAATTCATTTCAGAAACTGTACTTTTTTTTTTTTAGGACTGTGTTGAATTTGAACATACCATGAATCATTCAATAAAACTGTTTTCAACTTTCTAGAAGTTGACAGAACTAGAGTCTCTGTTTATTTTATTTATTGTCTAATAACACATGAAACTTATCATTTGCACTAAATATTTTAGCTTTTGAATATATGCAGCTTAAATACCTCATTTATATTATTCTTTAATTTTCCAGTCTTCATTGGTCTGGCCTCCTTAAGCTCTTTGTAGGAGGAACGAAATATTTCTTCTGCAATGAAATGTATGAATATTCATATTAAGTGCAATAAATAGACTATAAATAGTTCAAATCCAATTTTACTATAAATCAGTTACGAAAAAGATTTTGTATTCTAAAAATATTTTTGGATTTTAGATATCAGTTTACAATCCTGTAATACAATGCTAAAAAGGAACTTTATTTAACTGGATAGAAGTTATACTTCATTTTTTTAAATGTTTGTTTGTTTAGAGAGAGACAGACAGAGACAGAGAGAGAAAGGCAGAAAGAGAGAGATCACCAATCAGGGAGTGGCAGAGAGGGAGACAGAGAGACAGAATTCCAAGCAGGCCCAACACAGGGCCCCAACTCACGGACTGAGATGATGACCTGAGCCAAAATCAAGAGTAAGCCACTTAACCGACTGAGCCACCCAGGCGCCCCTAGAAGTTATACTTTACACTTAAATAAATTACAATCCTAGGCTTCAAAAATCTACATGTGCATATATACATGTATAAACTACAAACAAGTATTAAAATCATTTTCTTGTCTTAAAAAGAACATATATATACCTTCACAATACTCAATCTGAGAGATATTTGTTTTGAGAATGTTGATGCTTTTAGCAGGATAATAATCTATTATATCCATGTATTACTTTATATTTTGTCAAGTACTTTTATATTTACCGTCACATTGGTCTTCACACCATTTCTGTGAAATAAACAAAGCAGGAATTATTAATTTTTTAAAAATCACAAATTTTTTTTAAAAATTACCAAAGGAAGACACTCTTGCAGATAATGTGAAAGATAACAGAAGAAAGAAAAAGTTGGAAGGTTTCCCCCCTTGTTTTAGAGAAACAGAAACTTGGGAGTCAGAGAAGTTCAATGGCCAATCCTAGGTCTAACAGCTAGAAAGTAGATCTGGAATTGAAATCTAGACTGACTCTAAGACTTGTGAATTTTATTCTTTCAACAATATTTAGTGAGTGCCAACAGTGTTAGGCTTTCTGATAACCATATCCACTATACCACAGTGCCTCTCAGTTAAGAAACAGAAGACACAGAACTTTACAGCTTAAAACATCTGCAGAACCTAAATCCAAAGGACATGATAGGACCACACTGTCAGCAGAATTACTTTTTTTTCATTTTAAGGAGAATGTTTAGTTTGCTAACTAAAACAGATTCTTCCTTCACCAAATTCTGTTTAAATGGGTAACTTGAATCCAACAATGACTTTAGAGCTTGGGGGAGTCAGCACACTAATGTAGATTATGGCTACCACGGACCAGCCGTTTTCATAACTGACCACACGTATTTTGTAAGATGTTAGCTTTAAGATGTGCAGCTACTAGAGTCTACCAATAGTTGAGGTGGAAAGGATGATTGTAGAACAGTTTGGTGAACTATTGAAGATATTTCCAAAGTCTTAGTCTTGTCCTTTAGCTTTGGTGAAATGGTTGTCATTAAACTGTTCTTGACAGGTTTTGGAAAACTGACTTTTAGTGAATTGACCTAGAAACATTTGGTCTAAGTGTCAACTTTATGGTGTCAAATTAGGATTCTATCTCCAACGGAGGTCATACATACACTCTGCATTTAGTTTTTGGGGCTGCCTTAACAAAGTACAACAAACTGGGTGGCTTAAGCAACAGAAATTTATTGTTTCAGTTTTGGAGGCTAGAAGTTTAAATCCAGGGTGTCAGTGAAGTTGGTTCCTTTAGAAGGCTGTAACTGAGACTCTTGTCTCATGTCTCTACTAGCTTCTGGAAGTGCAGTGATTCCTTGGTTTATAGGTAGCATTATCTCTGTGTCTTCCTTCTGTGCATGTCTATGTCCAAATTTCCCCTTTTGATAAGGACACCTCACTTAAACTTGATTACCTCTGAAGAGATCCTATTTGCAAATAAGGTCACATTCTGAGGTACGGGGGTTAGGAATTAAATGTATCTTTATTGGGGTTGTGATGGTAAATCTTATGTGTCAACTTGTAGGATGTTTTTGGATGAGATTAACATTTAAATTGGTGAACTCAGTGTAAAACAGATTGCCCTCCGTAATGTGGGTAGGCCTTATCAAATCAGCTGAAGGCCTGAATAGAACAAACGACCAGCCTCTTTGAGCAAGAGAATTCTTCAGCAGACTACCTTTTAACTTCATCTGCACCATTGCCTCTCCTGGATCTCCAATCTGCAAAACTTGGAACTAAACACCACCATTGGCTCCCCAGGGTCTCCAACCTGAAGATTTGGGACTTGCCAGCCTCCATAATTGCATAAGGCAATTCCCTATGATAGATTTCTTTATATACAAGCACACGCACACACACACACGCACACACACACACACACACACACACACACATATCCTATTAATTCTGTTTCTCTGGAGAACTCTGACTAATCTAGAATAGAACACATAATTTAATCCATAGCACAGTCCTTGTTAGGGATACTCTAGCAATTTGAAAGAGACATGCTCCATAGAACTATTATACTACACCACTTGTGGCCTATTATGAATTAATATTTTTTGTATAAATTCTGTAATGATCTTGTGAATGTTACAATTATATTGCATTATATTTTTGGTGTTTAAAGTATCAAACAGATGTCTTTGAAGCTTACCATAAATTTTGCAGTCCTGTTTTAGAATTTATTTCTGGAAGCCTCAAACACTGGAGCTTAAGCTTTTCTCAATCTCTGACTCTACCTCGCTGCTCCTTCTCCACTTATTATCTCTTTCACTTGCTTCCTATTGCCAGGAAAGCTTTGCTATTTCTTGCCTACTGGCATTTGCACACATTCTTCTTCTTTCCGTGAGGTCACATTCATCACCTGCTTTAAGAAGTCTTCCTGAATAAATCCTCATTCAATTGGAGCAGGTAGTAGCTGTGTGCCATTCCATCCCCAAACAAAAGGCATGGGACCATTTCACAAAAGCCCAGCATAAAAACATCAGCGTTTGGTGCAAACAAGCTGAGGAAATTCATAACATACATAATGATGAATTAAAGAGAATCAGGTGAGAAGAGATGGCGATGTCTGATGATGAAATAGAAGAAACAACACGAACAAAAAAACTGGGAAATCAGCTTAATATCACAGGCAGAATTTCTGAAGGAAGAAAATGACAGCCTCCGTTGGCAGCCCGATTTCTGTCTGAATGAGGTAGAACCCCTGAAGCAAGAGCAAGGCAGAGCCCACAGAGAAGATGACGTCTTGGACGTCAAGTCCAAGAGCAATACAAAAGGACAGAAGCTGAACTTGAAAGTGTCAAAAATGACAAGTTACAGGTGGAAAACACGTTGGAAAATCTTAAAGAAAAGGTACATCTGTCCTATATGAACCTTTTCCCTTGCCCTTTCCCCCCTTTTCGGTGACAGTGAAAATGCCCTGGCAATTACTGCAATAGGAATCAATGTGGAGTGCTTGGCTGAATGGGGATTAAAAGCTCCCTTTCTGGGAATAATTCCTGAATTGAGGGCTCTGCCTTTAGATGTGAGTCCTTGGCATATCTAAGGACTCTGGAGTGTATACTTTTCAATGAATAAAAAGTTGGTGTATCCCTTAAAAAAAAAGTCTTCCCATATAAACTCCAGCCTTATTTAATAAGTCTGTAATTAGTAACATTTTTTAAAATTTTTGTTAATATTTATTTACTTTTGAGAGAGAGAGCGTAAGCGGGGGGAAGGGCAGAGAGAGAGGGAGACACAGAATCCGAAGCAGGTTCCAAGCTCTGAGGTATCAGCACAGAGCCCGACATAGGGCTCCACCTCATGAACCACGAGATCATGACCTGAGCCGAAGTTGGACGCTTAACCAACTGAGCTATCCAGGAGCCCCTAATTAATGACATATTTAATCAATGGTAGTGTAAGAAAAATTCTCTCCTTCCATTTTCACACCATATTTTCCAGTGACAAAGTTCTCTCCAATGGCCTATTGGTCAATCTAAGAAATTTGGAATCTAAAGTTTAGTGGGAAGCCTTTGAAGTATTAGAAGCAAGTGAGATATGATTCTGTTTTTACCAGAAGGATTACTCTGGCTGATCTGTAGGGAATGGATCAGAAAAGGCACAAATGGAGTGGGAAGACAAGACAGGAAGTCCAAACATTAATCCAGATGAGATTTCAGCTTTTACTAGGATGTGCCATGAGACTGAGAAAGAAAAAAATACTTGATAGTGGGTTACATATGTGGAGTGAGGCAGGAAGGAGCTTTCAGTAGTGACTAACAGATATGAAAAGATGGTCAACCCCATCCATAATAAGATAAATGCCAATGAGATCTATAACAAGATCACTTATTTAGGGAAAAATCTAAAATGTTGGTAACATATTCTGTTGGTGAGACTCAAGGAAACAATGTCATTTAATGCCGATGGGAATGCCAAATTGCACAGACTCTTTGGAAGAGAAGTTAGCAACATAAGCATTTATCTTTTGACTCAGTAAAAGTTGATACCAAAGATAAACTGGAAAATATACAAAATTGATATATTTGCAAAGCTATTCATCACAGCAACATTTGTAATAGCAACCAATGAGTATACTAAAGCTGACTTATATTGCTTACAAGAATTAGTTGTTAAATTATCAGGGATTGTGTAAACTGGTTGTTGAACATAGTGATTTAAAATTAAACTACATATGGGGCACCTGGATGGCTCAGTCCATTAACTGTCCAACTCTTGATTTCGGCTCAGGTCATGATCTTACTGTTGGTAAGATCAAGTCCCACATCAGGCTCTGTGCTATCACAGAGCCTGCTTGGATTCTCTCTCTCCCTCTCTGTCTGCCCATCCTCCATTTGTTGTGCTCTCTCTTTCACTTTCTCAAAATAAATAAACATTTTTTAAAAATTAAATTATATAAGCTTGCAATTAAATACCTTATATTTAAGAACAGAGATAGTAAGTACTCAAAATTCATCAATTTCTAGTTATTTTACTATATTTTATTACTATGTGTCTCTTGAGAATTATGAATGGTGGGAATACTACATAATGGCATGCTACTGTATGTCACTTCCCAACTTCACATCCAGTGACATGATGTTAGTAGCTTGAAATCATCCATGGTAGGAGTATTTACATCACATAGAAATATGCAAACACTCCAAATCAGAACTTTTTCCCCTAAGAAGAGCTAATTAGTAAACATTTACCAACACACAACTGGAAATAATCCAAACATCCATCAAAAGCATTCTGGTTGAATAAACCATGATATATCCATTCAATGAAGTACTACACAACTATAAAAGGAAATAGGGCTCTTTTTATATACTCACATAAAAGTGATCTCCAGAGTATACAGACAAGTGAAAAAAGCAAATTGAAGAAAAGTATGTATGACATGCTTTTAAAAGCAGGGAGGATACAAAGGCATGTATGTTTTTGCTAATTTTTTTTTAAATAGAAGGCTAGCAGAAAAGTTTTTAAATGGCTACATACTAGGTAGAAAGAAGAAACTATAATAAAGATGGAGATAGATGATTGACCTCTTTGAATATACCTTGTTTGGTAGAATTCTTTGGAACCATACAAATATTTTACATAATTAAAAAACTAAGATCTTATTAAAAAAAGAAATCCCTAAACCTCTGAAGCAAAATGAAACAAATTAATCTATGCAATGAGTTGATGGCATAATCACACAGAAAGAGTTATTTCAAATGAACTGAAAACATAATAATTTTATTTGGCTAGTCAGATACACCCTTAGGACCAACATAAATATAAGAAATGTAAAAAAAAAAAAAAAAAAAAAAACCTTTCTTTTAGGTTTTTATTTATTTATTTTTGAGAAGGAGAGTGAGCATGAGCAGGGAAGGGGTAGAGAGAGAGGGAGAGAGAGAGAATCCTAAGCAGGCTCTGCAATGTCAGCACAGAGCTGGATGTGGAGCTTGAATTCATGAACTGTGGGATCATGACCTGAACCAAAATCAAGAGTCAGATGTTTAACCAACTGAGCTACACAGGTGGCCCAAACCGTAAAAAAATCTTAAAATTTTTTCAGCAATCATATTGCTAGAGATAGCATTGGTTTTGTTATTTTGAAAACTATTATATACAATCTAGGAAGAAGAAAATAAGTAATGATGTTTATGCCATTAAGAACCAATATTTTTTACAGTAGTATAAAACATCATAAATATAAAATCAAAGAAGTTAAGTAAAAATATTGTAACCTTAAATTTCAAATGTTGTGAAATCATATTTTCTCTTTTAAAATATTTAGGTAGTTCCTAGCTCTGTGCTCTGAACAAGCCTAGATATGATGACAAATGCAGCAGGAGTGAGCACTCTTAAAAATCAAGATTTTGATCTCAATACCACTTTCCAACACTGGGTTCCTTGCAAAACTAGATGATTTCAGTGCTGAAGCAAGGAATGTCTAAGGTGATCCTGGAATATCTCATCATCCCAGAAAACAATGAGGCTACCAAAGACTATTGAAGTTTGTCAGAAGGAATCAGGAGCCAAATTGGAAGAAACTCCTACTAGTCAAAGATGGCATAATTTGAGCATCAACAAATATAATTGCTGCAATGGATTGAAACATGTAAAAATATTGTTAAAAGTTCATTGGCCATCCATGCAATATGATACAGAATCAACCCATTATGCTAAAAGCTGATAAGTAAAGGGAAAGAATAGAGGATTTTGCCTTTACCATTTAAAACATACTGCTGGGTAACCAAAAGTTGTGACAGGAAGTTTCTTTTTATAGAAGTATTTCAGCCAATAAATGAAGAAGCAACAATAGAACAACATTTTATAACCATGGTCGGCATAATGGATCTACTCTAAACAATGACCATCAAAAGTTTATCCAGATCATAAAAATAAGAAAGACAGACTTTACTTGCTTCATGATGGAAGATGTAAAAAAGAAAACCTGGACAGTATGGAGGTTCCTCAAAAAGTTAAAAATAAAACTACCCTAGTAATCACAATCTAGTAATTACACCACTGGGTATTTACCCAAAGAATACAAAAACACTAATTCAAAGGGATATATGCACCCCTATGTCTACTGCTACACTATGGAAGCAGCCCAAGTGTCCATCTCTAGATGAATGGATAAAGAATATGTGTATACACACACACACACACACACACATATACATGTATACATATATATATCATATATATGATATATATATGATATATATATAATATATATATATATTGGAATATTATCCAGCCATAAAAAAGAATAAAATCTTGACATTTGCAAACAACAGGGATGGAGCTAGAGAGTATAATACTAAGCAAAATAAGTCAGTCAGAGAAAGACAAATACCATGTGATTTCACTCATGTGGAATTTAAGAAACAAAACAAATGAACAAAGGAAAAAAAAGAGAGAGAGACAAACCAAAACCAAAACCAAAAACAGACTCTTAATTATAGAAAATAAACAGATGGTTACTAGAGGGGAGGTGGGTGAGGAGGATGGGTGAAACAGGTGAAGGGGGTTAGGAGTGCACTTATCATGATGAACATTACAAAAAATACAGAGGACAAAGGGAAACTACAAGGTAATGGCTGTTTCTTCATCAAATCTATTTCTGGGACAAGGGCGGGGAGAGGGAGGAATAATAGGGGCTAAAATAAATGTAAGAGACACATCAATAATTGCTATATGTGGACTTTATTTGGATTCTGACTTAAATCAACAGTAAAAAAATAATTATAAGGGGCGCCTGCGTGGCTCAGTTAGATGAGCCTTGGTTTCGGCTCAGGTCGTGGTCTCGTGGCTCATGAGTTTGAACCCCACATTGGATTCTGTGCTGTGCAGAGCCTGCTTGGGATTTTCTGTCTCCCCTTCCCCTCTCACATTCTCTGTCTCTCTCAAAATAAATAAATAAACTTGAAAAAAATTATAAAATTTAAAAAATAATAATTATGAGTCAATCTATGATATTTTGATAAAGTTTTTTTTAAAGAATTCTTATCTTTTTAGAGACATATATGAAAATACTTGTGTGCAAAATAGTATAGTGTTCAGGATTCATTCCAAATTAATCCAGTTTGGGATGTGGTAGACTGGTAGGAGTATAAATAAAACAAGAGTGGCATGCCAAATGCTGAAGTCAGGTATTGTCTCTATTTTTGTAGGTTAAATTTTCCATGTTAAAAAGTTAAAATGTTTAAAAATTTAACTATCCAGTTTTTGTTTGTACTGGGAGGTGGTTAAGATGCCATTTGCTGATACTGTAATGTCTTAAGGAGGACCAAATTTGGGGTGGGGAAGGGATTTAGAAGAAGGGAAGTTAATCATTTAATTTTCAGTTCTGAACATGGTTTGAAGTATCTGAGAGCCATGTAAGAGAAGATACTGAGTAGTCAGATAAATATAAAATTTGAACCTCAGAAGAGACATCTGGACTAGAGATCTAAATTTAGCATTATCAGCATATGGGTGGAAATTGATACAATTACTTAGGAAGAGAATATATTGCAGAATAAAAACAAAGCATACTGAGTGCCTATTACATATCAGACACTATTCTAAATTCTTTAAATGTTTTTAAAATATACTTAATCCCGGGGCACCTGGATGGCTCAGATGGTTAACCATCTGACTCTTGATCTCAGCTCAGGTCTTGGTCTCAGAGTTGTGAGTTCAAGCTCCATGTTGGGCTTCAAATTGGGCTCTGTATTGGGCATGAAGCCCAAATAGATAGATAGATAGATAGATAGATAGATAGATAGATATAAATATATATTTAATTCTTTAATTAATATTTAATTAATGTAAGTATTTAATCCTCACAATGATCCCATGAAGTAGATATTACTATTATTTCCTTTTTATGTATTAAGAAACATAGGCACATAATTCTTACCTATAGTAAGTTTAAGCTTTGTGACCAGAATTTGGATCCTTGAAGTATGGACTCTGAAAAACAGAATCCCCCAGGACTGTGACCTAAAGAGCTCTGATACCCAGAAGTAGAAAAGAAGAAACCAGAAAATGAAAAAGCAGCCAAAAAGGTCAGAGAGAAAAATATTTGAAAGGTGTGTCAATATGAGACAAAACAAGAACACATTCAAGAAAGGGAGTGGCCAACAGTGTTGAACAGTGCCAAGAGGTCAAGGAGAATGCAAGCTGAAATTAATTCCATCACTGGTGGCAAGCTCAGTTCATGACTCACGTTACAGTTTATTTCCGTCAGGATACTTTTCAAAAGAGTGACTGAGACATGGTGTGATTCTAACTTGATAATAAATAATAGCTTCTACTATTATACATGTAAGCATAATAGCCTCTACTATAGCATATTTTACCTCAAAATACATGGGATACACAAATCTAGACACTCAAAATATAATTGTAGAGAGGATTTTTCTGCGGTTAACAGTAGAAATTCTTACTGAACGGGTTCATCTTAATGATTCTTTTATATGGAGGTTTTTCCTAATACATTTAAAATATGATTCAGTTTTCAAATCTGTCAAACATGAAATTTTAAAAACATTTCCTGGGGCGCCTGGGTGGCGCAGTCGGTTAAGCGTCCAACTTCAGCCAGGTCACGATCTCGCGGTCCGTGAGTCCGAGCCCCGCGTCAGGCTCTGGGCTGATGGCTCAGAGCCTGGAGCCTGTTTCCAATTCTGTTCTCCCTCTCTCTCTGCCCCTCCCCCGTTCATGCTCTGTCTCTCTCTGTCCCAAACAATAAAATAAATAAACGTTGAAAAAAAAAAATAAAAACACATTTCCTGTACACCTGTATTATGATTTTTATACATTTTTAGTGTTTGCTAAGATTAGGAACAATTTAAATTTCGAGGAAGAATGAAGCTTTTAAAAGCTATTAAATAAAAATGATTAGCTTTTCCTACTGTTCAAAAATTATCTTCTTTAAATTTTCAAATCTTACTTTTGGTTTCAGTGAATAAATTGTTAGCATTTATGTTCTTGGTTTCTTAGGGAGAATCTTTACATTTTAAGGAAATTTATTTGTGATATGGGTAATAGTGAAGGACTCCATTTTCATCTGAATATACTCAGTTAAGGTATTTTCAGGAGCTGCTGAGTATGTTACAGGTGATGGAAAATGTTAGAGCTCTTCCTCTCAGATAATCTGTATGTAATCATCAATGTCTCATCCATGTCATACTATCTTATGTTTTTATGCTGATAAAAGAAACCAAACCAAATAAAACATTTTTTGGCTTGAATTAAAAAAAAAAAAAAACTTTTTTTATGCTTATTTTATTTTAGAGACAGAGAGAGCAGAGGTGTGGGAGGCGCAGAGAGAGAGGGAGACAGAATCTGAAGCAGGCTCCAAGCTATCAGCACAGAGCCCTGCACGGGGATCAAGCCCACAAACCGTGAGATCATGACCTGAGCCAAAGTCGGGCACTTGACTGAGCCACCCAGGCTCCCCAAGGCTTGAATGTTTAAAATCTTAATAACAATATTAGAAAATGGGAGATGCTTACTTTCCAATCTATGTTTGTTTGGTTTTAAATGTTGGCCTAAGGATCAAAATGAAATTATTAACAAGCTGGCTCTCATCTGTACAAAAACAAAACAAAACAAAACAAAACAAAAAAACAGAGGAAAATTATCTGGTAATTGACATGAACTGCACAATCTAAGCAAGCCTATGAAAAGCTAACATACTACTTCTCTATGATAAGAGGAAAAGAAATAATAGATAATATTGGAGCTGGCAACTATAGGACCAAAGCAGGCTCATCACCTAGCACAGGGACAGTTACATAGTAAGTGATCAGTAAATCAGTGTGGAACAAACAAACGAATAAATAAATAACAAACGAATCTTGTGTTTGTACCAGTAATGAGAAGCAAGAGGCAGCTTGTTAAATGATAATAGCCAATTTATACTGCATGGTTATCATGTGCCCAGCCCTATGAATAATTTAAATGGCCGAGATTCATTACTGCTTACCACATGCTCTACTGCTTACCAGACCATTACTAACCGAAGCCTCAACAGGGAGCATTATTATCATCATCATATCTAATCATTTCATCTTATGAATGAGTACACTGAAGCACAGAGAGGCTACGTAACCTGCCCAAAATCACAAAGCTGGATAATGGTAGTTCTGAGCTGTGAACAGTTTATATTCAAAGCTTGTTCTTTAAGCCACCATGTCCTGTTGCCTCATTCTGTGTGATTAAAAACTTTTTATCTGTTGCATTTGCTAAAATCCTTCCAGTTTACCCAAATCCTTTCCATATGTGTTAGTCCTAAACACTTTCAAGGTTGTCTATGGGGGGCCTATCTCTACTACCAGCAGCCTCGCCTGCCACTCCTGGAATAGATTTGTTTTCTGGAATCACTGACTTTCAGAGCGGCACTTGAGTCAGTATAAAGTAGTAGCCAAGTACATGGGCTTTGGTCTCCAGCTAAATGCAAATCCTGGCCTTTTTCCCATACAAGAATTTCTTTAAATTCTGTATATTATTATCCCACCTTGGAAAAAAAGGCAAGAAGAGTGAGAAGAGATTGCATACTGCTTACCAGTTACTGACTGTATTAGTTCAAGTTCTTACTTTTAATAACTCTGTTTCAGTCAGCAAGACAGGGCAATCTAGTCATTAAGGAGTGGGTCTCTGCTTCTAATAAGTGAGCCTCGTTGTCAACAATTCCTTACTTCTGATGAAGCAACTTAACCAGAAATGGAGCAAGGAAAAGCTGGCCTGTTCTTCTGACAAATGGAGAAGGGGAAAAGTCACTCTAGTCCAATGGTTTTCTAAATGCAATCTGCATCCTCCTGAGGGCTCCAAGACACTTACAGGGAGTCTGCTAGGCCAAAACTATTTTTATAATAAAACTGAGATGTTATTTTTCTTCTTTACTATGTTAATGTTTACTAGTGGTGCAAAACCAATGGTGGCAAAACTGTTGGTCCCTTAAGAAGAATCAAGGCAGTGACACCAAACCACACTGGTAGTTACATTCTCCACCATCATGTGCGCATAATATAAATAAAATACCAGGTCCACTCATGTAAGAATGTCCTTTATAAGGCACTAAAATTGATTAACTTTATTAAATCTAAACATCTTACTAATATTCCATATGATGAAATGGGAAATACACTGAACTTCTGCATACTGAAGTATGATGCCTGTCGCCAGGAAAAGAAATTTGTGCAATAGAGCTACGAGCAGAACCACCTTGTGTTTTCATCAAACTTCATTTTTACTTGAAAAAAAGAGTGACAGACAAATAACGGATTACCAGATTGGGTATTTGGTAGACTTTTACTTTTTTTTTTTTTTTAAATGAACAAGCTGACCCGTCACTTCAAAGAAAACAGCAGATGGTATTTTCTTCAAGAGAAAATTTAAATTTTGGAAAAGTTGAGTTTACCACAGTGAAATTTACAATTTCTCAATACTTGAAAGACTTTTGTAATGAGAATAATAGTGACATTAACACAATTTTTTATGTTGTATAATGAAACGGGTCAACATTCAGAAGATCTGAATAAATTGGTGAACCAATATTTTCTCAATGACCAATGAATAATTTTACAAAACTATGCATTAGTCAAAGATCCATTCAATGTTCAAGATATACATCAGCAGATTTCAACACAACTGAGTACACAAAGTTTAATTAAATGGTTTCGGATTTCACTCTGTAATTAACCTTTAAAAACTTAACACTTGTAGGGGTTTGGTGTAATATAAAAGATAAGAAAACAAAGGACAGGCAGAACAAGTGAACTGTACAATATTAAATATAAATTGCTGAAGGTCTGAGATTAGAAACTTGGCTCCTAAATCCCTACCTCCCAAGAATAGGTTTCTAATAATATTAACCCTATCTTAGTAATAATTATTAAGATCCTGAAGAAAGACATGGCCCCTACTTGATTCCTAAGCATTACAACTTAAAATTTAGAAAGAATTGGTCTACAAAATTGTTCCAACTTTTTAATACTAAAACAGTTTGAATACTTTTACATTTAGTGCTTACCTTTGAAGTAGCCATTGACAAAAAACTACAAGGAATTATATTCAGTCTATAGGCAATATGTGGTTTACATTTTGATTCAGGGCACCCCTTCCAAGGACCTAAATCCCACAAATTGGAATCTGAAGTGTGTGGGGTGTGTGTGTGTGTGTGTGTGTGTGTGTGTGTGTGTGTAAGGGGCAATTTTCTCAACAGAAGTCTGTCTAGTGCTTTTTACAAAATTCTAACAGCTTGGGATTGTGGGAGAAATAGGACTCAGTCCAATCTTTGTGAAGTAGTAATACTCTGGCTTTCTTTTGTTTTCTTTTCTTTTCTTTTCTTTTCTTTCTTTTTTTTTTTTTTAGAGAGAGAGAACAAGCAGCAGAGGGCCAGAGGGAGAGGAAAAGAGAGAATCTTTTTTTTTTCTTAAAAAAAAAAATTTAGTGTTTATTTATATTTGAGAGAGAGAAAGAGACAGAAAGCAAGTGGGGGAGGGACAAAGAGAGGGGGAGACAGAATGTGAAGCAGGCTCCAGGCTCTGAGCTGTCATCACAGAGCCCGACATGGGGCTTAAAAACTCACGAACCATGAGATCATGACCTGAGCCAAAGTCGAACGCTTAAACGACTGAGCCACCCAGGTGCCCCGGGAGAGAGAGAATCTTAAGCAGGCTCCGTGATCGCCATCAGTGCAGAGCCTAAAGTAGGTCTTGATCTCATGACCATAAGATCACGACCTGAACTAAAATCAAGAGTCAGATGTTTAACCAGCTGAGCCACCCACATGCCCCAGTACTACTCTGACTTTAACCAGTGTTCCAGATATATCTCCTTTCAATTCAAAGATATAACAGCACCATATTTATTCCTTTGCCAAACCAAACCTGGGATGGAAACAGACAGGAGATTCAAAGCTAATAGGAGGTGTTGCCAGTGTCTGGACCAACATTTAAATTCAGAGAATTTCAAATTCAGCAGAAATCTTAACAGATCAGCTAACCTCTCTTCATTTTTAAAAGATGAAAAAACTGTGGCCCAGAAAAATTAAGTTTTTACAGTGAGTTAATGCCAGAGATAGAACTGAAAACCACAGGCTTTTCTCTATACCACAACTTGATCATCTAATTGCTTTTTTCCTTGATTGTCAGTTCCCTATCTTTAAACCTGGACTGAGGTTTTCTTAACCACAACAAAAAGAACACAGCATGCTAAAGAACTGGTTAAATAGAATCAAGGAACCCTATTTACTTTCAAAAAAAGAGAAAGGTTTGTTAAATGCTAAGAAGTTCATAATAGTCTAGTCAGTTGACACAGGTTCTTAGGTTTCAATTACAGAAAAACATTACTGCCAAAGTCCGCAAGTGCTATCCTAATTTTTCAGATTACTTCCTTAGAAAGTGTGCTTTTGATCTGCTCTTCCAAAGAAGAACACAAGTGCAGACTTCAATGCTTAATAAAGTTAAAAGCTTCTCCCTGGGGTAACTGAAATTTTTATCAAAGGGGCGATAGACCTGGTTGCAGCTGCAACAAAGAAGTGCCATATAAAGCCAAGTGGAAAGCAGTTACACATCATTGGTGGTACACGGCCATTGAACGTGGTTATATTAATTGGAATCTATTGCACAGGACATTCCACTACATGCTGGGCAAATGACCCTGAAAGTTTTGAGTCTCTCTGGTGTATAAAAAAAGTTCAAATGTAAAAATAATCATACAGATGGTGGATTCTCTATCCTTGAATGGGCATAGCCACCCTGAGATGTGGGTGGCTGGAAAATTTCTTTTTTAAATAATGCCCTTTGAGTGAGTCCCCATATATGCATCTTCTTTTACAACCATTTGAAAATTTGTCTTCTAATAATTTCACACAGAGCTTTCAGCGTAGCAACATTCAAAAGAATAAAACTAATGAAATACAGCAACTTTTACATTTTTACTTTTGTGCTTTGGGAAAATTCCAATTAAAAGATGTGAGGCAGTTCAAGTTGGAATTTCTTTATTGCTCCCCAAATGAATAACTTGTAATCGAATAGAAAAATTAGAGAGATTTAAAGCCAAAGTAGTATGGAATATGTTTCAAGTATATAAGGATGCACCCTTTATGCAGCACTTAGGGTTTGAATTTTTATAACCTTAGATGCTCATATTGTCCCTGATTGCAGGTTGTGTGCAAAGAGTAATCATGACATTTGTCTTTTAGGCAGAACTCATTCCTGAGCTTCATCACTGCCTCTTTATCTTACTCTTGAAACTAAATATTAAAAGAGAATCCCAGATATTATGTCAATAAATAATAACCCTAAAATGTCAGAAACATTGTCACGATATAGCCAAGTGATAAGACTAATCCCTTTCTCAGCTTCCCAAATTTTTCCCAATTTTATAAATAAATTATCTAGACTACAAATCAATGAAAATGTAAGCCCTACCTAGATGATGGCCAGAGGATGAATGTACTTTAAAAGTATTGCACTTCAAGCCAACTTTCATTTACTCAAAACTGGAAGCCTCGAATTCTTACATACATCAATCTTTTCATCAAGCCATACAACACATGTTAAAAAAAAATACTAAGTTTCTATAACATCCAAGTTCTATTTTCCCGCAAGGATCAACACATAATGTTGACTGGATTTTTGATTAACATGTTTATCTAAAGTATAACATTGAAGAGCAGTCAAAACCCAGAAATCAACACATTTACAAACATCTTAAACTAATTAAAGCAAACAGAATAATTATACTTTTTTTTTCTTCCGTAACCATAACCAGTGCCTTTTCTATATTTACCTTTCTATCAATAGGTGAAATTTCAGTGATTTCTGCCTTTCACAAAATGATTACTGCAGAATCAATTGGAGCCCCCAAATGTGAGCATTATTATTGCCTAGGAGAACAGGGAAGATATTATATTTATAACCAGAGCTTGTTAGATGTGGGAGATAACCGACCTCTTTCCCAAGGGTCAAATATCAATGAATATAGTATTTAAGTAGACGCAACATGACCACTTGAATCACACTCCAGTAGGTAGAATGGAACTAAGGAAAGACAAATGACAAATGAAAGATCATGATATTCCACTCAGGGCCTTGCTCCCCACTGAGTGGTGTCTTGCATCAAGTGAGAGCCAGAACCAAGATTTAGAGATTACAAGATAGGTAATTTCTTTGTAATGAAGAATTATAGTCATCCCTGATTTAATGAATGATTACAGCAATACTCCACTGTGGCTTATCATTGAAAAAAAGTTAACAGGACATTAAATGAATCATTTTCCTACCAAGTCATTATATTGCTCATCCTACTTCCTCTCACAGCTCTCTACTAAAATTGATTTGGCCATAATATTTTGTAAGGGGTGTGAGCAAGTACTGTTCTTTAGGTGTTCCTCACCACAAAATACAACAGTATGTAGAAAACTGTAATGGGAATATGCTTTTCCTAGACTGTCTACTTTTACAAATGTACATCACCTATTATTACACAATCAACCTGTATGTACATTGGGTAATCAAAGTAAAAAATTTTCATCCCTCGTCAGAGGACAAAGGTTTTCAAACCATCATGTTATCTTTGTTTTATTTTTCTTTAGTGACTGATAAACTGTGACTATTTTATCTGCCTAAAAGACCTACCAGAAAGATTTGAGGAATGTTTGGTGGCCCACTTAACTAAAAATCAATCACTGACAGTATAACATAGTAGGTTCAGAATCAGACAATTATAATTTGAATTCAGACTGCAATACATTATCAGTTCTGCAACTTAGGTAAGGCTATATAAGTTCTCTAATTATAAGCTTTTTCATTTCAAAAATGAAAATAATAATACTTTCAATATAGGGTTCTTACGACTGAATGTGATAATACATTTAAAACACTTAGCAGTGTCAGACTTAGCATTACACATGGTAATTCCATGGATAAATCGTAGCTATCAGGGCCACCACCTGACTTTATAGTTCTTTTGAATTAGAAAAAGCCCTATGGATATTCAACTTAGAAAGCAAAGCATGAACTGGATTTTAACCTCCCCTGGCCACCTCAGCTAGGTCTTTCTGCTCAGTGTGCAAACTAGACAACTGTACTCAGAGATCTTAGGATCTACTATCAACTATAGCACATGAAATTTCCATCACTAAAATAATTCCTTGTGAATAAGTTTTTCCCCACTCTCTAGAAAGCCCCTGCTATTTTGATATTTAATAAAAACAAGATAATGAGATGGATAATCTCACACACTAATGTACAAATTGGTATAATATTTCTGGTACAAATTGGTATAATATTTCTGGAGGGAAAAATGGTAATATTCATTAAGAACTTTAAACAGGCTTATACCTTTTAATCTAGTAATTCCATTTTGAGACTTTATTCTAGAAATAATCAGAGACACAGAAATATATTTGTCAAGTGTTATATAAAATAGTGAACATCGGAAACTACCCAAATATTCAAATATTGTTAAACTGAATACTCTGCAGCCACTTAAATTTCTTCTCAAAGAAGTTTCAATAACAGAGCAAAAGCTTACTAAAATGTGGAGTGAAAAAAACAGGATGCAGAATTGCATATTTGTGATTCCATTAAAAATACACAGAAAAAAACCCTAGGATAAACTAACAAAATATTTAGAGTATTTCTTTCTGAATACACAATAATATCAACATACAGAAATCTGTTGTGTTTCTACACACCAATAATGAAGCAGCAAAAAAAGAAAACAAGGACTTGATCGCATTTACAATTGTACCAAAACCCATAAGATACCTAGGAATAAACCCAACTGAAGAGGTAAAAGAGCTGTACTCTGAAAACTATAGAACATATATCAAAGAAATTGAAAAGGACACAAAGAAACGGAAAAACATTACATGCACATGGATTGGAAGAACAAACATTGTTAAAATGTCCATACTACCCAAAGCAATCTATACATTTAATGTAATCCCTATCAAAATACCACTGGGATTTTTCACAGAGGTAGAACAAACAATCCTAAAAATTGTATGGAACCACAAGACCCCAAAAAGCCAATGCAATCTTGAAAAAGAAAAACAAAGCCAGAGGCATTGTAATTCCAGACTTTAAGCTATATTACAAAGCTGTAGTCATTAAGACAGTATGTACTGGCACAAAAACAATGGAGCAATGGAACATAATAGAAAACCCAGAAATGGACCCACAACTATATGGTCAATTCATCTTTGACAAAGCAGGAAAGAATATCCAAGAGAAAAAAGAGTCTCTTCAACAAATGGTGTTGGGAGAACTGGACAGGTGACCAGAAACTGGACCACTTTCTTACACCATACACAAAAATAAATTCAAAATGGATGAAAGACCAAATTGTGAGATAGAAAACCATCAAAATCCTAGAAAAAAACACAGGCAGCCACCTCTTTGACATCAGCAGGAGAAATTTCTTACTAGACACGTCATCGAAAACAAGGGAAACAAAAGCAAACATGAACTATTTGAAGATAAAAACTTCTGGGGTGCCTGGGTGGCTCAGTTACTTAAGCATCCAACTCTTCAGCTCAGGTCATGATCTCACAGTTTGTGAGATTGAACTCCACATCGGGCTCTGCACTGACAGTGCAGAACCTGCTTGGGATTCTCTCTCCCCCACCACCTCTCTCAAAATAAATAAACATTTCATAGGGCATCTTGGTGGCTCAGTTGGTTAAGTGTCTGACTTCAGCTCAGGTCATGATCTTGAGGTTCGTGAGTTCAAGCCCCACATCAGGCTACATACTGGTGGTGCAGAGCCTGCTTGGGATTCTCTCTCTCCCTCTCTGTCTGTCCCTTCCCCACTTGTGCTCTCTCTCTCTTTCTCAAAATAAATAAATCAAACTTAAAAAAAAAACATTAAAAAAAGATAGATTCTGCACAGCAAAGGAAATAATCAACAAAACTAAAAGGCAGCCTATGGAATTCAGATATTTGCAAATGACATATCTCATAAAGGGTTAGTATCCAAAATCTGTAAAGAACTTCTCAAACTCAACACCCAAAAAAACAACCCAGTTAAGAATTGGGCAGAAGACATGAATAGACACTTCCCAAAGAAGACATCCAGATGGCTAACAGACACATGAAAAGATGCTCAGCATCACTCATTATCAGGGAAATACAAATCAAAACTACAATGAGATACCACCTGTCAGAGTGGCTTAAAATTCACAACAGAAGAAACAACAGATGTTGGCAAGGATTCAGAGAAAGGGGAACCCTCTTGCACTATTGGTGGGAATGCAAACTGGGGCAGCCACTCTGGAGAACAGTATGGAGGTTCCTCAAAAAATTAAAAATAGAACTACCTTGTGATCCAGCAATTGTACTACTAGGTATTTATCCAAAGTATATAAAAACACAGATTTGAAGGGGTACATGTGCCCCAAAATTGATAGCAGCACTATCAACAATAGCCAAACTATGGAGAGAGTCCAAATGTCCATCAACTGATGAATGGATAAAGAAGATGTGGTATATATATACAATGGAATATTACTCAGCAAACAAAAAGAATGAAGTCTTGCCATTTGCAACAACATGAATAGAGCTAGAATGCATTATGCTAAGTGAAATAAGTCGGCAAAATTCAAATACCATATGATTTCATTCATATGGGAAATTTAAGAAAGAAAACAGACTTTTTTTTTTAGAGAGAGAATGAAAGATTACGTGTGTGAACAGGGGAGAAAGGCAGAGGGAGAGAATGTCAAGCAGGCTCCACACTTAATGTGAAGCCCGACTTGGGGCTTGATCCCACAATCCTGGGATCATGACCCAAACTGAATTCAAGAGTCAGATGCTCAAATGACTAAACTATCCAGGCACCCCACCAAGAAACTCTTAATGATAGAGAACAAACTGAAGGTTGATGGAGAGAGGTGGGTGGGGATGGGCTAAATAGGTGAAAGGTACTAAGGAGGGTACTTGTGATGAGCACTGGGTGTTGTATGTATGTGATAAATCACTGAATTCTACTCCTGAAACCAATATTGCACTGTAGGTTAACTGACTAAAATTTAAATTAAATACACACACACACACACACACACACACACACACACATATGGGTATATATAAAAATGGATATATTTTTCCATAAATTTAAAAAAAAATACACAGAAAAAATCCTGGGATAAACCAAAAAATATTTATAGCATTTCTCTCTAAATAGAGCAATTAATTACAGGTGATTTTCAGATTCTTCTTCACACATTCTCCTTAGAATGTGCATTTTTATTATTATAAACAAAAAAAAGTGTTATTTAAGAAAATTTGGGGGGGGGATGCCAGGATGGCTCAGTTTGTTGAGCCTCCGACTCTTAATTTTGGCTCAGGTCATATCACTGTTCATGAGATTGAGCCCCATGTTGGGCTCTGTGCTGACAGCATGGAGCCTGCTTGGGATTTTCTCTCCCTCTCTCTCTCTCTGTTCCTCCCCCACTCAAGCTCTCTCTTCCTCTCTCTCTCTCTCTCTCTCTCTCTCTCTCTCTGTCTCAAAATAAACAAATAAAGGGGCGCCTGGGTGGCTCAGTCAGTTGAGTGTCAGACTTTGGCTCAGGTCATGATCTCACAGCTCGTGAGTTCAAGCCCCGCATTGGGCTCTGTGCTGACAGCTTGGAGCCTGGAGCCTGCTTCGGATTCTGTGCCTCCCTCTCTCTCTGCCCCAACCCACTCGCATTCTATCTCTGTCTCTCTCAAAAATAAACAAACATTAAAATAAATAAATAAATAAATAAATAAATAAACAAACATTTAAAAATAAAAAAAACATTTTGAAAAATTTAATTGCTAGAATGAAAGATACATTAGATCATTAGCACCGGTCCTTTAATCCATCAACTAATATACAGCACAATGAAAGATTGAGCAGGTATAATGTGATCAGTGGGAAGATACCAGAAATACCTGGAGCTGAGATGATTTTGAGTAGTCTGAATTACAAAGGAGGGAACAGCTGAGGCTTTAACTTGTTTGGGCAAAAGGACAGTTAAATGAACAGTATGAGGGATGCCTCCTTCTGACCAAGGTGGAGTAACTAGGACCAGATACACACTCCCTTTCGAAACAACCAAAAACCTGACAAAATACATCACATGATAGTTTTAAAAGACATTGAGCACTAAATAAGAAAGGGTAATGACTTCTGAGACAGGAAACAAATAAATTGAGCTTTACAGTTGCCCAATTAACTGCCTTAAGGGAATGTCCAGGCTGTGACACAAGAAGAATTACCCTAGTGGTCTTCCTGATGTGAGGGGTTGGAGCTGGGCATTTGAGAGGCCAAAATAATTAGAGTTCACAAAGCACAGTCCCATAGAGAAGAAATCTGCACTGAGAGGGGAACTCCAGAGGTCTGCACAGGTTCCTCCTAGAGTACTCTGCTGAGTGCTGATCAATGCATACATATAAGGAAACCACTATAGACCAGGGGGAGAAGTGTTCAAAAGATTACAGGTATAAGCCTCAAACCTCATACAGGACTAGAAACAGTTCCAGTTACCAACACTCAGATTGAAAAACCTCATAATTCATGCAATATAGGGTCAACTACACAAAAGGTTTTGCCTCAGAAATGGGGCAAAATTACCCCAGATTAAATGCTATGCTGGTATTGCCTATCAAAATTTGATCCAAAAGGATCAAACAGTGCCCATGCAACTTAACTATATCCCAGCACAAAGTTCAAAAATCTTCTTAGGTATACAAAAATGTCTCTTTTACCACATAAGGTAAAATTACAATGTCATAATACAGTCAAAAATTACCCAGTGTGCAGATAAGCAAGGAAAGAAAAAGTAATCAATAGAAACTGATCCAGAAATGATACAGATGATAGAATTAATAGATAAGCACATTAAGACATGTATTCCACACATTATAACTATATACCCATATGTTCAGTAAGTTAGAGGAAAGATGAAGAATGTACAAAGAAGATATTTTCAGGAAGACATAAATTGAACATCTAGAGATGGAAACTACAATATTGGAGGGGCGCCTGGGTGACTCAGTTGGTTGAACTTCTGAACTCAGTGCAAGTCTTGATATCACTGTCATGAGTTCAAGTTCCGTACTGGGTATGAAGCCTACTAAATAAATAAATAAATAAATAAATAAATAAATAAATAAAAGAAAACTATAATATCTGAGATGAAAAAATACACTGGATAAAACTAACTAGAGGAAGACATGGCAGAATCAAAGATTACTGAATAAAAGAATGTGGAAATAAAAACTATCCAAATGAAAAATACAAAAGCAGAGAGAAGACTAAAAAAAGTAACAAAACATCTGGAGCTGCAGAAGAGTTTTTCTTAGTGACTGGTAAACTTTAGGTTATCACTTTACCTACCTAAAAGACAGGGTCCAGGCAACAGATACAACTCAACAGTCAGAAGCTGCATGTATTCTCAGGGTGACCCTGAGAAAATCTTAAAAGCAGCTAGAGGAAAAAAGACACATTGTGTATGGAAGGAACAAAGATTACAGATTTCTAGTTGGCAACAATGGAGGGTAGAAGTAACATCTTTAAAATACTGAAAGGAATAAGCCATTAACCTAGAAATCTATATTCAGCAAAAATATCTGCCAAAAATGAAGGCAAAAAAGAAACTTACTCAGATATACAAAAACTGAAAGAATTCATCATCAGCGTACAAAACTGCATACAAAAAATGTTGAAAGAAGTCCTTCAATCAGAAGGAAATAATAGATGGAAATCTGGGTTTATGCAAAGGAATGAAGAGTACCAGAAATGGTAAACTATGTAGGTAACTATAAAAATATTTTCTGTTATTATTTAAATATTTTTTTTTATTTTTTTTTTCAATGTTTATTTATTTTTGGGACAGAGAGAGACAGAGCATGAACGGGGGAGGGGCAGAGAGAGAGGGAGACACAGAATCGGAAACAGGCTCCAGGCTCTGAGCCATCAGCCCAGAGCCCGACGCGGGGCTCGAACTCACGGACCGCGAGATCGTGACCTGGCTGAAGTCGGACGCTTAACCGACTGCGCCGCCCAGGCGCCCCTATTTAAATATTTTTAAAAGATAATTGCTGGGACACCTGAGTGGCTCAGTCAGTTAGGTGTCCGACTTCGGATCTCAGGGTCCGTGGGTTCGAGCCCCACGTTGGGCTCTGGGCTGACAGCTCAGAGCCTGGAGCCTCGGATTCTACGTTTCCCTCTCTCTCTGCCCCTCCCCTGCTTGTGTTCTGTCTCTCTCTATCTATCAAGAATAAATAATAAATAAACATTAAAATAAAAAATATGATTGACTGTTTAAAGCAAAATTATAATGTTTGGGGGTTTATAAAGTATGTAGAAGTAAAATGTATGACAACAATAGTATGAAGGCTGGGAGGAAACAGATGCCAATATACTGTTATAAGGTTGTTATACCATATGGTAAGTGATTTAATATCACTTGAAGATAAACTGTGATGATTTAAAGATATATTCTGTAAACTCTAAAGCAATAGCTAAAATAACCATCAAAGAGTCATAGCTAATAAGCCAACAATAGAGATAAAATGGAATAATAAAAATGTTCAATTAGTCCAAAACAAGGCAGAAAAAGAGTGAAAAGTGAACAAAAAACAAAAAACAAAAATGGAAAATAAATAGCAAGGAGATATATTTAAATCCAAACATTAAAAAAAAATTTTTTAATGTTTTTATTTATTTTTGAGAAAGATGGAGACAGTACAAGTGGAGAAAGGGCAGAGAGAGACACACATAGAATCTGAAGCAGGCAGGCTATGAGCTGTTAACACTGAGGGGCACAGAGAGAGAGAGAGAGAGGGAGGGAGGGAGAGAGAGAGAGAGAGAGAGAGAGAGAGAGAGAGAAAATCCCAAGCAGGCCATGCACTGTCAAACTGTGAAATTATGACCTGAGCCAAAGTCAGTGGCTTAACCAAGTGAGCCACCCAGGTACCCCCAAAACTTAAAAATTTAAATGAATTGAAATCATACAAAGTATGTTCTCTAAAGAATGTATAATTATTTCAGATATCAATAATAAAATATGATCTGGAGGGGCACCTGGGTGGCTCAGTCACTTAAGCCTCTGATTCTTGATTTCAGCTCAGGTCGTGATCTCACGGTTCCATGAGTTCAAGCCTCGTATCGGCTCTGTGCTGACAGCATAAAGCCTGTTTGGGATTCTCTCTCTCCGTCTCTCTCTCTGCCCCTTGACCGCTTGCACTTCCTATCTTGGAATAAATGTTTAAAAACCTTAAAAATATATATAATCTGGAAAATTCTCTAAAGTTTGGAAACTAGGAGCACGGCACACAAACCCCTCATCAGTCTCTGAGCTGACAGTGTGTAGCCTGCTTGGGATGCTCTGTCTACCTCTCTTTCTGCCCCTCCCCCACTGGTGCACCCTCTCTCTCTCTCTCTCTCTCTCTCTCTCTCTCTCTCTCTGTGTGTGTCTGTCTCTTTTTAAATTTTTTTTTAACGTTTATTTATTTTTGAGACAGAGAGAGACAGAGCATGAACGGGGGAGGGTCAGAGAGAGAGGGAGACACGGAATCTGAAACAGGCTCCAGGCTCTGAGCAGTCAGCACAGAGCCTGATGCGGGGCTTGAACTCACAGACCGCAAGATCATGACCTGAGCCGAAGTCGGACGCTTAACCGACTGAGCCACCCAGGCGCCCCTGTCTGTCTCTTAAAAATAAATAAACATTAAAAAAATTTTATAAAATAAAGTTGGGAAACTAAAAGAAAACATTTCTAAATAACCAATGGGTCAATGAAATTAATAGGGAAATTAGAAAGTCTTTGTAACTGAAATTATATAAACACATCAAAATGTGTAGAATACCCCTAAGCAGTATTTAGAGGAAAATTTATAACATTAAATACCTATCTTAGAAAAGGCCTCAAATCAATGACTTATCTCCAGTCATAAGAAACTAAGAAAATAAGATCAAATGAAACCCAAGGTAAGCAGAATAAAGGAAATAATAAAACCACAGCAGAAGTCAATAAAACAGGAAACAGATTAGAGATCAATAAAAACAAAAGCTGGTTATATTAAAAGATCAGTAACATTGAAAAACTGATGGTCAGACTGATACAGAAAAGTGAGAGAAGACACAAATGACCAAGAACAGAAATGAGAGAAGTGAATTGCCTTCAGATTCTACAGATATTAAAAGTATAATAAGGAAATATTATGAACAACTTTATGTCCTAAAATTCAACAAATTATATAAAATATTAAAATTCCTTGAAAGACACAAACAACCAAAGCATTTCCTTTGGAAATGCCAATTCTGTTCAGCAGTCAAGAGCAGATTAGTATATAATTGAAAGAGTACAGAAACAACATGAAAAATTATAGGGCATGGTTATAATGATGGTTTTTAACACCAGAAATTTTTAGTTCCTTTACGATCAGCTCTTTAGCAAAAAGGCATCAGCAGAATATAATCTTAAATGTGTCAAAGATGTTACGGTAAGCATTTTAACTTGTTAAGGCCTTAAAAAAAAAAAAGAAAAAGGAGTCCCCGAGTTTTATTCATGTAAGATATTAACAAAAAAGTAATTTTAATGCATGATTAAGGCAAAATGAATGATTTTTTATATTCTTCACAATTACCTTTTTATGAACTTGCATGAAATACCTGAACTGTTCATAAATTACATGAAATAAATACCTACAATATATAAGGAGTTTCCACAAATAAGAAAGATCAATGAGGCTGTAGAAAAATGACTAAAGGATATTGATATTGTCACAGTTCACAAGAAAATATAAATATCCATAAATAGAAAAATATTAAAATATCTTCAACATCACTAGTTATCAGAAACATGCAGAGTAAAACAATGAGATATCATTTTTTACCTATTAGATTGACCTTAATAACAATCATTGCTGACAGTTAGGAAAGTGGAAAATTTCATAATTTCTTTCAGGAATATAAATTGCAGCTAAGTAGAAATAGCTTAGGAAGAGCAATTTAGGATTGCCTATCGAAGTTTAAAATGTACATATGGGAGTACTTGGCTGAAACAGTTGGTAGAACACAATTCTTCATCTCAGGGTCCTGAGTTCAAGCCCCACATTAGGCATAGAGCTTACTTAAAAATAAATATAAGTATATAAATAAATTAAATAAATAAATAAATAAGTAAAGTACATAAGATGAAAAATGGATAAGGCCCACATAATGACCTAGATGCAGAAAAACCGTTAGAGAGACTCAAACACATTTCATGATGAAAATACTAAACAAACTTGAAACAGTAGGAAACTTCTTCAACCAGATAAAGGGCATCTCCAAGAAACCCATAGCTAATATCAACTTAATGGTGAAAAACTGGATGATTTTCCCAAAGATCATAAATAAACAGTAGCTCTGCTCTCACCACTTCTGTTCAATATTGTACTAGAGGTTCTAGCTAGTGCAATTAGGCAAGAAAAAGGAATAAAAGACATCTAGATTAGAAAGGAAGAAGCAAAACTATCTAACTTGAGGATGATATAATCTTGTATGTAGAAAATCCAAAGGACTCCACTAAAATGTCAGAACTAATAAATGAGTTTAGCAAGTTTACAAGATATAAAATTAATATACAAAATCAATTACACACACTAGCAATGAACAATCTGAAGCAAAATGAATAAAACAATTCCATTTATGATAGCATCAAAAAGAATAAAAAACTAAGGAATAAATTTAACAAAAAAAGTCCAAGACTTGTACACTGAAAATTATAAAATATTATTGAGATTAATGAAGATCTAAATAAATGTACACACATTCCATGATCATGAATTGGAAGACAATATAATTAAGATGTCAATATTCCTCAAATTGATCTATAGATTCAAAACAATCCATATCAAAATCCAACTGCAATTTTTGAAAAAATTGAAAAACTCACCTTAAAATTAATGTGGAAATTCAAATGACCAAAAATAACCAAAACTTGGGAAAAAAGAACAAAGTTGAAGGACTCACTCTTTCCAATTTTGAAACTTGCTATAAAGCTACAGCAATTCCAGTGTGATACTGGAATAAGGTTAGACAAATAGATTAAGAGTACAGAAATAAACCCTTACATTTACAGTTGGTTGATTTTGATTAGGTTGCCAAGATCATTTAATGGGGGAAAGAGTAGTCTATTCTTAGGCCAATCACTGTTTCCAAAGAGGTGGACCACTATGATTTGTGGAATCAGTATCAAATGCCCACTGCTGAGGTCAAAAATTCAAGGTCCTGGGATAGACGCCTCTGATACCCACCCACATGGAGTAGGTGAGGAACAGTTCCCACTCACATCCCCCCAAATGCTAGGCAGATACAAATAACAGATATCAACTATATCAAACATAAACATCTTTTTTCTGGAAGTTCGATCTTAAAAGGGAGCAGAGACAGAGGTCAGGATAGCACACGGGGAATGTGAAAATGAGGAGGTTTGTTAGAAGTGACTTAAGAACATTTAAGTGCTTGTGCATACTATACAATAGGAAGGGAACTGTTTAAAGATACCAAAAAAAAAAAAAAAAAAGGAAGACAATCCATGAATCTAAAGAGATAATTATTTCCAAATCTCCCTCAGAAAATATATTCAACAGAAGAATTTCTTTCTGGGTATTTGGGAGATAACCCAAATTCTCCCTTAACTTTCCTCTTTATGCTTATGTTATACAAAGTTGAACCACCACTTTATTTTTTTCTTTAATACTTTAGTACTATCTTTATGTTTGTTTATTTATTTTGAGAGAGAGAGAGAGAGAGAAAACGAGTAGGGGAGGGGGAGCCAGGGAGGGAGACAGAATCCCAAGCAGGTTCTGCCCTGTCAGCGCAGAGCCCCAACATGGAGCTCAAACCCACAAACTGTGACATCATGACCTGAGCCGAAATCAAGAGTCTGATGCTTAACTGACTGAGCCACCCACCACTTTAAATCACATTATGCAGTAAATACAGTTGCTGGAATCCAAAATTCCAATTTCCAGGCCATTATGTTAATTCAGCATTTTAATCTTCATTAATAAAAGGATTTCTGTATTCACCCCCTTACTTAGCAAGAGCTTAATGGTAGGCAGGCCTTTGCAAAAGGGGATATGGTAGACTTCTTTCTTGTTTGTTTACCTCCTCCCACATTCTCAGCTCTTGTTGCTGACCCCACTAAGTTGGAGGACTAGGAGGGAGGAGAGGAAAGGGAGGCAGAAAAGTTCTTCCATGATTAGTGCTATTTTAAAATGGCTTTGTACTCTCTGGTTTGGCAGATGTTTAAAGCTGAGTCATTCTTTTTTTTTTTTTTTAAGCTGAGTCATTCTTAAATATGGTTTTATAGATTCTTTGGAGACTATCCTGCTAGACCCTTCGAACTGCAACTCCCATGACATGAGTCATTTTTCTGTACTTATAAAGACTGATCCACCTTAGTTGTTGGTAGAAAAAATAGCCCACTTCTCAGATTCTCTGTTGGTGACCCATTACCTTCCCAGGCAGCCTTCTTGGAAAAAACCCTTGCTGTGTGAAATTACACATTTTTCTTATTGTTTAAGTCAACTGAGAAATAATTTTAGGTTTTCTGCAATCAAGGCACTTTTACGGATAACAGTGACATCAAATTTTATTTTTCTCTTCCTAGTATCCTGCTTATTTTATGGCTGGGGGAGAAAGGGGGAGTTGCTAATTATTTGTGAGTTTGATTTCTCTTGAGAAAATTTCAGTGACCCTGGTTTAGAAGCACTAAGTAAGCTTAGTACTTTCAAAGCCTCAACGAATATTGAGAAGTCTAATGAACGGATTATAATTAAAAATAAAAATTATGATAAGGAATTCTATTTTAAAGTCCTGAGAGCCTTATCCCAAAACAAACTAAGGGCAGGGCTCCCAGACTTTTCTTCTTAAACCTTCTTAAGTGACTTTTTTCTAAGATTGACAGATTTTATTTTCACTGTATTTTGGGAATCAGATGGAATGCCCATATGTTGTAAGCAGTAACTGTAATATATTTGCCTTAAAAACTGACAAGAAACCAAAGGAACTAGAACAAAGAGCACTAATTTTGTACCCAGCTGCATGCTAAACACACAATGAACCAATTTGAACCCAAATATAACTGCTATTTTCAGATGTCTGTTTAATTTCTTAAGTAATCCATGAATACGTTCTATTATGAAAGATTCAAACAATCTCAAAGTTCCTTTCCTTTTGATAAGTATTTGCATACATACACACATATAACTTTAAATATTTTTACACAAATGGAATAATTGTAAATGTATTGTTCTGTGGCTTACATTTTTAGTTAATAATTTGTTTTGAAAATTTTCCAATTGTGCAGAGCTCATTTTAACGACTGCATGATATTCAACACTGGAGTGCTTATAATGTATTCAACCATATCTATTAATGGATATTTAGGTTCCTTCCAATTTTTAGTTATTACAAACAATGCTACAACATACCATAGACGTTCCTTTATTCATATTTTTCTGCAGCATTTTGAAAAATCAATTGAGACAGTATATACCTAGAACAAAATACCCTTTGAGTCACTCTCATATGCTTGCTTCAAGTTCTTACTTCATTACATACAGAGAATTATCTAACAGGTTATAATAACATATTATTTGAACAACTAGATCACTGCCTGCAGTGCATGTTACCTAAAATAGTATGCTTAATAAATGTCTCATGTCTCCAAATGGAACTGCAACAGACAAGTTCCCGAGCTGACTAATCTATTTGGGAATGCAGGCTGATTTTAGGCATGGTTTATTAGACCAAATTTCTTTCCTTCCTTCTTCCCTCCCTCTCTCTCTTCCTCTCTCCCTTCCCTCTCCCCTTACTTCTTTCCTTTTTTCCCTCCTTCCCTCCTTCGTTCCTTCTTCTCACCCTTGTGCATTTCAGTAACCATTCATTACATATGTTAGAATACACCTTTCAAGTCTTGGTACTTCCATTAACCACTGAGACACACCTGTGAAATAGTTACAAGGTCTAAAGGGGAACTGCATGGCTCAGTCGGTTAACCCTCTGACTTCGGCTCAGGTCATGATCTCATGATTCGATTTGTGCTGTGTGTTCGAGCCCTGAGCCCTGCGCCCTGCACCCTGCGGCCTGTGCCCCACGTTGGGCTCTGTGACAGCTCAGAGCCTGGAGTCTGCTTTAGATTCTGTCTCTCTCTCTCTCTCTCTCTGCCCCTCCCCTGCTAGTACTGTCTCTCTCTCTCTCAAAAATAAATTTAAAAAAAAATTAAAAAATTAAAAGAAACTATAATAAGAAAGAAATAGGTACGATGTATGAACGACTACTAAGAGGTGTATCTAATTTTCACAACCAGTTGGAAAACTGAAAGACCAGGTTTTAAAAAGTGGTCCTCGTTCAAGCAATTACAGAATTACACTTGTCGAACTGTTTTTCATTACCAGGGAAGACTTCCATTATGTTTTTATTGCCTGAAAACAAAAACCCCTGCCATGCTTTTCATGTTATCATGTAATCTATAAAGAGATTTTCTCATTCAGCAGAAAGGAAACAGAAATTTGAAAAGTTTTACATAAGGTATCAAATATTCTTGTGGTTCATGGGTCAACAAACTGAACAACTACACCAAATCTCCCTCATATATTACAGTCTCCATTAGCAGTAATTCTTAGTTTAGCAACCTAAGAAGAATATTGTAACAGAATCAAGGTCTGAAGGCATCAGAGGGTATTTTTAGACTTCAGTAGGGTCATGATCTGCTCTTTTTAGGTGTGGATTTCATATATTAAAATTCAGTCACTAGTTTTCTCAACTTCATAAAGCCCTTTAGGCAAAATGCATAATGAAAAATTCTGTGGGGCCCAAACAGTAACAAGGGATATGTTCTAATTTTATTTCCAATATCGTTTTCAGTAGTTATTCAGCTTGTTTACTGTCATACCCTAGGTCTTCCTAGGCAGCCAGTTGTAAAAAGCGTCTGTGATTTGGCAGTGTAAGAGCCTATAAAGGAATGGACACTGAGTTATTTCCAATTAGCACAAATGCTAAGTTAGATATCAGTCAAGTACAGCAACAGATAACATTTCTTGTATGTGTAAGAAATTTTTGTTCAACAAAACTTCCTGCCAGGTTGAATTTAATTTAAACATACTAAATAAAACTTCCAGAGACTTTGTAAATAGATTTCTCAGAAGGCTATAAAACGGGCTTCAGTTTCTCAGTTGAGTCTTTTAAAAAATCTGAATTATGCTCTCTCAGCATTTTTATACTAACATCCAGAGCAATCTCTTTGTACTTTGACCAAAGATTTTTTTTTAAGTTTATTTATTTATTTTTGAGAGAGAAAGAGAGAGAGCATGCGCATGAGCAGAGGAGGGGCAGAGAGAGGAGGAGAGAGAGAATCCCAAGCAGGCTTTGCCTTGTCAGTGCAGAGCCCAATGTGGGGCTTGAACTGCTGAACCGTGAGATCATGACCTGACCCAAAATCAAGACTCGGTTATTTGACTGAGCCACCCAGGTACCCCAAAAGATTGCTTTAAAATGCAATGAGGTAGAATCAAGTTTTCCTTTGTATCTGCAAAGATGCTTACAAAATTAGGGAGAATTCTTAAATGCACTAGTAAAATCCATAAGACATTTTCATTCTAATTCTGATTCACCCTAAATAAGTTTAGGTAACTGTCCCAAGTGTTTCAATCACTTGTGATTTATAATTATAAATACTTTCTCAAGTTTTGATTGTATGATGCCATAGTGTTCCAATATTATTCAAATTTTTAAAGCTTATATTTGAAATGATGTTATTAATCACACAGGAAAAAAAGGGACTATTATCAGCTCTTACTTTTGCAGCATGTGAAATTTATTTCATTCCTACTCAGGGGTGGCATGGGATTAGATCATGAGAGGTGAAATTTCTACTCATTATTCATTTTCTATGACCAAAGTTTGCCACATACTCATAGGTTGCCTCCATTTTATAGACAAGGAATATAAAGCATGGAGATGGTGAATAACTTTTCCAAGCTTATATAATATTTTAGTAACAAATCAGAATAGTCTTTCTGGAAATTTCAGAATGTGACTTAACCCACCAAATGATTTTAAAATACTAATGCAGTGACTGAACATAGGAATGAATTGTAGCTGATGCCATAGAGCAGAAGCTTGTTATATTTACCATTTTTCCTAGAATGAAAAATAGGGCAAAGCATAGAAACAGAATAAGAAATATATTGGGGCTCCTGGGTGGTTCAGTTGGTTAAGCGTCCGACTTCAGCTCAGGCCATGATCTCGCGGTCCGTGAGTTTGAGCCCCGCGTCGGGCTCTGTGCTGACAGCTCAGAGCCTGGAGCCTGTTTCGGATTCTGTGTCTCCCTCTCTCTCTGACCCTCCCCCATTCATGGTTTGTCTCTCTCTGTCTCAAAAATAAATAAACGTTAAAAAAAATCTAGAAATATATATAACTAATTAGCATATAAAATATGTATTATCACTAAGAACTAAAAAAAAAAAAGTAGATATACATAGAACAAAGTCTGAAAGACACATACCTCTTAATAGTAGTTATTGAGAATCAAGATGATGGAAGACAAATCTTTTATTTTTAAATTTAAGTATTTTTGTATTGTTTATATTTGTTACAGTAAAAAAGGATCATAGTCAACAAATATTTATTAAACTTCCACAGTGTACCAGCACTGTATTTGGACTGCATTAGTGAGCAAAATAAAAAATATTATTGCCATGAAGCTTACATTCAGCTTCTATTATATTGGAGTTCAAAAAAACCATAAGACATCCTTAATGTAAGTCTAATTTAAACTTCAGCAGAAAAACTGACAGGGGGAACGGCTTTCTCAAGCAACATAAGTTACACTGAGGTAGATTTGTTTGTTTGTTTTCAATGACTAGCGAAAAAAAAGCCCCATGGGAAGGTGGAAAAGACACAAAGCAAACAAATTAAAAACAGGAATTAGTGATAATATCATAAAATGTAAACTATCTTTATATCCAACACTAGCTATGCTTTATGATTTCAGCATAAAGCATGATTCACAAAACTTAAAAGTAAACCAAGAATAGGAGTTAGAGTTTGTATTTGTAGTAGAATATGGTTTCTGTAGCGCATTTAAGAGACCTTGTATGTTTTTGTAACTTGGGTATCAGGTGACAGAGGAGGAGGAAATCTATGAAGAAAATGAGAGTATAACAAAATTCAGTCTGAAGTGCAACTTTGAATCTTAGCCCAACTGGTTCAGCTAATTTGCTGAACAAGGTATTGTAAATAATTCAGAGCAGGGGCATTTACTGCTTTGCCGCTGAGTAAACTGAGGGGCCAAATGATTGCTTCAAAATCTCCCCTTAATTAAAACTGGTTTCCTTTCTTACAAGAGTGATTCATAGCTCTTATTTAATATTTTCCATTATCAAAAAGATGGCTTATACTGTTCTACACTTAGAAGGCACTAATTTTTATTTAAGATCGCATACATATTTTTCAAATGCCTTTCAGTTGTATACGTGATATATACACATATGTGTTCACATATGTGCATGAACACCATACCATTCATGGTGTGGATGCAATTAGGTTTGATTTTTAAATAATTTTTTTTTACATTTATTTATTTTTGAGAGACAGAGACAGCACAAGCGGGAGAGGGGCAGAGACAGAAGCAGACACAGAATAAGAAGCAGACTTCAGGCTCTGAGCTGTCAGCACAGAGCCTGATGTGGGGCTCAAACTCACAAGCCATGAGATCATGACCTGAGCTGAAGTCGGACGCTTAACCAACTGAGCCACCCAGGCACCCCTGATTTTTAAATGTTCTTGAGTTTATATTTGAAGATTTTCTCTGCTACGTGGTACATTTTATCTGAATTTGATTTTTAAATGCTACAGGAAAGTTTCAAAATGCTATATACATGTTGTACTTTGTAAGTCATACTGAGAAAAAACACTGATTTCCAACTACGGGTCCATAATAATCATAGCTATACTCCTATTGAATACCATCAATTATGCTATAGAGAGCTATTGCACATATGGTGGTAAGTTCTGTATCATATATTCATTAAACTTTCATTTTGTTCATCTTGGATTATGAAAAATATATTATTATATATAACATTTCTGAATCTATGAATATTTATATATATTTATAATATGTTAAAAATATATCATATATACCTACATATCATTTATGTTTTTTACATATTTTAAGTGTGTATTTTTTCTTAATTTATTCAATGGGAAAATAAGAAAAGAGGCAAAATGATAACCAGTGGACAATGATTTCTTTTTTTTTTTTAATATTTATTTATTTGTTTTGAGAGAGCTCGAGAAAGCAGAGAGAATCCCAAGCAGACTCCGTGTTGTAAGCACAAAGTTTAACATGGGGCTCAATCCCACGAACTGTGAGATCATGATCTGAGCTGAAATCAAGAGTTGGACACTCAACCAGCTGAGCCACCCAGATGCCCCAGTGGATAATGATTTCTTAATAATTAAAAGAAAGCAGTGAATATTCTTGGTGTATTTAATACTATTTTTCAAGTGTTAATACTTACCAGTTAAGCATCCCACACTTTTGAAATCACATTTCCCAGAGAGCGAGGTGAATTATATATTAAGTGAATCAAAATACTCTTGGTTGTTTTACACATGATTCTTCTAAAAATTTCTTGGTACAATGAAATAATTATCCAAGAACCGATAGACATGTTTTTTGGTGTCCTCTATGATATTTTATTGTTGAGTTCTATTTTTGTGTTTACCTTATTAAACCAAAAGTTCTATTTTATGGAATATGAACTGAATTGATCCTGAAAATCTTGAATTCATGCTTAAATCTCTAAATTTATGAAACAGGTTATGAGCAGGTTGAAATGATTAATTTTGCTTTTGTGTTAGGAATCAGAAAGAGTAGGTTTTGGTTCTCTTTCAAATTCTGAATTAATTTCATGTCAATGAAAATACGCCCAAAATAGTTACATGATATTTTAGTAGTCTTCAATAAAGGCTAGGGGAAAGAAAAAAAAGAAATCAGTAGCTGAAGGCCTAAGTTTGCCAGGAATTGATACAAATGTTTTTTCCTCAATCCCTACCAAAGTATTATGAGGTAGGAAATATTATTTCCAACAGTTCAAATTTTAAGGAAAGTAACTTTCTCAATGTCACACTGTTATTAAGTGTCTGTGTGGTTGAGCCCAGGTTTGATGGCCTCAGAAACTCAGCCCTTCATGACTTTACCCTACTGCACATCTGATTGACCTTAATTTCCTTTTGTTTCCTGGTGTACTGTTAACTTCCTGTTTTTATTCTACTTCTTTTTCTTCCTGTACCCCCTCTTTCTTTCTTTTACCATGTTATGAATGGAGAAACACAAGAGAATAAGTATTACTTCATTGTGTTGGGGAAAATGCATTATGAATAAACTAGGCATTTTACATTATTTATTTTCAAATTCTTTAGGGTAAGGTCAAAAGCACTAGAGTCCTAAAGGATTTTATCAGTGAGGAACTGGTAGGAAATTGATGACATACTCAAATTGGATCATTCAAGTACAGTTTTAAAAAGAGACTATTGGGGTGCCTGGGCGGCTTAGTCTGTTAAGCGACTGATTCTTGGTCTCGGTTCAGCTGATGATCTCACAGTTTATGAGTTCAAGCCCTGCAGTGGGCTCTGTGCTGTCAGTGTGGAGCCTGCTTGGGATTCTCTCTCTCTCTCAATCTCTCTGTCTCTCTGTCTCCCTGGCCTCCCCTGCTTGTGCTTTCTCTCTCTCTCAAAATAAATAAATAAACTTAAAAAAAATTTTTTTAAAGAGACTATTGTAGAGGCGCCTGAGTGATTTAGTTGGTTAAGGGTCTGACTCTTGATTTCAGTTCTGGTCATGATCTCACAGTTCATGAGTTGGAGGCCTGCATCGGGCTCTGTGCTGACAACACAGAGCCTGCTTGGGATTCTCTCACTCGCTCTCTCTCTGCCCCTCCCCTGTTCTCTCTCTCTCTCTCTCTCTGTCAACAAATTAAAAGAGAGAGAGAGAGAGAGAACCTATTGTAAAAGTGCCCCCAGGATATAGGGAAATTACCATATGAGATAGTGCAGTAGGAATTGGGTTCCCTTGCCACCGCGAGGCCTGCAGAGCAAGGGGGATGTGTGGCTTCCAGAACCTGGAGACTAAGAAAGCTCTGTGGAGAGGGTCTGACAGGCACTCTAACTTCAGTCAATAGATGCAAATATATGTTAGATGGTGGAACCAGTTCCCGAATAGCTCATGGCCCTTCTACCATCTCCTGAGGGGGTTCTCTCTTAGCAGCAAACACTCAAAGCTCAAAGAAAAAAAAGCCTGTAAGGCAGCCTATGCAGGTCAACCTCCCTGGTTGCTGCTAAAGGTTGCTAATCTAAAGAAAGAGTAGAGAAAGGGTCCAGCAAAGCAAACAGAAAATACCCAGCAAAAGGTCTAAATTGTGGTGAAAAGAGGTAGTGCATCTTCTCTAGCTGGGAGTAATTCCTTGTCTATCAAACGCTTTCATTTTTGCTAATATCAGAAGTAGCTTGCCCTGCTTAATCCCATCAAAATTAATGTAATTTCTTTGTACAAATTGTAATGACATTAAATATTTTATCTATGTCTGATTAATTTATCATTTCTTTCATGCATATCATTGTTCCTAAGTTTTTGCAGTGTGTATATTTTATGTATGCTACTGCTGAACCATCAAAAGAGTATGCCTGGGCATCCTACATCAGCTGGCTAGGCCCTGGACAATATTGAGGACTGCTATGGTCCTCAGATACTAGCCTCAGGCAGCCTGTACTACACAATGTTTAAGAACAAGGACTTTGAAGCCAGACACTGCTACCTGCTAGCTGTATGATGTCGGGCAAATTATTTCTGCCTATGCAACCTATTCATAAAATAGGGAGTAACGATACCATCTACCTCAAAAGGTCATTCCAAAGTTTGGATGAATTGACACGTGCAAAGTGATTACAGCAATACCTGACACATTATAAGTACTGGACAAATGGTACCTTTATAATCTCAAAAATGAACGTTTCTGGTCTGACACAAATTGGCTGGTTAAAAGGAGAATATGTGTTAGAGTAAAGATAGATTAGTATAAATTACTAATTCAATTCTAAAAGCAACTCAAAGTGACTTTGAGACCACATAAAGAAACATCGAGGCAGAAACCATATTAAATGACCAATCTGCAAGCAAAAACATAATCCCAGAAACCAATTTTGCAGTATGGAGCCTCACATCAAATCTGCTTTATGTTTAGCTGACTATCATAGTCCCCTTATTCCACAATACTTTATCAAGTATTTTGGGGTCATCCCAAGTGACTACAAGTCAAATTGTTTTCCCCCTGGATCCTCTTACCTGATCTCATATCTCAAATGTCTTGATGAGCCACTTTCCCTCTCTATGTCTCTGGCTCTGCTCTGATTTCATTTGATGCCACTTTATTTTCCCTGCTTCTGGGGACAATGCCTTTTTCACCATTCCTGTTCCTACAGTTCTCTACTTAGCTTAGCCTAGTTCACACTTAGGGCCCTGGATTATTCTCTCTAGAAACCCATAGCTTTATCAAATTTATTCCTGTCAAACAATTTCTTCCTCATACAAAATGGTTGCTTTTGAGTAGTCATTTTATGTACTTGTCCTTAACTTTCGTAGAACCAAAAATTGAAAGCACAGAAAACATGTTATCATAGGTAAATGAAAAAGTATTATTAGTAATCTAACAGGCTCAATGTTTTCCAAATTATAGGCCATGACTCATTATAGGGTCATAAGCTAAGTTTAGTTGGCAGACTCTAGAATGTTTTTAATTAAACAAAATACAATGAAATAGGATGGGATAAAAAAAATAGAATTTAACCGTAAAATAAGACTATGCATTCTTTCATGACTTTGTTTTAGTTATTTATGTGGATATATGCTTGGTCACCATGCAAAATGTATTTCTTACTCTGGTTCAAGATGTAAAAACTTTGAAAGCCACTCCAATATGTCTCATTTATTTGTTTATTGCTTTAAAAATGTTCTCAGTCTTAGGCACCTGGCTAGCTCAGTCGCTAGAGCATGCAACTCTTGATCTCAGGGTTGTATATTCAAGTCCCGTGTTGGGTGTAGAGATTACTTAAAAATAAAATCTTTAAAAAATAAAAAGAAATAAAAATTCTCTTAATCTTTTCTATAAGAACATTTTTGTGTTTCCAATTAGATTGTAAGCTGGTTGGGGGAAAGGACTCATATCATTTACCTCTTGTATAACAGCCCCACAATTCAATTGAACCAACATTACTGAAAGCCTTAACACATACAGTATACTAAGTATCCAATAAATATTGACCATCTTGACATCTACATAACTGAAGAAAAATGAAAGCATGCTAGCTGAAAATAAATCTATAAATGAAATATCCAATTATGGTAAGTCTCCAACTTATTTATAGGAGACCCACTACCATTTGTTCAATAGCATTAATTAAATTAAATGAAAAAAATTTGCCAAATACTTTTGCCAGACCAGGCATTTTGTTAAGTGTTTAAGGTAGAGATGTGATTAACATATAGTCCCTGCTCCCAAAGAGTTCATGATCTATAAAGGATATGTATTTTGATGAAAGAAAATGGAATTATAAGTGTTAAGTATTAGGTGTTTTTCTCCCACAACATTCTACTGACATGGGTATCATATTCCCATTTAAATTTTTTTTAATGTTTTTATTTATTTTTGAGACAGAGAGAGACAGAGCATCAGCAGGGCAGGGGCAGAGAGAGAAGGAAACACAGAATCTGAAGCAGGCTCTAGGCTCTGAGCTGTCAGCACAGAGCCCGACACGGGGCTCAAACTCACAGACTGTGAGATCATGACCTGAGCTGAAGTCGGACACTTAACCGACTGAGCCACCCAGATGCCCCTCATATTCCCATTTTAAAGAAGTGGAAACATGTTTAGAAATGTTAAAGTATTACTGCAATTTTAATCCCTCTGAATTCAAAACTCATGAATTTCTACTAAGATTTTTATGTGACTTATTTTGCCAAATCCCAGGATATGGAGAGGCATACAACTGTAACACTTGCATTTATTAACTAATCAATACATTTTTTGAGTGCCTACTATATGCTTATGTTCTAGAAAGAAGATAAACATGTGGAAATTTAGTATAGAAATTAACTACCAAATTTAAGGAATCCCACAAGGTGGACAAAGTCAGTTGCCAGCGGGATGGACTTTATGAGAACTGCTATAAAAATCAAGTATTACAGAAAACTGCTGTAGAAGTCAAATAATTCAAGTTAGGTCTGGTTACACACAGCATTGCAAAGCATTTCAAAGAAGTCATAGCTCTCATATCACAAAATTGGAATAGCCCTGAGAAACACTGCTTGTATGCCTCCACCAGATCCATTCATTCTAAAATGTGTAAATCTGAACCAAAATGAGAATACCAGCATCAAGTAATTAGGGTTTACTGCAGTAGTTAATTTTCCATAATGTTACAAAACTAACAGTTTCCTCTGTGGCAAGCTTACAATGAAGTCTAAAATAGAGAAGAAATAAAAGCAGAGTTGATCATGAAGAGACAGGTGGTCACACAGAGTGTGACCACCTCTGTGGTCAAACAGTATTTCTCTGTCAAACAGTATTTCATTGTTATAGGATTAGAAATAATTCCATCGGGCAGAGATTCCTTGCTTACTTTATTACATAGTAGGCATTGGTGGCAGCCCTCAGGGTACAAGAGAAAGTTGGAGGAGAGGAGATTTAAACAGCCTTTAGGAGTTTATAAAACACAACTCATTTTCTCAGAATAATCTTGTGTGATAGGTTCTGGCAGAGATCTCAGACAATTTGGCAAGACTGTGAAGCTCCAACCTGATTTTTTTAGATTGGTTCTTTCCTTCAGTGGTATTCATACAAGTGGCTTTATAAATACGTTCTTAAAATAATCAAAAAGTATTTTTACATACTGGATTCCTTGGTAATACCAAAAATCCTTGACGTTTTATCACAAAATAATAATGTATTAAGGATTATTGATGGTGGAATGAGTCTAAACTTTGTCACTGTCTTATTCAGTATGCTTTGAGACTTCCTGAATAACTTTTTACATTCTTCGTTCTCTTGATTTTAAGTTGACATGTAAGAAAGGCCTAAACTGTTGTGTCAAATGTATGTATTTATACTTTTTTAAAATATACCTAAGCTCCATTCACATTGATTCAAGGGATTAGAATCCCACCTTAGCATCCTTAGCATCGTTAGCATCCTTAACATGTTTCCCATTCTTTAAAGCGGGGTTAAAGTTACACACCTAAGGATCGTCTATTTGTAAAAATGAATTACCTGTCAAATGTCAAGTTACTGAAGGTTTGCGGATGTGTCTTTAAGCATTTTCATTACACAGCCAATCCTTGAACGACATGGGTTTGCATGGCATAGGTCCACTTCTATGTAGATTTTTTTTCAATAAATATGTCATAGTACTATAAATGTATTTTCTCTTACTTATGATTTTATAAATAAAATTTTATTTTCTCTAAGAGAGCTTACTTTATTGTAAGAATACAATATGTAATGCATACATAAAATATGTGTTAATTGACTGTTTATGTTATCAGTAAGGCTTCCAGTCAACAGCAGGCTGTTTGTAGTTAGGTTTGGGGAAGTCAACGTTATATGCAGATTTTCCAATGTATAAGGAGATCGGCACCACTTACCCCCTTCTTTGTTGCAGGGTAAACTGTAATTCCCATATAGTCCAATTATAGATGTATTATGTAATTTCCTACTGTGAGATCTCAGCTTAAACCTCACTTCCTCCAGGAAATAATACATTGCCTCTCCCTATGATTACATTATGATGCCCTGTTTTATGCTCTAATAGAACCCAGTCCTTTCCCCATCTGGAACCTGTCTTATTCTATTGTAATTCCTTGTTCAGTCACCTTCTTGCCTGATAAACTGAAATCTCTTAGAGAACAATGACTCTAACCATCTTTCTCATACTATTATATGTGTACCTAGGATAACATATAACACAGTAAAAGTCTAATAAATATTTGCAAGGTGAATGGAAAATTAAAGTTGGAGCTCTTTCTCCCTTTCATAAAACTTTATTTTCATTACTGAAAATTATTATTTAAAAAAATGAATGTTTTTATTTATTTTTGAGAGAGAGAGAGAAAAAACTAGTGAGGGAGGGGCAGAGAGAGAGGGAGACACGGAACCCAAAGCAGGCTCCAGGCTCCCAGCTGTCAGCACAGAGTCAGTCACCAGGCTCGAACTCGTGAACCATGAGATCATGACCTGAGCTGAGTTGGACGCTTAACCAACTGAGCCACACAGGTGCCCTGAAAATTATTTAAAAAAATAATTTTACTAGTAATGCAATCCCCTAAGATTCTGATCACTTTACTCTTCCTGTAATCCATTTGTATGAACATTTTTGCATGGAAAATGCAATCGTAATAGCAAAACAATCTTAAAGTGCCTCACAACATATTTGCCTAGAAAACTGGTGTTTTTGAATGAGGAGTCATTAAAATGAAATTCTGAGTTATCACACTTGTTGAGTTGTTATGAGTTAATTACATATTATTCTCAAAAAATGTCATCTTACTAAGGACATCCTTTTCCCTAAGAAGATAATTCTTAGTAGAGAAGAAAATGTTTCTATTTTCTAGCCATGATAGAAAAAGAATTTACAAAGCAAGATCAGAAAAAGGAATAAAATAAATCCATAGGCAACTTTCAGAAAATAAAATTGTAATAAAATATCAAGATTTATGGGTGCATTAACAATTTTTTTAACTTCTCAAGCCATTTCCCAAGTGAAGTTGTATATCTTGGTCTTTCTCATGATGAATACCAAGGTTATCTTAGTTTAAAAATACAATGTGACCTATGAATAATAGTAGTATGGTTTCTATTTTGATATTAAAGCGTATGTACAATGTAATTAGTAAATTAGAGAATTCATAGGAAATTGGAGATCCAAGTATTATCTCCTTTTTTCCCCCTTTTCTCCCACTGTTTACTCTGTGGGGAAAGGAGGGGTAATTCACATAATATAAAAAATTTTGCTCAACATATACCCATAAAAAGAATATGAGAGCCAAAGAAATTAACTGTATATTATGTATTTTTGCTGTTTATATACTTGATACTTAACAAATGCTTGACATATTGTAGGGGTGCCCAGGTGGCTCAGTTGGTTGGGTGTTTCAGTTCAGGTCATGGTCTCATGGTTCATGGGATTGAGCCCTGTGTTGGGCTCTGGGCTGACAGCACGGATCCTGCTTGGGATTCTCTCTCTCCCTCTCTCTCTACCTCTTGCTCATGTGCACATGCACATGCTCTCCACGCACCCCCTCCCCGCCCAAAGTAAATAAATAAACATTTTTTTAAACCCTATGTTGCATATATCCCAGAAATGTTTAATTGATAGATAAATGAAGAACAGTTTTTAAAAGAATTAGTTATTCTTTAAGATCACATTAGACTTTTTGAAAAATTCTTAGTCTCCATACAAATGTATTTGCTTACATTGCTTATGCTAACTAAAACATCTAATAATACTTGTCAGAGGGAAAAAAAAAACTTATTATGGATAAGAACCTAACTTTATTTAGTGAACTAAATCCAATACAACTTCTACATCCCCAGCTTTTATGGTTTCTTAATAGAAATGTGTCATTAGAAGAATTACTGCAACTCCGTTTTCTTAAATCATTAGCTTATTCACAGAGAACAGAATGAAAACTCACCAAAGAAAAACAAACAAACAAAACAGTTAAACCAGGTCAAAAGATTCATCGAATCTAAGACAACCAAAAAAGCTTCTGCTTACCCTCAATTAGAACAGATGTTTTTTTTCCCATTTTTGCCTAACTGAATCTACCTGATTAAATGTTCTTTATATAGAAGTATCTTTTTCTCAACATCACCAAGTATAGATTTAAAGCAAAACAATTTTAATCAAATTCACATTCAGATTATATGGGCTCCAGCCAATTCCTCTTATCATAATTGACCAGAACTGTGGTACTGCTGTGCTTCATAGAGTTTTAGAATAATTTTCTTTGATGCACATTTCATATCATTATGAAGTGATATGGCCTGTTTAAAAATATGTCTTATAAAATCATTTCCCTCTCCTGTCTTATTAACTCTTGAGAGTATTGAACAGTAAATATTTGAAAGTTATTTATTTCCATCTTTTTGGCTTTGAAATTTCCTTTATATTGGAAATTAGAGAAAACATTATTAAGTTTCCATTGTGTTTCAGGGGTGCCTGGGTGGCTTAGTCAGTTAAGTGTCCAACTTTTGATTTCAGCTCAGGTCATGATCTCATGGTTTGTGAGATCGAACACTGCATCGGGCTTCACATTGATAGCGCAGAGCCTGCTTGGGATTCTCTTTCTGCCCCTCCTCTGCTCTCTCTCTTAAAATAAATAAATAAACTTAAAAAATTTTCAGTGGTGTTTCAAAGTAGTTTTATTTATCCCAAATATATATATTTAAATATGTATATGTGTCTCTCTCTATATGTGTGTGTATATATACGTGTGTGTGTGTGTGTGTGTGTGTGTGTATTTTTTTTTTTTTCAGTAAGCTGTAGGCCCATTGTGGGGCTTGAACTCATGATCCTGACATCAAGAGTCACATTCTCTACCACCTGAGTGAGCCAGGCACCCCCCACCAAATATATTTTGAAAGTACTACAAAGTATACATTCTCTGCAGTTACGGAAACTGTAGAGTCAAAATTAGCCAAAGAAGTTAAATCCAAAATACAAAGAATTTTATAGTAAAATTGGAAATGCCTATCATTTTTTTTAGTTTGAAAATCATCTTTAAAATTTTTAGATACAGGCACCTGGGTGACTCAGTCAGTTAAGCATCTAATTTCTTGATTTTGACTCAGGTCATGATCTCACGCTTCATGGGTTCAAGCCCTGCATCACGCTTTTTGCTGACATTGAGGAGCCTTCTTGGGATTCTCTCTCTCCTCTCTCTGCCCCTTCCCCTCCTCTCTCTCTCTCTCTCTCTCTCTCAAAATAAATAAATAAACATTAAAAAACTTTAGATATATCATGTATTCATAAAAGCATATAAAAAGCAGATCTTCTAGAGAACAAAATCAGTAATAGGTTGAACTCCATAAACCTATTCGCTTAATAAATAAAGCATTACTAGTATCTTAGAAACCCTTTTTAAACTCCTCTCAGATTGAAAATCTTTCCTTTTCCCATCTCAAGAGGTAACTGCTATCCTGATTTCTCTGTTAATTAGTCCCTTACTTTTCTTTTCTTTTTTTTTAATGTTTATTTATTTATTTTGAGAGAGGTGGGGGTAAGGGCAGAGAGTAAGAAAGAGAGAGAATCCCAGGCAGGGTCTATGCTGTCAGCACAGAGCCCTACGGAATGCAGGGCTTGAATCCATGAACTATGAGATCATGACCTAAGCTGAAGTTAACAGTTGGATTCTTAACTAACTGAGCCACCCAGGTGCCCCTGCTTTAGACTTTTTAATAGCAACATTGGAAACAAGAAGATACTTGAGCAATGTATTTCAAATGTCTGAAGGAATATGATTTCAACTTAAAATTTTATAGCCAGCCAAACTATCATCATCTATGAAGTAGAATAAAAATACTTAAGATACAGAAAAATGTAGAAAATTTACTTCCCCACATTCTTTCTGTGGAAGCAACTGAAGATTATGATCTTTAAAAAAAAATGAGATAAATGAGACTCTAATACAGGAGAGAGGTGAAGTGAAACCCTAGGATGTTGGTGAAGGAAGATCTCAGGATGATAGCTATGGGTCTGGTGAAGAGTATAACCAGTTCAGTTTAGAAAAAGTTAAAAAAAAAATCCCTGAGAGATACTTTTTTAAGACAAACCTGTTAGAATGGCTTATTGTGAACGCACTTGTTGAAATGACATTTAAACAATTAGTGAAAAGTTTGGGATTGAATTGCTGATAAATAATTAAAAAATTAAGCAAGTTAACAAAATAATTTAAAACTCCAGGAAAATTAAAAAACAAAATTTTTAACGTTTATTTATTTTTGAGACAGAGAGAGAGCGTGAACAGGGGAGGGGCAGAGAGAGAGGGAGACACAGAATCTGAAAGAGGCTCCAGGCTCTGAGCTGTCAGCACAGAGCCCAACGCGGGGCTTGAACTCACAGATGGTGAGATCATGACCTGAGCCGAAGTCAGACGCTTAACCGACCGAGCCACCCAGGTGCCCCTCCAGGAAAATTTTAAAGTCATCCCGGGGGTGCCTGGGTGGCTCAGTCGATTAAGTGGCCAACTTGGGCTCAGGTAATGATCTCATGGTTTGTGAGTTTGAGCCCCAAGTCAGGCTCTGTGCTGACAGCCCAGAGCCTGGAGCCTGCTTTGGATTCTGTGTCCCCTTTCTCGCTGCCCCTCCCCCTCCTCTCAAAAATAAATAAACATTTAAAAAAAATTTTTAAGTCATCCCAGAAAACTAACTCTTATTTATCTTATGGCTCACCCCTGAGTATATGAATATATATTATATAAGTATAACATATACTATTATTACATAATATAATATACTGATCCAACCTAAATTCCAATAAGACTAAAGTAAAAGGATAACAATAGAAAGTGTGCATGTGCTGTGGTGGTAGTAAAAAGAAAAGACCTAAGGCCTCCTGTTCCACAATGGGAAGTCAATAGCTAATGCCCACATATTATCTGAGATACAGAAGATAGCTAATAAGTTATAAGTGGTTATCTCTGGGAAAGGGGAAATGATTATAGATGAGAGTGGGGCACTGAAGTTTCTAAAATTCGTTGAGAACTAACTGATTCTTTAAATTAGATATAACTTTCAACAAAAAGAAAAACTTACCAGAGAAGATACATAATTTTTCAAAAGAAAGAAAGTGTATCCTATATGCTTTGCATAGAATCCAGGACTGAAAAGTCTGAGATCTGGTAATACCAGTGAGGACTAAGAAAAGTAGAAGTATGTTCAGAAGGTCAGTAGACAATACCTGGTTCTCAAATTCAGATTCCTGTTCTTGGCTATGTTATCAAATCCTTTGTCTACTCCTTTTTTTTTTTTTTTTTAAGATTTTATTTTATTTATTTTATTTTTTTACGTTTATTTATTTTTGAGAGAGAGAGACTGAGTGTGAGTGGGGGAGGGGCAGAGGGAGGGAGACAGAATCTGAAACAGGCTCCAGGATCTGAGCTGTCAGCATAGAGCCAGACGAGGGGCTTGAACTCAGGAACAGCGAGATGATGACCTGAGCCAAAGTTGGATGCTTAACTGACTGAGCCACCCAGGTGTCCCAAGATCTTATTTTTAAGTCTACATCCAACATGAGGCTCAAATCCACAACTCTGAGACCAAGAGTTGCAAGCTCTAGAACTGAGCCAGCTGGGTGCCCCATTCGTCCACTCTTAACCTGACTTCCTCCACCATCTTTTGAGGCAGTTCTTATCATTTAGCCCTTGTGCCCATTCCACCTTAATTAGCTTGCTAATGGTACTAAGATATGATAATTTGGCAGTTCAAAACATGAACTTTGGAGTTAGAAAGACTGAATTTGAATTCTAAGCTGATTGGTTAACATCTCTGAGCTTTGGTTTTCTCTTCTGTGAAATGAAGAATGATAATGGCCACCCCTCTAAGGGCTAATGAGAAAATTAAGTGAAGCAATACATGTAGAAGAGCTGAGTATGGTGTCTGGCATGTAATGAGTGCTCAGTTATTATTATTAAACCCCAGAAGCACTGTTAGAATCAGTGCTGATTAGAGTATTAAAATTACCATTTTTGTTAGAATCAGTATTTGATTTTATTTTTTAGAAATACTTATTTATTTGGGGCACCTGGGTGGCTCAGTCGGTTAAGCATCCAACTCTTGATTTCAGCTCTTGATTAACTGCTCGGGCTCTATCCCATGAATTGTGAGTTCATGATCTGAACCAAAATCAAGAGTCAGACACTTAACCAACTGAGCCAGCCAGGTGCCTGGAGAATCAGTATTTTAATTTAAGTGTGAGACTCGTTTATTTGAAAAGACTACGGGTTCTTTGTGCAGTTTATTTATTTTTATTTTTATTTAATGTTTATTTATTTTTGAGAGAGAGACAGAGCATGAGCAGGGGAGGGGCAGAGAGAGAGGGAGACACAGAATCTGAGGCAGGCTCCAGGCTCTGAGACAGAGCCTGACGCTGGGCTTGAACTCACAGACCGCGAGATCATGACCTGAGCTGAAGTTGGACGCTCAACCGACTGAGCCACCCAGGCGCCCCTGCTTTTTACCTTCTAAGAAGAAAAGTTCCCTAAAAACAAGGACCATCCATTTATAGATGGTCCATCTATAAATTGCATTCACTCTTATTTTACTTTCTCCTCAAAAGCTTTCCTAGGAAATCTCATCCGCTTTCCTAATCTTAAATGCTAAATATTCACCATAGGCTCCCAAAACTTAATCTCTACCCTACACCTCTACTAAACCTTCACGGAGTGTTTTGAAAACATCTCAAATGCAGTATTTCCTGAACAGAACTTATCTCCCTCCACAAATCTCCCCTTATGTTCTAAATTAATAGCATCATTATGTGCCCAGTTGCCCAGGTAAAAGCTAACATTTATCCTTGAGTCTCTCATTTCTCATCATATATGTAGCTATTAGGTCCCATTGCTTCAACGTTTTAAATATCTCAATTTTATCTCTTTTTCGTCACTCTTATTGCTTTTATTTGGGTTTTATTTATCTCTTATCTAGCTTGCAATAGCCTTTTATCTGGTTTCTGTTTTTACTGTGATTTTTAAATCTATGTTCCTCTCTACTGATAAATTTTCTTTCTTAAAACCCAAACGTAGTTAAGTGATCACCCTATTTCTGAACTTGTGGTGGCTTGTTCATTATCTGACTCCATCATCGCCATTTATCAAACATCTATCTAAAATATACCTGACATTCTTCTAAGTTCTTTGTATATATTATTTCATTGAATCCTTATATCAATTCTTTTGGAGTAGTCATTTTCATTCCAGTTTTACAAGTGATAAAACCAGGGCACAGAGAGGTTAAATAATTTGCCCAAGGTTGTAGCTAGTTAGTGGCCAAGCTAGCAGTTTGACTCTAGTGTTTTTACTTTACATTACATTACACAGCTGCCTTTCAGAAATACAATAATTCCGAACCTCTTAACATGGCTTACAGTATTCGTCCCAATGTTTACTAAATTTTTATTTAGTAAATATTTATTAAATACCAAGTGCAGTTGAGTATAAACCAAAAACTTCCTTCTAAGAGCTTACAGGTTGGTAGAAAATAATATGAGTGCAATATGTTTCAATTAAGTGGCATAATACAATGACATAGAAATATTCCCATATTCTATGTGAACAAACTAAAAATCTTTAACTGGACTGAATGTTCCTATTTCATGCATTTGGTCATTTTTCACATTGTTCTTGGGTTTGGAATGTATCCTTCTTTGACTACATGATAACTCGTGTCTTCAAGGTGCCACTTAATTGCATTCCTCCTTGGAATATCCACTTTACAGGGGCAGAGTTGTAACACAGTATGTTCTGTTGAATCGTCATTGCTTATTTATTGGGCTATTCTCTACTTCACCCACTGCAGAGGCCAATAGCTAAGTAAGTCCAGGCTGTCCTGTGCTTCCGACCAACCTACGAATTAGAGTTTTCTATGACCTCCTCCTTGGGTTCAATTAATTTGCTAGGGTGGTTCACAGAAGTCTTTACTTAGTTTTACCAGTTTATAATAAAGGAAATTATAAAGGATACAGATGAAGAGGTACATAGTGTGAGGTCAGGAAAGATCATGAGCATGGGAGCTTCTGTCCCTGAGGAACTAGGATGCACCACCCTTCCAGTATGTGGATGTGTCATCAAATCTCCTTATTCAAGAGTTTTTACAGGGTTGGCTGTGTGGCTCAGTTGGTAAAGGATACAACTTTGGCTCAGATTATGCTCTTGCGTGCAGTTCATGAGTTGGAGCACATGGTGCTCTGTGCTGACAACTCAGAGCCTGGAGCCTGCTTTGGATTCTGTCTCCCTCTCTGTCCCTCCCCCGCTTGTGCCCTTGCTTTGTCTCTCCCTCAAAAAATAAATAAACATTAAAAAAAAAAAAAGAGTTTTTACAGAGCTTTGGTTTCCAGCCACTACACTCTTGTCCTTCCCAGAGGTCAGAGGTGGGGCTGAAAGTTCCAACAGCTCTAATCTCTTAGTCTTTTTGGTGACCAGCCCAATTCTGAGCCAGATAAGGGGTTCCATGCTAAAACACATTAGCATAAACTCAAGAGTGTTCAAAAAGGCTCCATGTGAATAACAAAAGACACTCCCATCACTTAAGAGATTCTAAGGAGGAGAGAGAGACAGAGACAGAGACTGATTAAAGAATTACCTCACAAAACTGTAAGGGCTAGTGAGTCTGAAATCTATAGCTAGGCCAGCAGAATAGAAGTTCTGGTAATTTTGAGTCTAAAGGTCTTATCCCATTCCTTTCAATGGGTGTATATTATTTAATTTTATGGATAAGTTTGCTCTAATTATTGCTGTATGAAGGGTTAATTTAGCATTGATTTTTATTTCTTACCTTTTTTATTTATTTTTTCTTAATTGTGACTGTAAGTTCCTTCCACCAATAAAAATCCTTATGAACAATCTTGCAACCTTATTGAGTAGATCTGTAGAATAAATTCCTACAAATTGAATTGCTGGCTTAAACGGTATGATTAATATAAACATTGAGACCATTGAAAAATGTCTCCAGGGGTGCCTGGTTGGCTCAGTCGGTTAAGCAATCGACTTTGGCTCAGGTCATGATCTTGTGGTTCGCAAGTTCAAGTTCCTTGTGGGGCTTTGTGCTGACAGCTTAAGCCTGGAGGTGGCTTTGGATTCTGTGTCTCCCTCTCTCTTCCCCCGCCCCCCTACTTGTGTTCTCTCTCTCTCAAAATAAATAAATAATCTTAAAAAAAAAAAAAAGAAAAATGTCTCCAAAGAAGTTGAACCAATTTACACATTTGTGTACCAATATGACTCTTTTCCAAATTTTTTCTAAAATGTTTCATCAAACTTTATTATATATTTATACATATTTATTATTTCTAGAGAGTTATATTATTTATAAGTCATTATTTTTCAGAGATGGAAAAAAGTGGTATCTAGATGTATTTCTTTTGTTGAGAGTTTTACTTGAGTTTAAATATGTATTGACCATTTATATTTAGTTTTATGTCAATTGTTCATGTCCTTTATCCATTTTTCTTTGGGCTTATTTGTTTCCTTATGATTTGCAAGAGATCTTTGTTTAGTAAGGAATTCAGTTATTTTCCCCCTCAGGCTATATTTTGACTTTGTTTATGACAAATATTTTCTTTCCATTGAGAAGTTTTAAATGTTCATGTATTCACATTTCCAAGTCTTTCCCCATTGGCTTCTGGATATTTTGTTTTGGCAGAATCAGTCAAACAATAGTTTTTAAACTATTTACTATATTTACCTGTTATTTACCATAATTCCATGGTTATTTTTACCCTTAAGTTTTTGTTTCAACTGGAATTTATTTTGAAGTAGTAGAGTAGAAATGTTAGTAGTCTAGTATCATTGTGTCTTAACATTAATAAAATTTTCTTTCTCACTCACATATAATTTGAACTAGAAAATGACAGAGCTGGGGCACCTGAGTGGCCCAGTTGGTTAAGCATCTGACTTCAGCTCAGATTATCTCATGATTTGTGAGTTTGAGCGCTGCGTAGGGCTCTGTGCCAGCTCAGAGCCTGGAGCCTGCTTTTAGATTCTGTTTCTCTCTCTCTGCCCCTCCCCAGCTCAAGCTCTGTCTCTCTGTCTCTGTCAAAACTAAATAAACATTAAAAAAAAAAAAAAAGACAGAGCTGAACTTCAGAAGGGCAATCCACATTCAGAGCCTATGCTCTTGATTTTATTATTTGTAATCTAGTCTTTTTTGCTTTAAATTCAACTTTACATTAGGTTAGGGCCATGGAGAGGAATGAGATTCAATTTCTGACTTGCAAAATAAAACTTATATGGTGCCTTTCTTCTTTCACTCTAGTTGCCAATATCATAATAAATAAATTGAGGCATTATAATATGAAGACAACTGAACTCGATAGTTAGGTTTAATGTAGTTTTCTTTAATATTAGTTCTTATACTCAATGACTGATAACATATATTGTGATTAAAAAATTAAAAATGCCTGTGGAGCAAAAGCTAAAATATTTTAAACTATGACCCCTGAGTCTTTCATTAGCTATTTATGATATAGGGCACAATTTATCTTGGAAACTATTGGTTGAAATATTAAAAGTTATTTCACACAGTCTTTTTTTTTTTTTAAGTTTATTTATTTTGGGGGGCTCCTGGGTGGCCCAGTTGGTTGAGCATCCAAGTCTTTTTGTTTTTAATTTTTTAAACTTACATCCAAATTAGTTAGCATATAGTGTGACAATGATTTCAGGAATAGATTCCTTAGTGCCCCTTACCCATTTAGCCAATCCCCCCTCCCACAACCCCTCCAGTAACCCTCAGTTTATTCTCTGTATTTACGAGTCTCTTATGTTTTGTCCCCCTCCCTGTTTTTATATTATTTTTGTTTCCCTTCCCTTATGTTCATCTGTTTTGTCTCTTAAAGTCCTCATATGAGTGAAGTCATATGATTTTTGTCTTTCACTGACTAATTTCACTTAGCATAATACCCTCCAGTTCCATCCACATAGTTGCAAATGACAAGATTTCATTCTTTTTGATTGCTGAGTAATACTCCATTGTATATATATACCACATCTTCTTTATCCATTCATCCTTCAGTGGACATTTGGGCTCCTTCCATACTTCGGCTATTGTTGATAGTGCTGCTATAAACATGGGGGTGCATGTGTCCCATTGAAACAGCACACCTGTATCCCTTGGATAAATGCCTAGTAGTGCAATTGCTGAGTCATAGGGTAGTTCTATTTTTAGTTCTTTGAGGAAGCTCCATACTGTTTTCCAGAGTGGATGCACCAGCATGCATTTCCAGAGCATCTAACTCTTGATTTTGGCTCAGGTCATGATCTCATGGTTTGTGAGGTCAAGCCCTAGTCAGGTTCTGAGCTGACAGGATGGAGCCTGCTGGGGATTCTCTCTCTCCATCCCTCCCCAGCTCTCTCTCTCTCTTTCTCAAAAATAAGTAAATAAACATTTAAAAAATAATAAAGCTATTTATTTATTTATTTATTTATTTATTTATTTATTTATTTTAGTGATCTCTACACCAACGTGGGGCTTGAACTCATGATCCTAAGATCATGAGTTGCTTGCTCTTCTGACTGAGCCATCCAGGTACCCGTATTTCACAGTTTCTAAATCTTTGTTTCTTTCTTCCTTTCTTGAGAAAGGAAAATTCACAGTCTCAAATTAGTTGGGTTAAAATTATTTTCCAGTGCAGTACCTTGAGAAGATTTAAAATGAATATAGCATGTTTCCATAACACATTTCATTAATACAACTCAAACTAAATATAGTGCCAAAAACTTGATCAAAACTTAAATTCTTAGTGTTTCAGTAGCTGTGTACATACAAAGTCTCATTGGGTGCATACTTAATTCTGTTTTGTAAATGTTTATTTAGGGGCACCTGGGTGGCTCAGTCAGTTGAGTGTCCAACTTCAGCTCAGGTTGTTATCTCATGGTTTGTGAGTTTGAGCCCTGCCATGGGGTTGCTGCTGTTAGCCTGTCAGCACAGAGCCCACTTTGGATCCTCTGTCCTCTTCTTTGGCCCTTCCCAGCTCATGTTCTCTCTCTCAAAATAAATAAACCATTAAAAAAAATTTTTTTTTTTTTAATGGTTTACTTGTTTATTTTGAGAGAGAGAGAGAATGAGAATGGGTGGAGGGAGCCAAGGGGAGGGACAGAGAGAGAAGAGGGAGAGAATCCCAAACAGGCTCCATACTGTTAGCTCAGAGCCTGACCAGGGCTTGACCTCACGAACCATGAGATCATGACCTGAGCTGAAATCAGGATTTGAATGCTTAACCAACTGAGCCACCCAGGCACCCCAATTCTATTTTTTTTATGTTTATTTATTTCTGAGGGGGAGGAGAGGTAGAGAGAGAGGGAGACAGTTTTTGGTTTTAATTTTTTAAAATGTTTATTTTTGAGAGAGAGAGAGAGAGAGAGCGAGCATGGCCAGGGTAGGTTGCTGCCTGTGTTCTCTAGGATTTTGATGGTTTCGTATCTCACATGTAGGTCTTTCATCCCTATTGAATCTATTTTGGTGTATGGTGTAAGAAAGTGGTCCAGGTTCATTCTTCTGCATGGTGCTGCCCAGTTTACCCAACAGCATTTGTTGAAGAGACTGTGTTTTTTCCATGGGATATTCTTTCCTGCCTTGTCAAAGATTAGTTGACCATATAGTTGTGGGTCCATTTCTGGGTTTTCTATTCTGTTCCATTGATCTATATGTCTGTTTTTGTGCCTATACCATACTGTCTTAATTACTACAGCTTTGTAATATAGCTTGAAATCCAGAATTGTGGTGCCTCCAGTTTGTTTTTTTTTCCTCTTTCAGGATTGTTTTGACTATTTGGGGCTTTTGCAGTTCCACACTAATTTATAATTTTTAAAATTAGAAATGGTACTACTTGCCAATGTAGAGACTTTGGAAAACAGGAAACAGGAAGAAAATTGATCATTTATGATGCTACTTCTTTAAGATAACCAATGTTAATATTTTGGTAGAAGTCTTTACAATGTATTTTCTTTACAATTTTCTGTACAAAATTGATTCCACATGATATTTAACAATCTTCTTTTTATTAGTATATTATAAACATTTTCTCATATTAATAAATATTACTCTAAAACTTCATCTCTAATGGCCACAGAGGAGTCCATGGTATAATGCTTGAAAAATGGAAATATTTTTGTGAGAATCAAGTGATTTGCTCATTCCAAAAGATCCAGATATGCAAAAAATACAACAATTATAAAATTTATGGCTACCATAAGTTTCCCCTGTGGAAATATACACTAATAGTAAACACACACAATATTTTAAATGTGATTATGCATGTTGCCTTTCTTTTCCTTTAATGATTTTTTTTTTACTTTTACTTTTTTCCAGTTTTATTGAGATATAATTGACATCCTTTCCTTTTCATGACAAACGTCTAAGATGATGAAAATAGATCTATTCAAAATTCTAAACTTTGTGTAATATTTCATTATGAATATAACAAACAGGGTCACTGATGGGGATTTGGAAATGGAAAAGGGAGGACTTCAATCCTAGTCTGCTACTTAGAACTTGTGTGATCTTAGATAAATGTCTTTGCTGTGAATCTCAATTGCTTAATGGAAATCATAGGTCTACCTAGCAGGAGTAGTAAAGTGTTAGCGGCAACGGGTCGGGGGTGGGGGCAAACTCACATGTTTTTAGCATGCAAGTCCTGAAGAGGACCAACTTTTATTCTTCAAAGTTCAGATAATATGGAATGCTTTAGTTTGTCTCCAAATGGAATTTTTGCAGCCCTACCCAAAGTCATTCACATTGAGAAGTAGAAGAAAACAGTGCATAGTTCTCCAGAGTAAATTACATCTAAAGACCAGGTGAGAATGACCAGAAGAAGCTACCATAATGCACATTCCAGACTCCTAGAGCTAGATATCTCAACACCAAGACCCCCTGGCTCCAAGGAATGACACCTGCTTACTCTGAGAGGAGATGTAGATCAGAACTCCATTCTCAACAGGACATGTAGATCAGAACTCCATTCTCAATAACCCCTCCAGCACTCTCTCCCCAAACAAAGATGGGACTCCCTCCTTTCCTTTCTGAGTTTTCTGGATACTCACTCTGTCAATTGCTCTCTCTATATCTTCAGTAAACTGCTCTCACGTCCTGCTGGCTTACATTTGATTTCCATCCTATGTCAAGTCAAGGACCCTTTTGGCTGGTCCTGTGGGACCCCCTCGGGGTCCTTCAACCTGGCCTGCTGGTATCAATATGATCAGCAATTTCAATTCTACATATATTAATGAATACATACATCTATACAATAACTTGTACAGGAATCTTCATTGCAACATTTTTTCCTAATAGACAAAACAATGTAAACAACTCAAATGTCTATCAAAGGATGGATGAATTAATAAAATGATGTTGTATATCCATACAATGGTATACTTGACAGTAAAAAGGAATGAACAGTGATACATGGATGCTACAACATGGATGTAACTTGAAAACACTATATAGGCTAACTGAAATAACTCAGTCATAAAAGACCATGTACTATATGATTCCATTTATACGAAACGTCTAGATTAAGAAAATCTATAGACAGAAAGTTAGAGATTGCATAGGGTCTGGGACTTGTGTGAAATAGGGGGGTGATTGCCTACAGGTACAGAGATTCTTTTTGGAGGGATGAAAATGCTGTAAAATGGATTGTGGTGATAATTGCACAACTCTGTGAATGTACTAAAATCCATTGAATGGGACACTGTAAATGGATGAAATGTATGGTATGTGAATTATATCTCAGTAAAGCTGTTGGAATAAAAAGCAAACTAGGGCATTGTAATTTGAAGGATCATAATAGGATGATATTAAAAAGTGTTGGGCAGATGAAGCCCTTAATAAATGGTGGCCATTACCCATTGATGAATTCAGTTTAATTACAGTGTCCTCACCATAATTAACATTGTAAAAAGGTCATTTTGTACAGTGCAAACAATACTGAACACTTATATATTGTTTTCCTTCTGAACATTTGGAGATGTAGATGCGCCGATGAAAGGTTATGTACATTTAAGACCCCCTGTCCTAGAAAGGCTGGGCCCATGGGCGTTTCTTTGAGAATACAGTGTCAGCAAAGCACCCTTTTTAAAGAATTTTTTTCTGTCAGAATGCTAATAAGACACACACATAAAAGAGTCCTAATATTTTTTCCAACGGCCTTGCTAGGGGAAAATTTTTTAGTATGGTTAAAATAGATACTCAAAATATCTCCGTCATAATGCTTGGTAGAAAGCCATACAAGACGATTCTGCTTTGATCCTTTTCGTGGAAGTTTGCAGGATTTGCGGAAGGGGAAAACATGGTCTCCCGCTCAGAACTAAGTTTCTCCGCCTACTTATAACAATGGGTACTAACCTAAACTCTGCTGCAGGTTGTACACACTTCTGACCCAAAACTAACAGCTTTAGCTTGACATTTAAGCATTTGAAACGTTAACAGGTGGAGGGAGGATTCAGGCGAACTGTCAGGAGGTGTGGAACTGCGGAATTTGAGTCAAGGGAGGGCCATCCGACTTAAATAAAAACGAGTGAGGTGAAAGAATTCGGAGAACATAGGTACATTTTTATGCTCCCTGCTCAGCCCAAAAGTTGTGCCAGTGGACAATTGGAGCCCCCAAAGTTGCCCTTCCGTAGGTGAGGAAGCTACTCCAGGGCTACCAGCACTTGCAAGAAGTTTAGGGCAGAATGCCCGAGCCCCAAGGAAAGCAGATGCGTGGGGCAGGCGGCGTCAGGGAAGCTCACGCCTGGGCAGCTGGAGGCACCCACTGGCCGGAGCGGGCAAGCCACGGGCACTGGAGGGCGGGTCAGCAAAGGTCGGGCGATTGTGTCGGGAGGCGAACGGGGGCGTGGGCGGCGGCGGGCGGAGCCCAGGACGAGTGATGTAAGAAAGCGAGGGATCTCACTGGGAGAGTCGGGGTCGTTGCTGTGAGACCCCAGGGGTGTGGGGCGGGGGATCCCAGTCCCCGCCGTGTTTTCCCCGCCCCTCCCCCCGCCTCCTTTACGCCCCTCCCCCCTCCTCCCCTCTGGTTGGAAAGTTTCTAGAATCTCTTCCCAGCGGCCTTTGCGGTTCCAACATGGCGGAGCTGACGGTGGAGGTTCGTGGCTCCAACGGGGCTTTCTACAAGGTACCGACCCTTTTGCCGCTTTGTCGGGTGTTGTGGGGGTTAAGTCAGGTTTGGGAGAATGCTGGTGGTCCTGGAGAGTGAGCTTTGGGGTCGAAAAGGACGGCCAGGCCGAAGCCCGAGGCTCCTGGTTTCCTCGCTTCTCCCCCCTCCACCCGCGGTTTAACGGTCTCGGGGGCCCGGGCTCCGTTATGTTTTGAAACAACACGTCGGACACTTCTTGTGTTTTTCTACTTATGGACCTTCTTCTTGGATGCTAGTGCAGTCCTTGGCGGGCCGGTGAAGAGAAGCCCAGTCGCTGCTCGGCGGCGGGGAGCTTCCCGGGAGTAGGCCTGAGCGCCGGGAGGTTGGGGAGTCGTGAAAGGAGGTGGTGGGATTGTGTGGTCACAGCAGCTCCCCCGCCCCTCGGACTGAGCCGAGCGGGAGCGCGTCGGCCCGCTGCTCCGACCCCTCCCCACCCCTTGGAGGGGGGGGTGCGTCGCGGAATCTTAAGAATTCACCTTTGTTTTAGGGTTTTGGGCTAATAAACTTTAGTGTCTGATTGGGAAGCGGGTACCGAATTGAGGGTTAGGATCGAAGGGAAAACAGGAAAACCTTTTAATGTGGCGGGTTGAAATATTTTTGCGGCCTGGGAATTTGGGCGGCGCCTTAGCCCCCCTATTACGGAAGAAGAGGTTAGAGTTATAGGCTTTAACGCAAGATTTAAAAAATTAAATCGATAAGGGAGACGGGTGGGGAGGTGACTAGTTTCTTTATATTGCCCAGTGTTTTTGGAAAGAAGTGTTGATTTTTTTTCTTCCCCACGAGGTTTTTTGTTTGTTTGCACTGGGAGATGCATTATTACGGGATCGGGCTGGAAAACAGAAGAGGAATTCGGGAGTAGAGGAATTTAGTGGGGGCTTCCAGTGCAGGGGTCACATAACTGAAAATGAAATCCTTACAATTTAGTTTTGCCAATATAAAGGTCCCTTGTCCCGATTCTTTCTCCAAAAGTATACCACCACAATGTTTCGAGATCAATACAAAATCTCCCCAGCTGTTGTCTGTCAGTCAATCTCACTAAGCCAGGATCTCAAATGTTTGAGAGTCCTGGCTATTTTTATGAAGGGCCTTCTCCTAAAACAGGAGTATTGTGCGTACGCAGAATGCATTCTCCCAGGGTTTCATTTCGGCGTACCTTTCATCCCACAGGATTATGTTTTACTTGATGGTCGTAATTTCCTATTTCAGCGTTGTTTTCCTTTTGTAGTTTACTGATAAGCTGTGTGGATTTGGTTTAACTGTCACGTGGTAATAGCATGGTGGGGAATCGCAGTTGGCGTCTAAAGGATCTCCCTAAGCTTTTTACAAGTTTAAGTAGCCTTAGGTGGTCAACATGAAGTGAAAACTGACTGCCTGGTGGAAAGGAGTCTTTTTGCTTGACTAGATGTATTAGCAGTTAAGATTTAAAACTTGGTGTCACACAAGACCCAAGTGAAATTTGAGTAGATCTTTCATTGACTTCTGTTATTGAAATCTAGTGGTTGCCTTCTCAGACCCTAGATACAGTACAGTTGTGACACAGTGCACAAAGAATGGGCTTGCCATACTTCTGTTAAGGGTAGGTAAGGTTCATCGTTTTTTGCCCCCCCCCCCCCCCCCCGCCCGGAAAAGTTTCAGATTCCTACTCTTTGGTGATACAATTGTGTAATGGAGGTATACTTTTCTTTCCTCTTGGCAAATTGAAAAATAGAAAAAAGATTTTTTGTCTTAAACCATTTCGCAGCATGTAGATGGTAGAACATTTCTTGTTTAGCCAAAGTATTGTGTTGGTTGCTAAATAAACTGTTTTTCATTTCTTATTTTTATTTTGTAAGATTCATTATGTAAGGTCATCAGTTTACTAAAACTTTAAAGATTGTTTTTTACAGTCTTGAGTTTTTCATAGTTTTTTTAAAAATTAAATTCACAATATTCCCATTTTGGAACTCTAAAGTATTGTGGATTCTTACTCATACTCTACAAATCTACTTGACTCTACTTAGACTTTGAGTCCATTACTTATTTTTATTTCATAAATAAAGGTGGTTCTTTTGCAGAGGTTGGGAAAGATCCTAGCCACATTGGACCAAAATAATTGCACTTGAACATACAGAATTTTATGTCCTGTCATAATCCACTTGTACTTTGTGGAAACTGAGATCTTTAGAACTCTGAAAAGAGTGGGAATGGTGAAGTGGAAGGAGCCCTGGATTTGAAGTTAAATAGATGGGAATTCTAGGTCTCTACTTCAGTTTACCATTATCTGCCAGTGGACTCTTGAATAAATCTTGAGTCCGTTTTCTTTTGTGTAAAATGAAGGGTCTGAAGTAGTTCAGATTCCCAATTTTTTTAATCCACAGAATTGCCTACTTGGGGAAAAATTGATTTATGGCACAGGCAATTTAGTATTTTTAAGTATATGAGTTTTTAGGTTAATTTGCATGTGGTAAAATTCACCTATTCTGGTACACAATTACATGAGCTTTGGTAAAATGTTGTGTAACCACCATCAACATTGAAGAGAAAGAAGAGTTCCACTGTGCCCCCCAGTCTTCCTTATGCCTCTTTGTAATCATCCTGTCTTCTCACCCTCAGATCCAAGGGGGTTTTCCTGTCCTCATAGTTTTGCCTTTTCCAGAATGTCCTATAAATAGATTCATACACTATGCTGATTAGTATTTTGAGTCTGGTTTCTTATATTTAGCATAGCAGCAGTTTAATTTTAAGTAAAATTTCTTAATTTAAACAATAATAGTGGTCAGTGAGGGCATTTTGAAAACAAAAGTTGCCTTGGGATAACAACTGTTAACATTTTAGTTTATTGTTTTGTAGTGTTGTTTTTTTTTCTTTTTCAATGTGCAGGTGATTCTGATTTTCCTCCTTTTTTTCCCTTGCCTCCATATACACACACAGCTGTAAATGTTGTAAATCTCAGTAGAAGAATTTCAGAGTCCTGGGTTTAGTAGCCAGTGTCACCATTCCTTGAGGCAGTGTTCTGTAGACCTTTATTAAAAATTTTCTGGTGGAACTGAAACTGCATTTTACAAGTTAATTGGAATCAGTGAAAAGCTGAAGATGTGACCTAAAATTAGGATCGTTTTTTTCTTCGGTAAAAACCCCAAAAAACAAAACACGTAATATGTTTTGCATCTTGCCTTTTTTTTTTAAACAAGTGGATCTATAGTTGTTAAAGAGATAAAAATCTTGATACGTTAATGGGAGATATGTTAATTAAGTACCTGATAGGGGATATAATTTTATATAAAAATTTGTGTTTATAGCCTTTTCTACCTAGAGTGAGACATCTTAGGGTTTATACTACTGGCCATTTAAGGAGCTTTTCTAAAAAAATACTTAAGATAGAATTTACATTTTATGATTGTTACATGTTATGATTGTTTATGATTTATAGAGTTGTGTAAACCTTATCACAACCTTACTTTAGAACATTTCCATTACCATCCCAAAAAAAAAACCTTATGCCCATTTGGAGTCATTAAAATGCTTTTTAACTGATTTATTATATAAATGGGCTTTGTAATTGCATTGCAACTTGCATAGCCATGGGCAGAATATCATTTAAATGGAAGTTGAAAGTAACCCCTCAATTCCTAGCTGATGTAAAGGAAAGTTTCCATGGTGTTCCAAGCAAATATGTAATCTCTAAGATGGCTGAATGAAATTTCAGGCCTTCTTTGTAAAAGAATTACTTTCAGAGCTCTACGATTTCTGCCTTTACTAATTGACTCCAAATTTCATTTTGTTTTTTAATTGTAAGTTTATTTATTTTGAGAGCGGTGGGGAGGGGCAGAAGAGAGGGAGAGAGAGAATCCCAAGCAGGCTCCCCACTGTCAGCACTGAGCCTGATGCAGGGCCTGAACTCCTGAACCTCGAGATATGACCTGAGCCAAAACCAAGAGTCAGTCGCTCAACGGACTGAGCCACCCAGGGATTCCTTGACTACAAATTTCAAAGCAATGCGGTGTTTCCAAAATTTCCCATTACTTTACCTTAATATTAAAATGAAGTTTGAGAGAGTAAATTAGGCAATAGGTTTATTAACAATAAATGTTGTAAAACCTATAGAACTTTAGTAAAGGAGTTTTCTGGGAGTGTACTGATCTTTCAAAGTTAGTTTAGCATATTGATTTCTTTGTGCAGATTAATAATTTGGGAAAAGATGGTGGCTACTTTTTTTTTCTTTTTTTCTTTTTTTTTTTTTTTTTTGAAGTTCATTTATATTTGAGGGAGACGGGGAGAGAGCACATCCCAAGCAAGCTCTGTGCTGACAGCACAGAGCCCAGTTTGGGGCTCAGTCTCACAAACTGAGATCATGACTTGAGTTGAAATCAATCAAGAGTCACATGCTAACCCACTGAGCCACTCAGGCTTCCTGGTGGCTGATTAATATTAGGGAAACTGTGTTAAATTAAAACTCTACATTTCCAGATATTTTAAAGATTTTTAGTTGTACCTTTTTTTTATTATTAAATTTAATACATGTACAAATGGGGTATCTACACAGATGTGGAAATTCCAAAGATTGTCCTAGTTGTTTTCAATGTTTTAAAATGTCTTTTTAGGGGTGCCTGGGTGGCTCAGTCGGTTTAAGTGTCCGACTTCGGCTCAGGTCATGATCTTACGGTCTGTGGGTTCGAGCCCCGCATCGGGCTCTGTGCTGACAGCTCAGAGCCTGGAGCCTGTTTCAGATTCTGTGTCTCCCTCTCTCTCTGACCCTCCCCCATTCATGCTCTGTCTCTCCCTGTCTCATAGATAAATGTTAAAAAAAAAAAATGTCTTTTTATTAAAACGTAAAAGAACTAAGATTTAACTGGAAAGGCCATTTAATTTTTAAAAATTAAACTTAAATGCTGTCTGTAAAGTTTTGATAAAAGCAGTATGCAGGGGTGCCTTGGTGGCTCAGCTGGTTAAGTGGCTGACTCTTGATTTCAGCTCAGGTCATGATCTCCCTGTTGTGAGTTTGAGCCCTGAGTGGAGCTCTGCTTGGACAGCGCAGAGTCGGCTTGGGATTCTTTCCCTTTCTCTCTCTTCCTGTGTGTCTCTCCCTCCCTCCCTCTCTCTCTCTCTCAAAAATAAACATAAAAAAAGTAGCATGTAAGTATAAAAAACCTGAAAACAGAAAAGCAAAAAATGAAAAAATTTTATCTACCTAGAGATAAATCATCAAGGCCTTGGCTTTATGTATTAAGAGAAAACATATTCTTTTCCATGTTTTCATGCACCTGTACATTTTCTGTAACATCAGATTCTTGTGTGGGTTATTTTAAATAATAGTTTACTATAAGTGCCTGTTATTTGCTGGATAGTCTATGAAGCTTATATGTATTTTCTGATTTTTTTTTTTTTTTTGTCTCATAGGCTCCATGAGGCATGTGTTTTTATTCCCATTTTATATATTAGGAAACTGACAATAACCCATAACTTTGTCCAAGACTACACTGTAGCCGAAAAGAGATTTAAATCTAGGGCTTCTCACTTCCGGTGCCTAGTTTAGTGTGATATTAGAGGATCTTCAAAGGAAATCTCAGGGTAGTGAGCTTATAATGTATTTTAATTAGACAAGGCAGACACTTGATAATTCGAGAAGTGAGGTTTTACCACAGTGTTAAGGATGTAGCAAACTAGCTTTTTAAAATTTTTACGCTTTTTATTTTAGAGTGTGTGTGCATGGGTGGGGGGGGGAGGGGGCAGAAAGGGAGAGAGAACATCCTAAGCAGGCTCCATGCTCAGCTTGGAGCCCCACGTGGAGTTTGATCCCACAACCCCAGGACATAAGATCTGAGCCCAAATCAAGAGTCAGATATTCAACCAACTGAGCCACCCATGTGGCTCATTTTAAAAAAAATTTACTATTTTTTTTTAAGCAATCTTTACACCTATTGTTGGGCTCAAACTCCTGACCCTGAGATCACCATGCTCTTCTGATGGAGCCAGCCAGGTGTCCCAAACTAGCTTTTTTTTTTTTTTTTTTAAGTTTATCTTGAGATCTCAGAGTGTGCTAGCGCACGAGTGAGGGAGGGGCAGGGGGGTTGAGAGAGAACCCCAAGTAGGCTTCACACTGTCAGTGTGGAGCCTGATGAGCTTGAACTCACAAACCTTGAGATAGTGACAGGGGCTGAAGTCAGAGACCACCCAGGTGTGCCCCCCCCCCCCATTTTTTAAATGTATGTTTATTTTGAGAGAAAGAACTCCAGTGGGGGAAGGGCGGGGGGGGGGGTAGAAAGAACCTCAAGCAGCCTCCACACTGCCAATGCAGAGCTCAGTGTGGGGCTAGATCTCTTCACCAACCGTGAGCTTATGACCTGAGCCTAAATCAAGAGTTGGATGCTTAACCTACTGAGCCACCCAGGAGCTGCCCTCTTTTTTTAAATAGTGAGAAGAGCAATATTTGTTCCATGAGTGACTCCACTTCTTGTACTAGGTGGTTGTAAGACCTTTTTTCTTTCTTTCATCTGCAGTATTAGGCAGTTAGATTTAACAGTTTATCAAGTGGTCTCTGCTAGGTTCATTTAGGTCTCATTTAGCTCCTAACAAAGCTACTGTTTATTGGCACTCAGGCTATCCATCAGACTGCACAGGTACTTTTCATGAACTTATTTCATTTAGTCTTCTCAATCACAGTGAAGGGGAGATAATGTTATCAACACCTGAGGAAATGAGACCAAGTGAATCCAGGTCCATAAAATAAATAGACTGATTCATGGTTCCCACTGGTCTTTCAGACTTCATTAAAGTGTGATTTTTAAAAATACACATAATTTTATCACACATTAAAAAAACCCAAAATGTAACATTAAAAAAAAACCCCAGAATTTACTATGGATGCTAATTTCTACAAGTTTGTTGTGCTACAGTACACAAGTTAATAAATTAGAAACATTCACCATCAGGAGCTTTAAAAATCTAACTGTAGTAGCCCTTCAAAAAGCTACAACCTGCATTTTAAAAAATATTTTCTCTACAAAGAATGTTATCAGCTGTATAACAATCTGTACAGCTTTTATTAAGCTGCACTTGAGTTCACATTCTTAGAACAGTCGGCTGAGTACACACCCACTCTACACACATCATTACAGGATAGCCAGTTATTCTTCTTTTTTTTTCCTCTTCATCTTCATTTTCTTCCTCTTCGTCGTCTTTGAGCCTGTTGGCCTGCCAGGGCCTTTCTTTTCTGCCTCAAAGTGTGATTTTTTTAAAAGTACAACTATATAGCTTAAAAAACTATCATTAATTAGATACAGTTACTAACAAGCTATTAATACAGTTGGAGTCCGGAACTAATTGAGAGGATTCCTGGAGAAATGATTTGATCTGTGCCTTCACATTACAAAAATTTCTTTCCAATATGATAGCCATAAGCCACAGGGCTGAAGTATGTTAATGCGAATTGAGATGTGCTTTAATTGTAAAATCTATATTGAATTTCAAAGAGTATGAAAAAAAGAAGGTAGGACATCACAATTTTAGAATCTTGATTACATGTTAAAATAGTATTTTGGATATATTGGAGTAAATTTGAAGTTAATTTTGCCTTTTTTTTTTTTTTAACTTTAGTATGGTTACTAGAATCTTTAGATATTTGCCTCAGATTATAATTTATGCTAGACAGTTATGCTTTAAATATACTTTCCTCTCCTGGCTTTACATTATTCCTTGTATGAAGTATCTTGGGAAATATTTGAAATGCTTCCTATATGCATATAAAGTTGACCTTTTAACAACATGGGTTTGAACTATGTGTGTCCACTTACATATGTAAGTATTTTTGTTGTGATTTTCTTAACATTTTTCTCTAGCTTTACTGTAACAAGAGTATATATAACATATAAAACGTGTTAATAGACTAATTGGTAAGGCTTCTGGTCAATAGTAGTCTATTAGTATTAAGTTTGGGGGAATCAGATAATACACATGGTGGGTACCCCTATCTCTTGGTTGTTCAAGGGCCAACTGCATGAAACTTACTATTCACATTTTCTTATTCACATTCAGATTTTCTTATGACGTGGCACCTCTGGGTAATCTGGCCACATAGTGTTGAATATTAAAAGGCTTTAGAACATTCTTTGGTGGATGTTTAGGCAATAATAAGAGATTTTTGATAGCCCTGTTAAATTTCCTAGTACCAAGTCTTAAATACCTTGAGCAAAACAAAATGAAGCAACACAAAGGGTTGCTTTGTTGATCTGAATGTGTATATTTAAATGTACAATTCTTAGGGGTCTGAATGTGTATATTTAAATGTACAATTCTTTGGGGCGCCTGGGTGGCTCAGTAGGTTAAGCCTTCAACTTCAGCTCAGGTCATGAACTCATGGTTCGTGGGTTCAAGCCCCACCTCTGGCTCTGTGCTGATAGCTCAGCACCTGGAGCCTGCTTCAGATTCTTTGTCTCCCTCCTTCTCTGTCCCTCCCCTGCTTGCACTCTCTCTCTCTGTCTCAAAAATAAATAAACATTAAAAAAAATTTAAAAATGTAGAATTATTTTATTTGTCCTTATATTAAAAGATGCTGAAAGTTGTGGCAAAATTCGGCCAACATTAAATCTCAGTTAATTATCAGTTGTTTTAACTTGTCTCCTTTAAGCCCCAGCATTTTTTGCTTAGCCTTTTTGGGAGAATGAGTAGCAGTCTCCCCCAGTAATAATTTATGAAGTTTGTAGTTATTGTTGGCAGAAGCACATGCATTCCTTGTGATCTCTTCAGGGTCAAGAATTTCTCTCAGGCTTCTGTATCTCCACCTTTCTTAACATTAGCTAATTAATAATAGTAAAACTTTTCTTCTTTCTTTCCCGTTTTGTAACCTTTTGCTTTTATAGTTTTTCAGGTGGTAGGATATTTTCAAGTCTTAAATTTTCCAGTGACTTGAGAATGTGTATTTAGTACATAGTAGACCTTCCTTATGTGTTTGTTGAATGAACAAGTGATTCAGTCATTCTTGGCTTCAAGACATTCTTTGATTTGTTTTTAAACTTAGGCAATATAATAGCATATACACAAAATTGACTTCATCATTTCTGATTTTGATTCATTCAACTTAAAATTTTTTGGGGGGGAGGCATCTGGTTAGCTTTGAAGAGCATGCAATTCTTGATATCAGGGTCTTGAGTTTAAAGCCCCATGTTGGGTGTAGAGATTACTTGAACATTAAACTTTTTTTTTTTTAACATTTATTTATTTTTGAGACAGAGAGAGAGCATGAACGGGGGAGGGGCAGAGAGAGAGGGAGACAGAATCGGAAGCAGGCTCCAGGCTCTGAGCCATCAGCCCAGAGCCCGACGCGGGGCTCGAACTCACGGACTGCAAGATCGTGACCCGGGCCGAAGTCGGACGCTCAACCGACTGAGCCATCCAGGCGCCCCGAATATTAAACTTTTTTAAGGCTTACATATTGATCCTTGTTGAGTTCTGATGTTATCACTGAATTTTATGGATACATAGAACTATAGGGAACTTCAACTCTTTGCAACTGGAAAGGTCACAATAGTTTTGGGTGGCCATGTGGAACCAGTAAGTGATTCCATTTTCTTTTCTTTTTTTAATTTTTTTTTCATTTATTTATTTTTTGAGAGACCTAGAGAGACAGAGCCCAAGTTGGGGAGGGGCAGAGAGAGGAGACACAGAATCCGATGCAGGCTGCAGGCTCTGAGCTGTCAGCACAGAGCCCAGTGCTGGACTCGAACTCACAAATCATGAGATCGTGACCTGAGCCGAAGTCAGATGCTTAACTGAGCCACCCAGGTGCCTCAAGTAATTCCATTTTCAAGGAGAACTGTTGGGTATTATAAATTTGTGAAATTAACAATCCAAGAACATTGTGGTATGTAAGCATTAGTAGGTATTTATGCATCCTTAGGAAATTCTCATGTTGTCATTTTTTAAAATTTATTTTTATTTTTTTTAAGATTTATTTTTTTTAGTTTTTTTTTTTTAATGTTTATTTTTGAGAGAGGGAGACAGAGCATGAATAGAGGATGGGCAGATAGAGAGGGAGACACAGAATCCAAAGCAGGCTCCAGGCTCCAAGCTGTCAGCACAGAACCCAACACGGGGCTCGAACTCAGAAACCACGAGATTTCAACTTGAGCCAAAGTCATTGAGCCACCCAGGTGCCTCATTGTCATTTTCTTTTTTTTTTTTTTATTCAGAACTCTTAAGTGCTCAATACTAAGGAATGCTGGAGGTTTACCTGAAATAATTTTTTCCATGGTAAAATTTACCCCATTATCCAATAATTTAATGTATAACGTGTTTAGTAAATTTGCAGACTTTTATCTGTGGAACATGTGTCCATTGATTTGAAATGATGTCCATTTCTAGATTTAGTTATGTAGGTTTAAAAAAAAACAACATTTTTTTTATGTTTAATTTTGAGAGAGAGAGAGTGAGAGAGAGCCGGGGAGGGGCAGAGAGAGAGGGAGACACAGAATCTGAAGCAGGCTCCAGGCTCTCAGCTGTCAGCACAGAGCCTGATGTGGGGCTTGAACCCTCGAACTGTGAGGTTATGACCTGAGCTGAAGTCGGGCACTTAACCAAATGAGTCACCCTGGCGCCCCTTCAAAAAAATACTGTTTGAAGTTAAATTTGATTGCAGTATCAGTCTTGAATGGTTGTGCCTGATACTGGAATCAAATTACAATTCAGATCTTTTAGGTGTTGTAAGCATCAAACTAGTTTGTTAATTAGAATGCAGAATTGAGATCTCTAGAGATGGAAAAATTAAAAAGGTGTATAAATGTGCTGTATGGAAAAAGTGCTGGTTGACAAAGTGTTTTAAGATATGTTTCAACTCTTTAAAGAATATTTATACATATGTATACATATACATATGTATAATTATACACCCATGCATTAAGTATTCATGAACTTGCTTTAAGTTTTTTTCCTTGGTTCCATTTGCCACTTAATCTCCTCTCATTCACACTCCATTTTAGGTAGCATAACCGGAGCATATCGTACTAGGTTTTTCTCTACTCCTATAATGGTGCATAGATAAATATCCATACACGAATGTAGTTTTTTTGGTTTTTTTTTTTTTTTTTTTTTTTTTTTAGTATTGCTCTATGTAAGTATGATAATCTATTTTGGCTGTTTTCACTTGGAGTGTAATTTATTTTTAAATGGTCATATAATGTTCCATGGCAAGAATTATGAAATCCAGCCATTTCCCAGTTAATAGACACTCACTTTGTTCTCACATTTTTGCTACTCCACGTTTCCATTGGATAAGTTTCAAAGAATGGGATAGCTTGGTGGAAGAGAGCTTTTTTAACTTTAATAAATGTTAACATTACTTGCCACAGGGCTTGACCCTTTGTATTTCCTCTGTCAGTAAATGTAAATGCTTTTCATTACATCCTTGCCAGAAAATTGGTTCTATAATCTTTAATTTTGGCCAGTCTCTGTTGGACCTAAAGGATTATCATATCGGAACTTTGATTTGCAGATTTCTATGTGAGAATTTTAATGTTTTGTTGGCCATTTGGATCTGCTTTTCTGTAAATTGTTCGATGTTTGCCCATATTCCTGTTTGCCTTTTGTCACTTTTTGAGATCTCTTAGGATTCATTTATTGTTAAGAGTGTCCCCTTCTCATTTAATTCTTGTTGACTTTTTGGTATCTCTGGGTTGTAGAGAAGTATTATGTTTTACATACTGAACTATTTTTTTCCTCGACAGAAACCAGAGTTACTAGTCCTGGCTAAACACAGCCTGTGTCATGTTTATACATATAATTTCCTAAGTTCTTTTGTGATGTTTTCATTTATTTTATCTTAATTATAAGACTTATGTTTGAATATTCATAGGCAAATGTGTTAGTATCATGTATTAAAAAATCATCTGTTGTTTTAAAGGTTTTTTGTTTTGTTTTTGCATGTGTGGGAATTATGAGGAGGATGTCCAGCATCCAGGAGAGCTGGGTCTCATTCAGGGTTGATAGAACATCCTGAGAATTGCTGCAGAAAGTCTTCTGGAGTGCTCTGGGAAGACCGTAAAGAGTCCTTGAAGGAGGATGTGTGACATGTTTTTGGCAAAAATGCAGCCACCTAGGAGTCTTATCCTTACCTTACTGCCCTGGGCCCTCTTGTTTTACCAATCACATAGTAAGTAGTGTATCTGCGACCCAGTCTTTAACAGCGAAAGCACTGGGGGCACCTGGCTGGCTCAGTTGGAAGAGCATAGGACTCTTGGTCTCAGGGTCGTGAGTTCAAGTCCCATGTTGGGTGTAGAGATTACTTAGAAATAAAAAAAATCTTAAAAAAACAAACCCAAAACAGTGAAACCATTGCACTCTAGTCTTTTTAGCAAGAATGTTTTCCCCCTTCCTTAATGAGGTCTTTTTATATCTGTTACCTGAATATATAGTCCAGAAACATAAAATGTTTAAATGTGAACTATTATATTACTTGACATAAAAGCACTGGGAGGAAGGTTTTTAGATGGTATTTTTTTAGGGAGAGGAGTAGTTTTAAGTACTTCTGGCACACCTTTGAGTGCGTGGGAATACCTTGATTTAAGAAGCTTTGATTCCTTCAGCTTACAAATTGAGACATAAAAAATTACTTAGGCAATGATGATGACCTGTATTTGGGAACCTATTATCTAAGTCAGTTATAATCTGATAGAGTTTCTCATCTGAATTATATAGAAGCACTATTTTCTTTAATTTTTCCGAGGTTAGTGCATAGCTTGTACCATTCTAGATGCATGGGGGAGAAGTTCATCACACATGGTAATGCTTAGTGAATGGATTGTATGTATTCTCTTAATACCCTGGTTGAGAAATACTGTGTGCTATATTCAGTTGCCTTATTTTTACCCTTGTAAAATGGATCATAACATGTAGAGTGCAGAGCAGGACAAGAGATGATTCTGATTGTTGACATGTTGGTTTGAGGTAGGAGAGTGAGCTAGCAGCAGAGATGACCTGTACAGTTGAAATTGGGGTTTAGAGTCCAAGGAATAGGTTACTTTTCTTTTTTTTTTTTTTTTTTAATTTTTTTTTTTTCAACGTTTATTTATTTTTGGGACAGAGAGAGACAGAGCATGAACGGGGGAGGGGCAGAGAGAGAGGGAGACACAGAATCGGAAACAGGCTCCAGGCTCCGAGCCATCAGCCCAGAGCCCGACGCGGGGCTCGAACTCACGGACTGCGAGATCGTGACCTGGCTGAAGTCGGACGCTTAACCGACTGCGCCACCCAGGCGCCCCTAGGTTACTTTTCTGTACACAGATTTGGTAAGTTCGTGGGAGATATGTACAATTTCATTATATCTAAAGTGGTATCAGTTCTAAGTGGCATTAAGAAATATTGCCAGTTAATCTTAGTGGATGTTGATGTTTATTGAAAGATTATTTATTAAAGTTTATTTATTTTGAGAGAGTGGGGGAGAGGCAGAGAATCCCAAGCAGGCTCTGCGCTGTCAGTGTAGAGCCCCGTGTATGGCTTGAACTCATGAAGTGTGAGATCATGAACTGAGCCGAAATCAAGAGTTGGACACTTAACTGAGCCACCAGGCACCCCTTTATTTATTTTTCAGTATTTTATTTTTTAAGTAATCTCTGCACTCAATGTGGAGCTCAAACTTACAACCCTGAAAGAGTTGCATGCTCAAGACTGAGTGGGCCAGGGGCTCCTGAAGGGTTTCTTCAACATTTGAATGCATAAAATGGAAGGAGTAAGCAAATTAAATTGGTTAAAGTATCTTCACATTCAGGTGGTTGTGTTTCTACTTGCAGTATCTTCCTCAGTGCCAAAGAGAGCATTGATGTTGCAAGCATACTTTAAAAAGAACTCTCCTGTATTAACTCCAGGATTTTCTTGCAAGAATTTTCGTCCACTCTGTAAGTTTTGGTGCTGGTGTTTTCTTGATTTTATCAGAAGGTGTCAACAGAACTACCTTCTGGTAAGAAACCTTTATCCTTTTGTTGGTTTGCTGAATGAAATGCCAAGAGGTTGCAGTCAAGTGCCACAGAAAATTGCAGGCAAACCGAGTTTGAGGGTGTTCAGTGACTTTTATATCCTGGCTTCCATGTGTCTATCTGCTGTTCTCTTAAGATGCCATCAATTTTAAGATGTATCCTGATTTCAGAGAGATTAAATTAGAAGTGAAGAGCTAGGAAGGTAGACTGGGGCCAGACAATCAGCAAATAAGTAGGTAATTGATCGAGGGATAACAAGTGATCATCAAATCCATGGGGGTAGTTTTTGGGGGTGGTAGTGGCAGAGGAAGACCTGAGGTGAATTTTTATATGCTGTCAACTTTTCCTTTCTCATGGGTTTTGTTTTCATAATCCTGTTTATGCACAGCAGTAACTTTTACTGATGTAGCTGGGGAAATGGAGAGTTAGCACAGAGGAAACAAAGGATCTAAGAAACTGAGCCCAGTGCCTTTAATATATAATTTTTTAATCCACTTAATTTTTAGAAATACAGTATTTTGTCACAAATTTGCTTATAATTAAGCCATCAGCTGTGATGTTTTAACACATTGGAAAAGGCATCCAGAAATATAGAATTAAAAAAATTTTTTTTTAATTTTGGGAGAGCCCCAAGGGGGGGGGGGCGGGGCACAGAGACGGGAGCCAGAGGATCTAAAGCGGGCTCTGTGCTAACAGGCTGACAGTAATGAACCTGATGTGGAGCCATCCAGTTGCCCCTAGAAGATGAGTTTTTAAATTCAGCATTTACAGCCTCCTATGGAGTGAATTTGGGGGCTGTGTGCATGTGGTTTCAGCTTCCCTTTTGCAAAAATGAAAGATCTGGAAGGGCTATAAAAGAAAAATACATTTTTTTTTTTTAGGTAAACTTTACGCCCAACGTGTGGCTTGAACTCAAGGTTCCAAGGTCCAGGTGTGCTCTACTACTGAGCCAGTTAGGCGCCCTGGTAGAAATTTTATCTTCAGGATTATTAGTTAACTTTTCCACAGACAGGGTCCCTGATTCATCTGTCCTGATATTTGACTATATTTATAATCTCATTCTTCCCATTCCTGAAGTAATTCATACCATGTTTTTTTCTGTTTAATCAGTAGGATTCACCCCCTACACCCTCCCATGACTACCTTCATCAAGTTGAAAACTGTTTTTCAGCTGTAGTGTTTTCTGCCTTTTAGGTAGATAATTCTGTGCACCTTGTTCTTTCCACAGACTTTTTTTTTTTTTTTTAAACAGACTTTGGTGTAATTTTATTAATATTAGCCCCTTTTCCCCCAATGGAATCATCACTCTCAGTATTTTAGTGGGGTCTCATAGAAGGGCATATTGAAAATTTTACAATATCAAGATCTCCTATCAAAGAATGTGATAGGATTTACATTTTCCTGAGTATTCTAGTTATGTTCATTAGTTGAATTTCAAATTTCTGTACATAGGTCCTGTACATTTATGTTGTTTTAACTGTGGAGGCATACCTAAGATTATATTTTTTCATTGCTACTGCTATTAGAATTTTTTTGTCTGTTTTATTTTCCAGCTGCTTTTTGCTTTATCTAATGCTTGAATTGTTGAAATTTAAAGAAAAATTTATTTTTGAAAAATACTTTTGAAAATACTTTTGAAAAATCACTTCAGGCAGTTCTATAGCTCAGGGATTCTTGCTGTTCATCGTGTCCCTTATCTCAATTTTATACATGGTTCATGACATTCTTAGGTTTTTACTATGTAATGTTCTATTTGTGGTTTTGTTGGGGATAGCATTTTAAAGATACATATATGTTAATTTTTTTAAGTTTCTTTTTTTTTTTTTTTTTAAGTTTATTTTGAGAGTGAGAGAGTGAGCAAGCATGAACAAGGGAAGGGCAGAGAGAGAGAATCCCAGGCAGGCTCTGCGCTGACAGTGTCCTGAAATAGGCTTCGAATTCAAAAACAGATCATGACCTGAGCTGAAATCAAGAGTTGGATGGTTAACCGACTGAGCCACCCAAGTGCCCCTAAAGATATTTCATCACATTTTAGATGTGGTATACTGCCTTGTTGCTTATTAATGCTATTTTAAATTACAGTTAATAGTGTTACATATAATCATATAAAGAGACCATTTTGTAATGATGAATCTTCCATGTTTGCATATCTATGGGAAGAAAAGAAAGAAATCTCAAAGGTTTTGTTCTGAGAAATATGGGTCCTGGGCCAGATGAATAGTGAATAGGAAGAGAGAAACAAATCCCCAAAGATTGGACTAGAATACAGGGTGGACAGAAGTTGTGAAGACTTAGTCATAAAGCCCCCTACTGCTTTGTGCAGAGAAATGTGACCTTTGTAATTCAGTGTCCCCTGACTCCCAAGATTTTGGCAAAGACCCAACCCTGCCATTTTGGGTCTTGAGTGTATAGGGACCTAGCATCATCATTCTGGTGACTTTGAATGTACAGAAATAATTTCAGGAGTGTGGACTGAGTCCTGAATTAAATGGACAAAGTTTCATAGAGATCTGGCCATTAGAGGTACCTTATCCTTAGAATCTAGAGTTTGGGGATTAGAACATGTTTCCTAACTGTTCATCACACCCCAAATACATTTTAAGAACCGGGTTTTAAATTATTACTATTATTTTTTTAACCGGTTTATTTTGAGTGAAAGAGAGCCAGTAGGGGAGGGACAGAAAGAGGGAGAGAGAGAATCCCAAGCAGGCTCCTTGCCAGACTCGGGGCTCAATCTCATAAACAGGAGATCAGTGACCTGAGCCGATCAGTGACCTGAACTGAAATCCAGAGTAGGATGTAACTGACTGAGCCACCCAGGTACCTCCTGGGTGTCCAATTCTTAATCTGCTTAATCTCATGATTGAGGGGTATTAAGTAATTAGAATAGGTGTTTAGAGTTGTATTTTCTCTTAAAGTTTGTGGAAAATGTGCATCCAAATAAAGCTGGTGTTGGTGATGGAAGTAAAGGGGATGAATAAGCATTGAATTTTAGATAGGATAAAAAAAGATTTTTACTGTAACGAAGGGTAGAATTTCCCAGTGGCTTGGAGTTCTTATTTGAACGAATTCACTGTGTAAACTATACAGAAATCTTAAGGGTTACTTAGTGAAACATTCTAGACTCTGAAAGTGGTTTGTGAAGGACTAGAAAACTAGTGAAAGTTGGAAATATGACTCATTTCTGATGGCAAGATGTGTTTTATTGTCATATTCGTGAACTTGGAAATTTTCAGTTTCTGAAGTATTCCTTACAGATGTTATGGGTATTTAAAGAGATTTGTTGGTGATGTAACTATGAAAGTGATGACCAAAATTATTGCTGAAAGTGGATGTGTGGCTGAACCTACTAGAAATAAAGAAACTGACTAGGCTGTCATTATAGTATGGTCAGATAATCAGAAGTGGAATGTTAGCTCTTAATATTTATGTATGTATGTATGTATGTATGTATGTTTATTTTTGAGAGAGAGAGAGACAGAGCGTGAGCAGGGGAGGGGCAGAGAGAGAGGGAGACAGAATCTGAAGCAGGCTCCAGGCTCTGAGTTGTCATCACAGATCCTGATGTGGGGCTTGAACTCAGACTGTGAGATCGTGACCTGAGCCAAAGTCGACGCTTAACCGACTGAGCCACCCAGGCGCCCCTAGCTCTTAATTTTTAACTTTGAGGAAGAAAGGAATAAAAAGATCTCCAGAATTGCATGGCTGGAGCTTCTATAACACTCTTAAAAGGAATGTATTCTGAATTTTAGGCCTCATATGAGGATATTTGCATTGAAATGTCCCAAAGTACACAAACAAAGCAGGTAATAGACGTTTGAAGCTGGAGTGAGAATCAGGGCCAAATACAAAATGATGCAGTTAATTGAGTAGCAAACGTGAGAAGAGTGCACTGACCTTAGATTTATTAGTTACCTACATTCTGTGATTGGTGAGTCTGCATTATTAAGGAAAATGTTTTTGTATTAAGCCACATCTGTTACTCTCTCCTTTTTTAAGAATTTCTGTCTGTAGTTCCAAAAGTTTTCTGTAGTACTGATCTTCTTGCTTTTCGGTTTTTCCACTGCCAGTTTGTTTCAGTGTTGGGTTTGCTAATTTGCTTAGAATTATGTCTGATGTAGTAAGTATTCAATGTTAGTAATTGTTGGTTTGATTTTAAATAACTGGCATTTCCTCTTCTGTTTTGTAAATTTCTATAAAGTTTTGTTGTAATGTTTTCTCTTTATTGTCTTTATTCTTGTGTCAGTTTACGCCTTAAAATTCCTTTAGTACTATTTAATGGACTTTGGGAGGAAGATGAGGTCAACAGGATATGTTCATTCCTGCTTTGTTTTAAGTAGGTACTGCAAGTGTGTTCTTTATTTAGCTAGTTTTTAGTGGACATTATGGAGTTTAGTGTGATAAAAATGTTTTAGAAAATTATTTACTGAATATCTTGTGGTTCAAAGTGTGTGTGTAAGCATTTGACTAAGGCTGAGAACTTTGCAGTTCTGTGTGACAGTAATATAAAGTATCATTTAATGTCAGTTGTAATCATACAAGTGCCAAGGACTGCTTTCCCAAGGTGTACAGTCGTGGAGCAAGCGCTTGAACCATTATTCTACACCTAAGTCCTTTGCTTTCTTGAATGTCCTCGGACAGTTTCTTTCAGTTGCATCAGTCAGATGACGATAGATTAAAAATACTCAACTAGAAAACATGAATAGACACTTCTCTAAAGAAGACATCCGGATGGCCAACAGGCACATGAAAAGATGTTCAGCGTCGCTCCTTATCAGGGAAATACAAATCAAAACCACACTCAGGTATCACCTCACGCCAGTCAGAGTGGCCCAAATGAACAAATCAGGAGACTATAGATGCTGGAGAGGATGTGGAGAAACGGGAACCCTCTTGCACTGTTGGTGGGAATGCAAATTGGTGCAGCCGCTCTGGAAAGCAGTGTGGAGGTTCCTCAGAAAATTAAAAATAGACCTACCCTATGACCCAGCAATAGCACTGCTAGGAATTTATCCAAGGGATACAGGAGTACTGATGCATAGGGGCACTTGTACCCCAATGTTCATAGCAGCACTGTCAACAATAGCCAAATTATGGAAAGAGCCTAAATGTCCATCAACTGATGAATGGATAAAGAAATTGTGGTATATATACACAATGGAGTACTATGTGGCAATGAGAAAAAAATGAAATATGGCCTTTTGTAGCAACCTGGATGGAACTGGAGAGTGTAATGCTAAGTGAAATAAGCCATACAGAGAAAGACAGATACCATATGGTTTCACTCTTATGTGGATCCTGAGAAACTTAACAGGAACCCATGGGGGAGGGGAAGGAAAAAAAAAAAAAAAAAGAGGTTAGAGTGGGAGAGAGCCAAAGCATAAGAGACTGTTAAAAACTGAGAACAAACTGAGGGTTGATGGGGGGTGGGAGGGAGGGGAGGGTGGGTGATGGGTATTGAGGAGGGCACCTTTTGGGATGAGCACTGGGTGTTGTATGGAAACCAATTTGTCAATAAATTTCATATATATAAAAAAAAAAATACTCAACTAGAAAATGACCCCTGATTTTTATTGAGAATCGTTATATTCATCCCAAAATGGTTTTGCGACAATGTATTTACTGTAGCCCCCCGTTTTTTTTTTAAGTGAAGGAAGATGGGAAGTTAGGAAAAAATGAGATTAAATTAATGGGAGATTAGTATTCAGAATGAAGTCATGCTTTTTACTAACAGTTGATTATAATTTAATATTTATAATCATAATTTCACCAAGTACTATGGTGACTATTAAATGTTTTAAATTCTCATAATTCCATTCTGTGCCCCAAATGGGGCTTGAACTCATGACCCTGAGATCAAGAGTCACATGCTCTACTGACAGAGCCAGCAAGGCACCCCAGTATAACCTTTGATGGAATATTGATATGCTTTTGATAATGTTTTTGTTTTTCACAGGGATTTATCAAAGATGTTCATGAAGACTCCCTCACAGTTGTTTTTGAGAACAAGTAAGTTATTTTTTTTAAATCGATACAGACCTTGATTTTAACGATTGGTTGTGCTAAACTGGTGTTTGCTTTTGGATATTCCTGTTGCCAGTGAAAGTGATTTTGCTCTTGGGTGGGGATCTTTGGTTGTTTGATCATCTTATCAGTTCAAGTAATTCTAGTTTTGGTGACTTTTCACCATTTTTCTGCCCACAGTGTACTTGTCACTTTTTCATGACTTTCTTTTTTTTTTCCAAAACAGGTGAACAGGAATCCGTATTTTTTGTAAAAATAGGTGGCACAAATGGGATTATGCAATGCTTATTAATTCTTAAAATCCAAGAATGTTGAAATGATGTAGAAGGCCTTTCACATGGCTACTGGTAGTCAGAGTTGAGTATTGGGCTGCTTTTAATTTAAGCTGGATATTAATAAGGAGTAATAATCAGTTTTATAACTGTTGTAAGATCTAGGTCATGTAGTTTTAAAACTTGGTTAGGAAGAGCTATAAAGGAGCATTGTATAATTAAAGGTCAGAAAAGAAACCTTCAACTTCCACTTTTTAAAAGGTAGCTGCCCAGCAGCTGTTGTCATGTAGAAACAAGTGTTGGAATGATTTCTGCCTTTAGCAGCTGCCATTTAGACTGTAATGGTGAAAAGAAAGCACTCAAAAATATTCCTTATCTCCTGATGTTTTGCACAGCATTTGCACCTGGAAGCTATAGGAATTCATGTGCTGATGTACCTCCCAGGCATATGAATGACTTATTAGAACTTAGAGTAGGAATATCCACACAAAAAATGTGAGTTAAGCAACAGCTAAATTTTTAGTTTGAGAGAGCACACGTGGGTGTGTGCAAGTCAGAGGGGCAGAGAGAGGGGGGAAAGCGAGAATCCCAAGCAGGCTCCACTCCCTCAGCCTGGGGGTTGATCTAATGAACTGTGAGATCATGACCTGAGCCCAAATCAAGACTCAGACACTTAATGGATTGAGCCACCCAGGCACCTCCTAAATTTGTTCTAATACAGTATTTGCTACAAAGATTGAAAGTAAACTTTTCCCAGGTTTTAAGATTGTTGTATGAATTTATTGCAGAAAACATAAATTCTGTGTAAGAAAATCTTTTATAATTCAGGCATGACAAATAATGGAGTAATTTTCTGTGTTTCTGTGAACATGTACACATTATGCAGCTAATATTTTATAATCTCTGAAATTCTGTTCCTTGATAGATCATTTACTTGTAAAATTGAGAGAAGTTGATTGCACTGCCGTTTATTGGCAGCAGTGTAGATGTGACATTATTTTGAGTCTAAATTACTACTATGAACTTAGCCTATTTCATTTTTAGGATAACGTATGTATTCCCTTAGGATGAGTAATTTGGATGGTGATACATAATTACTATTAATGTTAATTTAGAAACTTCATCAACAGTCTTGCAAAGTCTGTTTTACCTCAACAAATTCATTACTTGGAAAAATAATATGAACGAAGCTTGTTTTTCCTTAGGGAAAGCTAAATGATTAACTTGAAAAATATACACCTCTAAGCATAGACTGTATAGTTTCCATATTAGGGGCTTATAGAATAATCTATTCTAAAATTGTTAATTATTTTTCTGATCCTTCAGCTGGCAGCCAGAACGCCAGGTTCCATTTAATGAAGTTAGATTACCACCACCGCCTGATATAAAAAAAGAAATTAGTGAAGGAGACGAAGTAGAGGTATGTATTTTAAGTTTTATTTTCTTGTGCTTTTTTTTTGTTTTGTTTTAAATATCCTTGTAGGAAAGTCTCTTTAGCTGATAGAGAATAAATATAATTCCTCTTCTCTATTCTTTGTATTGTTAATTGGCTGTGTAATATAGTAGTGCTTGAGTTTTGGAACCAGAACAGGGATTCATTGTTTCAGCTTTACCATTTTTACCTTTGTGGCTTTGACTAATTTTTTTTTTACCACTAAAATGAAAATAATTTGGGAATTAAACATGGTAGTACATTTGTATTGGTTTGTATAAAATCTGACACAACTGTGTGGTGTTGGTTGCTGTTTTCCTTCTTTTTGCTAATTACTTGAAAATTCTCTTGTGCTTTTTTTTAGTGTCTTTGTAATAGGTATCCTTTAATATGGTGAACGTTAATATCGTTGATACGTAACTGTGAAATTTTGTATTTAGCATATTGCCTTGTTGAATATTTTAGAAGTGTCCAGAAAATTTTAAAAGTACAGAAAAACACAAAGGACTAAACAGGAATTGCTGCTGAGAGAACAAAACTGCCGTTAACCATTTTTGTCATTCCCAGGCTCGCTCTCGCCTGTTCTTAAAAATAAAAGTGGGATCATATAGTATTGCTTCTTTGTAAATAGCTTTTTTTTTTTTTTTTACACTTAATAGATTTTAGATGTCTGTCTTAAGTATGTTAGTGTTGGTTAATATGCCTGATGTTATGTAAAATGAAACTTGGAAATACTTGTCAAATAGAGGTGTTATGAGTTTGTTGGAGATAGAAATTTGTGATTTTCAAGAAATTGACATAATTCCTTCAAGTGCTCTAATACGCTGAATATATTTCTCACAGGGAGTTGGTTTGATAATACTGAAAGAATTTTCAGGTTTCCTTTGTACCTAGTTTATGTAGGGCGGGGGTAGGGAAACCAGAGGTATAGGAGAACCTATACAGATGAAATAGCTGTCTAAATGTTTTTATAAGCACTTACCAGTACCTACTCTGTGCCAGACAATGGTCTGAGCACTTTGCACATGAATTCATTTAGTTATTTGCCTTTTTTTCCTGTTATTTTTAATGGTAAATTTTGAGTTCCCATTAACTGTAGGTGTTATATACCAGGAAACCAAAGAATTATGGCACTCCTGACAGCCTGAAAGCATTTCCATTCTAATATTCAGCCTAGATTTTAATTACTTGCCCTAAGTTTGTGGGGGCACTCTTGTTTTTGGTAAATCAAGGCATGTTGTAACTTAATTGTGTCTGGGCAACATGAGCCTGCTCCCTAATGGTATAATGGTATAGGTTTCACTTTACTCACTTTTTTCTTTTATAGTTCACTTCCACCAAAAGTGGGTACTAAGAACTTTTTTATAAGGAGATCTGTAACTGTAGTCTTGGTGTGTGTATTTGTGTCCTTTAGGGAAATGTCATAGATGGTATGGGAAGACACAGGGAAACAAAGTGGCAAAGTGATTGCTAAAAATTAAGGAATGTGAAGTACGTTACTGGCGGGTAGTACTATGAACTGGTAGTGGTGATGCTGCTAATTACTACTGTACCTGTTCGCTTGGACTTCAGTGAAAAAATGTTTTTCTCAATACTGTATCCTTTCCTAATTATCCATCCTTAATTAGGGATGGTAAAAGAGCTTGATTTATTTTCAGTTTTCAAATTTTATTTCTGTTTTAGAAGTTCTTCCTTCTGGAATTCTGGTAATTAGGAAAAGCAAGGAACGACTTCATTTTTTGAAATGTTCTAGAATTAGGAATGTGTGGTGGTTGATTCTGAGATGAGTGCTTTTCATACGTTTTAAATTGTTGGTCAGATACTCATTGATAGTGTAAAGGCTCAGATTTAAGGAAAAACTTGGTGGTGTGCTCACAATGTTGTTACATTGCGCTTTCCCCTCAGACTTAAAAGTTCCTATCCAGTTCCTGGACGTCTTTTTGGCTTGCCTCCCCAGCAGTATACAAAATACTGGTGTAAGAGATGGAATGAATTGGAAATTGATGATTGCAGAGTATTTTATTTCACATTGTGTTTTATGGTTCATTTGGTGAAATTTGCTCCTTAAATTGTGAGACTCATTATCTGAAATTAAGATGTTCTTGTCATTTTTTCCACTTTTGAAAAATTCGAAAATTTATGTAAAGTTAAAATTGATGTTCTACCCATGGATTTGTTGGCCCCCCCCCCCCCTCTTTTTTTTTTGCTATCATTAGTTAGGAATCTGTCTACACGACCTGGAATGTTTAGGAATTGTGGTTATTAGTGCTTTATATTTTGAACCAGTTTTTTGAAAACTCCACTGTTTTTTTTTAATTTTTAATTAAAAAAAATTTAATTTTAGTGTAGTTAACATACAGTGTTACATTAGTTTAGGTGTACAATATAGTGATTGAATAGTTCCATGTATTACTTGGTGCTCATCAAGATGAGTGTACTCTTTATTCCTTTCACCTATTTCACCCATCCCCTCTGGTAACCATCTGTTCTCTATAAGAATTTGTATTTTGGTTTATCCTCCTTTTTTTTCCTTTCTTTTGTTTTATTCCACATATGAGTGAAATGATATGGCATTTGTCTTTCTCTGACTGGCTTATTTTGCTTAATGTTATACCCTTTACCTTCGTCCATGTCACTGTAAATGGCAAGATTTCATTCTTTTTGTGGCTGAATTGTATTCATTATATATGTTCTGTGTGTGTGTACTACGTCTTCTTTATTCATCAGTTGATGCACATTTGGTTTGATGTACATTTTGATGCTTCCATAGTTTGACTATTGTAAATAATGCTGCAGTCAACATAAGGGTGCATGTATCCCTTCAAATTGGTGTTTTTGTATTTTTTAGGTAAATACCCAGTGGTGTGATTAGTAGGTTGTAAGATAGTTCTGTTTTTAATTTAAATTTAAGTAAAGTGTAATATAAGAAATGAAATGATACAGAATTATATAAAGTGAAAAGCAGACCTTCCCTCTTAGTGTGGGTGTGCTTGTCTGTTCACCATATCTTAATTATCATTTACCAGAGTTGTGTTTCTCTTCAGGTTTTTTATTTGCATTTATAAATAATGTTTTCTTTTAAGTTACAGAAATTGGGAATACATTATATTTGTGATTTCTGTGTTCAGTTAGGATATAATTGGACCTTTTCATGTCTGCATATACAGATTTACCTCATTCTTTCTAAGCACCCCATCATATTTATTAAGATAGGTGTATCATAATTAGAAGACACTGAAATTGCTAAATTGGAGGCATGTATATTTCAAATTTTGATGGTACCAAAATGTACCAATTTTGTCTTCCAAAATGCATTTTTGGGGGTGCCTGGGTGGCGCAGTCGGTTAAGCGTCCGACTTCAGCCAGGTCACGATCTCGCGGTCCGTGAGTTCAAGCCCCGCGTCGGGCTCTGGGCTAATGGCTCAGAGGCTGGCGCCTGTTTCCGATTCTGTGTCTCTCTCTCTCTCTGCCCCTCCCCCGTTCATGCTCTGTCTCTCTCTGTCCCAAAAATAAATAAACGAAAAAAAATCAAAATGCATTTTTGATTTACCACTTACACATTGCCTAACACATAAAGGTGTTTGTTTCCTCATAGATTGGCCGGCTGGGTTGTTATTAATTGTAAAGTTTTATAAACCTGATAACAGGAAGGGGATGTCTTTTGAGTGTTCATTTCTTTGATCACTAGTGATATGGAGCTTCTTTTAAATTAGTTTATTGGCTTTTAGCCCTTTGTTCTATGAATTGTGTGAGTTTTTTTGTCCATGTAGATTTTGATAATAGAACATTTTTGTATTTTATGTAGGTTTTTGTGGTATATGTGCAGTCAAATGCTCTACCCCTGAGCTATACCCCCATTTTTGTGTTATATATTGTACTTTCTCCCAGTCAGTTAAAAAGTGTATTTAATGCCTTTTGCCACAGAGTTATAATTTATTCCAATCTGCCAATTTTTTTTGGTGTGGCCTTCAAGATGCTTTTAGTATTTTTTAGTATTTCTACAGGTATGGTCTGTTCTTTTTTTTTTTATTAAGGAGTGTTTAGGTTTTTAATCTAACTTCTCTAACTTAGTACACAGTATATTTTAGTATATTGATATATTTAAATCATCAGCCACTGTTTCTGCTAGTCACATATCATAAAGCAGTAATAATAGCTGATGCTTGTATAGCACTAACATGTGTAATATATGAATAATTGGTTTTTTAAACAGATTATCTCAGTTTGACATAACAGTCTCTTTAGGGCTTCTTCTAAATGCTGTGAATACTTTATTAAATCTTTCCTGGGTCGTATAGCCTGAAGGTTGGGAAGCTGAGAACCAGTTTCAGTTTTTGTCTTAAATGTTATTCTCTAATATATTAATTATGCTGTGTTCACAGGGTGTTGTCAGTTGTGTGCCAGACTTGCAACTCCTGTTCTTTTGCACCTTTGGGAACCTTTCCTTTTTGCACAAGGGAAAGATCACTTTGATTTGGCTGTCAGTAATGAATTAGAACAAAAATGATCCAGGAGAGAGCTTTTTGTGGAGCTTTTCAGGCATTTGTTTAAAGTTCAGCCATCTGAAATTTTCATTCTTGTCAGTCAGGAATGGCTGAATATTGACAATTTCATATGATTTACTCTAAAATATTTCTGTTATAAAAATGTTAGGCTACTTGAGGATTTACCTTTCCAGTCGACCTGAGGCTGACGTGGAATTAGAGAACGTAAATTAATGTCATTGGTCCAGTGTTGTCAAGAAAACACTATATGATTTATAATAGAAAGATGATTTTGAGAGGTCTACAATTCCAAGCTTTATTTTTAAGCCCTCTTTGTCACTTTCTTTTTTGACTTTTGAGAAGCGGTGACATAGGTTTTAAAATCCTTACAGCATTTAATACAATTAAATTTTTCATTAAGTGATTGTTTGCTTGTTTGATTTTGCTAACTTAAGATTGCTAAGAAAATGCTCAGCTTGTGAAATTGGAGGTAATGAGAAAACAAAGATTTTTTTTTTAGAATTTCTTAAGATGGCTATATAATGTGAGATATTGGAAGTGCAGTAGAAAATGTTTTTCCCCTGGTGATTTTACATGTGAAGTTTTGTCTTTATTATAGATACCTGCCTTGTTCAGTAAGTTAATACATGAGCTCACACAAACACATTACATAGAAAGTCTGACATCTGAGACTAGTGTATCATTTTACAAGGTTTTTAAAGTTTTCTTCTTGGGTTTAACATATTTGATTAAAAAAACCTTTGCCTGCCTCCCTCCCTCCCTCCCTCCTTCCTTCCTTCCTTCCTTCCTTCCGAATTGTGATGCTTTTTGTTTGAGATAAGAATTCGCACATTTTTGTTCTTGCAGCATAGGACTTTACTCTCATTTTATGGCAGATTGTCAGGCTTTGTTAATACTTTAATAAATGTTGGGATAGAGGCCTTGAGAGAAAGTAGGTAAAGGTAATAAGAATACTTTGAGATAGGACACTCCCTTACCTTAAAATTTTTTAAATTCAGTATTTTAGGGGTGCCTATGTGTCTCAATTGGTTAAGCATCTGACTCTTGATTTCAGCTCAGGCCATGATCTCACAGTTTGTGAGCTTAAGCCCTATATCAAGCTCTGTTCTGACAGTGTGGAGCGTGCTCCAGATTCTGCCTCTCTCTCTGCCCCTCCCCCTTTCTTGCTTGTGTGCACGTTCTCTCTCTCTCTCCCTCTCAAAGATAAATAAAAATGTAAAACAATTTAAAAAAATAAGTATTTGACTTGTACAAAAGATGCAAGATATGTGTAGTTTCCATTGTACCTTTATTTAAAACAATATTTTTTTAATGTTTATTTTTGGGAGAGAGAGAGCAAGAGCCAGGGAGGGACAGAGAGAGAGACAGACAGACAGACACAGAATCTGAAGCAGGCTCCAGGCTCTGAGCTGTCAGCACAGAGCCCAGTGTGGGGCTTGATCCCATGAACAGTGAGATCATGACCTGAGCCGAAGTTGGACTGACTTAACGGAAGGTTAACTGACTGAGCCATCCAGGCACCTCTCCGTTGTACCTTTAAAAAATGTCTCCGTTTGATTCTTGGAAGCAGTCTGAAAATTTTACCTATTTGTAAGTCTTTCTTATAATACCAAGTCTGTTGTTAGTCTTAGTGCTTGGGAAGTGTTCTTAAATGTGCTTCTTAAAGAAGAGGTGAACATACTCATCTTTATTATGTGGGAAATGGATATTTTCCAAGACTTAAGAAACTCATTTGTTAAAAGTTATCAGCAACATACACAGATGAGAAAATACTATTGTATAGGTAGATAAGTCACATTAGTGTGTTCTAGATGTTAAGCTTGTTTTTCTAATGTACATATTCCATTTTTTCATAATAGATTATGATTGTAATGAGATAGCAGATACAGAGGAATAGTACTCAACAGATACATCTCAGTTATAAAACCAGCTGCTGTGATTAAATATTCAGTTTAATGGTTAATATTATTTAGAAATTTTCTTTATAATTCGGTGAAATTAATAAACATTCTTTATTTCTGGTGTTCATATTATCTTTATTTGGTTGTGACTTTGAAAGGGATAGTTGAACGTTATTATCTTGAATGAACAGTTGATTACGTTAGGATCCAGACTGAATTCCATTTAAGTAATAGTTTGGTAGTGTGCTAGAATTTGGAGACCATTTTGTAATAAGATTTGACTTGGAGTTGTTTGGTAGCAAGAACCCTGAAATAGATTTTTGGAATTTGAGTCTTCATATTCTGTCCTCCACTACATGAAACTGGACTTTTTCAGCTTGAGTACTGTTGTGTGTTTAGGTCTGTCACAGGTGCTTTTTGATCTGCCTTTTTTTTTAAAGATCTTCCTTGGATTTGAAGAAAGAGAATATTAAAAACAATGAGGGCCATCGCTTGAGAGTGTGATTTGCTCCCTTGGAATAGTTTGGAAATTTAAAGTCTGAATAAAGGGAATTTCTATGAGGTGCTTCTACTCCAATGATGTAGTCATAAATATAGTAGTCAACATCTGAGACATAGTATAGTAGGTCACAATAACAATGCTGGGTCAATAAAGTGATTTTTTTTATTGTATGGAATACACTCTTCATTTTATAAAGAATGTGATTTGACCCACTGCACTCAGGTGGAGCCAAATTCATACTGTTTGATTCAAGCTTCAGGGACTTGGATTTAGTTGGCTTTATGTGAGTTGAGTGGCTTTGTCTTTCAGCGGTAAACTTACTAATGAAGCTTATAGAGGTAGATGTTAAGTATAGAATGGAATCCAGCATTTTAATGTTCATGAGAGATAAAGCCTCAAGGCAGTTCAGAATGATTTATTCTCTCTTTTGGAGGTAAACTCAAACAGGAAGCCAGATTCCTAGAAGATTGTGTTTTGGTGAAAACAGAATAAGAACAAGGGGATTAGGTAGATTAAAGACCTATTTTTGTCAGCAAACTTTTGAGGCACCCATTCACTAGATCACCAAGAGATACTCCAGTCTGCTTAGCTGAACTGCCTTTCCGAGATAGTACTTGGCATGGACACTTTCCCTCTGGTTCTTAGGGTTTTCTTGTAATCTGCAGCGTTTTGGGGAAAATGGTCATCACTTCCATTTGAGTCCAGTGGGCCATTAAAACAATTTTTTTTAAGTCATTTCACATATAATTTCACAGAAGTTAATAATAAAAGGATGCTGAAAGTCAACATTAAGGATTTTAATGAGCATTTAAAAGATAGCAAATTCAACTTTTTTTTGATGTTTATTTACTTGAGAGAGAGAGCATGAGAGAGCGCGCAGGGGAGAGGCAGAGAGAACTATAGAGACACAGAATCTGAAGGAGTCTCCAGGCTCTGAGCAGTCAGCACAGAACCCGATGCAGGGCTTGAATTCAGGAGTGGTGAGATCATGCCCTGAGCTGAAGTCAGACACTCATCCAACTGAGCCATCCACGCACCCCAGCAAATTCAGCTTTTTATTTCATATTTTTTTGTTTTGATAATACATCTACCTAAAGTGAGAACAGGTCCCTATTGCTCATCAGCTCATGCATATAAACCCAGAATAAATTCATCTTACAGATACTAATGTCAAATTTAAAACACATCTAGTAAGTTCTGGTTTATCATTTCATTCTAGTTCATCTTATACTTGAATTATAATTATAATTATATAATTGTAATTATCAGAATCCAATACTCTAAGAATATTTTGGAACTTTTAGTAGCTTCTAATTTTATTGAACAGACCATAGTCATCTTTGTGCTACAGTTATACCATTTTCATATTTAACTGATTGCATTGACTAATCCATTGAATTTTTTCATGTCTTCATCATCTGTTTCTTTCTAGTTATCTTTGCATGCACAGCTGTTTTGGCATTTGTCCATTTATGAATTGTATGGTGTACATTTTGGTGTGCAAACAAAAGATGAAAGAATATGGAATATGGTCACATGTCCTTTTAGAAAAACAGAATGGTCCCCAGTCTTGTCTCAGGATTTTGTATGATGAAGTCCAATTTGAATGATTAACTGGATGAGAATACTAAATTTCCTTTTTCTCCTTAGAAGTGTATTGTTTGAGAAATTCATCTAGGTTGTTGTCATCTAAGGGCTTCATATTGGGGAGATTCTGCTTGTAATTTCACATTCATCATTTGAATCTAGGGTGCTATCTGCATCAGTCCTGATTCCTCTGAAGTTATGAAAGTTCTTCCTCTGGAAATTTTGTCTTTACAGTTATGGGAGGGAAATTTAAAATTCTGAATTCTTAACTGTTCAGTGAAAACCAAAGGCAGACTGCAAGAATGGTGTCTCCAGTCTTTTTATACTTTATTCTTGAAAGACTATGCAGTAAAACTACAGGGTGATGCAGTAGTAACACTATATTTCACTGTTGTGTTCTTTCAGGTGATACCATCATTCTTTTCTTTAGACTTTTTTAAAGCACAATTGGAAATAACTGATGAATGATGGTGAAGTAGTAAAGTGTTTCTTTTTTTTTTTTTTTTAAATTTTTTTTTTTTTTCAACGTTTATTTATTTTTGGGACAGAGAGAGACAGAGCATGAACGGGGGAGGGGCAGAGAGAGAGGGAGACACAGAGGGAAACAGGCTCCAGGCTCTGAGCCATCCGCCCAGAGCCTGATGCGGGGCTCGAACTCCCGGACCGCGAGATCGTGACCTGGCTGAAGTCGGACGCCTAACCGACTGCGCCACCCAGGCGCCCTGTAAAGTGTTTCAAGATCCAGAAGAAACAGGATCACTAGATTTCCCCAGAGAGGTTCCATTGGATACATACAATAATTGCAAGATAGAATGAGTTTTGTTTTACTCTAAAGAAAGTAAAATTTATTTTTTGGAGACCTATAAGAAAGGATAAAAGTTGTGACGAAGTAGATTTGCTCATAAAAAATGTACAGGTAAAGTTAAGTCCACTGGAGCCTGATTGGTATATAGGTCTTCCTTTTTTCTGATCATGGTGCACTGTGAAGTTGATCCTGAGGTTTTGACTTATTTACATTCCCAGTATTCCCCCACTTCAAGATTACTCTCAGATCACCTCAGTGAAGCTTCAGGCTTTCCAACAGTATTTGCATGTTTAATAGTTTGCATTTAACCCACATATGGGTGTTATCATTGGTAGGTTTTCTCTGCAGAGGCATCCTTAGTTCATATAATCAAGACTTTTGTGGGGTACTTCTTGGTCATCTGTTCCTCCAGCCTCCCCCCTCCACCCCCTGATTTCCACGTATTGAAAATGATATATCAAACAAGATGCTGTATCATAATAACTCTAATCCCTAATGGAAACTTCTCTAATGTGTTATGTTAACAAACTACTTGATAATTACAAATACAGAGCATATAAGGTGATTTTGTTGTTGTTGTTGTTGCATAGGATGCTTGTAAGATACTTATGTACCCTGCTAGAGGTACTAAATTTAGAATTTATTTATTGTTCAGGTGAACCATTTGTGCATTTGATTCAGGTTCTTTAGCAAGGAATCTAAATACCGTATCCTTGAAGGAATTTTAAAATTGGGTTTCTTTTTGAAAACAGCTCTTGATTTCAACATTAAAATTTTTTTTAAATGTTTTTATTTATTTTTGAGATAGAGTGTGAGTGAGGGAGGGGCAGAGAGAGAGGGAGGGGCAGAGAGAGAGGGAGACACAGAATCCAAAGCAGCCTCCAGGCTCTGAGCTGTGAGCACAGAGCCTGACGCAGGGCTCAAACTCACAGACTGTGAGATCATGACCTGAGCTGAAGTCAGACGCCTAACCGACTGAGACACCCAGGCGCCCGATTTCAACATTTTAAAAGTAGTTATCAGATTTCAAATACATCTTTAATAAGTTCTAGCTTATCCTTGTGTCTGATACTTGCATCACCACAACACAGTGCTTACAGATGAACAGTATTGACAGAAACTGAAAGAACTCTGTTTCACACTGTGTTAAACTGTCTTGTAAGAAGAATTCTTTAAAATACTTATGTTTAGGAAACTCATAAATTTGGAATTAGATTTCCAAGGAGCCAAATGGCCAAAAAAGGGTTCATTTTTGTTTTTCAGTAGTAAAATTTAACTGTACATGACTCTTTTATTAAATTATTTGTAGCACACTAGTTTCAGTACAGTGACATTTTTGATTCTGGAGTTTCATGGGATTTCGCATTTAAAATAAGTCATTGTTTATAATGTTGAAGTCTTTCAGAATGAAGGATTCTTCATTCAAAAAAGATAAGGACCTTTTTTCCCCCCTCTTCTTAGGTGTATTCAAGAGCAAATGACCAAGAACCATGTGGATGGTGGTTGGCTAAAGTTCGAATGATGAAAGGAGAGGTAAGTAATGTTAACGCTTGCATTGTGACTGGTTTCTAGGGAAATAACCTCAACTCTTGGTTTCTGTAAATGCTACTTCAACTCTTAGTTTTGTTTCTAAATGCCTACTTTATAAATAGTTCATCATACATTTAAAAAGTTCATCAGACCATTAATTTTTATTTGTTTTCTGAACTTGCAAACATCAAAGCTGCTCTCCAGGGGTGCACTTCAAACATGTGAGGACACCAAGGTTCATGCTTGTAAGAACATATAATCTAGTTTTAAGGCAAATCAGATTGACGTAACTAAGCTGTACTTAGTATTTGTGCCACAAGGGGGAGGGTCTACTGGTTAAGCTGAGCAAGGCAATTAGAATTTCATTTAAAGCTCATTATTTTTGTTCAGATGGGATTTTAAAAGTATTTTGATGTCTTTTAGTTTTATGTCATTGAATATGCTGCTTGTGATGCCACTTACAATGAAATAGTCACATTTGAACGACTTCGGCCTGTCAATCAAAATAAAACTGTCAAAAAAAATACCTTCTTTAAATGCACAGTGGATGTTCCTGAGGATTTGAGAGAGGCGTGAGTAGTTTTGTTTACTACTGAATTGCTTTGTGAATTAAGAGGATTTTTTAGTGCTACAAAAATCTTTTTTTCCCAAATACCCAATCAGAAACTTCTGATAGAAAATCTTTTTAATAAACAAAAGTTTTAATGGGTAGTGTCGAAATGAAAAACTTAGTTTGTGTTATAATTGCCTTCTGAATTTAATCTATTATTTAAGTCTTAAATATGAATTCCTCTCTAGGTGTGCTAATGAAAATGCACATAAAGATTTTAAGAAAGCAGTAGGAGCATGCAGAATTTTTTACCATCCAGAAACCACACAGCTAATGATACTGGTAAGATAATTCCATATTTTAAGGTAGTCAATGGATATTTTCCGGATTTTATAATTAAGTATTTCAAAAGATAAAAGCTAACTTGGTACAATAGTGAATTTATTAATCCATGTGGGAGAAAAATTTTTACAGCTATAAAATGTTAAATTCTTTTGTGGAATTAGGAAGAAAAAATACGACATTCTTAACAACATGAAATTATTAACGTGTGGGATCCTGGATCCTTCTGTCTCCACCAATCATAATTTGAATAGCAGAACTAAATAATATGGGAATTCAGAAAAGAGTAAGATTACTCGTGGAAGAGGGTATGGTGGGTGAGGAGAGAAGTGTAGTAGTTGAGAATCAAGGAAGGCTTTATGTGGAAGCCCTTTGTATTATCTTGAAAAATAAGATTTTTTGAGTGATTAATTTGTTTGTTAATAGTCTGCCAGTGAAGCAACTGTGAAGAGAGTAAACATTTTAAGTGACATGCATTTGCGAAGTATTCGTACGAAGTTGATGCTTATGTCCAGAAATGAAGAGGCCACTAAGCATTTAGAAGTAAGTGGGTTTACTTAAAAGATCTTTTGTGTGTCCCACTTAGTTTCATAAGTATATTATTCATAAGTATATTGAGTTCCCTGGCTCAAACTACTTGACTGTTAGGTAAGGCAACTTGGGACCTGTTCTGTGGCTAATACCAGGAGTCATTGTGTCTATAGAACAATTGTTTTTTGTTACTTTCCCCAAATATAGCCTTCTGTTTGCTAAATGCCTGTTGAGTTTTTTGTTACGACTGAGATAACAGGTGCTAAAAGAACTTAGAAACACATTAGGGATGTCCAGTAGAAAACTGTATTGCTAGTTTTTCTTTATTCTGTCCTTACCGTTTTTTAGTGACCTGTCAGCTGTCAGTCATAACACACTTCCATTAGTAAGTAGTTCAGTTTAATAACTCTTACGTAAGAGGAGAGGAGGACACATAGCATGTAGTTTTAAAAAGAGCCTGTTGTTGGCTTTTCTATCCTATCCTAAGGTACTCCTCTCTTTTCACCTACTCTTCACTGGCCCACTGTTAGGAGAACCCAACATACATTCAAATCTTTTAGAAATTGACGTTTGTTTAGGACAAATTTGTGCATACCCTTATTAATTTAAAAGTTCCAAATAAGGGATATGTGACTGTGTTGTGAAAAATGAATCCTCTGAATTGGGGAACTCGTTGTATCAGTAATTCCAGAACATTGTTTTAGAATTACTATTTTCTGTGATCATGACTGAATAGGCTGATCAAACTCTTTTTCCCCCTATTACATGATGCCAAATGAGTATCCTTTATATATTTTTTCTTAGTTCTTTTTTTTAATTATGGTAAGATCCAACATAAAATTTACCATCTTAGCCATTTTTATTTTTTTTTAGTTTGTTTATTTTGAGAGAGAGCCTGAGTGGAGGAGGGGTAGCAACAGAGGGAGAGAGAGAATCCCTAGGAGCTTGAACCCACAAACCATGAGATCATGACCTGAGCTGAAATCAAGAGTTGGATGCTCAACCAACTGACTGAGCCACCCAGGCACCCCTCATTTTAACCATTTTTAAGTGTGCAGTTCAGGAGTGTGAAGTATGTTCACATTGTTAATCAACCAGTTTCCAGAACTTTTCATTTTGCAGAACTGAAACTATACCCGTTAAACAACTTCCGTATCCCCTTCCTCCCAACCTCAGGCAACCACCATTCTACTTTTTGTTGCTATAAATTTAACTACTCTAGAAACCATGTAACTGGAATCACACAGTATTAGTTTTTTTGTTAACTGGCTCATGTCATTTAGCACAATGTTCTCAGTGCACATTGTAGCATGTGTTAGAATTTCCTTTTTTTTTTTCTTTTTTTTCTTTGAGAGACAGAGAGCATGAGCAGGGGAGGGGCAGAGAGAGGGAGACAGAGAATCTGAAGCAGGCTCCAGGCTCTGAGCTGTCAGCACAGAGCCTGATGTGGGGCTTGAACTCACAAATTGTGAGATCATGACCTTAGCCGAAGTTGGGATGCTTAACCAACTGAACCACCCAGGCACTCCTAGAATTTCCATTTGAAGACTGAATCATTTTGTATGCATATATCATTTTGTATGTATATATCATTTTGTTTATCTGTTCATTCAGTTGACATTTGGTTTACTTCTTCTTGACTGTTATGAGTAATGCTGCAAACCGATGTGTAAAAAACTTTATTTTTAATCTTTTGTAATAATTTCTAACATACCTCTTTTACTAGTGCACAAAACAACTTGCGGCAGCTTTTCATGAGGAATTTGTTGTGAGAGAAGATCTAATGGGCCTGGCAATAGGAACACATGGTAGTAACATCCAGCAAGCTAGGAAGGTTCCTGGAGTTACAGCTATTGAGCTAGATGAAGATACTGGCACATTCAGAATCTATGGAGAGGTAAGCTATTGTCTGACCCCACCTTGGGTAACTTAGAGCATAACTATTGTTTGATTGTATTTTCTCTGGAATTTCAGTTTCCCAGTGATAAAATACTTAAAAATCAGTCAGCCCAAGTAATCATTACATGCATGGAGGTGGGTTAAAGAGGATATTGTATTATATGGGGCAATGAGAGATTTACTGAGTATTTAATATGTACTGTTTTCTGAAGTTTCTTAACCCAACTGCTTCTGATTTTAACTCCTGATTTATGTGCATTATAAATAATGCACTTTGTTTTGAGGGCTTCCTACATGTCAGGCGCTGGTATTTATAAATAGCATGTAGTAGAGGAGCCTTTTTCTTTTTCTTTAAATTTTTTTAGCGTTTATTTTTGGGAGAGAGAGAGTGCAAACGAGGGAGGGGCAGAGAGAGAGGGAGAGACAGAATCTGAAGCAGGCTCCAGGCTCTGAGCTGTCAGCACAGAGCCTGATGCAGTGCTTGAACCCACAAACTGCAAGATCATGACCTGAGCCCAAGTCAGATGCTTAACTGACTGAGCCACCCAGGTGCCCCAGGAATTTTAATGATCATAATCAGTAGGTGCTTTTTAAAAAATATGTCTGCACAAAAATAGCTTTTTAAATAATTTCTTATGTTGAGAATGAAAAAACTGCACAGACAGTATAGACAGTGTGAACAGTTTGGTTATTTTAAACTTCATTTGTTATGAGAGCGTATGAGTGTGAGACGGGTGGGGGAGCAGAGAGAGGTTGAGAGAATCCCTGGCAGTCTCCGTGCTGTCAGTGCAGAGCCCAGTAATGGACTCGATCTCATGAAGTATGAGATGATGACCTGAGCTGAAATCAGGAGTTGGATGCTTAACCCACTGAGGCACCCAGGTGCTGCCCCATGAACAATTTGTTTTTAGCATTCACCTGAAGAAATTGAATATGCGAGTGTAGAACAAATACATTTAGGATAAGGTTAAAATTTGGCTAACATGATAAGTAAGTTTAACTCTTGCTGTTTTATTAGGAGTTTAAAAGGGCTTAGAAGAGATTTTTTTTTTTAAAGAGATGTTCTAATAGTATACTTTTTCCTAGGCTTTTTATAATTCTTTTTTTTTCTTAAGTACTTCATGAATTTCTTGACTTAAAATGTCACATTGATGGGCTGAGCAGAATCTTGTACTAGAGCATAATAATTCAGAACTTCTCATTTCTTTGTTTTTATTTTGGGTTGGGGTTTTCTTCAGGATTCTTTTTTATGTTTATTTTTTCCTCGTTCTGCAGAGTGCTGATGCTGTAAAAAAGGCTAGAGGTTTCTTGGAATTTGTGGAGGATTTTATTCAGGTTCCTAGGAATCTTGTTGGTAGGTACTTCTAACTATTAAATAAGTTAAATGTTAGTAATTATATACAGTGATTTAATGGAGATTTAATGTTTCTGATAACCATATTTTATAGTTACGGGAACATTTGATAGGGGTACTTTTCATTTTTTAGTAACATTGTGTGTGTCTTGTATCTCATTATCCTATTAAAAAAGTAAAGGAGTTTTCTTCTGTACAGAGTGACTCACTGATAAGATCCATGATTTTTATAACAGTTTGTCATTAAGTTTTTTAAAAGCCGTTTCATCCCTTGGGCTTTATCTTCTTACTCACTTAATGCCTTTTTATCATTCATATGTCCATCAAAGTTGTCATCGTAATTTTTGAGAAGGTGTTTGTGATATTTCTTTTGTTTAGTGCAGAAGAAAAAGTAAGAGTGGACTAACAATAGGGTAATAAACTTCTACACAGTAGGCCCTGAATAGATAATAATTGGTTGTTGCAAAGGGATAGAATAAGGTAAGAAGTCATGGGCAGGAGAAAAGGATGGTGATTGTGATAGGAGGGGAGTTTTCACTACTAAGTTTCTGACACCATTAATGAAAATTATTGTACCCATGGCTTATTAAGATAGTGACAAAACTTTGAGATTCCTCCCTTGCCCCCAAATTTTGAGTTTGAAGCTGTAAAGGAGCTTTATAGTTTGGGATGAGTTGTTTAATAGCTTTGGTATTAAATCCTCTACATCTGTGCTAACTGTCCTTTTTAAATGCTATTTAGGACAAATGGGGAAATTTTTGTCCTGTATTAAATAATGATTATCCTAAATGTTTCATACAAAAATAAGCATTCACAGAAAGCAGAGATGTTTAGAGGAGGGGCTTGAGTTTTTGTCCACTGTTGTGGTTTCTTGACGTTACTGAAACAGAGCCCCTTGGGCTTCATTTATATTTAATTAGGCCTGTTATGCCTTTAGGAAATGATGTTTTGCTATAGGTGTTCTATTTTTCAAATACTGTTAAAAAAAAAATTAGCTGGAGAAAATATTTAAAAAGATGTTTGTTTTGACCAGTAACAAGTTAATATACCCTGGGACAAAAGTTACAGCACAATAACTTGGGCAGTTTTCTTTGTTTTCAACTATGTTTGCTTCTAGCTCTGCCTAAGCATTTGGATAGGTATGACATACTGCTGATTAAGTTAATTCCATTTTATTTGTTTTTATTCACTGTAGATTGAACTGAAAAGATGAGTTTAGATGTTAAAATTGAGTCTAAGCTTGAAGGGTTTTGTATAATTCTAATAAACAATACACAAAATATAATCAGATGTTTATTGTCAAATGAAATCACCTTCAAAAAGCTGCTTTTGAAAATGATTCCCTGTTTTGTTTAAATCACAATTATTGACATCCATCAGCACTAACATTGTGGTTGCTTCACAGAACATAATTTAACTTTGGTTTCTTCACTTGTAAAAATGATTTGGCTATGAGTGTGTGCATGGGAATCAGGGTTTTTTCCAACCCAACAAGTATGTAGAAGATAGCCTTGGTCTTCTAGAATTTGTGGTAGTGTTAATTTTGAGTAAAAATTCCTGATATTTCAGAAATAACAAAATTGGATATATTTGTAGTTCTCTGGTTCTTTTGTTTATTCATTTATCTGTGCAATGATATGAGTATGTGTCATGTCTCTTTTTTTACTCTGTCTTGGTTGGCTTTGGTGATTTGGATTATTTGGGACTCTTCAGAAAATATATATTAGCAGCAACTGTTACATTAGTGAACTGTTACATTAGTGAAATACTCAGATAGTGTAAAGATTTCTTGGTTGTTGTGTATAATAATGCTACATTTTGCTTCAAAATGTTTTATGGCTGAAGCAGTCTTTTGAAAAATAGTAAATTCTTAGTCAAAGTGAAAAAGAAAAAGTGGACTGAGGAGTAGAAGGGAATGAGGACTTCTTGGTGGGTAAGTTCAAGAGAATTTCCTTATACATTCAGGTTCCAAGAATTCTAGACCCTGATCATTCCCACCCCTCCTAAGTCAAAAAGAAAAATACTATGTGGTCATTGATTTAAAGTGAATTGAAACCTTTCGCCTCCTGGAAGCCTTCCTTAATCACTTCTTTACTCTGTCCCTTCAGCATTTATGCTCAGTGCTCAATTTATACTACAGGTCTGCTTCAGTTTGTCAATATGCTTTGGAATTTAAACTATGGAAATGATCAGTTAAAATATTGACGGTCTCTGGTGGGACTAAATAAAACTTGCAGGTAGGTCCCTGCCACAGACCCCAGAAGGGTGATGGATGTACACTCACCAGTGGTATAGTTCATAGAAGGAAGGGGCAATGAATGATTCTGGGGGAGGGATTATGATATATCAATCTGATTTTTGTTTTTTCGAAAAGACATTTGCTTATTTTTAGCAGGGTCAAGGATGGAGTTGCTGCTTGAGCTTCACTGTGTTAACAATGAAGGTTGCTTTTATATACTGCTGCTAGGGCTGCTCAGAGAAGATCTACATCATGTGAATCCCTTGTCCTACTGTATTTTTTTCTTTTTTACCTGTTCAGTTGCTGCTGCTTTTAAATTTAGGGTTATTAATGGGGAAGGAGGGTTGAGAATAGGGATAGAAAAATCCTGTAATGGTGTCTTTGCTGTATTTACCCACTTACTGTTACTGTTGTTCCCATTTATTCTTTAATGGAAACTGTTCTCAAGCATACAATAGGAAAATTTTCTATTTTAACTCTTTTCAACCAAAATGAATTTATTGTAGAAATAGATTGCTTGATTTAGTTAAAAAAAAAAAAAAACTGGGGGGATTTGGACTTAGTAACTTTTATAAGGAGTGTACACATCTGTTTCATACAGGGAAGGTTACCTGAATATTTACTTCTGTTACCAGGTAACACTGTCCAGTATTGCTTTGGTATTTTGACTTTGCTGTCTTTGTAACTAGCAATTTCCTAAGGGGAAGAGAATCTTCCTTCCCCCCTTTTAGTTTCTGTTTTCATTATTGGATACTCAATAACTGCTGTTTGACACATTACATGTTAAGTGTGGAGAAGGTAAATAATTTGGAATTTGTGTCTGTATACAGTATTTCATACCTAGGAAGATAGCATACCATGTACATGCTATGTGTATTTGTATAGCTATGAAATACTTAAAAACTTGGTGAAAAATGTTACATTTCATTGAAGAGAATATTCATTTTAAAAGTATGTTCAAATTATAGGCGTGTTTTGGATGAGTAGCAACTTGAATATGAAAGCAAGATTGAATTTGTTAACTTAAAAATAATATATAATAAACAAATTGTTATGATTAATGCCAAAATAAAAGTGTTTCTTTTGCCTTTATTTGTATATCTAAGCTTTTGGAATGGGTTGCATTGATATTTTAAAAATACTGAAAAATGACATAGAACATGTTTAGTCTTTGAAAAAATCTTAACATGTGAGCAGTATTGTCAATCCTAGTTAACTATAGCCTTAGGAATTCTAAAGAGAAGGGAAGTTTCAGACCAAGGATAAAAATTTCTCAGTAGTTTTCACGATGAATATATTGAGATTAAGAAGATGGAACTATGCTTGGTTTTTAAAAATTTGATAGCAAGTCAAATTATTTGGGAGATAGTGTTGGAAGGATAGCAGTACCGATTTTTAACTTATTGCTATCTTTTTTCTCTTATTAAAGGAAAAGTAATTGGAAAAAATGGCAAAGTTATTCAGGAAATAGTGGACAAATCTGGTGTGGTTCGGGTGAGAATTGAAGGAGACAATGAAAATAAACTACCTAGAGAAGATGTAAGTATTCAAAATGTAATTTGGTTTAAGCTTTGCCTGTTTTTCTTTCTTTCCTTTCTTTTCTTTCTCTCTCCCTCCCTCCCCCCCCCCCCTTCTTTCCTTTCTTCTTTCTTTCACCATGTTCTGTTCTTGGCTGACTTACGATGTTATTTTATATTTTGGAAATCATTTTGGTGAGTTGTATGTAGTGATGTACTTCCACTCTGATAACAGTGGGTTTTTTTCTTTTAAAAAATTTTTGTCCCTTACTGTATTGCTTTACATACTTAGAAAATAAGTCATCTTTCAACGTGGGCTTTGGGATCTCATTTGGTTTCTTAGTACTTCAGTAAAAAACCCCATTTTTGATAAAAAGACTTCAATTTGATAATTTCAACAGTTATTTTTTGTACTTAACAAGAGGATAGAGCTGTAAAATTTGATACTCTGACAAAAGTTTGTTTTAAAGGAATTCTTAGTAAATAACTGTGTACTTGACCCTTTTTGGAATCTGAAAGCCGTGATTATTTCTTAATTGAAATCTTTAAGGTTTTATGTTGCTATTCTTTTCAAAAAATTTTTTTTTTATTTTTTAATGTTTATTTTTGAGACAGAGACAGAGTATGAGTGGGGGAGGGGCAGAGAGAGAGAGGGAGAAACAGACTCTGAAGCAGGCTTCAGGCTCTGAGCTGTTAGCAAAGAGCCTGACATGGGGCTCAAATCCACGAACCCTGAGATCATGACCTGAGCTGAAGTCAGATGCTCAATCAATTGAGCCACCCAGGCGCCCCTGTGTTGCTATTCTGACAACAACTTTCTGAAATTTCTTGTTCAGTCCCTTCTCACATGTTAATGTTTTGTCTATACTGCACTTCCTTACTTCTCTTCCATCCCTTTAAGGATCTCTTAACTGGGTGGCTCCAGTGTCTTAAACTTTGTATGCTTGTGAATATAAGGCAAGCATTTTCTTCCAAATTATCTCCTAGAAAGCAGCTTTAGTTTTGCAGAATAGATTATTGCTTGAAGAGTTTGTTAGCCTGTTGGGAAAAACCACCTCTTTAAAAAAACAAAAACAACTGTAGTCACAGGAGTCCTTATGTGTTGGATGTTGTAAAGATGCCTACTGAAGAGCCATTTCCTTTATTCCCTTTAATTAGAATGTAGAGGCAAAAAAAAAAAAAAAAGAAAAAGAAAAACACATGACTTAGAGAAATGAGTAGTTGGTGGCTCAAATTGGTTTCATGCCTACACTGCTTCCAAAGTTGCTTTAAATTTCAAGTAAATTTTACTTTTTAAGCAACCCTACCTCCCATTGCCTTTGAGAGGGGGATTAAAATCAAGGTGTCATAGTATTGGAATTTGCACTTTTCCCCTTTATATTTAATGTATAAAATAATCCATTTGACATACAACCACTGCCTAAAAATTGGTTTGACTATCAAGATGTGTATTGGTTAGGGCCATTATAGGACTCCAGTGTAAATTTCTTAGTTTTATCTACTTACTTATCTGTTCTTCTCTTAGCTTGACTTACCTCTAGTTGCTTTCTAGTATTTAACATTTTCTTGTGGGGCACCTGACGGGCTCAGTCGATACATCAAGCAACTCTTAATCTCAGGGTCAAGAGTCCAAGCCGCATGTTGGGTGTGGAGCCTACTTAAAAAAAAAAAAAAAAGAAAAGAAAAATCTTGTTGCAGGCTGACTCTTTTAGGTCTTTCTTCATAAATAAGAACTTCACTGTACTATATACTGTTTGTAGTTTTGGTCAGTGTCACCCCTATTTCTGTGCCAGGGTTAAGAAACTTATATGCTTACAGAAACCAAGCAGATTATTAAATGATGAAGCAGGTTGGGTTATACAAGACCAGGGATAGGGGAGTACACGGTCCATTTCTATAAAAGAAACAGATGCTGCTTAGCTTTTATCTGGTTGCCATGTGGGAATGTATGTGTTATGTGTTGCTGTATCTTTGGTATTAAGAGAAGCTAGAAACCTATAATAATGTGTAAAATTTAAAAATTTTCAAAACATCTCATTTTAAGTCAAATCTGAAGGTTGGCATTCACTTACTTGGGGCTACCATTTCATAAGCTAAATCCTGTGGCCAACTCTGTTTATAGCTTGTTTACCCTGAAGTCCTTGGTGACCCACCTTTAGCCTGAGAGGGTCTTTTTCTATCTCTATCATAGCAATTATTATCTGTATAATTGAGTATTTAATGGTTTTTCTCTCAATCTTCTGTTTATTATCTTAACCTCACCAAGCCACATTATGGACTCTGAATCAAGAAATGAAATCTGAATTCTCATATTCTCTACTCTAGCCCAATGAATTGTATAGGGTTAGGTGCTTGATAAATATTTTATATCAATTTTTAACATTGGGTTTGAGGGGTGCCTGGCTGGCTCAGTCAGTAGAGCATGTGACTCTTGATCTCAGGGTCCTGAGTTGAAGCCCCATGTTGGTGGATTTGAGTTTTTCACTGAAAAATAAATAATATTTATATATAAGTTAGACTAGTACAGAAGCGTATAGTGTGAAAAACAAATGAGTGTCTATGTTCTGTCCATATCTCTCCTCTCTCCATTGTGTCTAATAGATTTTAGATGGTTGTTGGTTGCCTTTTTTATGTCTTTGTTTTGGTACTAAAAACAGTGCTGCAGCAAACATCCTTTACAACTGGAGAGTAAATTCCTGGAAGTGGATTTCTTAGATCAAAGGGTAAAAGATATTTAAATTTTTAGATCTTCTTAGTTTCCCACACACCACACATTCCTTCTACCAGTGTAGGAATTATGTCTATTTTCCACATACTTGCCACCAGTTTGTTTGTTTGTTTGTTTTATAAATGTGGTCTCCAAGCTCGGCGTGGAGCCCAAGAGTCCGCTGAGACACCCAGGCACCCCTAGAGCTTTTGTGTTTTAAGGAAGCTAGTCTTTTGTCTTTTCATATTTGTAGTAAATATTCTTTCTTTCTCCTTGATACGCCCCCCTCCCCCCCCCCCCCCGTAAATTTTTTATGCTGTTGGGATTTTTTAAGACTTTCGTTTTATGACTTTAAGACATTTGATTTTGCCATGCTTGGCAAGGTCTTTCCTACATGTAGGTAATTCAGAAATTCATTTGTATTTCATTTGCGGGGGTTTTTTAAGTATGTAAATTTTTCACTCCAGTGGGTGTGTGTGTGTGTGTGTGTGTGTGTGTGTGTGTGTGTGTGTGTGTATTAGGAACAGGGATCCTGCTTTATTTTTCCCATGTGCTAGTTGGTAGTCTCAGTGCCATCTATTAAATATAAGTGATCAGTTACTAGTATTTTTAAAAAATCAAGAAATTTCACTGAAAAAACTCTTAGAAATCTGTATATTTAGTAATAATCATTTACTCTTCAGATTTTTTATTGTGGCTTTATAGTACTCATTAAAATATTTTGTAGTATATGTGCCTTTAAGGTTGTGTTTCTGCCTGTCCTTTGGAGGTAGCTAACTGGTGATAGCATCTCATCTTCAGGGTCAAGGCATTGTATTTCTCTTAATTCCTTCCAGATCATCTGTCTGGAATGACTTTCTCTTCTTTACTTACTTGGTAAATTCTATTTGTTTTTAACATTTACTTTAATAATATTCTTAGGAATTCCCAAAGTTTCCATATCTGGGGTGGTGGCATAGTCCATATTCTACTTTAATATTCTTGTGTTTTTTATTGATATCACTAATATTACATAATAAGATTATTGCAGAAATGTTTAGTATCTTTCCTGAGATTGTGATTGCCTTTAGAATAGGGACTTTGTTTTATTTGTCCATTTTCCTTAGTGTAGATTCTGGCAAGTAACATGTAGTTGTTATTTGGAGTTAGGTGACCGGATATGAAATTGGCTGACTGATTTGCTAATTATATGACTTTGGGCAAATTGCTTTCTCAACTGTAAAAGTGGACTATTTTTTTTAATTGGAGTATTAAAGTTACTTTTTAATGAATATTAAGATACAGATGTAGAATAAATAATATACTCCCAGAAATATAGTATGTGCTTAAAATGTTTTAGATTCCACCCCTCCCCCCCCCCCCCCCCCCCCCCCTTATTAATTCACTTTGCACTCTCTTATATCTGCTTGTGAATTCCAGAGGACAGGGTCAAGACTTCCGTACTTCCTAAGCTTGTTATATTCCCTTTTTTCAGGCTCTCTTAGCCAATCTGTTTAAATAGCTGTTAGGAACTAATTTGTAGAATCAAAATAAGGCAAGGCACTGAAACTGATTGGGTGAGTGTATTTAGGCTTTACTTATTTTCCTTAGCCATTAAGAAGCTGGGAGTGTACTACTTCATAAATTCAGCAAAGTTAATCCTGTGATTTGCTTTAATAGTGGTGACTAAATATTTGCTCATATTAGTAATTCCTTTATATTGTGTAAATGTTTGTATTCCTTAGGTGACACTTGTGTTAATGGTCAGGAAGCACTCCCTCCAATACACAGACGTTAACGGTTTTGTTATGTGCCCTTGTCAGGGATAATCTAGGTGATGTACTTTACCATTTTAAAGCCATCACCACCAAGGTGAGATATCTAGTCTGTACATTCATACCAGTTCAAGGAAAATGTCTTTAAAAGGTGGTTTGTATACAGAGAAAGATTGAATTAGAAATTAGAAAATCTGATATAAACTGGTATTTTAAAAGTAAAAATTTAAAATTTTAAATCGCTGTTTTAGAAAAGTTTTCCAAACTATACATTGGTATGTCACATTTATACTATAACTTTGTTAAAATATTAAATACTGAAGACATTGTGTTTTCTTACAGGGTATGGTTCCATTTGTATTTGTTGGCACTAAAGAAAGCATCGGAAATGTGCAAGTTCTTTTAGAGTACCATATTGCTTATCTAAAGGTTTGTATGCTGTTCCACATTCATGTCATTGTTGCTTCACATGTTAAACTAAAGGTTACATCAATTTTATATTCATGTTAAATTTCAATTCTTTATTTTAAAATAATTTAATTTAATCAAGCTTCAGATTTACCCTGTTTTTCTACATGAGAATTTAAAAGTAAAAAGTCCTTTAAAAATTTTAAAAATTTAAAGTCCCATAATAAAATGATGGGCTTTATGCACGTTGTTTCTCTTTTTTCTGAACTGTTACATTTCTTTCCTTACTCTTTAGGAAATGATCATGCTTGTGTTCCTATAACGTGACTGTCATCACTTTATGTATCTACCTGTGCTACACTGAAACCATTTTATTTTACCTTGATGTTTTAGGTGCAAATAGGGCAGAGAACTGGGAGTGAAAGTGTGCTTTCTTGGTAACTTTGGTGTTCTCTGAATCAGATGCACTACCCTGTAGACCTCATTTGATCTTAACCATTGTTTCTAATATCTATTTGAGTTGATAAATAAAGAGCAAGGGTTTTAGGAAAATGCCCCATAAGTTACTAAAAGTTACAATTGTTATTTTTTTACTTTTATTACTAAGTTTCTCTTGTAAAACCTTCAACAGCTCTGTCTCTAGTAGTGGGTTTTTCTTTTAGTCACTCATATCATTGCTGCTATGTTAATATTTTGAAAGCACATCTGATACCATTCTTTTGAAACTCATCTCTAGATATCTTATTAGTTCAGTCTGGCATTTTATGTTCATGCTTTATCTTCTAGTACTCTACTACCTTTTAGTCAAGAGCTTTGTCAAGTTACCTTACCTTCACATCTTGTAATGACCTTAGTTTCTGAATGACCAAGTCTCCTGGTACCTCTAGGCCACAACTTGGGTGTCACTGTTTTGATGGAAAAGTAGGTTAATAGTCCCTCTTATACATGGCACCTATATCCCACTTAGCAGAGTTTTAATTTCTTGAGGGGTGAGTCTGGTAATATTGTGTAATTATTAGCTATTTAACAGTTTATGCATACATACATTATTACATACAGGAACTAAAACTCCCAGTGAGAATACTGCCCTAGCATAAGAAACATTTATTCTGCCTTGTAACCACCAACAAATAGTTTAATGCTTGTCCATTAAACATACCCTTGAACATGGAGAGTCCTTGTCTTTTTTAATATTGTATGCCTGTAACACTTAGCGTAGTTGGTGCTCAGTAAGGTATTTAATAAACGTTTAATGAATTGAGTCAGCAAATGACCTTGTGAATTGTATTTATTAAGTACACAGTTGTATTTTACCAAATAATTGGTCACGATCATAGTTTCTTTCATTGGTAGGGAGTAGTATAGCTTCATTTTTTTTTTTTTAAGATGGTAAAAATGATACAACATAGAAGAATATTTACCTTTTTTGTTTTACTCATAGGAAGTAGAACAGCTAAGAATGGAACGCCTACAGATTGATGAACAGCTACGACAGATTGGTATGGGTTTCAGACCTTCTTCCACCAGAGGGCCTGAAAAGGAAAAAGGATATGCCACTGATGAAAGTACCGTCTCTTCTGTACAAGGTTCTAGGTCTTATAGTGGAAGAGGCAGAGGTCGTCGGGGCCCTAATTACACCTCCGGTTATGGTAAAAAAAACAATTTTTTTTTTTTTTTAAACTTTTTGATTTAGTTAGTTCTTCACTCTGTTTTGGCATGGAGGGCAGGAGAGTGTTCCAAGTCATATGTCTTTATAGTAATGACTGTAAAAGGTATATGATGTTCAAGGAGCTATGTAATGAGATCAAACATGTTTTTTGTTAGGTTGGCAGTTCATGATCATGTTTATTCTAAATATATATGGAATTGTACACATATTTATATATAGAATGTAAACATACCAAACCTACTAATGGTGATGATACTGCTAGGAATCTTTTTTTTTTTTTTTAATCCTCTTTTGCCTACCCTCCAGGAGAAGTAAAAATGAAATACTATGCTAATTAGTGTGCTAAGGTTGTATGTAGCACATCTGTACTAGCTTTTTAAAATATACTTAATAGCTCTGTTGGCAGTTTTGAATATAAATCTCTCACATCTGCCGATATTTTGTCCAAAGAACATTTCACTAAAATGAGGGCTTTTTAAAAGCCAGAACCAAATCAATATTTTATAGATGAACATTTTTCTAAAATGTATTTCATTGTGAGGATGGGGCCCTAACCGATGTATGAAGGGGCCAGTGGATGGTGGTGGTCAACAATTTTCTAATCCTAAATTTTCACTTATTCTTCTTCAGCTTCGGAGTTCCATTTTTCTGCATTTGGACTTGGATCTTAGCAGTGACCTGATTTGTCTTCCCTTGTTTTCTTCCCTTTCTCTTTTCCTTCTCTTTTCTCCATTCCTCTGTTCATCCTAACTGCTTTAGGAAAATATTTCATAAGCCTTTTCCAAAATAGAAGGCATTTAGAGAAAGTGGGAATACATAAAAGCTTACAGTGTGCAGATTCCACATCTGATTTCATGTTTGAAGACTCATCTAATGCCAACATTATATTAAATCTGTACTTTGATTTGTTGTAGACTTGAAAGGTTAATTATCCCTTTCCTTTCTTATATTTCCATGTTCTAATTTCTTGATATTTTTTATTATTTAAAGTTAACTCTGTATTGAGAGCTGAAAAGCAAAATTCCAGGAACATGTTTTAGCATGTGAAGATCTGAGAATTGTGAAGTACTACTGTATTCTTGAAAATACATTTAATACAGAAGACAGATAATGAGTGATTAAAGAGAAAATAAGTATATTGAATGATTCTAGAGTCACAAATTGCTAGTACAGATAATTAGATTTGGCTTTTTTTTGGATGATGAGGATGGTGAATTCATTGAAGACTTTTATAAGCCTTTGGGAAGTCAACTTACTGAGGCCAGTCTTTTGCAAAATACCTTTGTTGAAAGTGATAATAAGTTTTTATGATAATAAGTTTTTATGAGTGGTAGAGGGAATATCCTCTGGATTGAAGAAAGTTATGCAAGTTGTTCAGTAGATGGCACTCTTACCTCTGAGACTTTGCAGACCAGTAGTATCATTGCGTTTGTTGAAATAGCTATTGAATTTTAGTGGGCTTGAGAGAAAACCATTTGAATTTGGTTATAGATGTTCTCTTTTCTACTTAATACCAGGATTTTTAGGTGATAATATATATATGTACACACACACATATACGTGTGTGTGTGTGTGTGTGTGTGTGTCAGTCACGTAAGAAACTTTTTCTAGTAGCACTGAAGTTGGTATATACCTTAGAATGGATGATGTTTTAAAACTGCAATTGGCAACATTTTCTTTAGTGGCACACAAAATATGTCTTTCAGTGAATGGATGGCATATTGGAGTTGATAAAACATGGTACTTTTGCTGTTAAGCAGTCATGATCATTGCAAAGGATGTAAAGCATCTTCATAAGAGCTTTTAGAAGTTTTGGAGAGGGGAAAATATGTAAAGTTCTGTTAAAAATAAGTATTTGGAGTCAAAAAATGGATTACTTTGAATCATTTTTAAAGCCCAGTGTAAATCATTTTTTTTGATTCATTAACTTCTATTTTACAAAATTAAAAGAATGGTTGCAGTGATTTCAACACAGTTAGTTTTCTGTTGATGCTTTAACACATTTCAAATTTAAAGGCTTTAACACTGATGTATTAAGAGTTTTCTAGGTCAGAAGTCAGACATGAGTCTCAGTGGGCTAAAATTGTCAGCAGGACTGTGTGTTCGTCCTTTCTTGAGGCTCCAGGTTAGAATCTGTTCCCTTGATATTTCCAGCTTCTGACCCCCTCTTTGTCTGTTTTGTAAAGCCAGTGACTGTAGAGTTCTTCTGCTCTGTCTCTGGTTCTCTGTAGCTGAGATCCACTCGATTAGTTTGGCCTCACCTGGATAATCTCCCCACCTCAGTATCCTTAACCTTATCACATCTGCAAAGTTCTTTTTGCCATCCCAGAAATGTTTAAGCTTTATTTAATATGAATAAAGCAAAAGCACTAGCCAATTCATTAGTCATTTTTGTTTTTGACTTCAGTATCTGTCTTATCTACTGAAATGTATTTATGATTTAGACCACTCCCCCTTAAGTCTTTTGAATACTATATTTTTTTATTAATATAATTTATTGTCAAATTGGCTTTTATACAACACCCAGTGCTCATCCTAACAAGTGCCCTCCTCAGTGCCCAGCACTCTTTTTCCCCTCTTCCCCACCCCCCCACCCCAATCCACCTTCAGTTTGTTCTCTGTATTTAAGAGTCTCTTGTGGTTTGCCGCCCTCCCTCTCTGTAACTATTTTTTCCCCCTTCCCTCTCCCCATGGACTTCTGTTAAGTTTCTCAAGATCCGCATATAAGTGAAAACATGTATCTGTCCTTCTCTGACTGGTTTCACTTAGCATAATACCCTCCAGTTCTATCCATGTTGCTGCAAATGGCCAGATTTCATTCTTTCTCATTTCCAAGTAGTATTCCATTGTATATATAAACTACATCTTCTTTATCCATTCATCAGTTGATGGACATTTAGGCTCCTTCCATAATTTAGCTGTTGTTGAAAGTGCTGCTGTAAACATTGGGGTACATGTGCCCCTATGTATCAGCACTCCTGTGAATATTAGATTTAGGTTAAACTTTAGTAGGAATTCCCTTGCTTGTGACATTGAGTTAAATACACTGTATTTCTAGAGAGAATTCAATAGGGACTTTGTAAAAATTTAAAAAATGAGATGACTTATCTTCAGATTTTGGTAATGTTTTCAGGCAGTGCATAGGTTTGTCAGTAAATTCAGATACATTCCAAAGGATGTTTTCACTACTCATGAAATGATAAATTGCCCTTACTCCAACAAAACCGTGACATCAGTTAATAAATTCTTTTTTGTCATTTGGATAAATAAGTGTTTGGGAGAGACATTCTCTTTTGTGAGATTCTCGTTCCTAATAAACACACTTGAGTGTAAATACTAGAAACTTGCTGTATTTTTTATAAAAGTTCCAACTAAGTCATTCTTATATCATTGACTGGTTACATCCATATTTAATGTCAAGTGGAGAAAAAAAAAGATGAATGTTGAAGAATTTTCTTTAAAGGAGAAAGGAAATTGTTAGGCCTCTTCATTTGTTAAGTTTTGTGGGTACCTTACTGTTGTGCATCTGAAGAATTCTTACATTTTACTTCTATCATCAAATGACTGGGGTTTAACTCTAGGGAACTTGTGGTTTATCATGGAATCACTTTTATTTGGGAGATGAGTAAATGAATATCAAAGTCATGCAGCAGATTGCTTTAACAGAGAATTGTTGTGCACATTGTTAGGTGTGGGGGGGCATTTAGAGGTAGAAGAAAGCTCTACCATAGGCCAAGGGAGATGTAAATCCAAAGGGAAAAAAATAGAAAACTACACATGACAGCATTGCATGATAGATACATGTTACTTTTAAGGAAATAAGAGGAGGGGAGGAGTCTTTTCAGTTAAATTGGTCTGAAACTACAAATTGACCTGGGCTCTCAAGGAGAGTTCTATTTGGATATTTGATATAAAAGGGAGGGATGGAAGTGGCATCCCAGAATTAACAAAGAATAGAAGTGGAAATGAGTATTGTAGTGATTGAGTCATCTAAATCTAACACATAATTGTGATATAATGATAATGATATTGTAGGCTTTTATAGAATCTTTGCAATGTTTACATTTTTAAAAGATCACTATTAAAATAGGTCACTGGAACCTTAGAAATGGTCTGTAAACTCTTAGAGTCATGATAAATTTTTCTGTCAGGTTAAAGTCGTCTTCTCAGTAACATTCTTAAAATTTATTCTGTAATTTCAAATAGTGTATTCTAATTTAAGTCACTGTTCGTAAAATGTAATTGTTTTATGTACAACCACTAAAGATACACTCACAATTTATAAGACACTATCAATTATGAGAAACACTGTGATTTCAGACATGTTAAAGTGTGAAATAGTGTGCTTCCTAGAATCAATAAAATAATGGTAGAATACACTGTACAATTAAACTATTTGTTTTTCTGAATATGATTAAATTTGCTTAAAATATAATAGTGGTTATTTCATTATACTAAAACCTAAAAGTGGGCAAGTGTTTTTTTTTTTTTTTTTTTGACTATTTCCAGATACTAACTGCATTTGCATTATCTATGTAATGTTTTGTGTCTTTGCTGTAATACTATATTGGCTGTATTTCTGCACATCTAAACCAGTTTTTTTTTTTTTTTTGCTTGTTTTAATATTTATTTTCTGTATTCATGGAAACAAATCTCTGCTAAGTATAATTACCAAGTTATAGTATATCTAAACCAATTTTTAATCTCCCACTAGTAGATCCTATATTATTAGTATAATATTATATTTGATTATTACTTAGTAAATTTCACATTAATTTTAATTTAGCTTCCTTTGAATCAGCCAATTAATAGGGTGATTAAAATAATTTGTAGGAAATAATTTTGGAAAGTTTCACTCCTTATTTTCCCTTTTTTTAAAAAATCAAGAATCTAATTGGCTTATGTTCTCTTTCCCAAGGTACAAACTCTGAGCTGTCTAACCCCTCTGAAACAGAATCTGAGCGTAAAGACGAGCTGAGTGATTGGTCATTGGCAGGAGAAGATGATCGAGAGAGCCGACATCAGCGTGACAGTAGGAGACGCCCAGGAGGAAGAGGGAGAAGTGTTTCAGGGGGTCGAGGTCGTGGTGGACCACGTGGTGGCAAATCCTCCATCAGTTCTGGTAGTCTTTTATATACTATGTCAGCATCCTTATTTTGTAAACAGTATAACCTTGTACAAGTTAATTCATTCCCCAAGTGTCTTCTCGCTGAGGAAGGTAGTGGAGCATATGATAAGGAGAAACCACGGAGAGTGTTTCTCAGTGAAGGTTTAGCTAGAATTTTCCAGTCAGAAATTTTGGTTGGCTGATTCTGTTTCAGTGGTCAAAGATTTCTCTAGTTTTGGGGGGCTTACATAATTAATTAGAATGTTTTTTTTTCCCGCTAGAATTTTTGGGTTCTATATTTGTTTGCCAGACCCAGAAAATTCTAATGCAAAGAGAGATCTAAGTTATGTAATACTAAATATTCTTAATGTTGAAAATCAACTGAGAACTTTTGCTGCACTATGTACGATTTTGGGAACAGGGAAGAATTGTGAAATTTAAAAATTTTTGTGTTGTTTGAGGAATTGAGCTGTATAGAAGACTGAGAACTGAGATGCATGAGCAACTTTGTCTTTTTCTTCCTTCCCCCCCCCCCCTTTTTTTTTTTTTGGTAGGAGTTGTGAGAATGTTTTTGCTTAGTTTAATGGGCTGGGGGACAGAATCATTAGAGATGTGTGAACTAGATTATGTCATAGATACAGCCTTAACATATCTTTATTGTATACCACTTTAAGAAAACCATGTTTTCTTAATGTATATATATACCTCGTGAAAGTTTATATGGTATTTTAAATGTTATAGAACATACGTATATATAATTAAATATATACCAGACTTGCTTACAAACTACAAAAAACTGGAACAAATCACACAATTTTTAAAAGGTACTCCTGTTCCAGTGATTTTCTTTGAGCCCTAAGTTTATTTTACAGGCTTTTAGGGAAATACTTTTATATTTTACTACATTGCTCACTATTACCAAGGTTTGTAAAATTGTAGTATGCTGAATTGCACAATAAATGTACTTTACCTAGTGCTTATGATTAATGGATAAACTTAGTGTCTTTTGCAAAGATGCTAGCTTGCTAGCTGTTACGGAAACTTAGAAAGGAAAAATCGTGATTAGGTGAATTTCTTCTATAATTTGATTGGTGGAGGCAATAAATGCACATAGGTAAGATGGGTATTTTTTTCCTTATGATTATATCTTAAAACTTTCCCTTTCTCACCCTCACCCTACTTTACCCCACCTTCATTCTTTGTTTCTGGAGATGGGAGTACTAGTCAACTTTATATTTTCCTATAACCAGTTAGAATTTGAACCTTCTTAGTTTGATTTTTTTTGTATAGACTTGTTTTGATTGCTTCAGTTTAGTAACATTTCTATTATGCCATGGAATGCAGGTGTTGTGATTTACTTGGGTATAGCACATTAACATTAGCACAAAGAAGCAGCTGACACCTTGAACTTGGTAAAGGGGACAAAATTGTGTATTTATGTCTCTCCACTTTTCATTTCTCTAGCTTCTGGGTAGGACTAGCTAAGGATGTGAATGTCAAAAATAGCAAGTAATAATATACTATTTTCTAATACATGTTCAAAACAAGTCAAAGAGAAGTGGTAGGAAGGTGACGGTGTTTGCTCATCTTCTGCTTTAATTTTTCATTGCCATTTAAAGTTCTTCATATTACTTTCCAGGAAAAATAGTCATACAGGAAACATTTTTTTTGAATATGGAATATAGGGGGAGAATTGTAGATGTAGTTCAATATAGATCAAAGCATTTCTAATGACTGCAGCTCTCTTAAACGAATATTTCTTGCCTCTGACATGCATATAGTGCTCAAAGATCCAGACAGCAATCCATACAGCTTACTTGATAATACAGAATCTGATCAGACTGCAGACACTGATGCCAGCGAATCTCATCACAGTACTAACCGTCGTAGGCGGTCTCGTAGACGAAGGACTGATGAAGATGCTGTTCTGATGGATGGGATGACTGAATCTGATACAGCTTCAGTTAACGAAAATGGGCTAGGTATGTAAGCACTTAGGGAAAAGATATATTATTGTCTATTAATGTATGATGCTTTTTTCAAAAGACAAAAACAAAACAAAACCCAAACTTAATGCAATTCACATACTGAAGTTTTCTTAGTGTTTACTTCAATTCAAACAAGGTAGATAGCTTTGTATCTGTCTGAAATGTCTGGTTTTCAGATTTATATAGCCAAATTATTTGAAACTTGAAAGTGTTTATTAAAAGTGCCCTTTGATGCCATTAAATCAATATAAATATTCAAACTGCAAGGCACTTAATACTCTTACTGTTCATAAACCAAAATTGGGCTTTCTGCTTGCTTCTTTAGAAATTATTATGATGACATTAGTGAAGGTATGTATATTGAGTAGGCATTAACTTTCAAAGGGCTAAAATGTTATTAACTTTGCTAAAAACTAAATTGTATTGGAAAGGAAGACTTTATTCCTGAATCATGGTAATTTAAATTAAGTCTTTCAGTTTGTTCAATTAAGAGTTAAAACCCTCTTACTTTCCAGATGGTAATTCCATTTTTAATCTATTTGAAATGGTTAAAACTACAAAATTATTTTCCTGTCAGTAATGTATGTCGTTTTATCTTCCCTGTTTAATTAAAAGGTTGTCTCTCGCTTTTCTTAAATCTTTGAAGGAAAGAAGTTTTTTTTTATTTTGTTTTTGTTTTTGTCAGAATAGTTCATGGTAAACTTTGCAATTACAGATGATAGTGAAAAAAAACCCCAGCGACGCAATCGTAGCCGCAGGCGTCGTTTCAGGGGTCAGGCAGAAGATAGACAGCCAGGTAACTTCTGAGTGGACCTGTTGACAACACCAGGTCACAAGCATGAAAAAAATGTCATGTGTCTGCTTTCTAAATATATTATACTTACATGTACACATGTGTGCATATACATTCAAGATGTGCATTACATAAATTGTTTTCTCAACTAATAAGACTACTAAAATGCATTCTTCCTTCACTTCGTAAATGTTTAGTAACCTGTCTAATTGAACTAATGTTGTGTTTTAATTTTTTTACATGGAAATACTATTGAGAAGACCATTATTTTGTCCACTTGGCAGATTCTTCATACTTGAATTGGGGCCTGCCATCCCAGGGACTATGTTGTAGATTGTGGTTGAGGTTGATTGGCAAAACTGGGCAACTTTTGCATGGTGCTGCTCACTATATCTGGATTCAGCACCTCATTTTTGTGGGAATTGTAAATACCCACAGTTAAAAAAAAAAAGCATAAATGAGAAAAATACTTGAAAGTGTCTTTTTTCTAATAAGAGGAATGCATGTTATGTTTTGTTTACTGTAGTGTGATGCCTTTTCCCTTACACCTACTAACTATTCAAATTAATAGTACTTACTTAGTTTTAGAATGTTAATTTAAGTAGATATAATTTTTAGTAACTTCAAAGAAACTTGTTTGCTGTGTCTATATTATTTTGAACATAATTCCGTTTCCTGTGTACAGAGAATCACGTGTATATTCACAATGAAGAAAATGTGTGCACCAAAAATAAACCCCTTTTGAACTAATCATTTTCTGCATTCTTTACAAAAGCAAATTTTTGGGTGTGTATTCCCCAAATACAGAATGTAAATTCAAGTATCTTTAATATTTTAGGTTTAGTGGTTGCAGAGACATTTGGGAAAACTGGTTTTAAAGGTGTTAGTTCCATTCTTGAAGAAAAGTCCGTGTTTTAAAGGTAGTTGTAAATTTAAAAGGAATTTAATATTGTCAAAAATAGAAAGTTTCCACCAAGTTTTTTTATTGTTTTCCTTTCTCTTCTTCTCTCTGTAGTGTTAGAAATATTCTTTAGATCAAGCGATCATATTTATTTTGTTCTTTAAAGTTGGCACAGTGGTGAATACAGTACTTTCTGGCCATAGTTTATAAATAAGAAAATTCAAGCTACATTGTGGGTTTAACATATAACATAATTTTTTAACTGGATGGTGGTTTATTAAGTCAGTGGACATCAAAAACATAGTGGTGTTAAAGAAGAGGCAGATTTTTCTGTATGATATTAATTGAAAATTGAGTAGTTTGGGGTGTCCAGTAATATGGTTTGTGTTCTATAGTGCATTTATTCCTATTTTACTCTGTTCTTTGGATTGCCACTTTTCCTAGAAATTCTTGTTCCCTAGCCTGCCTTTCCGCCGCCTCCCCCTAAAAACCTGTTAAAAGCCCCCCCCTCCAGCCCCCCAAGATAGGATTAATGGAACAGGCACATCATTTTCTCCTTGCCCCTGGCAGTGCTTCCTGGAAAGTAGCCTCCTAAAATGTCAACATTCCCTTATATAATTTATTTTATTCTCATTTGCCCAAGATTTCTTGTTTTTAGTATAAATTAAGCAGTGAATATTCCTTACTAATAAGAATGTGATTATAGCACTTGTGTCAAGTTGGTTTACTTAGACCACTTAGGAAATTCTACAGTCCAAATTATGCTGCACAAATTGCCTATCTTTTTTTCTAATTATTAATTAATCTTCATTGACCTTTTAAGTGGCTAGTATTGTAAGGACTAGCTATAAACAGGTTTTGAGTCAATTGAGTTTGTTTTTAGTTGTACCTCCATTTATGGGGGAGGGGCACTGGTAAGTTTTTACCTTTCCAGCTATGTGCCTCTAATGTTGATACCCATATCAAAAAAGTATATTATTCTGTGTGTGTGCATAGTGGATGAAGGGTTCTAACAGTTGTCACATACTCAAAGTTAGCAATATGTCTGTCTATGCAGAAGGGTTTCCAAGTAGCTGAGTTCTTCCGGGTGTCACTAAGGGTTGAACTGTGGAAACAGAATGAATTCATGAAGGTGTTACACAAACTAGAATCATTTCTAGAATGTTTTTGCCACCATATATGTGTACATAATAATGAAATGGACTTGATAGTATTCCTCTTCTTAATTGTGGAAACTATTAATAAATGTTTTTATAAATTAACAGTGGATTTAAATTGATTTTAAAAGCTTCAAAATGAGCACAGTGAGTTTCTTACAATTTGGAAGACAAGAGGCAGTTTTAGACAGGAAACATCTTTTATTTAGTGCTGTTTCTAATAAATGATTTGCATTCTGAATTAAGTGGTTTTTTGAGATTTAAAAAGATTAGTAGTTTCAGAACGTTCTTGGATCTTATAAAAGGATTATGTTAATTTGTGATCACAAAAAAGTGAATTGTAAATACCATCCAGCTTTCTTATTTTATCAAAATGATTTATTTTCATATAATTTGAAACTAATGGACTGACCATTTCTCCCCTAGTGACTTTAAATAAATAATTTAAAATTTACCTGAAGTTTTCATTCTTTACATAAACCTGCTCTCATCCTGTAATTTAAAATACCTTGTATTTCACATAATCAGAGATTTTATTTTCTTCACCAGTTTCTGGGAGAAAATAATTATTTGAAAGAGAGCAATCATTTTGACATTTCTTCAAATCAGTAAATTCTAAGCTATAAAGTCCTAAAGAGAAAGGATTGAGGTGTAAAGTGAGGCCAGAGTACCTGTAGAACAGAGATCATTGTTTTCCACTTGGGTTGGCAGAAGGGTGTTAGCTTGTGTTAGTCTTTTTCTTATGTCACTATTGCCATCCACTTCCTTGCAAACACACATAACACTTCAGTTAGTCCCTTGAAAGATTATTGAAGCAGGGAAGGGATTGTTACAGAATTAATGGCGGCCCTTTTCCCCACCAGAATTAATGTCCACGTTTTTAGGGTGATGGTCTGCCATCTTTAGTTTGCTTGTAGTTTTTTATTTTAGATCACTCACAATGGTTTCTAGTGTGAAATGTTAAAAGAAGGACTGTAAAATACCACACTTGGATATCTTGTACTTAAAAACAAAAACAAAAACAAAAACAACTAATATATGAGTACATCTTTTATATCTCTGGTGAAGTATAGCACACCGTGATTTGCACCAAATGTGCCCCATTTTTTCCCCACTGAGAATTGCAAACACTGGGCTGAGAATGCTGCATTTCCTATTCTTGGTTGTGGATTTCTATATCAAACTTTATCCCAACCGTGGAGTCAACCAGAAGCAATGGCTGGATTCTTAAGAAAGCTGACTTAAATCTAGGCTTCCTTGATCTCCAGCTTGGAATTTTCTATTGTCAGCACTAAATCACAGGCACATTTTTCAAGCTTTGTTTTTGGTTGGAGGTGGTACCCAGCTTAAAATTTTGAAATTGGGTTACCCACCGTCAGTTTATTTTAAAAGTAAAATTACTCTTTATCCATAAATAAACTTTAGAAATATTTTTTCAACACCTGTAATTTTTTTCTCATCTTCAACAGTCACAGTTGCAGATTATATTTCTAGAGCTGAGTCTCAGAGCAGACAAAGAAACATCCCAAGGGAAACTTTGGCTAAAAACAAGAAAGAAATGGTAAGGAGAATTTAACCTGTAGGTTTTGTTGGTTTGGTTTTCGTTTCTGTTTTTTTTTTGTTTTTGTTTTTTATTATTTTATTTTTTTATTATTTTTTTTGGTATGGTTTAGCTTTATGTTTACTTCTTATCTTATTGTATGATCACTTGTTTCCCCAACTAGACAAATAATATTTTAAAGACTACTCTTTGTTTTGTTCTTGGCCCCAGGTAACTGAAGATATGCATGCTTGAGCCTGGAATACTTTTCATTTAGAATTCCAAATAGCATTTGTAAAATTCAGTCTATCCAAAGATATTGGACAGAGACTATTGGCTTAATTTGGGGAGCAGTAGGCTATATGTATCTCTTCTCAGTGATAGCTATAGACCTCTTTAAGTGTCAAGTCTTTTAAATGCTTTAACAGATGTGAAATGTAAAGGTGAGTAAAATAGGCATTATTTGCTTAGGGTATTAACCTTATATCTTTTACATGGTGAGCTTTCCAGTGGTTAAAATTAAATTAGGTTCAAGTTTTCAGTAAACAAGTCCAGATTCTTCCTGTTGTTAAGGACTGCTAGGTACTAGAGATAGAGTTGAAAGACCAGTAGAGGTGGAATACATTGGTATATGCTTTGAAACTTTTAAGAACATTTTAATTCTTTGATCCAATGTCGTATGTGAAACTGAAATGATTTATTAGCTAATGTTTATATAGCTGTTTTCCTCCTCAGCTATAGATTTCATTTATAAAGAAGTTGAAAAAGTTGTCTCCCTTTGGCAGGCAAAAGATGTGATTGAAGAGCATGGTCCTTCAGAAAAGGCAATAAATGGCCCAACTAGTGCTTCTGGCGATGAAATTTCTAAGCTACAGCGTACTCCAGGAGAAGAAAAGATTAATACCTTAAAAGAAGAAAACACTCAAGAAGCAGCAGTCCTGAATGGTGTTTCATAAACTGAAGAAGTTCCTAGTTTACAGTTCTTTTACATTACATTTTACAATAGTGCTTGTACAAGCTTGCCAAAGATAGAATATGGATCGCCAGTCTTTACATCGCACTTTCAGTTCCTCCATTTGGAATTCAGAAAGGGGAGGGATCCTGAAGAAATCATATGTTAAACATACTTTGACACCTACTGTGTTATAAAATATATCATCAGATGTGCCTTGAGAATAGTATATGTAACATTAAAAAAAGTTGCTGGCTATAGGAAATGTTATTTTGTTTTCAAAATATGGCAGAGATGGGGGGAGGAGGGTGGGGTGGGATCCCTAACGTAATATTCTTTATGAAAGCATTAGCTGCTTTTGTTACATTTTTAATAATATGCAACCACTTCTTCACCTGAGGAAAACTAGAATGAAATGCAGTCTAAAATATTTTGCACTGAATTGTAATTCTTCATTAGTTTAGTCTGGAAACTGGTCTGTTTTAATGTGTTTTTTAAATGCTGTATGTTGAGGAAAATCTGCAGACCACTGGAATACATTTGTTAAACTCTCATCTGCAGGGACACTGGGTGATATTGGCAGTGACTGTTCTACATTGAGGCTTTGTTTGGTTTATTTATTAAAGTGTACAGTATTTAAAAATCAAACATAGCTTTAGTTAAAACACTAAGCTGAATTAGTCATGTCCATTTCAGAGATAACCTGAACTACTGAAAAGATCAATTTCCAGGTTTATTCTGTATAAAAGTACATGTTAGTCTTCAGTAGAGTATCTTTTCCTTTTTTTCTTTTTCTTTTCCTTTTTTTCTTTTTTCTTTTTTTTTTTTTTTTGATTTTGGTTGTTTGATGTGCAATATGTTTTTGTATGCAGGTAGTAAATAAACTTTGATCTTCCATTTGCTGATTTTTAACTTTCTACTTTTTATACCAGTATACTTTTTATAGCATAGTAGTTGGAACTAGTAATAGGCCTAGAATAGTTATCCTAATTGCTTTTAAAAAAGCATTACTTGCTCATAAATAGTATAAAAGTATTAATTGATGAGTTAATTATTTTGTAATGAAACCTCTGAAAGCTTAAAATTTAGTCTGTTAGAATAGATTGGCTTAGGGAATTGGTCATACATTTAATAATTAGGAAAAGTTTTATAATCTACTCAAAGGCAACTTTTGGAAGGCAGTGGGATAAAATGCATAATTTTACTTTGGCCTTTGATAATTTACTAAAAAATATTTTTATAAATCAGAATGGTGAGCAATTTTTAAGTAAGAAGTAGACCATGAACTTGGTTTTTGATTCTCAAGGAAGTAATTTTGAAGATTGTCAAACTAATGATTGTATTTTTTGTATATATTTTAGCCACATTACTTAATTTTAGGAAGATGAAGACTTCACATAAAGTGTTTCAAAGAGTAATAATGATATAATTATGCAGATAATTGTGAGGTCATATCAGATAATTGTGGATTTACTGGAGGATTTTTTTCTATAGTGGTATATATAGACCACTGAGCAAGAAAGACAGCCCTTTCTGTCACTTGATGTTTGAAAGTGTTTTTTATGTGCATAATTTGTGTTAATTTGTTATGTGCATAAAACTGTTAAGTGGTTTTAGTTAATTTATAATGGCTGAAAGACATTTCAAGGTATTGCTAAAAATGTAATAATTGTCAGGTCAGTGTACATATAACCCTAGACCTCACGTTTATTATCACTGAGGTTAACATGTGATGGCATTAACTGCATTTCCCTAAAATCCTAATAATAGAATTTATAAGTAAGGTGTGGTATGAATAGTACAATCCTTGGATTTTGAATTAACAGTATCAAATCATATCCTGAGTTTTAAAAAAAACCCACAGATGTCTTTTTTAACCATCAAAAGAAAGAAGTAAAACTGTTGGCCTTTTAATTCTTGTCTAGAGTAACAGGGTTACAGATTAATTACAAGTTAAGAGAATTTTCATTAATCCCCAAAGTGGTAAATACGGTGTAAAGAAAAAAATGATTTTTCATTTTCTTCCATGTAGAATAGATTCACTAAGATTCTTCTGCCATAAAGATTGTTTCACTGAGAAAGTAACCTAAAACCATCTTAGAAAGTGGGTATTGTACAAGCAGTTGTTCAGAATAACCACATTCTAGGAAATTAGTATCAAGATTTCATTATTTACAAGTGACTAAACCCAGCATCTTCTGTACTGCAGAACCATGAGTCTTTTCTTGGGTAAATACCGTATACTCTGATTCAAAAAAGCCTATTCCCCAAAGGCGGTAGCTATTGGTGATTAGGTAGCCCACCAGATTATTTGAGAGGGATGTATGTTTTTTTGGCTACTACACCAGTTAAGTGAGATGTTGCTCTGGGAAAACTTACTAAGTTAGGCCATGCTAAAAGACACTCAGCAGAAAAGCCCAAATGTCTTGTGCAACCCCCATATTTCAGAATACTTAGGTGAGATCACATCTGGAAGCTTATTAAGATTATGTGGGGATAAAAATCTTTTCCTGAAACTTTGGCAAGCCTAGGATCTTGGGTTTGGCATTACCTTTTCATTTCATTATTTTTTTAAAGATTTTAAGTAATGTCTACATCGGACGTGTGGCTCAAATTCACAATCCTGAGATGGAGTTGCATACTCTACCAACTGAGTGAGCCAAGCGCCCATGGAATCACCTTTTTAAAGCCTTCAGTGGGCCTAAAACTTGCAAAATGGTGTGTATGGGTCTTTGTTGATAGATCAGTCACCTTTGGTAAAACAGTCACCTTTGGTAAAATTGTACTAAGAATACACCAATTTTTAAGTCGTTTTGTGTATTTTAATGTGGAGTTAAGAGAAGCAGGACATCGAACTGTTTGTGAAAACCTCAGACATTCCTTAGAACAAGACTGAGGGAAGTTGCCTAAATAGTTGTGCAAAACAAATACAGGTACACGTAGGGAAGTAAAATATCTAAGAACAGAAACACTAATAAGTTACTGAGGAAGAGGCAAAAGTAGCTGGTATTTTATTGTTTTCTGGATCTCCATGTCAGCCATTCTTTAGTAGCTCAGATCCATCACCTCGATGCTAACATCGGGTATTTTTGTAGCTGTTATTTGCTAGAAATCTGATTTGTAATTTGAGAGAGGTCTCTGCAGAGATGGCATATTAACAATGTTGCACTTAGATTGGATAATAGTACCAGATACAACTTCACACAGATTTGCATTTTCTTGAGGTTGAAATCAACCTAGTTTTCTCATAGGCTATGCCTACAATAAAGCTTTCAATCTAAGGAAGGACAGATGAATGGAAAACCTGATTGTAATGCATTAAGCCCTGTACTGGTGATTATTGGAGAGTAAAGGTAAATTACTTTTACACTTGGATTTTCTAGACGGCTTTAAAGAATTTGGATTGAACTGGATCTCTGTGTTTGGCATTATTCCAAAAGATAAAAGGATGGTGTGAATCCTCACTGAGTTTCCTACCTTTGCTATTATGGTTTGGATCCCCTATACCTTTTTTCTTTTGAGAGAGTGCACACGCAGGCAGGGGAGGGGCAGAGAGCGAGAATCCCAAGCAGGCTCTGCTCTTGGGATCATGACCTGAGCTGAATTGAAAATCAAGGGACTCTCAATGGACCGAGCCACTCAGGGGCCCCTCCCAGGATCCCCTATGTTTTTTATAAGGACATCTGGTATAGTGAATTTGGGGACTCCCTTTTTTAAACTTTGTTTTATTAGAAAGCTTTCTTGAATGGATAGTAGTCACAACCTTTGATAGCATTTGGGTTTTATTTCAGAAACTCAAAGCAACAGTCTGCTATGTATAGTTAAATTTTGGCAAGTGGTAGTAATTTGAAGTTGCACTCGTTGAAAGTCCAATATGTTGAAATATAGGAGATTGCCACAGTTGACCATTTTTGACCTACAAACGTGGCATTTTCTTATGTATGATTTTTTAAGTATGATCATTTTACTCTAGAAATCAACCAAGAGTCTAATCATCCTGAAGACCCCTTATTGGTGAGAGATGTACATACACTCAGAAATATGTTGTTTTTTAAAAGGTTATCAGCAGATCATGTTATAAAGAATCATCTGTACCTTCTGTATTACTACTTCAAGTACTGAAATAAGGTGTAGACTATCATGTAGCTTTCTCTTTAAGAGGATCTCCACCAATACATTTGGTTTGCGTATTACTTCTTTGGTAATTTGAAAATTGCAGGTATAGGTTTATAGAATTGGGAGTTTCTGTGTACTTAAACCAGACATTTCCAACTATGCCATGTGCAGTCTAAAGATAGCAAAAAGCAAGGGCAAGATTATTTTTCACTGATCTCAGTCCTAAAGCCCCACTATTCCCTAGTATACTAGTTAATAACTTGCCAAATTTGTTTCAGTGATTGGTAAATTTTTCTTGGGGTGAAATTACAGGGGTATTCTGTGAATAATTTTGTAACTTTTTTACTTGCATTGTTAAAAGTAGTTGCTCATTTTTTAATTTAGAGAGTATTGCAAAAAATTTCCCACAGTTTTTGTGGATAAACCAATTTATATTGCCTTGGAGCTTGTGTCAACCTGTTTGAGCTTCATTTTCAACCTGCCCATTTTCAGGTTGTAAAGAAGAATGTAAACATTACTTTTGACATGCCATTAATTGCACTTGTACTAAGGTAACAGCAAGTGTTAACATATTCATATTAGACCTTAACACTGGATTGTAGACATTGTCTTTTGGTCAGGAAAAACTAGTAACACTGGATAGAAGCTCCTTCTATATTCTGTTGCTAAGGCAACACTTGGCTTTGGCTGTAAAGCAGAGATACACAGTACTCAACAGTGCCAAGAGCAAAAGGAGCTTAGGTCATTGATGTTTCCTGGTACTCAAGGTTACTTTCAGTCCAAGATTCTTTTTTATAACCAAAACCTCACTCTAACATTTTAAACAGTGTTTTTGTACTTTATCTCAAATTTAGATATTTTTTCTATCCTGTTCTCCCATTGAAACAACTGTTTCAATTCTAGCCTGAGTGTTGAAACTTAAACGTGACTTGTCAACTCTTTGAAGCATTCTGCCTGAGTGAATTTTTTAAATAATCATTTCTGACGCAGGGTTTAAGGTAAGGTGTACATTTTCAGTACGCTGAATATAACTAGTGTGGCACAGTTAACATGCTTAGGGTTTTACCCCTGTATTAAAGATGCTAGTTACCTACTTTTTACTTCTACCTGCCTTATGCCCTTTTTTGCTTCGATTCTAGAGTAAGGATAGCAGAGAAAACCATATAATCAATCTTCTAGAATTAGAATACATATGTATGAATATTCCACCTATTTTCACACAAGTTCTTGAATGGTTTGGGTGTTCTGGGATACTGATTTTGTAGAACTGGAATTTTCTTTCAGTTTATTTTGAGAAAGAGAGCACAAGTGGGGGAGGGTCAGAGAGAAGTAGAACCAGAATCCCAAGCAAGACTTTGCAGTATCAGTGCAGAGCCTGATGCGGGGCTTGAACTCAAAAATGGTGAAACCATGACCTCAGTTGAGATCAAGACTTGGATGCTTAACCAACTGCGCCACACAAGCATCCCAATTTTTCCCCCCATAGGTATTTCCATCATTTGGAAAATAAGAGAGGGAAAAGGTTTAACTTTGAGAACCACTTATTATACCCTACTTTCCTCACCAACAAAGCATTTTTTATAAAGCAGCATAGGACTCATAATGTCAACTCTGAGGCAGTCAAGGCAAAATTAGGGGAACTAAATCTCTGGTATGCCAGATATTCCTATGTCCCAGTGTTGTGTTCATACCTCCACTTCCCCCCACCCCACCCTTAAAAAACCATTTGAGTACCTACTGATAAAAAGGCCCCAAGCTGAAAGTGTAAGGACAAAGTCCCAGACTCAAATTTCCTTACCACTAAGGCAAATATCCCTGGGTTTTCAGATATGTGAAGGGTACCACAGTGCAGAGGTTAACAAAGCATGGAACTTTAGGTTTGAGAAAGATCAGCCTTCTCATTCAGAATGCTGTTTTGGGTAAATTACTTAATCTCACTATTGTTTCCTTGTGAAACGCTTAAATGCTTACTTGTCTAGCACACTGTTAAGTGGTCAACGTTAACATTACACATCAAGTATTTCATTAAAAAAAAAAACATTAAAAGAGGAAGGCTCTTTTACACAGATCATACTTGAATCAATTACCCACTATGATCTGGAAGCCCTCTCGCAAGTGACCTTTCCCCAAGAAAAATGGTAGGAGTGCTTAATAGCCTACAATGAAATGTGGATTCTTCCATTTAAGGTAAGCCTAGAGGAAATAAAACTGATTACTGTGAAAGAAAAACATGCTTTGTTGTGCTCAGTGTTATTTTAAAGCATTTTTCATTGTCTTAATATTTGCCTTTAAACAGGTGTGCTATTTGTATTACACACCTAAAAATATACCTACTACATGACGTTTTCCCTTTCAAGGTTCATGCTTGACTGCCTGTGGGCATATTAACACTATTTGTCTTTCAAAAATTTGTTTTTAGTTTTAATTGATAATATCTCTTAAAGCTCTTGTTCAAGAAACTTGATTTAGTCGAAAAGACTGAAATAAAAGGTTAGTAAGCCAAAATACAGTTGGTCTTCTTCATTAGATTCCTTATTTGCAAATTCACCTACTTGGTAAAATTTGTAACCCCAAAATCAACATGTGTAGGTACTTTTCCTAGTCATTCGTGGCCATAAAGAGTAGTGAAAATTTAATCACCCAGTGCCCAAAGTGAAGCTTGCCTTGTTTCATTTATACTGTAAACAAGTATGCCTTCTGTGGTCCATTTAATGCCAAGTTCTTCACATTTTTGTCCTTACTGATGGCTTTCCTGTTTAACTGTCCTCAAGCCTAGTGAAGTGCTGCCTAGCATTCCTAAACACAAGGCTGCGATATGCTGACAGGAGCCATATTGTTGACTACAAGTTTAATGTTAATGAATCAACAACATGAATAAGATGTCTTTAAATAGAAGCACACATAAAACAAGGTTATATATTGACTGGTTGATAAAAATGGGACCCAGAAGTTCAGAGGTATGAACAAATGGTTCGGTGTTTGTTAAATTCAGTGTTTCAGTAACTTCTAGAACATAACTACTTTGAATCACAAACTACCTTCATACCTCTTTACTAAAAAAGACTTCTCATATGTAACACCCATGGCTGCTGTAAACTGGTGCTTTCTCATACTCTAAATCTTAACAAGTGGACTCGATCAGATTTTAAACAAGGAAACAGGATGGGAAATAAACCTAGAGCAGGTCTAACCCAACTCTGAAGCGCAGGTAAACACGTTCCAACACTAAATATGATTGCCTTCCACCATTTTGACCTTGAAGGTCTTGTGTTCTCCACTGACAATTAGGAACTTTAAGATGACTTAAAGGTTTAGATGATAGGTAGTATAAATTACCATTTTAGAGCTAAAGATAGTATTTCCAGTGGTGGCCACAGACTACTTATTTACTTCATATGTTTTATACAGGTCTTGTGGTTAAGATCCCTAGGTTTGAGGTTTAGGCCAATAGCCATTTTACCCTCAAATATCACTTAAATAGGAGTATAAATTCTCCAGTAGTCCAAGCTGAGTATTTTGATAACTGAGAGCATTTCAGTTTTACTAATTATAGTTAACCTTGGTTATAGCAAATGAAAAACTTTATTATGCAAATATATATATATATATTTCTTCCATTTCTTTAAGTGGCTAGTTCAATACAATGTAATTATTTTCTTGATTAAAAACAAGACCTATACTCTAACATCTTACAGTGGTGTAGTTTTTAATGTATGAAATCTAAATTGTCAATAATATAGTTAGATATATTTCTTAGGTCAAAGATGTACCTAAATTCATTTTTAAAATTTAAGGTTACAAGCAGTGGGGTCAGTTTTCTGAACTGTGAACAGCCTTTTCTCACAATAAGATGAATCCCTCCTATAACAAACCTGTGTGAATTCATGCCATCCTAATACCCCACTGTTTCTGTTTTTGTTTTTTGAGAATACATGTGTGAGCCTGGGAGAGGGAGGGAGAGAATCTTAAGCAGACTTCATGCCCAGTGCAGAGTCCTATGTGGGGCTTGATCTCACAGCTGTGAGATCATGACCTGAGCTGAAGTCAGATGCTTAACAGACTGAGCCATCCATGTGCCCCTATCCCCGCTGTATTTTAATTACCAGTTTATCAGCATCCCATTAGATTGGGAGCCCTTTCAAAGTCAGACTGTCACATTCATTTTGCCTTGAAGTGGGTAAGAAATTACTTGCTAAATGAATAATGAAAAATATTTCTATTCAGATGGTATGCATTTATCCATAATTACTGAGTGTTAAATCTCCAAATATTTTATCATCTGATTTAAAATTCTCAAATTCAAAGAAACTTATACCCAAGCTTTGGTTTAGCTTGTGCTAAATCATTTTAAAATTTGTAGCTTTGAGGCCTTTTATTATAAAAAGCTAGCACGCATACACATAAACTAACAAGAACTTAAAATTCACACATTTACTTCATTTTTTAGCTTGACCTTCTAGTAAATCTTTAGCTTCATTGATTTTGGCTGCTATATAAGGAGATCCTCCTATAGGAAGAAAGAAAAAAGGAATAGTTATTTTATTAAAAAAATTTTTTTTTTTTAATATTTATTTTTGAGAGAGAGAAACACAGCCGGAGTGGGGGAGGGGGAGAGAGAGAGAGGGAGACACAGAATCAGAAGCAGGCTCCAGGCTCTGAGGTGTCAGCACAGAGCCCAACGTGGGGCTCAAACCCACGAACCGCAAAATCATGACCTGAGCTGAAGTCAGCTGCTTAATCGACTGAGCTACCCAGGCGCCCCAAAAGGAATAGTTATAATATGGCTTCTTAATTTCTGCTTGGTGAAAACCTATTCTCTTCAAGGATCCCTATGCTCATCTGATAGGTGGAATTAGCAGAAAATAATGAGGACACTGCAACCAGATCACCAAATGTATGGTAATATGTATGATCAACAGTAAACGAAATCACATGAGGAATATTTCCACAAAAATGGCACCTTTAAAAACTTAAACTTGACAAATAGGATTGAAAACACCTCCACATGTGACCTTGAAATGGTGTATGTTACCTATTTATGATGATTATAAGTTGTAAATGAACATGAATTTATTGTACTGTTATTTTGAAAACATGATGTTCTCAGAGGTTTCTGAGCTTTGTTGGAAAGACCCCACTATGATTTGCACTCCTTTTCTATCCTTCACAGTTTTTCTCTTTTCATGTTACTAATTGTGCCTTCATGATGTTATCTGCAGGTGCTTTCCTACTACTCTGCTGGAGCAATGATTCTCAAAGTGTGATTCTCAGACCAGCAAGCATCAGCATCCCAGTAAGAAGCTTGGTAGAAATGCAATGTTATAGGCACCATACTAAATGAATCAGAAGCCCCCCCAGTTAATGCAAGCTAAATTTCGTTAAAGGAGGCTACTACAGTCAGATAAAAACAATCACAACCAAGTTTAAACTCAAAACACTCTTAATGAAAGGCCTATCCTACAAAAGTAAAAAGATTTGTGCACTGGAACATGTATTTTGTGGTCTCTATTTTGGTATTCCTAAATAATTATTTGCTTTCTTTGAACACAGCCAAGGCTGCTTAGACATGTATCAGAGAGAAATATATCCTATAGGTTTCTAACTAGGAAACCTATAGTTCAAAGGTCTAAATGGATAGAAAAAATTAAATTTTTAGTTTAACTGAAACTTAACATTTCCTTTAAGAATATGTCCCCCCCCCCAAAAAAAAAAAACAGTAGTATTAATAGTATTTAGAAGTCACATTTTATCACTACTTAAGATCTGAAAACATTGTTAATGCTTACCCCTACTTTCAAATGACATGGTCATTATTCTATAAATTTTTTCACTCAGGATTTATTCTTTTAAGACACCGGAAAACGGATCCAGCCTGGGCAACAGTGCTTACACACAGATTTAAGCATTTCCCTTGTAATAGCCAAGAATTAAATATGAAATTATTCCACTAGTAACAACTAGTCACTTTAAAACATGTGTAAGAATTTAACAGGTACTTACCCTTGTCTGGGTGATTTAAAAGCATAATTCGTCTATGGGCATCTCTTATTTTTCCTTTATTGGCAGTAGGGCTAATTTAAAAAGGAAAAGGTATAGTTTACTTAAGACTATGTCTGGATCACATTAAAAAATTGTATATAAAAGCCAATTAAAGATGCTGTGAAACTGGAGTCAAGTCATCAAAACAATATGAGAAGTGGTTTAGGAACCTCTTTCATATCACATAAGGAAGATGAATATTCTAAATCAAGGAACTAAACCGCTCCTTAGAAAAATAAGACATTCTTAAAAAATTAGTTGAACTTAATAATCCTAAAAACCCTTTAACTGAAAGGTAAAACATGTTTAAGTATCTGGAAATGAAGGCAGAATTTCACCACAAAAAAAAAAAAAAAAAATGTGTTCTAGAGAACAACACTGAGCACTGCAATTATCTGTTTAAAAGCCTTTCAATGAATTGAGTGCTTATGTACCAGAGTGCCTTCTCAATGGACTTGTAGGGAGTGTTTAGATCTTAAAAATGTATACAACTATTATAACTCTTAACAAAAGATCTTTTTGTTTGCTCATAGCTCTAGAATTGTAGAAAAATATTACAAATATTAGAAATTATTTACCTTACGCCTAGTATTAATGCTGCTTCTCGTTTTGTCATTTTAGGTTCAAACCCACCTCTATAATAGCCACCACTGAAAGCCTGAAAGAGGAAATGCATTAGTAAAAATGGGTTATTAGAATAAACTCAATGTTTATTAAAGTTGATAACTGAAAAACTGAAAGTTTAATTTTGATAACTGTTCCTAGAAACAGCAGAAAAATTAAGACTTTTCAGAGAATTTTAACTGCAACTCCTATGGTATTTTAGCTTTGTAAGTAGCAGCAAATACTTTAATGATTGTTAAACATCCATATTTTTTTTTTTTTTCCCCAGAAAAACTGTCTTAAAAATGTAAGACAAAACAACAGTGCCTCAAAGCCAGTTCTGGGAATAACAGGAAGATTATTCCAAGTTAGCTGTGTTACAGATAAAAATTTGATGTAAGAATATGATTATATGTTTTAGAAAAACAAGTGCCTCAAGAAAAGGATTTGGAGATGTTTTCAGATGAGTGAGTCAAGGGTATTTTGAGGGTCAAGGCAACTACTAAAACAAGACTAAGTATCGAGAAAATTATGCTACCAGCTCTTCTGACCTTGTTATGTCAGAGATCATATTGGTAAAGCCTACCATCACTCTATTCTCTCACATTCAATCACAATAAAAATAAATACTCAACAGGCTGCCACAGCCAATTTCATTCTGAACTGTGACCATGGAAGGTGTGACATTCATATCCAGTCATACTCTATAGCCTACTTAATTCCAGTGATATCCAAGTATCTATTAGAGAATGCCAGGGCCACACAGTTAAGAATGGATCACTTCAGATTCCTAGATTCCTGTGTTTTTGTGATGTAGAGCAGATGAGGGAAGGCAAGAATTTGTGGACAAATGATGCTGGAGTTAATAGTATCTACACAATGAAGTAGAACTGATTTTCATGGTACCAGAATTGTGTTAATCCCTCAGCCCCAATTCTGTCACACAAAACATTTTGATTTTTTTCAGGGTAACAACATTACAAAGCTCAGAACCCTTCTTGCGGGAAGCAAGAGAAGGGGCCCAAAGTAATCTCTTAAGAGCTTCATGGATGTTTGGAAATTTACCCTCTTCAAATGTGACTCTGGGCTTCATAATACAGCAAAGAATTAGCAAAAATGTTTAGTAAGTCTTACAGATTTTGGTAGACTTTGAAAAACTTGTTTTACTTGAGGCTCCATATGTTTCATGGCTTGCAAAACATAACGGCCTAAAAACAAAAGCAACAAAGTAATTAAAAAGTCTCCAACTTTCCCTGCTTCATTTCCACTTCCAAACCATAAACAAACCTGCAAATCCTGCAGCAGCAATGGTCAGTCCAACTGCTACCACTGTACTGGCCTGGTAAGGGGAAGCAGAGTAAATATTTACTTCTTTTAATTATCACCCTTCCCTATGGTACCCATTCTCCCATTCCACCTCATCACAAGTTTTATTTCAAAGGGAGAAACAACTTTTAGGATGAAAATATCCTACCCAATGGCCCTTTAAAAGGACTTTTATGTCCAATTCATTGTAGAGATACTGGATTTTCACTGTGAAAAGGAAGGGCGAGCCGACTTGCATATTTACCTTTACAGCAGTGAAAAGAATGATTTCCCTCCCTTTGAAAACGTCTTTTGCATCTCCGGGCAAATGAGGCCACATTCAAGTTCAATCAAGAATAATGGAAATAAAATTTCTGCTAGAGAAAGAACTGTTTAAGGTCACTGTAGAATTCTGATAACGCATCTCAACGTCAAATGTGGACTTCACTAGACTCGCTTTTCAGAGTGCCTTCGGCACTGGGGCGTCTCTCCACCACAGAACCGACGCCCAAATGTGTTCAGGAACCGAGAAGAGATGTATCGGCAAGAGCCAAGGAAAAAGAGCAAAGTAGAGAAGGTACTGTTAGGATGTTTGCGGAAGGGCAGATCTAATCAAACGCGTTTCCACTAATCTCTCAGCCTCGGAGACAATGGACCAGGGACTGCAGCACCCTGCACAAAGGCCATAGTAGAACACAAAGGCCCTAGAGAGCTGTGCCAGCAGTTCTGTGTCCTAGAGGGTGCGACTCTTCGGGGCCCTACATCTTCAGAGTCTCACTGGGGAGACAACCTCGGCTCCCCTCCTCCCAGGTCACGAGTTGAGATTGTGGCCTGGGCCCGAGATCGCCCAGGGGACCAGAAAACCGCACTCACCATGGCTCTGGCTCGGCTCCCCGGCCTCCACCGAGAGCGCGGTTCATTCCAGACCAAATGCCGCAGCCACAAAATTTCACGCCCCTACCAGAGAGCGACGCGGACACGAGCAGGCACAAACCGCTCAGACACAGGTGCCCAGGAAATACGGCAGTAGCGGCCGCAAATTAGGCCGGAAAACTGTCGTAAAAGGGGATCGCAGCGGGCCGTAGGGGAAAGGTCGCTCAAGCAGTGGGCAGGTGCGGAATACGGCTTCAGATTGGCTGATGGGTGGGCGGATGGCCTCCTTACTGGGCTCAAAGCTGGGGCTTTTCTGTGTTTTGCCCTTTGCTACCTGGCCGGAGGTATTTGGAAATTCCTGTGGGGAAAGGTATTGGTGCAACAGGGCGTGAACAAATACTGTGTAGCCTTACTCAGAACGTTTTTCCTCCCTTCTCAGCACATGCATTCACCGTTTATTTCGTTTATGATTGTCGAGGGTAATAAATATTCTTAAATGTGCAGTAACAGTTCCACCTGAAGCCAAATAAATATGTAGCAAGCCAGTACAGCAAACGAGAATATGTCCCAGAAAACTAAAATAACAAACCACACTGTGTTTCAGGGGTGCTCGGTAGCATTCTCATATTTAAAAGAATTTTAATTTGTGACTTGATGGGACCTTGTGGGAATATTTGGGGTTTGTTTTGTGAAGTGGGATTACCACTTTAAATACAGTTAGTATTCTGATCATGGGATCCCCAAACCCCCACAACCCCTCAAAAAGTAGGGGTGGTTTTGCCATTACAAGGCATCAGCTTCATATAGCCCTACATATATGCTTGGGAAGAGAAAAGTAACGGAGACATTAATCGAAGTTTTACAGTGTTTGGATGATCAAGTAAGTTTGGAGTTACTTTCCACTTAGAACTTACAAAGTATTAAAAATTTGCTTACATTGCAAGGAAATTTGCTTTGATTAGCTGGTTGCATATTAGACATGTATGCAAATTTGTTGGCCTTGTTTTCCCTTTCTGTAAAAAGATTCGCTATTTGGATCTTTAAGCATTTTTCTAACCCTGATATTTTTGTAATGTCATTTCTTGTGAACAAAATTTCTTGTTATGTAATATGTAAAGAATTTCTTATTATGTATATTTTTGTATGTACAAACTGCAGCATACAGCTTGCTTGAGGAACAGGTTAACATACAGAAGCCCAGTCTCAGGAAACCAAGGATAGGTCTCTGTGTTAGAGAGACACTTGAAGTTGAAGTGGACAGGGCTCTGTTTTTGGAGGCAAATCAAAGTAGATGTACAACCTAGTTCTGTCATTGGTTGTAGGACTTTGGATAAGTTATTTGTGACTCTGAGTTTTCTCATTTGTAAAACAAGGGTAATGATGCACACCTCACCGAATTATGTACATGGTATGTTCTGCATGTAATTATTACTCAGTGTATTGGCCATTATTATTATGAGGCATGTTGAAGTACAAGTTGATGTGCAGAGCCTTCCCAATTCTCAGGATATCTCACCTCACTCATAGATATAAGTCTGGTAATCTTTTCACACTAAGGGCATGGAAAGAACCTTTAAAATTAATCTTTTGAAATTTCCAGCAACTGAAGAATGGATAATCATTCCTTGCTTCTTCTAACTTCTAATGACCGCCAGCATTCCTTGACTTGTGACTGCATCACTTCGATCTTCAGGGAAGGTCAGTATCTTGAAATCTCTCTCTACTCTGTCTTCAGATTGACTTTATGTATAGAATCTCCTCCTCCTCCCTTTTAAAGGATGCAACAGTTGCATTTAGGGCCCAATCCTATAATCGAGGATAATATCTGCATCTCAAAATCCTTATTCATAGCTGCAGAGATGTTGCCATATAAGGTATTGTTTACAGGTTCCTGATTTTAGGACCTGATATCTTGGGGGCCATTATTTTGTCTACTACAGAGAGTAAGAGAAGACAAAAGAGGGAGCTTGTAGGGACAAGAGAATGAGAAAGGACTCTGGTCAATTTTTTTTCCCAAATTTGCTAGTCAGGTAAGTAACTTCTTGGGGAAGAATAAGTGAGAGATGAGAGTGGATAAAGTGTTCTTGCATTGTGCCTTTCAAATACTTTGAGACTATGATCTCTTAGTAAGAGATACATTTTACATTACAGAGAATACATACAAATACATACTTGAACACACACACACATGCACACACAAATACGAACTGAATTTAATGTGTGTGTGTATGTATGTATTTATTTGTTTATTTGTTTATTTTAATGACTGACACATTTTTTAAAATGCTTGAAAGGCACACATAGTTTAGGGCATACAACAGAAAAAGCAGGTAAGGGATGTTCTCCAGTATAGAAGCTCCTATACCAGAGACTTATGGTAATAGGTCTCAACTATTCAGACCTCTTAATTAGGAATATGAAAAAAATCTATGAGAAGAAACAAGTCCTATCTAATTTGGGGCATAGATCAGCAACCTCATCAGGTTAGGAAGACTTGACATTGCTGAGTCACTTTCTGCATTGATGCAATATTAGCTTCTTCACCTTTCCTTCTCAGCAATCAGTTTATACTCTGGGACAGCTCAGTGGAGTAGCTCATTAATATGGACCAATATTAGAGCTCTGAATCTAAATTGCTCTGTTCTATTACTAATAGAAATCCAAATATCAGTGGGACCATAAGTGGGTACAGCCATGAATTCCCATGAGCACTTAACCTCCAAACGAAAAGGACACTTTCAAATTAGTTAAAATGTTATGCACAATCATGGGGCGCCTGGGTGACTCAGTCACTTAAGCATCTGACTCTTGATTTTGGCTGAGGTCATGATCTTATGGTTTTTGTTTTTTGTTTTTTTGTTTTTTTTTTTTTGTCTTTTTTTTTTTTTTTTTTTTTGATCTTATGGTTCTTAGATCGAGCTTTGCATTGGCTCTGTCAGTGAGGAGGCTACTTGGGATTCTCTCTCCCCCTCTCTTTCTGCCCCTCCCCCACTCATGCTCGCTCACTCATGCTCCCCCCTTCTCTCTCTCCCTCTCTCTCTCTCTCTCTGTCTCTCAAAATAAATAAACTTAAAAAAATGTTATGCACAATCAAAAGTGATTGTTAGAGATGATCTCTCAGGGCAATGTAACCTACCATTTCTTCTGGATCTATATCAAAAACAGTAAACGACTCTACTAGAACCTGAAAGAAAATGGCATAGGACATGAGAAACTATGGAAATACCTAGAATACTGGTAGAGCTGCAAACATCTTCAGAGAAAAGCCTCCTTATTGACCATTTTGTAAAACACACTACTCCATTCAGAGCTGAGTAATTTGCTGAAACCAGAGGTGATTCAGGAAACTGGGTAGTCTCCTGATTTCTGCCAGTCCAAAGCAAACTACTCTGTGTTTCCTGCATCCTGAACCCTTAAATAACTGCTCTGTGAAGTTAACAATGTCTGAATTCTAATTTGCATTTCTTATTCTAAGATAATGTTGACAGAATAGTTTGTGCTTTTACTTTTTGTCCTCTCAGAGAACACTTGACTTCAGAGTTTATTTTCCAAGCATTGGAAAAAAGCAAGTTTTCTCACAGATTGCTGAATGATAGTTTGTCTTGCCAATGGCTAAAAATTCCGATAACCAAGAGACAAATTTACTAAGACACGATGTATTACAGATGCTTTCTTGCAATTTTGAGGTACAGCCTTCTGAGACTCCGTATTCAATCCGCTGGGTTCCAAACAGATCAAAAATGATTCAGTTCAATAGGAAATAGATGTTAAGTGCTTCAGTCAGTTCTAAGGTAACCAAGTTGGAGAAAAATTATTAAAACTGTATGACTGGATCTGGTCTTAGACTTTTAGATAAGTTTACTTTAAAATAATAGGATTGTTGCAGGAGACAAGGAAACAACTTCTGGTCAGTTCTATGTCAGAAATCCTGGATGGATTTGAGAAAAAGGCATACTTAGAGACAATGCATACGGGCTTCATCTTATTCTCTTGTGGAGGCTGAATGGGTGAGAGGATGAGACCACCTTTCTGAAGTAAAAGAAACCTCTTCCTTTAAGACCCAAATCCTTTCTGCCTGGACTTGGATCAGTTCTGTGACCTTTTCTTTTGCCACAATGTCTGCTTTCCTAGGGCCCTGGAAGGCAGTGCCCTGGTGGTTCTTTAGGTATTCAACCGAGATTCAAGTTCCTTCTTTTCGATACATAAATCATTCATCTGATGAAGCTTTTCAGTGTGTTCCTTGGTCTTTGTCATCAGCTCCCATCACACTTGAGCAAGCTTTTCCTACCACATCTTCTTTTGCATTCAGTAATTCCTTTCAAAGTTTCTTGATCTTTAGCTCTCCAAGCGTTGTATTCACAGAAACCGTCTGAAGGACTTCTAGGTATATCATACCGCCAAACTTTCCGATCGTTAGTTGACAAACTATTTCTTCTATTCTGCTTATAGTTTTACCATCTCTCTCTTTTTGGATAAGCTGTTTATACCTCTCCCAACATTCTTTGTTAAGTTTTCCTGTACCTGGAATCCTCCACCTGGGCCTGCAGATGCTGCCTGTTCCACTTCAGGGAGCCTTTCCATCTTGACTCTTCATTTACTGTTGCTTAAAACTAGGAGCATTTCCTCATCATATTGAAATCTCTTTTCTGGAACTTCTCCTGGGTGTATCTGGGGCATTTGGGGACTAGGAATATGCTGGGATATGTGGGGAAGAATCGACTGAATGCTCTTCAGTTCTTGTACCGGGCACTGTATTTCTTTGATGACAGCCACTTTAAGGTCTTGAAGAGAGAGGATGCACTTGTTCATGTGCATTTTCTTTGAATGGGCCATGGAGTCTGGGTGTCCCAGTTTCTCTTTCTTCTTGACAGTGTTTATTCTCATGTGCTCAGGTATCTTATAGTCTGAGGCTGTCTTCAGATTGAAGTTTGCCGTGTTACAACTGGGCCTCTTTGATGGTTTGAGCATCTTTGGGATCGTCATAGTCATAAGATTTACTGTTGTATGGTTTCTTCCATTCTTTTTTTTCACTGCTGAATCTTAAATTGGGCCCTTTCAGTTTTTATATATTTCCTCCTTTTCTCAATTTGATCTTCCACTATAATTTCACTTAGGGTTTTATGCTGACATTTCTTCCTTTTTTCTGTAATCGATTCTTCCAGCACACTAATAATCCCACCTGTATGTTTCTGGCCACCCTTTCTTCCAGCTCCCTTTTTCAAACCTCTCCAATTTACTTGTTCTTCTCTTTGATTGACTTACTCATTTGGACTTGGAGTACTTAGAGGGCTTCACAAACCTATAGGAAGATACTTGTGATCACTTTGTATGGCATGAACCACAATAGTATCACTTGCTTTTTTTTCTTAATTTTTTTTTAATGTTTATTCATTTTTGAGAGAGCGAGAGAGAGACAGAGTGCAAACATGGAAGGGCAGAGAGAAAGGAGACAGAATCTGAAGCAGGCTCCGGGCTTCGAGTTGTAAGCATAGAGCCTGATGTGGGGCTTAAACCCACAAACTGCAAGATCCCAACCTGAGCTGAGGTCAGATGCTTAATCAGCTGAGCCACCCAGGCTCCCCAATAGTATCACTTTACAATGAATCATGAAATCTGTTCTGTAGCTTCATGAAGCCAAGTTGATGTTTCTCTTCTTCCGAAGCAAATTCCTTTCCCACTTGTTGAATTTTATAAGCTGTCAATCTTGGCATGAATTTTGGAATCTAGATCAAAATCTGTTCATTTAAATTGTGTATGCTTTGGTAATTTTTTTTTTAATTTTGTTTGTTTGTTTGCGAGAGAGAAGGAGAGAGAGAAAGAATGTTAGGCAGGCTCCGTGCTTAGTGCAGAGCCTGACACGGGGCTCAATCCCATGACCCTAAGATCATGACCTGGGCCAAAATCAAGAGTCAGATGCTCAAATGACTGAGCCACTTAGATGCCTCGCTTTGGTAATTATTCATTCATTTCTAGGAGTTTCCAAATTTTTTTCCTCAAAGCTTTGAGTTGTTCTTTCTTCCCACCTTTATTTCTTTCACTTCTTTCATTAACTTATCATGTTCTCTTTTTCTTCTGGCGTTCTCAATACCGTAGGCTTTGGGATCTTCAATATCTTCTGTAATTGGCTCTGCTTCAGTTCCAAACCTGAGCAACAGCACTTGGGCTTTGATGGCTTTCTTTAGCTCAAATTCAGAAAAAATGGTGAAAGCAAAAATATTATTATCTATTCCAGTAGTCACCAAGAAATGGTCATCAAGCTAGGATAGATGCCTTTAATCCATCCATGCATATTGTCATGCATATTGAAGTGCCAGTAGTCCACCATAGTTGTCAATGAAGGATTTTTCTGATTTAGGATATAGACTTGAATTGCTCTGTTTTGAGCAATTAGCATTGCATTTGCATTCCAAAAAACATCATATCTTGGTTAATGCTGAAAGTGATAGTTTGGATGGTATTATCCTCTGTATCTTCAAGAAGATGAAAATCAACAAGTTCATCTTTCTTTTCTGTGATATCACTACTTTTGTCATATGGGAGGAACTCACAATGATATAGAAAACCAGAATCATACCCTCCCAAAAAAGCCTAGAACTTCCCTGGCTCAGAGTAAAATCCATAGAGGATGTGACAGGGAATTGATGGAATAAAGATTTCAGGTAATGGTTTCTCTTCCTCCTTTTTGCCCTGGAAATCCTTTTCTCCATCTTCTCTCATCTCTGCTGCTGTCCGTTTCCTCCTTTCTTTCATTTCTTTCTCTTCTGGCTCCTTTTATTTATTTCTCTTTTCTGTTTCTGTTAATCACAGAATCTTAGATTTGACACCTGAGGAATGGAAACATTGTATGCACATGTCTTTGATTTCATAGGAAACTACATCACTATCTTCCCCTTCCTCCTTAATGGCTGGAAATAGAGTTTCAAGAGCATAGCCGTTTCACAGATAATCAGTAAAGTACTTTCAGGATGGGAGGTCAAAGACCATATTAACTGGCAAACAGGTCCAAGAATAGTAACATAATCGATTAGCTTATAATCTTTTTCTACCTCAAAGAAGACAGTTTGCTGTTTATTCCCTGTAGCTAGAATTTCTCCATCATGTTCATAAGGTAAAACAGTGACACAAGCAATATAGGATTTGAAAAACCATTTCAAATGAATATCTTCATTTGAAATTTTCTTCCTTCCTGCAAAATTGTGAGGCCTTTTGGATCGCAGAGTTCAAGAATTTGAACAACTCCATCTTTAAATACTAAAATAATATGTCTTCCAGTGTAGCTTACCAGTTGGGGTACCCAAGCCAGGGCAATACCCCTTTGAATTTCATCTGAGCCAAAGATGTTTTGCTAGCAAAATCCTAGATTACAAAAGAGCAGTTCAAGGAAGTAGTGGTCATGAGATAAGTGAGGGGTGAGATAGCCAAGGCTTCAGTAGCTCCCAAATGGAAGGAGAAAAAACATTCTGAGTCCTAGGTATTATTTTGAGTTTTAATTTTATGTGTATTTAAATTGAATTTAATTGAAATGAATGTTTTTGAGACAATATTTATACTTACTTCATGAGATGTATGCTGGTCATTTCTGTTTCTTAGAAAAAAATGCTTGGAAAACCCATGAAGTTTACAGCCCATTAATTGGTCATGATAGGAAGTATGGAAAGCATAGCTCCATAAAATTCCACACTTGGAAATATGATACCAGGCAAATAAGATTGTTTTTCCCTAAAACCTATGTGCTAGACATTGTGCTATATTCTTTATGTAGATTATTTCACTTTACTTCATGACAATAATACTTATTTCTGTTTTGCAGATGAGGATATTTTGCCAGATATATTGTTTTTCCCTACAGATCCCTTCTCTGTCATTTTCCATTCTGCTCTATATCCCAGAGGAACGCACGAAGTTAGGAAGCTCTCTTGTATTCTGGCTTGGGGTTCATTTATGTCCATGATCAGAAGATGAGAAGGTAGGAGGACAGTCAGTTAATGATGTTCATTTCTCCATCTTCATACCTAGTGGTTGCCACAGGCTAACTGAGTTTGTCCACTGAAGAATACAGTTTCTGTCGTATGTGTGTGTTTGCATGTGAACATATGTGTGTTATTCCCACTCCTTGCTCCTTCAAGTCTAAGAGTAGTAGTGACTACTACTACTGATAAGGCCCCAGTGGCCTTATTAGATGCAGACACTTTGGCCATCATTTTGAGTTTCTCTTAATCCTGTTGATACCTTTGTAAATAGTTCCTTTATTAAATTCTCCCCAGTTACTCCATTTGGCTATGCTTTCTGTCTGTCTCTAACATGGGTGGTGACTGTTCTAAGAAGCTACTGAAATAATTCAAGTAGGAGATGATGGTAGCAGTGGAAATGGAAAGGAGGGCTGGACTCCTGCTTATGTTTTGAAGAAAGAACTGATAGATTTTGCTGATGGAGGAAATGTAGTGTGTGAGAAAAAGAAAGGAGTCAACAGTGACTCCAAAAGTGTAGGCTTGAGCAGCTGGAAGGATTGAGTTGCCACTGGATGGGACCAGAAAGACTTCAGGAAGAACAAGCTGGGGAACTTTTTTCATGTTAAATTTGAATTTAGATATCAATTAGGTATATAAAGAATGTTTTCACATAGGCTTTTGGATGTATAAGTCTGATGTCAAGAGAGAGGTCTGGGAGTCATCAGCCCAGAGATAGTCTTCAAGGCCAAGGAACAGATGAAATCATTGATTGCCTAAGTGGAGAGAGAAAGAAGAGGAATAAGGGCTGTTTTCTGGATCCTCTGTGTTTGGAATTCAGGGAGATGAGGAAGAACCGGAAAGTTAGACTCTAAAGGGTGACCAGAAACCAGGTGAGTGTGGTGTCCTGGAAGTCAAATGAAGAAAGTGTTGAGTGGAGAAGTGTGTAAAATGCTGCTAATAGTCAAATGAAACAACAACTGAGAATTGACTGCTAGAGATCACTGGTGATATGAGAAGAGCTTCTGTGCTGTGATGGGGACAGAAGAATAGAGATAGGGATTATAAGACATCTCTTTCAAAGAATTTTGCTGAGAAAGGAATTGGAGAAAGAGGACAGTTCCCAGAGGGAGAAGTAGTGTAATGAGGGGTTTTTGTTTTTTTAAGATGGAAGAAATAAAAGTATGTTTATCTGCTGTAGGAATGACCTTATAGAGGGGGAAATTTGACAAAATTCATTGAATTACATATTTTAACCATATAGTTAATTAATATTTTAATTCAATTATTTTAACTGAATCTAATAATTTTGATGAAATTAAATTATATAATTTAAGAACGAGAAGAAAGTGTAGAGACCATTTTTTCCCCAACAGCTTTGCTTTATACAGGGCCTCGGAGTGGTTGACTGACTTCTAAAGTGCTGACACAGTTCAGTAACTGCCCACCCTTATTGTCCACACTCCAGGTGTATGTAATGTTAGGGTCATGAGATGAGAGGGTCACAGAGTTACCTTTTCCTGTCTTTCCTGACCACTGTTTTTTAGGAATTATCTCAGATCTGGATTAATGGAGTCTTAAGTTCCTGACTAACAACCATTTAGTCTAGGGAATCTTATGTAGGCAGCTGCTCACATAATGCTATATGTAAAACTAAACGGTGCTCAGTATATATTTTCTTCCTTTCCTTCTTCATTCCACCTCCACTTATCCTATTCCTGCCCTCCTTTCCTCCACTGATCCTGCCATGACCTGACAGTCTACCATTGGGAATTCATCTTGTTGTTCCCTGTTTGGATATGAATACTGAGCTGTGATCAACAGCTCCTCTGTGAAGTATTTTAAGAGATACTTTTGGGGTTATAACTAGTAAGAGGAATACTTTAATTGGAGTACAGAAAGAAAGGAAGAAAGAAGAGATTTAGAACAAGTGGGACCAAAGACTGCCCAGGTAGGAACCATTCAAAGACCTAGGGTAATGGGGAAGTGGAGGGGTTGCTATGAAGCCAGAAAGGAGGGCCCAAGGTCCAGACACTGTTTACTCCAGTCAGCCTCATCTGCATCCAGTCAGCTGAGCCTGCCCTGCCCTGTGGCTATTATAAAATAATTTATAACTATGTCTCCTGTGATTTTTGCTTCCCTTTTCTCAAGCTGTTTCATTTTTTCCTTACTGCATCTTAGTCTGACTTCCTGATTTACTTTTTAATTACCAGAACTGTTCTCCTTATTTGGTCCAGAGCATGAGTGGAGGGCCAGTCAGAAAAATGAAATGTATTTGACCAGGGTGACAGCCTTAGGGGGCATGTATTTGTAGGTAAAGACTCTGCTCTCAGTCTGTGAGGAAGGAAAATTGAGGCACTCAGAATTTCAGGGGACTTGGAAATTGGGGTAGCCTAGGTGCCTTTTTCCAAATGGAGATTTCCCAATCAACCCTCCATTTCATTCCATCTTTGCATGTCTTTTTCTGTTGTGTTTCTCAGTTCTTTTTCCCCCTTCCCCAGCCAGGGTTCCACGTGTATGTAGTAGCTTTATGCATTGAGTAAATTGAGCCCTCCCTGCTGAGCTGTCAGCAAATGGAACTGACCAGCAGAACAGTCTGTGTAAGTGCATCTTGTGCCCGGGCCAGACAGACAAGCACAATTATTTGATTGCAGGAGATTGCCACTAAATGAGGGTGAAATAGTGGGTCTGCGACTTGTTGGTGAATATTATTAATAATATAGTGTCATGAATTAATAACATAGTGTCATGTGAAACAAAAGCTACACTGGAGGGTCTGTCTGAAGTCCCATTTTAAATCACATTTTCAGGGAGGTAGATGGTGGAGGAGATGAGATGTAATAAAACAAGGTGTCTTTAGGCACCCGTTTGGGAGTTTCAGTTTGATGTAGGCTGAAGTTAAGGGGATACGTGTTGCATTCGTAAGTTATTTGGTGGCCAGAATGAAGCATGGGATTCGTTCCTGGCTAATTGTCTTAAGCATCTCATTGCTATAGTGCTCTACTGTGAAACAAATCATCTTCTAGAGTCCTTGAAGAGAGGCCATTGCAAAAACCCCATGAAATTCTTCCTGGCAACTGTGATGTCCTTGGTGACTGCATGGTCAACTTCTTTAGCCCACCCACCACACAATCATTCCAGACTCTTCCACTTCTCCCTTCATAAACCTCATAGTCCTGCCAAATAGGATTTGTCACCATTGTTCTCCAGATGTGCACTCAAGTCCACTGCCCCTGGGTTTTTATTCAAGCGATTTTCTCTGTTCCAAGTGCTCTTTCCCCATCCCATATCTCTGTCCATCAGTTAAAGGCCCAGATCCAGTGTGCCTGCGGTGAAGCTTTCTTTTGTTTATTCTTCTTTGTTCATTGTGAACAGGTGTCCATAAACTTTATGTAAAGTAACAGATAGTAAAATTTAGGCTGTCCAGGCCATATGTAATCTATTTATTCTTCTATCAAAATGTGAAAACTACCTTTTTAGCTTGTGGACCTTGACAAAAACAACCCACAGGATGAATTTGGCTCATGGCACTGAGCTAGTCCATGGTCTAAAGTGATCTCTTTTCTCTAAACTGTACAATTTTGTTTTACACATGCCGCTTACCTCATCTAGCCTTGTATAGAAATTATTGGTATACAAGTATTTTCTCTATTGAATTGAAGATTCTTGTGAGTTGAAATCATGTCTCATATACTTTACTCCTTACAAGATCTATTATCATATCTATTATCATATAGAAAGTGCTCAAAGGATATTTGTAAAATGAATGAACTTATTACTTACAGTATCTTCTATCAAGAACATAATTTATTTTCCACTCTCCTAAGCCCTACCAAGCCCTTCACTTTCTGACAGGTAAGTCTTCTACCTCTACTTTGAACCTGTATCCGAACCTGGATCCCTCAATAAGGCCATTGTGCACCACAAATACAACTGGTATTCAGACATTGAATATTGTTTTCATTTATTAAATATTGTACTCATTGAGCACTTACTGTACTCACTGAACACTCAGAGCAGAGCTCTGAGAAAAAATCTATGGTGAGACAGATGAAAACCTCAGCCTCTGTGGTGCTTTTGCAGTCTAGGCTGGGAAGCATGATCTTAGTATGATCTTTCCTCCTGACATGTTTTAATTTCACTCTTCTGTTTTTCAGATCATGACTTAATAATAATATATGCTATTTGGTTTACCAGGATGCAAGAAATAATAAAAACTATCATAGTAGAAGCTGACATTTATTATGTACTTGAGACAGTTATAGATACCCTTTTTAATGCATGTAACCATAAGGACATTAGGGAATTTATCTGTAAGCAATTTATCCGTAAGGAAGTTAATGAAGCAATTAACAACATTTAGTTATTTCATTGTCACTCTGGATAAGCTGGTGATCACAGCTGTCACTTAACCAGGTTATAGGAGATAAAACAGTCCACTAGAGGCAATATCTTGATCATCAGCTAAAGTAAGCAACATCAGTTAGCATAGGCACATAGTGCTTAATAAGCGGCTCTTGGTTTAAAAACATAACTTAGCCAGTACGTGAAGGACTAGAGATTTTATTTAAGGTCTGTTTGCATTCTAAGCCTGATCTTTCCAGGATAATCAAAACAATGTTGGCTCATGTTGAAGTTCATTCTGAGCACATATTTGCACTGATAGGAGCAACAGTGAAGCAGAACATAAAAACAAACAAAAATAACTGCACATACAATTTGTTGAAAGAAATTAAGATATTTTCGGCGGTCTCTGAAGAAAATATTTTAAGAGGGACTAAGACGTAATAGAAGAATTTCTTTAAGGTCTTGTGTCCTTATTGTCTCTTTCTTACTGTCTGCCTCACACAAAATCTATTGACAGACAAAGCTCTAAGTGCTCCCACTTCCCCTCAATGCTGTTTGCTCAGCTCTTTTTCCCCTTGCCATCACTCCTCAATCCATTTTATTCCCTTTTCCAGTTACTCTCTACCCATTCAAGGTTTTCCCATTCCTTTGTATTCTCTCCCTCCCCACAGTCCACACTGTGGTAAGTCAAATTCTAAGATAGTTCCCAAGATTCCGAAGCACTGGTGTTCATCCATAGCATGATTTATCCCTGTGGGTGTGGGCTGGACCTGTGGACATGGTGGACTCATTGCTCTTGATTAGATTACATAATATGGCAAAGGTGATTTGATAGTCATTCCTGTGGTTATATTACTTTATGTAAGAAACTGTCATAGCAGACTGGAAGGAGATTCTCCCACTTGCTTTGAAGAAGTAAGCCGTCATGTTTCAAAAGGCCTGTGGCTAGGACCTGAAGGTGGCTTCTGGGAGCTGAGAACAACTTCTAGGAGCTGACAGCCAATAAGAAAATGAGTCCTTAGTTTACACCTGCAAGAACTGAATTCTGTCAATAACTGCACTGAGTTGGGAAGAGGCCCCTAATAAGCCTCAGGTGAGATTGCAGCCTGAGTTGACAACTTGGTTTCAGCCATGTGAGACCCTGAGCAGAGAATTTAACTGCAGTGTTTCTTTCTTATCCTCTTTTGGATTAGTCAAGTGTTTTGTTTTTTGAACTCTGTTTCTGCTCTTCCATTACTTGTTAGTTACACACTCTTTTACTGTTATTGTGGTGGCTACTCTTAATAGTATAACATGGCTTTTCGACTTACTAGAATCTAATATACATTAATACTTCTGTGATTTCTTAAGACTTTTTCCCCTTTCTGCCTTCTGTGTTATTTTCATATATTTTAATTATACATGCATTTTAAATGCTGAAAACCTTATTTTTATTTTATACAGTCAGTATTCACTAAGATTTACCCCTATAGTTATCATCTCTGTTGTTCTTTATTATTTTTGTTTTTCTTTTCTTCATTTCCGTGCCTCTGTCTGTGATCATATTCCCTCCACCTGAAGAAATACTTCCAGTAGTTCTTTATTGCAGGCCTGTTGGTGACCTACAATTTTTGTTTACTCAGAAATATCTTTGTTTTGTTTATTAAAGGGTATATTCTCTATATAGCTGTAGATTAATAGCTAATTTCTTTTATAACTTTAAATAAGCCATTTCATTAGCTGTGGTTCCCATTGTATTCTGGTGAGAAGAAAGGTCTCTCAGTATAGTTTTGTACCTCTATCATTTTTTGGAGGGGTGTGCTTTTAAGTTTTTATCTTTATCTTTTTTTCCCTCAGCAATTTAATTATAATATACCTACATGTGGGTTTTTTTTAAATGTTTATTTATTTCTGAGACAGAGACAGAGCATGAGTAGGGGAGGGGCAGAGAAAGAGGGAGACACAGAATCAGAAGCAGGCTCTAAGCTCTGAGCTGTCAGCACAGAGCCCGATGCGGGGCTCGAACTCACAGACTGCGAGATCATGACCTGAGCCGAAGTTGGACGCTCAACCGACTGAGCCACCCGGGTGCCCCAGATGTGGATTTTTTTTTTTAATTTACATTTCTTGGGAATAGTTCTTCTTCACGAACCTATGGATTTTTGTTTTCGGTTTGAAAAATTCTCAGTCATATTTCCTCAGGTATTATTTTTACCCTGTTTTCAGTTTTCTCTTTTTCTGAAACCTCAGTTAGATAACGTGTAAAAAATTCTTACTGCATCTGTTTTCTTTTATTCTGTGAATTTGTTATCCATGACTGAATAACAAACCACCCCAAAATTTATAGCTTAAAGCAACAAACATTAGTTATAATGCAGTTTCTTTAGATCAAGAATTATAGAGCAATCATCATTCTGGCTCAGGCTCTCTCATGAGGTTGCAGTTGAGATGTTGGTTAGAGCCATACTCATCTAAAGGTTTTTATGTGGCTAAAGGGAACTCTTTCAAAATGGCTTGCTCACATGGCTCTTGAAAGGAAGCCACAATTTCCTCACCACGTGGATACTATATTTCATAAGGCTGTTGCATGTCTCATGATAGGGTATCTGGCTATCCCCAGATTAAGTGAAATGAGAGAGAATGCAAGGAAGAGATTGTAATGCCTTCTATGACCTAATTTTGGAAGTTCTACACTGTTACTTCTACCATATTCCATTTGTTAGAAGTAAATTATTAAGTCCAGCCCACAGTCTAGAGGAGAGGAATTAAACTTAACTTTTGAGAGGACGAATGTCAAATATATATTGTGGATATATCTTAAGATATATTGTGGATATATGGAATATATAAGATATATTATGGATATTTCTTAAAACCACCAAACTCTGAATTCTGTTTTGTGCATCCTTTTCTATTTCTGTGCTTCCTTATTAAAGGTTTTTTTTTTTTTTTCCTGATCTTTCAGTTTATAGATTCCCTCATTAGCTAAGTTTAATATGCTGCTAAACACAGCAGTTGGGTTCCTAATTTTGGTTCCTTTTCAATTTTAGAATTTCTGTTTGGCTCTTTATAAACTTTCTGGTCACTGGGTGTAGTTTTAGCTCACTGACAAAATTTTTAATCTCTTCAATGAAAAAAAAAGCATAGCTATTTTAAGTTCATGTATGATCAAATCTAGAGCTGTTTGTTGTTTATACTTATTCTTGTTTGTTGTCCTGACTTCTCTTGTATTTGCTTATACTTCGTTTTCTGCCAGATATTTCATTTAAAAATTGTTTGTAGAAATTAGTTGGAACTTGAGAAATGTTACATTTTCCATAAGGGATTTTTTTCTCCCTTTTCCAAATGTCTACAAACACCTACTTATGTAATTACTTTAATCCAACTAATATTTTCTAAACCACTCAGATAACTAACTTGAAGCTGGGTTTCATTCTGGTTCTCTGGACTCAACAGAGAATACTCTTTGGGAGTGCTAATACAAAGATGGATGGTTTACTGGAGCTCTTATCATTGGGAAGCCTGGAATCAATTTTGTCATCCTTGCTGCATAAACCTGTCAAAAAACGCTCAATAGTATCTCAGTCACCTCACCCAAAATTGGCAAATGCCACCAGTCAAGGCAAAAGATGCCAATGTTTGGCTAAACTCTCTGAATCTCTGACTTCTCTAATATTTCAGATAAACTATTCTTTAATCTTGTTAGCTGTCCTGACTTATCCAAGTCAATGTTTTATGTATGTTATCTATTCTTTCCAGTTTGCCTTTTTTCAGAGGATGATCTGAATTACTTTGGCCACCATCACTGAAATCCAAAGTCTCCTTGTTCTTTATAGCAATATAAAAAAACTAGCAAGATCTGACTATAAATAAATAAAGGATCTTAACAAAGAATATGAAGAAATTGCATTTTTTTCCTTTGTTGCAAAAATATTGTTCATCTGCTGGGAATGGACATAGAAAATCTTGCATACCTTGCTTGAAAGCACAAATCATGGTTATTCCATTTACTTCCAATGAAGAGGAACATAGTTGAAGAGATCTCTTCATATAGTTTTCATATAGTCTCATGTATCTAATTTTCCTTGGGAGCTCTTATAACATAGATTATAAATGGAATGGACAAGCTGATGTAACATTTTGAATTTAGTTGAGAAAGAGGGAGGAAAGAAGAGGAAAAGAGAGAAAGAGAGAGAGGAGGGAGTAGAGAGAAAAGAGAGAACAGACTAGTTTACAGTGATATTACTATAAGTCTAAAACAGATTTATATGTAGGCCTGTGAGATAAACTGTCACAGGGTTTAATTGCATAAGGATTGTGGTTGGATGTTGTCGGGGTTTTGGAGTGTTGGGGGTCCAGAGCCAATGTCCAAGAAAGAATTATTGAGATATCTTTGGTGCAAAAAGGTGATTTTATTAAAGCATGGGACAGGACCCATGGGCAGTAAGATCTGCACTGGATGGTTGTGAACAGTGACTGCTTATATACTGTGGAGTTGGGGGAAGTAAGTCAAGAGAAGTTTCTTTTTTTTTTTTTTTTTTAAGAAAAAAAAAATATATTTTTTTCAAGAATAGAACTTAGTAATTCATCACTTACATGTAACACCCAGTGCTCATCCCAACTAGTGTCCTCCTTAATGCCCCTCACCCTTTAGCCCTTCCCCCTGCTTAACACCCCACCAGCAGCCCTCAGTTTGTTCTCTATATTTAGGAGTCACTTATGGTTTGCCTTCCTCTCTGTTTTTATATTATTTTTGCTTCCCTTCCCTTATTTTCATCTGTTTTGTATCTTATGAGTGAAGTCATATGATATTTGTCATTTTTTGACTGATTTATTTTGCTTACCATAATACACTCTAGTTTCATCGACATTGTTGCAAATGGCAAGATTTCATTCTTTTTGAGTGCTGAGTAATTTTCCATTGTATATACCACATCTTTTTTATCCATTCATCAGTTGATGGACATTTGGGCTATTTCCATACTTTGGCTATTGTCGATAGTGCTCCTATAAACATTGGGTTGCATGTGTCCCTTCAAATCAGCATTTATGTATCCTTTGGATAAATACCTAGTAGTGCAATTGTTGGGTCATAGGGCAGTGAGGTGGTATCTCATGGTGGTTGTGATTTGTATTTCCTGATGATGAGTGATGTTGTGCATTTTTTTCATGTGTCTGTTAACCATCTGGATTTCTTTCTTGGAAAAGTCATGTCTTTTGCCCATTTCTTCACTGGATTTTTGTTGTTGTTTTTGTTGTTAGGTATTGAGTTTGAGAAGTTCTTTATAGATATTGGATACTAACCCTTTATCTATCTGATACATCATTTGCAAATATCTTTTCCCATTCTTTTGGTGCCTTTTAGTTTTGCTGATTGTTTCCTTCCCTGTGTTGAAGCTTTTTATCTTGATGAAGTCCCAGTCTTTCATTTTTAAGAGGAAGTTTCTTAAAGGGATTTCCATATGCTAAAGAAGACTCACAGATTACTGGAGGCCTAGCTATTGTCAAGCTAGGGTTGTTTTACCTCTAGCAAAGCATTCTCATTAAGATAGTAGGGAGTTCCTGGAGGTAAGGCTGTTGATAAGATATTTGTAAACTGATGGAGACTCTGTCAGTTTAACCACTTGTTTTCTGTCCTTTCCTTTGTTCTTGGGCTACCAGGATTACCTGGGGAATGTCACAAAAATCCTACCTGGGGGTGGGAGGTTGCTAGCTTGTGTTTTGTCCTCAGCTTGCTTTATGCTCCCTCATCAGATGTGACTGGAAATGGGGAGGAGGAGACCTTGGTACTTTAGATTGAGCCTGAGCCTTGTGGAGAGAGAAACTTTAGGCAGAAGCTGAAGTTGTTGCCTTAATGATGGGCTTATTGAAATGAGGGCACCAGCAAAGCTGTCCTGATTCCCAGGAACAAGTGAGATACAGAAGGACCATGAGAGGATTTGTTACTGGGAACTCTGTGGGAATCAAGTGCCATTTAAGTATTTTGGTGCTGTGACAATGAGACATCTGATGAAAGTTCAATAGGCAACTGAATTATGGAGTATGAGTTAGAATTTGGTATGGAAAAATCAAATTTGGCAGTCATTAGCCTAGAGGTGAGATCAATATCCTTAGAACAAGGATATTGTTAAAAATAGTGATTCTATAGGGGCGCCTGGGTGGCGCAGTCGGTTAAGCGTCCGACTTCAGCCAGGTCACGATCTCGCGGTCCGTGAGTTCGAGCCCCGCGTCGGGCTCTGGGCTGATGGCTCAGAGCCTGGAGCCTGTTTCCGATTCTGTGTCTCCCTCTCTCTCTGCCCCTCCCCCGTTCATGCTCTGTCTCTCTCTGTCCCAAGAAAAATAAATAAACGTTGAAAAAAAAATTAAAAAAAAAATAGTGATTCTATATAAATTATAAAAAGTTCTATTTTTTAAGATTTTATTTTAGAGAGAGTACAAGCCGGGGGGGGGGGTTGCTGAGAGAGACAGAGAGGGAGAGAGAGAGAGAGAGAGAGAGAGAGAGAGAGAGACTCTTAAGCAGGCTCCATGCTCAGCACAGAGCCTGATGAGGGGGTTGATCTCATGACCCTGGGATCATGGCTTGAGCCAAAATCAAGAGTTAGATGCTCAACTGACTGAGCCATCCAGATGCCCCTAAAGATTTTATTTTTAAGTAATCTCTACACCCAATGTGGGGCTTGAACTCACAACCTTGAGGTTGGGAGTCACTTGCTTCACTCACTGAGCCGGCCAGGTGCTCCCCAAATTCTATTGTTTTAATGACACAATTCATTTATGCTTGCATTTCTTTATTTTTGACATATCCTTTAGTTGAGATGCTTAGATCATTCAAAGTTGAAGGGTTTTATAAAAGGAAAAAAAGAACAGTGAAGCAATGATATCACTGAAAGGAATCTGTCAGCAGAGTAGGATTAGCTTGTAGGGGAGGGGCTTAGTCACTGTTAAGCAAATGAAAAGAAAAATGGAATTAAGAACAGAATCATTCATTCTCCATACACTGAAATATAGTTTGTAATAAATTAACTGCCATAGTTAGAAAGACATATGGGCTCAGTCTCAAATACCAGACAGCATTCATTAGACAGAATCAAGGATAAATTTGGAGTTGAATGATTTCTGTGAACTTCTTTCCTCAGGTCACCTTTCAGACAGTTGAGAATTCACTACCTGGGGCACTAGGAAGTCTGTTTCCCTCTTGTTCTCCTGTCTTCTTTCCATTTACCCCTCCCCCTATCAGGCTCTGGCTTGCCCTGGATCTTCACCATCTCCACACTGGAGACCTGTCAAACAAACAAACCTTTCCTGTTGCAGTTAATTTATTGTTATGGTAAATCATCTTCTTTTCATTTGGTGTGAGCATGGGGTAGGATGAGAGAGAGAATCCTGTTCCGCCCTTCTGGTGAAGATCAGGTGGGACAAAGGTAGGAAGGGGACAGAGTTTCCAGTCTTATATGTGAGTGATGAAAATATTACTGTTTACACGGAAATACAGTAGCCAGGAAATGGGCCATGTATTAGAGAAGGCTTTTAAATGTTATAAATGCGATTTTTAAATTATCGAGTGTAGTCACTGAAGGGAAGGGTGTAGAGATATGCAGAATTAAACTTCTTTTTTAATTTTTATTTATTTTATTTAAAAAAATATTTTCTTCTCCTCCTCCTTCTCCTCCTCCTTCTCCTTCTCCTTCTCCTTCTCCTTCTCCTTCTCCTTCTCCTTCTCCTTCTCCTTCTCCTTCTCCGAGACCATACAAGCAGGGAAGAGGGGCCTGAGGGAGGGACAGAGAATCTTAAGCAGGCTCCAGGCTCAGTGCAGAGCTCAACACAGAGCTCAATTCCAGGACCCATGACCTGAGCAGGAACCAAGAGTCAGATGCTCAACTGGAGCCACCCAGATGCCCCTAGCTTCTTTCTATTAGTAGGCATTTACAGCTATAAAGTTTTGTCTGAGCCATGCTTTGACTCAGTTCCACATTGTTAGAAGTTGTATTTTTGTTTTCATTAATCTCACAGTATTTTCTAATTTCCTTTCTGATTTCTTTTGACCCATTGGTTATTTTGGAATGTGTTGTTTAATTTCCCCAATTTCCTTCTGTTATTGATTTCTAGTTTCACTCCATTGTCATCAGAGAATACACTTTGCATGATTTCAGTTCCCAAATTAATAAGAATTGTTTTATGTCCTAAAATATCATCTGTTTTAGAGAATATTCCATGTGCACTTGAGTGGCATATGTATTTTTCTGTTACAGAGCATTCTGTAGATGTCTGTTAGGTGTAGTTGGTTTATAGTGTTGTTTAAAGCTTCTATTTCCTTACTGATCTTCTGTCTAGCTATTCTGTCCATAATTGAAAATGAGGATATTGAAATTTCCAATTAGTGCTGTTGAATTAACTATTTCTTTCTTTAATTCTGTCAGTTTTTTATTCCCGCATTTTGAAGCTCTGTTAGATGCATATATGTTTATAAATGTTATATCTTCTTGGTTCACATTTTTTATCATTATAAAATGTCATTCTTTATCTCTACTACAATTTTTTGAATTTTTTTATTATTTACAATAATAAATTATTATATACAAAAATTATAATAATACAAAATTATTACAATTTTTTATTTTTGAGAGAGAGAGCACGTGCATGTGAATGGGGGAGGGGCAGAAAGAGAGGCAGGCACAGAGTCAGTCCAGAGCCCAATGTGGGGCTTGAAGCCATGAACTGTAAGATCATGACCTAGGCTGAAGCTGAGTAGGATGCTTAACCAACTGAGCCACCCAGGTGCCCCTCTAGTAACAATTTTTGTCTTAAATTCTGTTTTGTCTGATGTTTATATCACTACCCTAGCTCTTTTCATTTCTTTTCCGTGGTATATCTTTTTCCATTTTCTTTTAACCTATTTGTGTTTTCGAATTTGAAGTGTGTCTATTGTATAAAGCATATAGCTTCATCATGTTTCTTTGTTCATTAATGTCTCCCTTTTAACTGGAGAGTTTAATCTGTTTACATTTAATACAATTACTAATAAGGTAGGAATTACACATTTTGCTGTTTTTAACATATCTTATGTCTTTTTTTTTTTTGATCCTCCAGTTCTCCATTACTCCTTTCTTTTGTGTTAAATAGATCTTTTCTTTCTCTCTTTTTCTTTTCTTTTCTTTTTCTTTCTTTCTTTCTTTCTTTCTTTCTTTCTTTCTTTCTTTCTTTCTTTCTTTCTTTCCTTCTTTTCTTGGAATAAGAACCAAGTTTTCTATTTGTTCATTTCTTGCATTTAAAGTATTCTTCAATGACATCCTTGGCCTGAACTCTTTACCATAGTCCTTAGCCACCACACAACTGCTTTACAGGGTTTTCCTTCTTTGTCAATTTTACTGAGGCCTACCCATTCCCCTAGCTTCTTGTTGTCATCAGCCTTAATCAGGTTGATTTGGTGTTCAGCACAAAGGGCCTCCACCAACTTGGCATACATAGGCTCATCACAGTTGGATGCAAGCACACAAAGATGGGCTTGGCGCTTACTAAGCTTTTGGCAGCTTTGCGAATTCCAGGTACTAGGCCATGTACTCTCATCATGGATGAGAGTGGTCTTCAGCAACTCAGTATTTACACCTCCAACAGCAATGCCTTCCTCAGCCATGGTGGCAGATTATGGGTGGAGCTGAATCTTTAAAAAAAAAAAAAACAACAACTTTTTTTTTAATGTTTATTTTTGAGAGAGAGAGAGACAGAGCATGAGCAGGGGAGGGGCAGAGAGAGGGAGACACAGAATCCAAAGCAGGCTCCACGCTCTGAGCTGTCAGCATGGAGCCCAATGCGAGGCTCAAACTCACAAACTGTGAGATCACAACCTGAGCTGAATTTGGACACTTAACTGACTGAGCCACCCAGGCACCCATGTGGAGCTGAATCTTGACTGCACCTGAGCCTCTGCCTCCACGCAACTGGGTGGCCACAAGGAAAGAGCAGATGTTTTCTACTATAGAAAATATCAGTTGTCAGTTCTTTTGCTATGTATCTTAGATTGCTTTAGGGATTACCATTAACCTCTTAATTTATAACAATCTGGTTTCAATTAACACCAACTTAATTTCGGCAGTGTACAAAACTTTGCTCCTCTATAGATCCATTCCACCCACCCTCATATGCTGTTATGTCACAAATTACATCTTTATAATTTTATTTGCCTGCCAAAGTAGATTTATAATTATTGAATTATGCAGCTGTCATTTATATTTGATGGAAAATAAATTAAAAACAAAAAACACATTTATACCATTTTTTATATTTACCTATGTAGTTACATTTATTGATGCTCTTTATTTTGTCACTGTCTAGTATCCTTTTATTTCAGTCTGAAAAAGTTCCTTTGGTATTAATTGTAGGGCAGATCTGCTAGAGAAGAACTATCTTACTTTTTTTATTATCTGGGAATGTCTTAATTTCTCCTTCATTTTTGAGGGTTAATTTTGCTGGATATAGAATTCTTGGTTGATAGTTTAAATTTTTTTAGCACTTTGAATATGTCTTCCCACTTCCTTCTGGCCTCCATGGTTTCTGATGGGGAATTAGCAATTAATGTTATTGCGAATCCCTTGTATATGATGAGGCATTTCCTTCTTGCTTATTGATAACGACAGATCTTTTGAGTAGGGCCTTATAGGAACAAGACAGATCAAATACTGACTCCTTTTTGGAACTGAGCCTCTGAAAGAGCTCTAGGTCTGTTTTGCTCTCTCCAGTACCTAAATGTGGATTGTTGTTTTTTCAAAGCTGCTGAATAGCTAGGAAGCAGGAGATGGGAGTAGGGTAAGTTAAAATGCCACAAAACTCACTCTTCTAACCAATATCTAATAGTTTTTCTTGACTAAATAAATTCTGACAATTTTTGCAAGTTTTTTCATTGATTTTATGGAGGATTGAACTTTCAGAGTTTCTTATCCTGCCAGTTTTGCTGACATCTGTGGGTAATATTTACTTAATCATGACATATTATCTTCTTAATCAAATTTTGAATTCAAACTTGCTAATATATTATTTTTGCTTGGGAATTTTTTTTTCCTTTTCTTTTTTTTTTTACATTTATTATTTTTGACAGACAGAGAGAGACAGAGCACAAGTGGGGGAGGGGCAGAGAGAGACTAAGACACAGAATCCAAAGCAGGCTCCAGGCTCTGAGCTGTCAGCACAGGGTGCTGGGCTCGAACTCACAAACCCCGAGATCGTGACCTGAGCTGAAGTCAGACGCTCTACCAACTGAGCCACTCAGGTGCCCTGGAAGTTTTCTATCTTTTTATGAAGGCTGTAAAATTTAAATAACTTAATAATTGTTACCTGTTGACTTTATAGAAGATTAACAAGTAAAGCTCTTTGGGCCTGGTTTCTTTTTTCCTTCTCTCTCCCTCTCATGCATTGGTAAAAACTGGGATGTAGAACTTTGCCACTTCAGTTTATTCCATTCAGTTTGTTTACTTCATTTTGAGTCAATTGTTAATTGACTCTTTTTTAAAGAGTTAATTTTTGTTTTTTCAAAAACATTTATTTATTTTGAGAGAGAGAGAGAGAGCACGCACACGTGTGTGAGTGGAGCAGGGGCAGAGAGAGGAAGAGAGGGAAGAGAGAATCTCCTGAGAGCACAGAGCCTGATGCAGGGCTTGAACCCACTAACTATGAGATCATGACATGAGCTGAAATCAAGAGTTGGATGCTTAACTGACTGAGCCACCCAGGTTCCTCTGTTAATTTTTCTTTTATAACAATCAAACACTTCATCTAAATTTTTTAATGAGAAAAATTTTTGTTATGTTTTATTTTATATTTGAGAGAGAGAGACAGGGATATATATATAGAGAGAGAGACAGCGCAAGCAGGGGAGGGGCAGAGAAATGGACACAGAATATGAAGCAGGCTCCAGGCTCCTAGCTGTCAGCCCAGAGCCCGACGCAGGGCTTCAACCCAAGAGCAGTGAGATTGTGATCTGAGCTGAAGTCGGATGCTTAACTGACTGAGCCACCAAGCCTCCCCTCATCAAAATTTTTTAATATTTTAGTGTTTTTTTTGTTTTGTTTTTGTAGTCTCTCTGCCCAATGTGGGGCTTGAGTTCATGACCCTCAGATCCAGAGACACATGCTGCACTGACTGAGCCAGCCAGGTGCCCCTTTAATATCTTAGTTTCGATTTGAACATAACAGCAATCTTTAGAGTACTTGTATCTCTAAGGATATATGACAATGTTCCTAAGGGTCTACCGGCCATAAACTTTTGATCAGAATGCAAGAAGAGCGTAGCTTTTATCCACTCCAAATCTTGGTTTATTGTTCCAAAGTTTCACAATCCCAGTGTATCAAACAAGAGATAAGTTTGAAATATGTGGCTCTCCAAAGACTACTTCAATCAGGGCATACTTTTAAAATGGTTTTTTTTGTTCCTCTTAATTCTTGCTTTTTCCTAAAAGGACAGTTTCTTTCTCTGCTTCCCATGATTTTTTTCTTCCATGCTGTAGATTTTGCTTAAATATATGATGATTTTTATCTGCCTATTCTTGGTTTGGAAATGAAGGAAAATGAAGATTGACTGGGAACTCTGTGTGAGGACCATCCATTGTGTTGGAGGACCCTGAATATTAAGATTGAGAAAACATCATTATGGGGCAGCATCCACAAAATACTAGCAAACTGAATTCAACAGCACATTAAAAGGATTATATCCCATCTTCATGAAGGATTTATCCCTGAGATGCAAGGATAGTTCAACATCTGTAAATCAAGTGTGATACACATTAACAGAATGAAGGATAAAAGTCATATAAGTATCTCCATAGATGTAGGAAAAGCATTTGATAGAATTCAGTATCCTTTCATGGTAAAAACTCAAACTGGGTATAGAGGAGATATACCTTAATGTAATAAACAGCCCATATATGACAAGCCCACAGCAACACCCATATTAACAGCCCTGGCTTTTTCCAACGGATCATTCAGTTTCTTGAGAACAATTTCAGTGACAGAATGGTGGCACTGGAAGTGGGGTATAGTCCATCAAAGAATCTCATGAATCTCCCTATTTTTATTATTATTTTTTTTATTGTTCAGTTTTAAGAATTCTTGGTATGTGTTAGATAAGAGTCTTCTTTCCAATATATATTTTGTTGATATTTTCTCTAAGTCTTGGACTTCTCTTTTCACTCTTTTACCAGCGGCTTTCACAGAGCAGAAGTTTTCCTGCTGGTGTTCTCTCCCTCTCTTTCAAAATAAAGAAATAAACTTAAGAAAAATCATTGTCTGCTAATTTTAATGTCCACAGTATCCTGAGGTCACACTTTCCTGTCCTTCTGTTTGAGTATAAATAATGTTTATTCTATTTTTTGATATGTTAAGTGATTTTGTATTGTATCCTGGACATTGTGAAAAATACTGGAGACTATGGAGACTGAATTTTATTATGTTAAAAAAATTTTGTTTAAATTATTTTTTATTTATTTATTTAAAAAAATTTTTTTCAACGTTTATTTATTTTTGGGACAGAGAGAGACAGAGCATGAACGGGGGAGGGTCAGAGAGAGAGGGAGACACAGAATCGGAAACAGGCTCCAGGCTCTGAGCCATCAGCCCAGAGCCTGACGCGGGGCTCGAACTCCCGGACCGCGAGATCGTGACCTGGCTGAAGTCGGACGCTTAACCGGCTGCGCCACCCAGGTGCCCCAAAATTATTTTTTAATTAAAAACTTTTTTTTTTTTTTTTTTTTACTTATGACCCTCTTCGCCCTTTTCTCTTACCCTCTCTCTGCCTCTGGCAACTACTAATATGTTTTTCTGTATCTATGATCTTGTTTTTTTTTGTTTTTTAAAGATGGCAAATAAAAGATTATGCAGTATTTGGTTTTCTCTAACTTATTTCACTTAGCATAAAATCCTCAAGTCTTGAGGTTCATCCATATTGTTGCAAATGAAAAAGATTCATTCCTTGTTAAGGCTGAATAATATTCCATGGTATATATACCACAATTTTATTATCCATTCATCTATCATTGGACACTTAGATTGTTTCCATATCTTTTCTGTTGGAAAGAGTGCTGCAGTGGGCATAGGGATGCCTATTATCTTTTCAAATTGGTGTTTTCATTTTTCATATATATTCCTGTAAATACCTGGAAGTGGAATTGCTGGATCGTATGATAATTCTATTTTTTTAATGTTTACTTATTTATTTTGAGAGAGAGAGAGCATGAACAGGGGAAGGGCAGAGAGAGAGGGAGAGGGAGAGAATCCCAAGCAGGCTCTGTGCTGTCAGTGCAGAGCCCAATGCAGGGCTTGAATCCACAAACTGTGAGATCATGACCTGAGTTGAAATCAAAAGTCAGATGCTTAATCAACTGAGCCACCCAAGTACCCTGATAATTATATTTTTAATTTTGTGAGAAACCTCCAAACTGTTTTCCACAGTGGCTGTATCAATTTTCAGTCCCGCTAAGAGTGCGCAAGTTTTCTCTTTTCTCCATATCTTCACCAAAACTTGTTATTTCTTATCTTTTTGATACTAGCCATTCTGACAGGTGTGAGGTGATATCTCATTGTGGTTTTGATTTTCATTTTCTGGAAGATTAATGATGTTGAGCATCTTTTCATGTGCTTGTTGGCCATTTGTATGTCTTTGGAAAAATGTCTATTCAGATCTTCTCCCCATTTTTAAATAGAATTATTTGTTTTCACTATTGGGTTGTTACCGTTCTTTATATATTTTGAATATTAACCCCTTACAAGATATATGATTTGCAAATATCTTTTCCCATCCAGTAGGTTACCTTTTTGTCTTGTTGATTATTTTCCTATGTTGTGCAGAAGCTTTTTAGTTTGATATAGTCCTACTTGCTAATTTTTGCTTTTGTTTTTATTTTTGGTGTCGGATTCAAAAAATCATTGCCAAAATTTATGTTAAGAAGCTTACCACCTGGGGTACCTGGGTGGCTCAGTTGGTTAAGCATCCAAATCTTGATTTCAGTTCAGGTCATCATCTCACAGTTTTGTGAGTTTGAGCACCCTGTTGGGTTTTGTGCTGTCCCTGCAGAACCTGCTTGGGATTACCTCTCTCTCTTTCTCTCTCTCTGCCCCTCCCCTGTTCATGTACTCACTGTCTCTCTCAAAATAAATAAATAAACTTTAAAAAATATTTAAAAAAAGAAGCTTACCATCTATGTTTTCTTCTAGAACTTTTATAATTTCAGGTGTTACATTCATATCTTTAACCCATTTGAGTAAATTTTTGTGTATGGTATATGAAAGTCCAGTTTCATTCTTTTGCATGTGACTGTCTAGTTTTCCCAGCACTGTTTATTGATCTGCCCTTTCTCCATTATATATTCTTGGATCCTTTCTTGCAATTGTATTGACCAAATATGCATGTGTTTATTTCTGGGCTCACTATTCTGTTGATTAATCTGTCTGCTTTTATGCCAGTAATTATACTGTTTTAATTATTATAGCTCTGTAATAGAGTTTGAAACCAGGGAGTGTGACATCTCTAGCTTTGTTCATTTTTCTCAAGATTGCTTTGGGAATTTGGGGCCTTTTGTGGCTCCATACAAATTTTAAGATTGTTTTTTCTATTTCTGTGAAAAATACCATTGGAATGTTGATAAGGATTGCGTTGAGTCTGTGGATTGCCCTGGGTAGTATGGACATTTAAAAAGTATTTATTATTATAATCCATGATCAAAAATTATTTTTCCATTTTTTGTATCTTCAATCTCTTACATTAATGTCTCATAGTTTTCACTACACAAGTCTTTCACTTCCTTACTTAAATTTATTTCTAGGTATTTTATTCTTTTTGATGCAATTCTAAATGGATTGTTTTTCAAATTTCTAATTTCTGATAGTCTGTTATTAGTGTATAGAAATACAACAGATTTTTGTGTAATGGTTTTGTATCTTACAACATTACTTAATTCATTTATTCTAATAAATTCATAAAATTCATAAAACATAAAACCCAACATTTTAACCATTTTATTTATTTGTTTATTTATTTTTAAAGTTTATTTGTTTTGAGAGAGAAAGCATGTGATGTGGGGATGGGGAGCAGAGAGAAAGTAGGAGAGAGAATCCTAAGTAGGCTTCATGCTGTCAGCACAGAGCCTGACTTGGGGCTTGAATTCACAAACCATGAGATCATGACCTGAGCCAAAACTAAGAGTTGGACGCTTAACTGACTGAACCACCCAGGTGCCCTTAACCATTTAAAAGTTTACAGTTTACTGGCATTTAGTGTATTCATAATATTAACTGTCACCACTATCTAGTTTCAGAACATTTTCATCTTCTAGAAGGGAACCTGTGTCAGTTGGTTACTCACTTCTCATTCTGCCCTGCCCCCATCCTCTGGAAATCACTAATCTGCATTCTTTCTTATGGATTTGCCGACTCTGTTTTTCATGTAAGTCAAATAATGAATATGTAGTCTTTTGTGTCTAGCTTCTTTCACTTAGCATTATGTTTTCATGGTTAATCCATGTTGTAGTATGTCTATGAGTATTTCACTCCTTTTTATGGCTGTATAATATTCCATTATATGGATATGCCACATTTTGTTTATCCACTCACCAGTTGATGGACATTTGGGTTGTTTCTATCTTATGGCTATTGTGAATAGAACTGCTAGAATCATTAATGTACAAGTTTTTATTTGAACACCTATTTTCAATTCTTTTGGATATGTACCTAGGATTGGAATTATTGGGTTACATGTTAATTCTCTGCTTACATTTTTGAGTAAATCCTAACCTCTTCTCCAAAAGAACTGCATAATTTTATATTCCCACCACTCTTCAGGCCTGAGAAAGCTCTAAATTATGTGGGTGTAAAGAGGGAGTAGAGAAGCCCCTGAGGTGACACCTCAGTGAGCTATCAGATAGAACAAAAACACAACTACAGTTCTTTAAGGACAAGGTTCATATTGTTCACCTTTGTCACCAGAAAGCTGCATCAGAAATCTGGGCCACTATCTTCATGGTTGCCACCTGATCTGGGTGGGGTGGGGATTTTAGGTAAATAAATGCTACAGTCCTCTCTTACCAAAACTCAGTAGTTTCTTTCTTTATTATGTGTTCTTCTGGATGTTTTAAGTCTTTTATTATATCCAGAGTTCAGAAAAAGTTGATTCTGACTTTTTTTTTTTTTTGTCAGCTTGTTGATTGCTTTAAGAAGGATGAAGGTTTGGGGTTCTCCATTCTGCCATTTGCAGTAATGTCACTTGTTATTTTTTTTGAAGATACTGATTTGTTTTGTCAGTTTGGCTCAGCTCAAACTGAAAATTTGGTCTTTTCTATAAGAGAGCAATAGCTGAAGTTTCATTTTAGCTCCTCTAGCCTTATCTAGGCTGATTGCAATTTGCCCTGTGCAAACATGGTTCAAGAGTTAGCCAGAGATTTGAGCAGAGATTATAGACAGAATCTAGGACACTCTTTTCTGGCTCTCTTCTTTCTGGGATGTCCTTTCTTCCCAGATGTGATTATCTTGGAGTCTTTCTTAACGTGTTGAGTTCATAAGACTGTACGTTTCTATCTAATTTTTAGTGTCCCAAATGTCATGTACTTGGTCCTTAGCTGTGTGCTCTTTAAATAATTTAAGAGGAGTACCTAAGGTGAAGTTTCAGGCACCGTCTAGTAGGAGAAGTTATATTAAGGATTTGGTATCCACATTAGTCTTCTAGATATGCCATAACAAAATACCCTGGAATGGGTAGTTTAAACAGCAGAAATTTATTTCTCACTGTTTGGAAACCTGGAAGTCTAAGACCAGGGTGTCAGCAGGTTTGATTTTTCCTCCTCGTTGCAGATGGCCGCCTTTTTGGTGTATCCTCACATGGCCTTTTCAGACCCCTGATGTTTCTCCTTTTTTTATAGTGATGCCAGTTTTATTGGATGACGGCCCCACCTGTGTGACCTCATTTATCCTTAATTACCTCTTTATTTTTTGTTAAAATTTTTAAAAATATGTATTTAATTTTGAGAGACGGTGAGAGAGAGAGAGAGAGAGAGAGAGAGAGAGAGAGAGAGAGAGAGGGAGGGAGGGGGAGACAAAGAGAGAGGGGTCACAGAATCCAAAGCAGGCTCCAGGCTCTGAGTTGTCAGCACAGAACCTGACACGGGGCTTGAACCTATGAACTGTGAGATCATAACCTGAACCAAAGTTGGACTAAACTACTCAGATGCCCCCTTAATTACCTCTTTAAAGGTCCTATCTCCAAATGCAGTCATAGTGAGGGTTAGGATGACAACATAAATTTGGAGGGACACATTTCAGTCCATAGCAGCATCTTAGTCTCATGATATCACTGAGATCAAAGAGAGGTGTGCTTTTCCTCTGAGGAAGGCATGTAAACTTTAAAAATAAAAAAGAAAGAAAAATTCAAAATCAGCTTCCCAAGAGAATACTTGAATTGTGGTGTCACTATCCACTCCTGGATGGGTGAGTGACAATTGAATACCAGAGCATTCCTTTACTTTCCTGCTAGTGAAAAAGCTTCCCTTACAGAACCAATCATCTCAATATTTCCAACTAATCACAAGTCTCTATTTATTTATTTATTTATTTATTCATTCATTCATTCATTCATTCACTCACTCCAGTTAGTTAATACACAGTGTTATATTAGTTTCAGGTATACAATACAGTGATTCACCAATTCTGTATATCACTCAGTACTCATCATGATAAGCGTACTCTTTATCTCTTTCATCTGTTGCACTCATCCCCCAACCCATCTCCCCTCTGGTAACCATCAGTTTGTTCTCTGTAATTAAGAGTCTGTTCTTTGTTTTCTCTCTCTCTTTTGTTCATTTGTTTTTTTCCATAAATTCACATATGAGTGAAATCACATGATATTTGTCTTTTACTGACTGATATTTCACTTAGCATTATACTCTGTAGCTCCATTCATGTCATTGCAAATGCCAAGATTTCATTCTTTTTGTGGCTAAATAATATTCCATCACATATGTATACCACATCTTCTTTACTCATCTATTGATGGACACTTGGACTGCTTCCATAATTTGACTATTGCAAATAATGCTGCAATAAACATAGGGGTCCATGTATCCCTTTGAATTAGTGTTCTTGTATTTTTTTTGAGTAAATAATGTAATGGTATTAGTAGTGGATGGTAGGTATTTCTAAATTTTTGAGGAACCTACATACTGTTTTCTACAGTGCTGCACCACTTTGCATTCCCACTGACAGTGCATGAATGTTCCTTTTTCTCCACATCCTCATCAACACTTGTTGTTTCTTGTGTTGTTGATTTTATCCATTCTGATAGGTGTGAAGTGATATCTCATTGTAGTTTTGATTTACATTTCCTGATGATGAGTGATGTTGAGGATCTTTTTATGTGTCTGTTGGCTATCTGTATGTTTTCTTTGGAGAAATGTCTATTGTTTTCTGCCCATTTTTGAAAAGTGTTTATTTTTGAGAGAGAGAGAGAATGCAAGTGGGGGAGGGGCAAAGAGAGAGGGAGACACAGAACCCAAAGCAGGCTCCAGGCTCTGAGCTGTCAGCAGAGAGCCCAGTGTGGGGCTTGAACTTACGAGGTGTGAGATCATGACCTGGGCTCAAGTCAGACGCTTAACCGACTGTGCCACTAAGGCACCCCAATCTTCTGCCCATTTTTAATTGGATTGTTTGTTTTTTGGGTGTTGAGTTATATCAATTCTCTCTCTATTTTTTTTACTAACCCTTTATCTGATATGTTATTTGCAAATATCTTCTCCCATTCCTGAGGTTGCCTTTTAGTTTAGTTGATTCCTTCACTTTGCTGAAGCTTTTCTTTTGATATAGTCCCAATAGTTTATTTTTGCTTTTGTTTCCCTTGCCTCAGAAGACATATCTAGAAAGAAGTTACTAAGGCTGATGTCAGAGAAATTACTGCCTGTATTCTCTTCTAGGATTTTTATGTTTTCAGGTGTGACCTTTAGGTGTTTAATCCATTTTGAGTTCATTTTTGTGTATAGTGAGGAGTGGTCCAATTTCATTCTTTTTTTGCACATAGCTGTACAATTTTCCCAACACCATTTGTTGAAGAGACTGTCTTTTTCACATTGGATATTCCTCTTTCCTTTATTAAAGGTTAATTGATCATATAACTGTGAGTTTATTTTTGGGTTTTCTATTCTATTCCATTGATCCGTGTGTCTTTTTTTGTGCCATTGCCATACTATTTTGATTACTACAACTTTGTAATATAACTTGATGTCAGAAATGTGATACCTCATTTTTCTTCCTCAATATTTCTCCGAGTGTTTGGGTTCTTTTGTGGTTCCATGTAAATTTTAGGATTGTTTGTTCTTATTGTGTGAAAAATGCTGTTGGTATTTCGATAGGGATAGCATTAAATGTGTATATTGCTTTGGGTAGTATAGACATTTTAACAACATTCGTTCTTTCAATCTGTGAACATGAAATGTCTTTCCATTTGTTTGTGTCTTATTCAATTTCTTTCATCAGTGTTTTATAGTTTTCTGAGTACAGGTCTTTTACCTCTTTAAGTTTTCTTCTAGGTATTTTATTATTTTTGGTGCGGTTGTAAATGGGATTGTTTTCTTAATTTCTCTCTCTGGTGCTTACAATATTCGTATATAAGTGTAACATATTTATGGACATTTATTTTGTATCCTGTGACTTCACTGAATTCATTTATTAGTTTAGCAGTTTCTGGGTGGAATCTTTCAAGTTTTCTATATATATTATCATGTTGTCTGCAAATAGTGAAACTTCTACTTCTTCCTTACAAATTTGGATGGCTTTTATTCCTTTCTCTTTTCTGATTGCTGTGGCTAGGACTTCCAGTACTATGTTGAATCAGAGAGTGTGAGTGGACATCCTTGTCTTGTTCCTGATGTTAGGGGAAAAGCTCTGTTTTTCCTCATCAAGTATGAGGTTAGCTGTGGGTTTTTCATACATGGCTTTTATTATGTTGAGGTATGTACCCTCTATACCTACCTTGTTGACAGTTTTTGTGAATATATGTTGTACTTTGTGAAATGCTTTTTCTGCATTTTTTGAACAGATCATATAGTTCTTATCCTTTTGCTTATTGATGTGATGTATCATATTGATTGATTTATGAATACTGAGCCACTCTTGAATCCTAGGAATAAATCCCACTTGATTGTGTGAGATGTCTTTAAAATATGTTGTTGAATCAGGTTTGCTAGTATTTTTTTGAGGATTTTTGCCTCTATGTTCATTAGAGATACTTGGCCTGTGGTTCTCTTTTTTTTGTGGTGTCTATATCACATTTTGGTATCAGGGTCATGCTGGCCTCATAGAATGAATTTGGAAATTTTTCTTCCTCTTCTGTTTTTTTTGAATGGTTTGAGAAGAATAGGTTTTAACTCTTCTTTAAATGTCTGGTAGAATTTGCCTGTGAGGCCATCAGGTTCTGGACTTTTGCTTTTGGGAAGTTTTTTGATTACTAATTCAATCTTTTAATGTTTGTTTATTTTTGAGAGAGAGGGAGAGAGAGCGTGAGCGAGTGCAGGGGAAGGGCAGAGAGAAGGGGACATAGGATCCAAAGCAGGGTCCGTGCTGACAGCAGAGAGCCTGATCCAGGTTCGAACTCACAAACCATGAAATCACGACCTGAGCTGAAGTTGGATGCTTAACTGACTGGCCACCCATGCATCCAACTAACTCAATTTTATTGTTGGTAATGAGTCTGTTCAAATTTTCCATTTCTTCCTGCTTTAGTTTTGGTAGGTTATATGTTTCTAGGAATTTATCCATTTCTTCCAGGGTATCCCAATCTGTTGGCATATGATTTTTTGTGATACTCTCTTACAATCCTTTGTATTTCTGTGATATTGGTTGTTATTTCTCCTCTTACAGTTCTGATTTTATTCGAGTCCTGTCTCTTTCTTTTTTTGTTTTCATGAGTCTTGCTAGAAGTTTATCAATTTTGTTGATCTTTTTGAGAACGAGTTCCTGCTTTCATTGATCTGTTCTATTGTTTTTTTAGTGTCTATATTATTTATTTATTTATTTATTTATTTATTTATTTATTTATTTATAAATTTGAAAAAATGTTTGAGAGAGAGAAAAGCCAGTAAGAAACTGGCTTTCACGTGATGGTAACCAGGAACTCATCTTTAATATTAAATTCTAGGGACACCTGAGTGACTCAGTCAGTTAGGCGTTTGACTTCAGCCCTGTGTTCGGCTCTGTGCTGACAGCTCAGAGTCTGGAGCCTGCCTCAGATTCTGTGTCTCCCTCTCTCTGTGTCCCTTCCCTGCTTGCACTCTATCTCTCTCTCTGAAAAATAAACATTTAAAAAAAATTAATATTAAATTCTAGGCCTGCTTCAAAGATTTGAGAGTCCCCTTAATGGGGCCTTGTTGATTCACTTTTATGCCAAGTCATGGAGATCATATTTCTTTAGCCAAATATTGGGACTCATGATTCTGATAATGGGATACAAAAATTGGGATTGAGATCATTTCAGCAAATCTAGGATATACGATATAGTATGTGGTAGCCTATAAGGATAGGCCTAAGATGCCTGGCAAAGAAAACCAGCGCATCTACTGGCTGAATTGTTCCTAAAGAGAAACCCCTGTGGGAATGGGTTGATGCTGGGTTTTCTGCAAGTTTTCAGAACAGCTTCAGCGAGAAATCAGAAGGTTCTGGTTCAGTTAGGATCTTGATTAAATGGAATTGATTATATTATCCATGGGATGTCCACAGCTTCCAGTGTACTTTCTGAAACCCATGACCAGTATGAACTTTGTTTTTCATCCTGTTTGCTAAAACCTTTTAAGCAAACTAAATGAATCTTTCTTTTGATTGTGTTTCTAACTGAATTACCATCTGCTATTTGGAAATCATAATTAGTTTTGAAATTTACATTTAAATATAAATTGTGCACTATCACACTGATTGGTCTGAGTCTAGGATAAGGAGTACAGAATTATTCTTATAGTTTGGTCTTATTATTCACTCCAATGCTTCATCTATTACATGGAATCCCAAATGTATCTTAAAAACCCTGATTGGTGTATAGAGGCTTCAAGTGCTTATTATTCTTTCCTTAGCTTCTCATATTTTCAGCATCTCATTCATTTAAGACACAGTTTTAATTTCCATGGCCACTGTGGCTTTCTGGGCTCTCTTAAAGGAAAACTGCCAAAGTTGATAGGTTCAAATTTGACTTTTCTTTGTAAGTGCATTTATACATTGCCAGGATCTTCCTGCTTTTTAACATACTTTTGATTTTAATGGTTGATGCACTGCCAGTTGACTCAAGGACCAAGCAATTACAATAATGTCAGCCCTCAAATCTGATTGTATATTCCAGAACAGTATGCTGCTTTTCTTTGTACTTAAGGAATGTAACAAGAACAGTGCCCAGGAATCAATTTAAGAACAATAGGCTGTTGAGTTAAAGCATCATTGTGATTAAGAGGTATTTTTACAATGCTTGGCATTTTTCAGTAGATGTAATGGTTAGATCTAGGTTCTCAGCCCATTCCTACCATGACTTATTAGTTGATGTTGGACAAGTCACTCTAATTCCTCTGAGCTTCCTCATTTGTAAAATGAATGTTGGACTGGGTATTACTTTTCCAGATTATTTCAGATTCTTAAAATTTATGATTAATAAAATTATTCTGCTGAATACTTTTCAAGTTATTCTCACCTTTACGAATGAAAATGGAGCCACAGTGGTATTAGAACTCAGGGTTATATAATAAGGCTTTTATGAAACGGATTTGAATTCCTACCTTTTTTAATTCCTAATTTTTGATCCACACATATACTACTTTATAGGTTTTAAAACTTGAGTAATATAAAGACAACTTTTAGAGAAAGAAGTATTTTAGATTTATGATACTGACTTAAATAATTGTGAAGTATGTAAAAGTTTAAGAATCTAAAATTAGGCATGCATTTCTTATGTTTGTAGCTTCTACAAAATTGAAGGAAATCAATAAATTAAGCATAAACAAGCAAAAATTTTAATTTAATACATTGGATGATGTTGTTTGCTGAAACCAAATCATCTGTTGAAAGTTGTGTTTGATACTGTCTGTTATGGGGTAAGTTTGTTTTAATTTGGCATATCTAATTAATAGTGCCCAGTCATGACTCAACTGTTTAACCAATTTCTTTTATTCATTTGTACAGCAAACTGAGATATTATTTGGTCTCAAGTAAGTGCAAGCATATCATTTACTTACTTAATCTCCCTTTCTCTTTTTCTCTTTAGCTTTTTATTTTTATTTTTTTTATTTTTTTTTTCAACGTTTATTTATTTTTGGGACAGAGAGAGACAGAGCATGAACGGGGGAGGGGCAGAGAGAGAGGGAGACACAGAATCGGAAACAGGCTCCAGGCTCTGAGCCATCAGCCCAGAGCCTGACGCGGGGCTCGAACTCCCGGACCGCGAGATCGTGACCTGGCTGAAGTCGGACGCTTAACCGACTGCGCCACCCAGGCGCCCCTTCTCTTTAGCTTTTTAAAAAAATTTTTTTTAATCTTTATTTTTGAGAGAGAGACAGAGATAGAGACAGAGTGTGAGCAGGGGAAGGGCAGAGAGAGAGGGAGACACAAGAATCCAAAGCAGGCTCCAGGCTCTGAGCTGTCAGCACAGAGCCCGACACTGGGCTCGAACCCACGAACTGTGAGATCATGACCTGAGCCAAAGTCAGATGCTCAACTGACTGAGCCACCCAGGAGCCTCTCTTTAGCTTTTAACAATAGAAACAGGACACCTTAGTGCCAGTGTGAACATGACACAAACATGTGTAATGGATTTATGTGGCAGAAATTAGTTATGAGTTGATTTGTTCATTAGTAATTCATGTGTCAGATACTTATATGTTTCAGACCCTGTTTTAGGCACTGGGGATAAATAGTGAATAAAAAAGAAAAAAAAAAGCTCAGCCCTCAGAGAGTTTGTATTCTACTAGGAGTATCAATATAGATTTGAAATATTAATTTTAGATTATTATAAATCAGACATAAACATATTGCTATAAGGAACTTGTTGACTTTTGGGAATGAATCTATGGTGCACATTTCTAAGAGGTCAGTGGATCCATATTTGAGAAAAATTGCTTTTTTTAGTTTCTTCCTTTCACATTATGAACTTCTGTGATACATTTGCAAATAGAAAAGCTTATCCAGTTCTCAACTTTTAACAAAATTTTAATTTGAAAGAAGTTGCAACCTGGACCATACTGCCCAGTGAGCTAAGTTAAGGCAGCGTGGCAACATGGAAAGAGCATTTGTTCAGGGATCAGAAGACTGGAATCTTGCCTTGTTCTGATATTAGCAGATTGTTGTGACATTGAGGAAGGCATTTAATCCCTCTGAACCTCAGTTTCCTCCTCTTCAAAATTGCAAGGGCACCCTCGTCATTCATTCTTTCCTTTTTTGGGAACTATAACCCTTTGAGAACCAGATAATTACTATGAAGCATATCCATACTAAATGGCTTATTCACACAGAATTTTGCTTCTAAGTTCAGAGGATTTATAAACTCCACTATTAATATGTTGTAAATAATTTTATTCTTTTAGTTACTGCTTTCTCCTATCTTAACAATATATTGTGGAAATCTTTCCATGTAAAAAAGATAATCTTCTTCAACCTAATTTTAATGGATGTATCATACTATATTTGAGCAGTGGCTTAATCCTGGACATCATGGGAGATACCTGTGTCTGTTGCCTAGTATCAATTCTCGCTCTTAGTAGTAATTGTATTCTGCATTTCTTTGGTAAACTCCCACTATGTAATTTTTAGCCATATGTTATGGGTGAGATTACTCTAGCAAAGCCATATGATCAGGTTCAGGGTGGACATGTAGCCATGTTAGAGCTAGTATGATTTAAGAAGACATTTGTCAGAACTTCTGGGAATAAGATTTTCATACTCTGTTTGGTGTATTCAAATAATAACCATTAAGTGGACCAGTTAGAAGATGAAACTGACCTTCAGAAAAAAAAAAATGAAGCAGCATCAAAGGATGAGTGTTGGTGACATTAATGAAACCTGAAGATACCCCTAAAATCTTCTCTTGGAGATTTTTCAGTTATAAGAGGCAACAAATAACGTTTCTTTCTGTTTAAACCCTTTTAAGTTGAGTTCTTGGTCATTTGCAACCTAAAACATGTTACAATACGGGCATTTAGATTATTTTCAAAATATTGGCTCTTATAAATAATGCTATAATAAATATGCTCACATTGTTAACTATTTGAAATATCTTTATTTCTTTAGTGTTAATTCCTAAAAGCAGAAGTCATACTAATTTTTCAGCATGATTGTCTGGTTCTGTTTTCTGAATCATGTATGGTAGAACTGATTCAATTAAAAATTGATGTAGATTGAATGGTTTATTGCCTTGAATCACTGACAGTGTAACATTTTTTTATTTACAACCCAGGAACCAATCCATGATTATGCACTACACCTTGTTGTTATAATTCTATAGTTTCCTGTAATAGTTCCTTAATCCTTCTTTTTCTTTCATGTTGTTATTTTTGGAACATACCTGCTGATTTTGTTTTTAAGTTTATTTATTTATTTTGAGAGAGTGAGAGCACATGCACATGCGAGCAGGGAAGGGACAGAGAGAGAGGGAGAGAGAGAATTCCAGGCTGGGCTTGATCCCACAACCATGAGATCATGACCTGAGCCAAAATCAAGATTCAGATGCTTAACCTAACTGAGCCCCTCAGACACCCCTACCTGCCAGTTGTTTTACAGACTCTCAGTTGGGTTTGACTGTTGTTTCCTCATAAGTAAATCTAGATTATGAATTTTTGATAGGAAAATTATATAAGCGACATTGTGTCTACCTTAGTGCATCATATCAGGAGGTACCTGATGTCAGTTGTCCTATTATTGGTAATATTAATCATTTTTACCTTTGAAATTAGTAACTGATTTGCGTTTCTCTGATATTGTGTATCTTTTTCTCCTTAAAGTCTCTCTCAATAGTTATAACATCCTTTTCTGATTCTTGCCTGAATTTATTATTTTTATGATGATTGTAAAATGGAATTTCCTAACTCTGCCATTCTTTTTACATTTATTAATTGATATTCTGCAGTTATAAAGAGCTTTTCCTTTTTTCCTATTCATTTGTTCATTCACTTATACTCACTATCAGTATGTACTCTTTCATTCTTATTTTCTTAAGTGGGTTATCATTGTTTATCATTTTTTAAAATAAACTTTTTATTTTGGAATAATTTAAGTATATAGAAAAATGGAAAAGTTAGTATAGGGAGAATTCCTATATACCCCTCTCACAGTTTCCCCTCATGTTAACATCTTATGTGAACATGATATATTTATCAAAACTAAAAAACTTAACTTTGGAATATGCTATTAGCTAGATTAGAGACTTTATTTGCCTTTCATGAGTTTTTTCAATAATATTCTTTTTCTGTTCCAGAATTCATCCTGGAATACCACAGTTCATTTAGCCTATATGGTTCCTTAGTTTCCTTGGATCTGTGATAGTTTCTCAGTCTTTCATTGTTTTCATAACCTCGACAGTTTTGAAGATTACTGGTCAGGTACTTTGTAGATGTGAGATGTACCTCACTTTGGGTATGTTTAATATTTTCTCATTATTAGACTGGGGTTATGGGTTTTGGGGAAGAATACCATAGGGATATTCTTCTCATTGCATTATATTAGGTGGTACATGATATTAACTTGCCTTATCACTGATGATTTTAACTTTGATCACTTGGTTAAGATAGTATCTGCCAGATATCTCTGTTTTCCCCTTTCTTTATTTTTTGGAAGCTAGACACTATTCTTTTGAAGGTATCCCACACTCAGAGGGATTTATTTTTTTATTTTTTATTTTTTAATGTTTATTTATTTTAAGAGAGCACGAGTATGAGCAGGAAAGAAGCAGAGAGAGAGGGAGAGAGGGAATCCCAAGCAGGGTCAGTGCTGTCAGTGTGGAGCCTGAGGTGGGGTTTGATCTCACGAGATCATGAGATTATGACCTGAGCCAAAATCAAGAGTTAGACATTTAACTGACTGAGCCATCCAGGCACCACCCCACTCAAAGGGATTTAAATTAAGTTCTACTTCTTAAAGTGGGGGATATCTACATATATTGTTTAGAGTTCATGTGTAATGAAAATTTGTTCCTTTGCTCCCATATATTTATTTATTAAATCATTTATATCAGTATTAACTCATGCCTACTTATTTTATACTTTGGGGTATAATTCAATACTATGTTATTAATTTTGAAGTTCAAATTATTCCTGTTTCAGCCATTTATACTTCTTTCAGTTTGGCTTCTGAGTCTTTTTTTACATGTTCCTTTCTGGCTCAGCAGTTTCTTACTTTCAGGGCATCACAAAAACAACTCAACACTGCAAAAACAAACAATCCAATTAAAAAATGGATAGAGGACCTGAATAGACATTTTTCTAAAGAACACATACAGATAGCCAACAGATGCATGAAAAGATGCCCAAACTCTATTCATCATCAGAGAAATGCAAATAAAAACCACAATGAGCTGTCACATCACACCTGTTAGAATGGCTAAACTCAAAAACACAAGAAACAAGTGTTGGTGAGCATGTAGAGAAAAGGAACTCTCATTCATTGTTGGTGGGAATATAAATTGGTGCAGCCACTTGGAAAACAGTAAGGAGGTTCCTCAAAAAATTAAAGACAGAAATACTATATGATCCAGTATACATATAATTACATAATTGGGTATTTAACTAGGGAAAACAACAACACTAAAAAAGATATATGCACTCCTATGTTTATTGCAGCATTATTTATAATAGCCAAGACATGGAAGCAACCTAAGTATCCATTAGTAGATGAATAGAAAAGAAAAATGTGGTGTTGGGGTGCCTGGGTGGCTCAGTTGGTTAAGCGTCCGACTTCGGCCCAGGTCGTGATCTCACAGTTCGTGAGTTTAAGCCCCACGTCGGGCTCTGTGCTGATGGTTTGGAGCCTGGAGCCTGCTTTGGATTCTGTGTCTCCCTCTTTCTCTACCCCTTCCCTGCTCGTGTTCTGTCTCTCTCTCTCTCTCTCTTTCTCAAAAATAAACATTAAAAAAATTTTTAAAAAAAGAAAAATGTGGTGTACACACACACACACACACACACACATACACACACACCATGGAATATTAAACAGCCATAAAAAAGGATGAGATTGAGACCTAGAGGGTATTATGCTGAGTGGAATAAGTCAGACTAAGAAGGACAAATACCATATGATTCCATTCATAAATTGAATCTAAAAAATGAATAAAAAACAGAAAACAGACTTAATAAATACAGAGAATAAACTGATGCTTTCCAAAGGGGAGGGGAGTGGGAGGTTGGGCAAAATGGGTGAAGGGGAGTGGGAGACAGGCCTCCAGTTATGGAATAGGTAAGTCACAGGAATAAAAAGCAGACTATAAGGAATATAGTCAATGATACTGTAATAGTAATGTAATGGGGCAGATGGTAGTTATACTTGTGGTGAACATAGTGTAATGTATAAACTTGTCAAATCACTAAGTTGTATACCTGAAACTAATGTAACATTGTGTGTCAACTATACTCAAATAAAAATGGTCCAGACTAATTTTGTAATTTCCCTCTCTAGCCCTTAGAATCATTTATTTCTCCAGATATTATTTTTGATTTAAAAAATTTCCAAGATTTTCCTGTGAGAACATTTTTTAAGCGGGCTTCTTGGTTATTTTAACATGTCCCATCAATTTTTGAGCAATTTTAACTTTATTGCACAATGAGATGTTCCAGTCTCATCTTATTTTTTTGCCTCTGCTGAGGAATCTGCCATTTCTCTAAAGAGTTCTGGTCATTTCATATGGGAATGATATTTAGAAACCAAGATCTAGGCAGTGGTATGTTAATTGCTATTAGGGACTTATCACTTTTTGGATCTCTGCAGATGGATCTAGGTTGATGGCAGCTAGGTTGATGGCTCATCTAAGCGTTATCTCATTCCATATTTATATCGTTCTTTTCCAACAGTGAGAACTATGGTTCCCAATAACTTCAATATTTACTCACTTGGTCACTTCTATAATACATAAAATATAGTTTCAGAATTATTATCTTCGTATCACTATGATGAAAACTACTAAATAGAGTTCAAGATTGTTGATCTTTTTATCTTAAGTATACAGTCTATGTATTGTATTAGTCAGAGTTTCCTAGAGAAACAGGTTCATATATATTATGAAGAATTATCTGATGCAGTAATGGAAGCTGAATAGTTCTATGGTCTGTCATATACAAACTGGAGACCCAGGAAAGCCAGTGGTGTAATTCAGTTCAAGTCTGAGGGACCAAGAACCAGGGGAGCCAGTGGTGTAAATCCCAGTCTAAAGGCCAGAGAAGCTGAGATGTACCAGCTAAACAATGATGCAGGAAAAAAGGGGATAATTCCTTTTTCTTTGCCTTTTGTTCTATTCAGGCCATCAAGAGTTTGAATGATGAGAAGGGCAATCTACTTTACTGAGTCCATGGACTCAAATGCTAATCTCATCTAGAAATACTCTTACAGACATGCCCAGAAACAGTTTAGTCTGAGCACCTCCTTGTCAGTCAAGTTGACATATAAAATTAACCATCACAATTGTGTTCTAAAACAGGGGTCAACAAACTTTTTCTGTAGAGGGCCAGATAATAATCATTTTAGGCATTGTGGGCCATATAATCTCTGCCACAACTACTAAACTCTGACACTGTGGTGGGGATTCAGCCATAAAAAATAAGTAGCAAAAGGACATGGCTGTATTCCAATAAAACTTTATGTGTAAAAAGCAGGCAGTGATCTAGATTTGGCCAGTGATCTAGATTAGTTACTTCATTCTGAAGTTACTTGGATTATTATTTTTTTCTTTTTCAATACATTTTGTCTTTAGATTGAGGACATATAGTCCTAGTTCTTTGGTTTCTTTCTTTTTGCTTTTTGAGGTTATATTATTTATTTCAAATGGAATTAGATTGTTTTTTCTCTTTACAGTCAATTTTAGAGTTTGGTTCCTTAGTTCTTGTTGATTTAATTTTATTTATGATTAGTAGACATTTTTATATTCTTCAGAATTTATTTTGTACACTGGGAAAACCACTTTTTTTAGGTGGAATAACTTTAGGTTTTCTAATTTATGAAAATGAATACAAGTGTAGCCAGAGAAGTTAAGGAGATTGCCCTGACACTGTGCTAGGTGCTTTACATGCATAATCTTATTTAATGATCATCATAGTATTACCATATTTCATTGATTCTAAGATTCCATAGGTTATAAAATGTGCTCTTTTTCATTTCATGTTAAAATGCTAGAATGATGAAAGACAATAGTACGTAGGTACTATTATTTCTCTTATTTTAAAGATGAATAAATTGAATCAGAATGGTTATTTGCCTAAGAGTGTATAGCTGGTAAGTGGCAGTTTCAGGAAACAAACCCAGATCTTTCCCCGCTAGATGTTTTTTTATTGCCTTTCTCTCCTTTTTCCCTTCTTTCCCTTTCCTTTTTCCTTTCTTAAAAAAAAAAAAAACACCAAAACAACCAAACAGTTAAAAAAATTTTTTTTTAATGTTGATTTTTGAGAGAATGAGACAGAGTGTGAGCGGGGGAGGGCCAGAGAGAGGGAGACACAGAATTGGAAGCAAGCTCCAGGCTCTGAGCTGTCAGCACAGAGCCTGACTCGGGACTTGAACCACGAACTGTGAGAACATGACCTGAGCCGAAGCCGGATGCCCAACCGACTGAGCCACCCAGGCGCCCCCAAAAACCAAACAGTTTAAATATTTGTTACCTTGGCTTACCATCTTTGTCCCAGTTTGGCTTATCTCACTGCCCTGATTACTCATCAAACTGCCTTTTTTCTATCATCTCAGTTTATTGGAAACCCCCCTTTTCAGGAATATTTACCTCAAATACTAGAAGCGTGTGAAGGTTTTCCCATCATCATGACATGCTTGGAATGTACCACTCATATATTTTATTATTCATTTTCTGTAATATCAAAATTAATTTTTGATAATTCTTATAGATCATTTTGTTTAACCAAAAAAGCCCTATTATGTGTTGTCCACATCAACATAATTTATTTTAACTTACAAGTTTCTAGGGAGACAAAATTGGCCTGGATGGTTTGGGACAGTATTATGTATATGTTTTGAGATGATAAAGGGATGATATGCTTGCGGGATAAATATAGGAAGATTAATTGTCTATAATTGAATCACATCATGAATAGACCTGTATATTGTCACATATTGAAATACCAATACTAATAGTATTACTACTACTAAAAATAATAATATGAAATAACAAAGAAATAATAAAGATTTATTGAATGTTTCCTATATTGAGGCACATTTCAAGTGTTTTATGTGTATTAATACATTTAAGCTAATTTATTCTGAAATTCTGTAAGTAAGTACAATTATTATTCCCATTTTACAAATGAGATAAATGAGTCACATAGAAGACCAGTAAATTACCTAGGGTCACACACCTATTAAGAGGCAGAGCTAGAGTAAGTAAGATACTCAAGTACTGGTTTAAGTATTTGAAATTACTTCAGCTCAGTGAGGATATATAGTACACTGAAGATATATATAGTTTCATATAGAGAAATAAAGTCACAAAATAAATTTATTTCCAGGATATTATTTATTCTAAAACTTCCCTGCCGAGTAAGCGATGGCTATCAGTGCTTCCTGGGGCTGGGGTCAGGCTCTGAAGTTGTATGAGAGAGGCTTGAATATGGTTATTGAATTTCAGAACATGGAGCCAAGGGAGCTCTGAGGAGCAAAGTTCAGGGTGTAGTCTTCAACATCTGTTCCTCCTCTTGGTCACCTTATTTTCATTTGGCTATCTACTCTTTGACCCAACCCATGTATTTGTGAGAATTTGACTTCACTCCTATCTCTAGGGAAGGGGCTGCATATGCAGCAACATTATTCTGTCACCTGGTCAAGATTTAGGTTCAGAAGTGACACGGGCTGATTTGAGCCAAAGATACTGGAAAAAATATTTTCTAGTAACATCTGAGAAAGAATCTTTATCTTTCTCATCTTCTGGGCTGTTTTGTTCAGATAAGAAGCCTGGAAGTACTGCAGCCATATTGTTACAATGAGTGAGGTTGGCCTTAGAATTAAAGTTGATATCATGCAAGAGAAAACAAAGAAAGAGCAAGAGTAGATCTTAAATGTTGTCACCACACCAACACCCAAAAACAAATGGTAACTATATGAGGAGACTGATGGGTGAATTAGCTTGAGTGTGGTAATCATTTCACAATATATACATATATACAATTATATATAATTATATATACAATTAATACAATTAAATATATACAATTTTTATTTGTCAATTATACCTCAGTGAAGTTGGAAATAAAAGTGTGGGGACATCTTTTAACCACTGAATCAACTGACTCAGAATCCTGACCCACCACCAGACTTCAACCAGTCAATAAACACCTTGTTTCATGAAAGTTAATTTGAGTTGGATTTTACGTCACTTGTAATGTAATGTGTTGCATTTGAAACAAGCAGTAAGGAAAGAACTTAGGCTAGGAAAATAGGTCAAAAGTGTATCAGTTTGAAAGAATTGATCTGAGAAGTAGAGACTAGGAACATGGCATGGGATGGGAACTAGAGACATTAAAATAAAGTCAGGAGAGTTTAGAATGTTGGATAGGAAGGAGTATAGCTGGGAGAAATTATCTGAATTGAGGGGCTGTTTTTGAAGGTGAGAGGAAAAAACTAAGGACACCAAACTGGATCAGAGCTTCTGGATTCTTGCATTGCACATAGACTCTGAACTGAAGAAGGGGTCAAGAAAAGTACATGAAATCATCAACTAGAGCTTTGACAACCAGATTTCTCTTCAGATGAATGCAGACCACAGAAAGTGAAGGCGGACTTTTTTTTTTTTTTATGATTTTTATTTTCAAGTAATCTCCATACCCAACATGGGTCTCAAACTCACAACCCTGAGATCAAGGGTCACGTGCTTGACTGACTGAACCACCCAGGTGCCCCAAGGCTGACTTGTTTTCAAAGTGTATTAAGACTTCTACTCCCTCCCATAAGAATGAACTGCTACAGGGGCGCCTGGGTGGCGCAGTCGGTTAAGCGTCCGACTTCAGCCAGGTCACGATCTCACGGTCCGTGAGTTCGAGCCCCGCGTCGGGCTCTGGGCTGATGGCTCGGAGCCTGGAGCCTGTTTCCGGTTCTGTGTCTCCCTCTGTCTCTGCCCCTCCCCCGTTCATGCTCTGTCTCTCTCTGTCCCAAAAATAAATAAACGTTGGAAAAAAAATTAAAAAAAAAAAAAAAAAAGAATGAACTGCTACAGGAATTGCCTTTGCATCATAAATAACTAGAAAATCAAAGAAAATATATGGAACAACTATTTAAAGATACTGGAAAAAAGATAGTGCAGGACCATAAACCCTTAGAGAAGATAAATGAGGTAAGGTTTAAGATTATACCAATTTTCATCCTGGAGGTAGTTTCCAAGTCACAGTACAGGGAGGGGTATCCAAAGCTGACTCTGGTGATCTTATTGTATTGAAGTGATAGATCAGTTTAAGAAAGTCTAGGCAGCTAGAATTTGTGGGAAGAGTGTTGGAGAGGAGGGAACTTCACTGAGAGAGAGCTCCAGAGGTCTGCAGAGATACCTCCTCAAGTCTTTGGCTGAGTACTAATCTGTACATGCATGAGAGAAACTCACTGAGGCCAGGGAGAGAAGAATAAAAAAGCAATAGGCCAAATGCTTTCTGGAGTTCACAAAAGGCTGAGAATAGTTCATGGTCTTACCAGTTTGAATGGAGAAGACTCTCAATACACATGGCATTGGGTAGAGTTCTCAGGAGTGTCATAACTTAGTATTGAGACTAAACGAGTCCTAGAATAAAGGTTTCTTTGAATCATCCATAATGGGATGCCAAGTTGTTGATATATGGAAGTTGGTCACACTAATCACCCCTTTATTCTTGGTTTCTAAATATTATTACTCTGGTTGATCTTTGTATGTCTGAAAACTTACCATTTGGCTGCCCAAATTTTGATCCTGTTTATGGTCTTTTGAACTTGGTCTCTTGAATGTTTAACTTTAATTTTACTTAATATAGGATTCTTTTCTGGTTCTTTTTATACTATACTGTCTTAACCCTGACCCTTTAGTCCATTCCAGCCTCCAGGATCTTGGCCAATGTCTTTGTAAAATCAGCTACATCACCAACACAGAGATTTAGAGACGACACTCTTTTTTGTTTGTCATCAGTGTTCTCATAAGATCTTTTTTTTTTCTTAATTTTTTAAAGATTTTTAAAAATATAATTTATTGTCAAACTGGCTTCCATACAACACCCAGTGCTCATCCCAACAAGTGCCCTCCTCAATGCCCATCAACCCTCAGTTTACTCTCTGTATTTAAGAGTCTCTTAAGGTTTGCCTCCCTTCCTCTCTGTGTGTACCTTTTTTTTTTTCCCCTTTCCCTTCCCCCATGGTCTTCTGTGAAGTTTCTCAAAATCCACATATGAGTGAAAACATGGTATCTGTCTTTCTCTGACTGACTTATTTCACTTAGCATAGTATCTTCTAGTTCCATCATAAGATCTTGATACCGGAGAGAGATGAGAAAGAGCTTCCTCTCACAGAAAACATTTGGAATCCTAGGTTTTTGTTTTTAAATAAATATGGAAAGAAATCTCACGAAACAAATTGCTAAACCTCAAGTAACTTAATGTATATTTTAAATTCTCGTTTGTTGTGATCACTGGGGAAATGCTGTTTTTATAAATATAAGGCTAAGGTAGGGATTTTTTTTTTCATGTATGCAATGATGTATATTTTTGTTAGAAAAACCCTTCGTGATCAGTGCTCCCAGCCAAGCTGGGGGCTTCTCTACCAGTTGGTAATGAGCCTAGCCGTTGGGAACCACTGCCAATGTGAGGTGAATCAGAGAGATGTCTTCTTT